>NC_135233.1:389889046-390577546 GCF_051348905.1 Ranitomeya variabilis | reverse complement strand
TGCCATCAGCAGAGCCCATACTTAATCTACGGTGTTATTACACCTGAAAGGCTCCTCTGATGCCAGGCTGTGCCCGTCAGACGAGGGGCGGAGGGCACAATGTCACAATGGGGGCAGAGGTATTAATTACACACAGGGAAGAGGCAATTACAGATCGGGTTCTCCAAATTACAGAAAAATAAAAATGAAAAGAAACGTCAAACACAGAACTGATAATCCGGTGCAGAGACCCCGCTCTCATAAGTCATAATTCAGTGTACGTAGCATTGTGCCGTATGCAGTGACAGGCGGTATTATGTGCGCACTGCAAGGACACTTTATGGCAAGTTTTGAAACGTTCTGGAATGTTTGCATTTACATGTGTGGGGACAACATGGCAACTTTACTATTTTCATACCATCCGGTCGTCCTGGATCCAACAGGATTCTCCTAAATTTGGGGGCGTTGGGGTATGTCTCAACTCCAACTGTATCAATGGTGGGGAAGGGAGCTGCCATATCCCTGCTCCACAGCGAAGGACCTCAGGTCATGGACTGCAGCACAAAGCCAATCAGGGGCAGGAGTGTGAAAGAACACAGGGACGTTTGTGTGGGGCATTATACTATGTGAGGGGCTGTGGGAACATCAGACTGCTTGTTAGGGGAGCAAGGTGTTGGGCTTCATCTTATGGGACATCATACTGGGAGGAGGGACTGTGGGCATTAGAGAGTATGGGGGCAATGTGGGGGGCATCATACTGGGAGGAGGGACTGTGGGCATTAGAGAGTATGAGGGCAATGTGGGGGGCATCTGCAGCGCCCCAGAGTTCTGGTCATTGCAGTACTGTCGCTCCGCCACTAAGGGGAATGATGGTACGTCTGATGGCACTAAAGGAGTTCACCTGACCAGGTGTCACAGTCACACATTACACTTCACACTCCGGCCACCAGGGGGAGAAAAGGGTTCTATGTATTAGGCCACTCCTCACACTTTGGTAAAACTGGGGGTTGGATAGGAAGTTAGGGAGAAGCTGACTGGGTTTTGCCCAGGTAACATCTAGTGAGAGAAGAGGTTGCTTGGGAAGATTCAGGGGGGTCCCTGTCAGGGGTGGGATCCTGACAGAGGCCTAGCGAAAGGACAGATCGTTACGGAGCCGCGCCTGCACTTCATTGCGGCGGCATCTTAAGAAAGGACACGAAGCGAAGGATATTGTGGAGAAGTGAGAAACGAGATCACAGCACAAAGGCGATAGAACCAGAAGGAGTCGTGCCCCGAGATCGGCAACATCCTACTGAGGCGCGTAGCCGGTGGCCAGAACGCCGAGGAAGTATTGGAGTCTACGCATTACTTTGAACTACGGCAGGGCAGTTAACTTTAGGTTGGCTGCCTCACCTAAATTACCTAATGAAGACAACGGAGGCAATTGTGGGAGAGGGGCGTCTCTAGGGTCCCTATAAAATAACTCCAGGCCTACCCCGTCATACGGGTGCGTCCTATCCATATCATCTGGGGGACGGAGAGAAAGAACAGAAACATACACGACAGTTGTGAGGACTATCCCATGGTGCTCAGCAGGGAAGTACTACAACACCCAGGCGCTAGTAGGTAGGCACAGATTTCCACCTGCAAAGGGAACTCTGGATGTGCCTTCGGACCGGCCGGTCTCAGCCAGCCCTGTTAGCAGTGCTCTGGATTGCGGATCCTGAAGCCTTCAGTAAAGAGGTAAAGAGACTGCAACCCTGTGTCCTCGTTATTTACTGCGACCTACACCACGCACCACCACCTACACCTTTTATTGGCCGCCCCTTAGCAGGACCACGGACCGGGTCAGGCCACCGTGACATCCTCAGAACCGTGAGACCCGGATCCGAGTACCCCGCTGTCCTGCGTCTGGGGGCCGCTCCACATCATACTGGGAGGAGGGACTGTGGGCATTAGAGAGTATGGGGGCAATGTGGGGGGTATCATACTGGGAGGAGGGACTGTGGGCATTAGAGAGTATGGGGCAATGTGGGGGGCATCATACTGGAAGGAGGGACTGTGGGCATTAGAGAGTATGGGGGCAATGTGGGGGGCATCATACTGGGAGGAGGGACTGTGGGCATTAGAGAGTATGGGGCAATGTGGGGGGCATCATACTGGGAGGAGGGACTGTGGGCATTAGAGAGTATGGGGGCAATATGGGGGGCATCATACTGGGAGGAGGGACTGTGGGCATTAGAGAGTATGGGGGCAATGTGGGGGCATCATACTGAGTGTTGGGCCAATGTGGGGGCTTCATACTGTATGAGGAGGTCTGTGCACATCACACTGTGTTGTACAGCGGTATTGTACAATGTGGGAGCACTATTGGGCCTCACTAGGACAATATCTCTTTGTGGGCACATATATAAGACTGGGCGAGGTTGGCTACTTGCGCTATACTCGCCCTCTTTCCTAACAGGCAGGTGTGCTGTGGCTACACTATGGTGGCACTATTAGACAGCAGCCACGTCAGTACACTATTTTATATACCTGGATTTTCTGGAGACTGTACGGCAGTGTGATGTGGTCAGTGTGGGGCAGCTTTACTTGAGGCCTGTAGGACGCTATTATTATTGGATAATTATGTGATATATTGAATAAATGTGTTTAGGATAAAGGTGGAATTTGACTTTTTCTGATTGGACGGAGCCTGTCAGCAGGTCGATGGGATACGGCAAATCCAGGTATAAAGTCCATGTGATCTCCACCGCTTCCTGGGCTTTCATTTAACTGAATATTCCTGGTGACTGTTTTCCGTTAGTAAATCCTTTGGGATGGCTGTGATCCACACGACTGTGAGCGCGGCCTGACAATATGCCGCCATTGTGATTCACTGCATGTTCTGCACATCAACTTTTCTGGGAGGAAGCGAACGAGGAGCAGCCGGAGGATGATAACAGTTCTTCCAGGAATATTCCAGTTATAGTTTAGCTGCTGTGAAAATGACGGGTTCTGTTTTATATGAAATACGACGTAAAGGAAAAACCAGCAATTGTTTATATATTAGCACATTCTCACAAGTTCTGTCTGAATGCAAAAGAAGAACCACAAGTGACATAAAGCTTATAGGCTTATCATAGAAATATCCCTCATAATTAGCAGTCACTGACTACATACATTACTGATCCTATACTGATCCTGAGTTACATCCTGCATTATACCCCAGAGCTGCACTCACTATTCTGCTGGTGCAGTCACTGTGTACATACATTACATTACTGATCCTGGGTTACATCCTGTATTATACCCCAGAGCTGTACTCACTATTCTGCTGGTGCGGTCACTGTATACATACATTACATTACTGATCCTGAGTTACATCCTGTATTATACCCCGGAGCTGCACTCACTATTCTGCTGGTGCAGTCACTGTGTACATACATTACATTACTGATCCTGAGTTACATCCTGTATTTTACTCCACAGCTGTACTCACTATTCTGCTGGTGCAGTCACTGTGTTCATACATTACATTACTGATCCTAAGTTACATCCTGTATTACACTCCAGATCTGCACTCACTATTCTGCTGGTGCGGTCACTGTATACATACATTACATTACTGATCCTGAGTTACATCCTGTATTATACACCAGAGCTGCACTCACTATTCTGCTGGTGCAGTCACTGTGTACATACATTACATTACTGATCCTGAGTTATATCCTGTATTATACCCCAGAGCTGCACACACTATTCTGCTGGTGCAGTCACTGTGTTCATACATTACATTACTGATCCTAAGTTACATCCTGTATTACACTCCAGATCTGCACTCACTATTCTGCTGGAGCAGTCACTGTGTACATACATTACATTACTGATCCTGAGTTATATCCTGTATTATACCCCAGAGCTGCACTCACTATTCTGCTGGTGCAGTCACTGTGTACATACATTACATTACTGATCCTGAGTTACATCCTGTATTATATAACATTTTTTCAGCAGTGACACAATTCACCTCTGGAATAATATAATATAAATTATAGAGGGTGTGAACTTGGGTGAGAGAGTTAATAGGTGTGTTCATCCTGAGCTACCTGGTCCATTAATAAGCAAAGAGTAGACTGCCACCTACTGGCAGGGCTAGTAGAGACATGGATAATTGCTGCTGCCAGTCACAGGTGCTTGCAGTAGGCATCAGCACATTATGTTTCCACAGATTTTGCTTTCTACATTTTTGTATAATCTGATGGGGAATAGAGGAAAGCTCTCGGTTTGTCCTCCCATGATCTCCGGAGTGACAGGTCAATATTCTAAGTGTTCGCCGTTTGCAGTGCCATTAGTGATAAGTAGAATAAGAGCCTCCGGCTTCCACTCCCCGGACCTCGGCTCTCAGTTGTAAATGATTTCTGTTATGCAATGGCCATGAATTCCTGCGGTCCAGAATAATAGTGGTACAAGGCACACAGATGGATCTGCCGCATATGGAGGAGCCACTTTCTCCAGGGCTCTGAGCCAAGACTTAACTCCTTCAGGACAAGGCAATGCTTTAAAGCACAAATGTCAGATTCTGGACAGCAGAGTGGGTATATTTGACCCGCATTGCCGGATGGGTACCCCAAGTATATTTGACCTGCAGTGCCGGGTGTGTCCCCAGCCCAGCATCACACTTTCAACTATATCAGCATTCTAGATGCTGATAAAGTTGAAAGCAATGATGGAGGAGAGAGCGTCAGCTGACAGTCCTTCTCCCATAATTTCCCCTTTGCATCTGACATCTCAGCACAGTGGGAGCAATGACGTCATCACAATGCGCTCCCTGTACTGAGGTGTGCAGACACCATAAAGAAACAGGAGCAGAGGGGCAATGGACAGAGCACAGGTATTTATTTTTTTTTATTGTGGGGACTATTATACTGTATGAAGCACAATATGGGGCCATTATACTCTATGAAGCCCTATGTGGGGCCATTATACTGTATCCAGCACTATGTGGGGTAATTATACTCTATAAAAAAAACTATGTGGGCCCATTATACTCTATGAAGTACTATGTGGGCCCATTATACTGTATGGAGCACTACGTGGGGTCCTTATACTGTATGGAGCACTATGTGGGGCTCATTATACTGTATGGAGCACTATGTGGGGCCATTATACTCTATGAAGCACTATGTGGGGTCATTATACTGTATGAAGCACTATGTGGGGTCATTATACTCTATGAAACAGTATGTGGGGCCATTATACTGTATGGAGCGCTACGTGGGGTCATTATACTGTATGGAGCACTATGTGGGGCTCATTATACTGTATGGAGCACTATGTGGGGCCATTATACTGTATGAAGCACTATGTAGGGTCATTATACTCTAAGAAGCACTATGTAAGGCCATTATACTGTATGGAGCGCTATGTGGGGCTCATTATACTGTATGGAGCACTATGTGGGGCCATTATACACTATGAAGCACTATGTGGGGCCATTATACTGTATGAAGCACTATGTGGGGTCATTATACTCTATGAAGCACTATCTGGGGCTCATTATACTGTATGGAGCATTATGTGGGGCCATTATACTCTATGAAGCACTATGTGGGGTCGTTATACTATATGGAGCATAATGTGGGTGATTATATTGTATTGAGCACTAGTGATGAGTAGTGATGAGCGAATATACTCGTTTCTCGAGATTTCCCGAGCACACTCGGGTGTCCTCCGAGTATTTTTTAGTGCTCGGAGATTTAGTTTTCATCGCCTCAGCTGAATGATTTACAGCTATTAGCCAGGCTGAGTACATGTGGGGGTTGCCTGGTTGCTAGGGAATCCCCACATGTAATCAAGCAGGCTAGTAGCTGTAAATCATCCAGCTGCGGCGAAGAAAACTAAATCTCCAAGCACTAAAAATACTCGGGGGACACCCGAGCTTGCTAGGGAAATCTCGAGTAACGAGTATATTCACTCATCACTATGGAGCACTATGTGGGGCTCATTGTATTGTATGGAGCACTATGTGGGGCCATTATATAGCCCAAGTGTCTTCAGTGTTTTGTATCCAAGCGTCCTCAGTATTTAGGATCTGAGGGTCCTTAGTATTTTGGATTGGATGATCTTCAGTGTTTTGAATCTGAAGGTCCTCACTGTTTAAGATGTGAGAGTCCTCAGTGTTTAGGATCTGAGGGCCCTCAGTGTTTAAGATCTGAGAGTCCTTGGTTTTTAGGATCTAAGGGTCCTCAGCGTTTAGAATCTGAAAGTCCTCAGTGTTTAGGATCTGAAGGTCCTCAGCGTTTTGGATCTGAGGATCTTAGGTGTTTAGGATTGGAGAATCCTCAGTGTTTAGAATTTGAGGGTCCTCTGCATTTTTGATCTCAGGGTCCTCAGATTTTGGATCTGAGAGTCCTCTGTGTTTTGGATTTGAGCGCAGGCTCGGACTGGCCCACTGGAGAACCGGAGGATTCTCCAGTGGGCCCAGGCACTGACACTTGCTGGCATACTAGCCAACAGCTGCCTAGGGCCCCACTGCTCCAGAGGCCCCCAGCCAGTGGCTATGGGGCCCCTGAGTCAAGGGGGCCCTCCCTGTGCCAGCGTAGCAGCAGCTGGAGACAGGATCCTGTCCCCGCTGCTAAAGCAAAATGAATATTCACGCTTCCCCACACCCCTATGGGCGTGGAGAGGCATGAACACCATTTCTCTTTAATAGCAGGCAGCGTTAGCCGCAGGGTGCAGCTAACACTGCCCGCATGTAAAGCCCCACCACCGCACACACACACACACACACACACACACACATACAGCATCGAACACATACACTCACATGCAGGCACACAGACTCACACAGAGCAGCTCACCTCCAGGCGTCCTGCTTCCTGTCTGAGACAGCCCAGCCGGATGACGTCATCATCCAGCATGCTGTCTCAGACAGAAAGCTTCCAGCGAGGAAGAAGCTGCTGGGATGAGCTGCTGCTGCGGGGAGGTGAGCTGTGCTGTGTGCCTGCATGTGTGTTATGACCCCAATGGCGAGGGTCTCAGAGGAACGTGGAAGTCTGCAGAATACAAAAATCCAGCTCATAGGGCAGTGGTAACTGGGTTGACCATATATCTACTCCTAACGCCAACACTAGAAGTAGCCGGGGATCATTCCTACGTTGATTCTAGATGACACGCGCCAGCCGGAGAATCTAGCTACCCCTAGTAGAGGAAAACAAAGACCTTTCTTGCCTCCAGAGAAGGGGACCCCAAAGCTGGATAGAAGCCCCCCACAAATAATGACGGTGAGGTAAGAGGAAATGACAAACACAGAAATGAACCAGGTTTAGCACAGAGAGGCCCGCTTACTGATAGCAGAATAAAGAAAGGTAACTTATATGGTCAACAAAAACCCTATCAAAATCCACACTGGAAATTCAAGAACCCCCGAACCGTCTAACGGTCCGGGGGGAGAACACCAGCCCCCTAGAGCTTCCAGCAAAGGTCAGGATGTAGATTTGGAACAAGCTGGACAAAAATACAAAACCAAAACAAATAGCAAAAAGCAAAAGGCAGACTTAGCTGATATAACTGGAACCAGGATCAGTAGACAAGAGCACAGCAGACTAGCTCTGATAACTACGTTGCCAGGCATTGAACTGAAGGTCCAGGGAGCTTATATAGCAACACCCCTAACTAACGACCCAGGTGCGGATAAAAGGAATGACAGAAAAACCAGAGTCAAAAAACTAGTAACCACTAGAGGGAGCAAAAAGCAAATTCACAACAGTACCCCCCCCTTAGTGAGGGGTCACCGAACCCTCACCACGACCACCAGGGCGATCAGGATGAGCGGCATGAAAGGCACGAACTAAATCGGCCGCATGAACATCAGAGGCGACCACCCAGGAATTATCCTCCTGACCATAGCCCTTCCACTTGACCAGGTACTGAAGCCTCCGCCTGGAGAGGCGAGAATCCAAGATCTTCTCCACCACGTACTCCAACTCGCCCTCAACCAACACCGGAGCAGGAGGCTCAGCAGAAGGAACTACAGGCACAATGTACCGCCGCAACAAGGACCTATGAAATACATTGTGAATAGCAAACGACACAGGAAGATCCAGACGAAAAGATACAGGATTAAGGATTTCCAATATCTTGTAAGGCCCAATAAAACGAGGTTTAAATTTGGGAGAGGAGACCTTCATAGGAACAAAGCGGGAAGAAAGCCATACCAAATCCCCAACGCGTAGTCGGGGACCCACACCGCGGCGGCAGTTGGCAAAGCGCTGAGCCTTCTCCTGTGACAACTTCAAGTTGTCCACCACATGATTCCAGATCTGCTGCAACCTATCCACCACAGAATCCACCCCAGGACAGTCAGAAGGCTCCACATGACCCGAAGAAAAGCGAGGATGGAAACCAGAGTTGCAGAAAAAAGGCGAAACCAAGGTGGCGGAACTAGCCCGATTATTAAGGGCAAACTCAGCCAACGGCAAGAATGTCACCCAATCGTCCTGATCAGCAGAGACAAAACACCTCAAATAAGCCTCCAAAGTCTGATTGGTTCGCTCCGTCTGTCCATTAGTCTGAGGATGGAAAGCAGACGAAAACGACAAATCAATGCCCATCCTACTATAAAAGGATCGCCAGAACCTGGAAACGAACTGGGATCCTCTGTCTGACACAATATTCTCAGGGATGCCGTGCAAACGAACCACGTTCTGGAAAAACACAGGAACCAGATCGGAAGAGGAAGGCAGCTTAGGCAAAGGAACCAAATGGACCATCTTGGAGAAGCGATCACATATCACCCAGATAACGGACATGCCCTGAGATAGCGGAAGATCAGAAATGAAATCCATGGAGATATGTGTCCAAGGTCTCTTCGGGACAGGCAAGGGCAAGAGCAAACCGCTGGCACGAGAACAGCAAGGCTTAGCTCGAGCACAAGTCCCACAGGACTGCACAAATGACCGCACATCCTTTGACAAGGAAGGCCACCAAAAGGACCTGGCCACCAGATCTCTGGTGCCAAAAATGCCCGGGTGACCTGCCAACACCGAGGAATGAACCTCGGAAATGACTCTGCTGGTCCACTTATCCGGGACAAACAGTCTGTCAGGTGGACAAGACTCAGGCCTATCAGCCTGAAATCTCTGCAACACACGTCGCAGATCCGGAGAAATAGCTGACAAGATAACTCCATCTTTAAGAATACCAACAGGATCAGCGACTCCAGGAGCATCAGGCACAAAGCTCCTAGAAAGAGCATCGGCCTTCACATTCTTTGAACCTGGTAAATACGAGACAACAAAATCAAAGCGGGAGAAAAACAATGACCAGCGGGCCTGTCTCGGATTAAGGCGTTTAGCAGACTCGAGATACATCAGATTTTTGTGATCAGTCAAGACCACCACACGATGCTTAGCACCCTCGAGCCAATGACGCCACTCCTCAAATGCCCATTTCATGGCCAACAACTCCCGATTGCCCACATCATAATTTCGCTCGGCAGGCGAAAACTTCCTAGAGAAAAAGGCACAAGGTTTCATAACAGAGCAACCAGGGCCTCTCTGCGACAAAACGGCCCCTGCCCCAATCTCCGAAGCATCCACCTCAACCTGAAAGGGAAGTGAGACGTCAGGCTGGCACAAAACAGGCGCCGAAGTAAACCGGCGTTTCAACTCCTGGAAAGCCTCCACGGCAGCAGGAGCCCAGTTAGCTACATCGGAGCCCTTCTTGGTCATATCCGTCAAAGGTTTCACAATGCTAGAAAAATTAGCGATAAAACGACGGTAGAAGTTAGCGAAGCCCAAGAACTTCTGAAGACTCTTAACTGACGAGGGCTGAGTCCAATCAAGAATAGCTCGGACCTTGACTGGGTCCATCTCCACAGCAGAAGGGGAAAAAATGAACCCCAAAAAGGGAACCTTCTGTACACCAAAGAGACACTTTGAGCCCTTGACAAACAAAGAATTTTCACGCAAAATTTTAAAGACCAACCTGACCTGCTCCACATGCGAATCCCAATTATCAGAAAAAACCAAAATATCATCCAGATAAACAATCAAAAATTTATCCAGATACTTCCGGAAAATGTCATGCATAAAGGACTGAAAAACTGAAGGCGCATTGGAGAGCCCAAAAGGCATCACCAAGTACTCAAAATGACCTTCGGGCGTATTGAATGCGGTTTTCCATTCATCACCTTGCTTAATGCGCACAAGGTTGTACGCACCACGAAGGTCTATCTTGGTGAACCACTTGGCACCCTTAATCCGGGCAAACAAGTCAGACAACAGCGGTAAAGGATACTGAAATTTGACAGTGATCTTATTTAAAAGCCGATAATCAATACAAGGTCTCAAAGATCCGTCCTTTTTTGCCACAAAAAAGAATCCCGCACCAAGAGGGGAAGAAGACGGACGAATATGTCCTTTCTCCAGAGACTCCTTGATATATGAACGCATAGCGGTATGTTCAGGTACCGACAGATTAAACAGTCTTCCCTTAGGAAATTTACTGCCTGGGATCAAATCTATAGCACAGTCACAGTCCCTATGAGGAGGCAGTGCACTGGACTCAGACTCACTGAAGACATCCTGATAATCAGACAAATACTCCGGAACTTCCGAAGGCGTAGAAGAAGCAATAGACACAGGCAGGGAATCCCCATGAATACCACGACAGCCCCAACTTGAGACTGACATAGCCTTCCAGTCCAGGACTGGATTATGGGTCTGTAACCATGGCAGCCCAAAAACAACCAAATCATGCATTTTATGTAAAACCAGGAAACGTATCACCTCGCGGTGTTCAGGAGTCATGCACATGGTAACCTGTGTCCAATACTGCGGTTTATTTGCTGCCAATGGTGTAGCATCAATACCCCTAAGAGGAATAGGATTTTCTAATGGTTCAAGAGTAAAACCACAGCGCTTAGCAAATGAGAGATCCATGAGACTCAGGGCAGCACCTGAATCTACAAACGCCATGACAGGATAAGATGACAGTGAGCAAATCAAAGTTACAGACAGAATAAATTTAGGTTGCAAATTACCAACGGTGACAGGACTAACAACCTTAGCTATACGTTTAGAGCATGCTGAGATAACATGTGTAGAATCACCACAGTAGTAGCACAAGCCATTCCGGCGTCTATGAATTTTCCGCTCATTTCTAGTCAGGATTCTATCACATTGCATTAAATCAGGTGTCTGTTCAGACAACACCATGAGGGAATTTGCGGTTTTGCGCTCCCGCAACCGCCGGTCAATTTGAATAGCCAGTGCCATAGTATCATTCAGACCTGTGGGAATGGGAAAACCCACCATAACATTCTTAATGGCTTCAGAAAGGCCATTTCTAAAATTAGCGGCCAGTGCACACTCGTTCCAAAGTGTCAGCACGGACCATTTCCGAAATTTTTGGCAATACACTTCAGCCTCGTCCTGCCCCTGAGACATAGCCAGCAAGGCCTTTTCTGCCTGAATCTCAAGATTGGGTTCCTCATAAAGTAAACCGAGCGCCAGAAAAAACGCATCAAGATCAGCCAATGCCGGATCTCCTGGTGCCAGCGAAAAAGCCCAATCCTGAGGGTCGCCCCGTAAGAACGAAATAACAATTTTTACTTGCTGAGCAGAATCTCCAGATGAACAGGGTCTCAGGGACAAAAACAATTTACAATTATTCACGAAATTCCTAAACTTAAACCTGTCTCCGGAAAACAGTTCAGGAATCGGTATTTTAGGTTCTGACATAGGATTTCTGATAACATAGTCTTGTATGCCCTGCACACGAGTAGCCAGCTGGTCCACACTTGTAATCAAGGTCTGGACATTCATGTCTGCAGCAAGCATAGCCACTCTGAGGTAAAGGGGAAGAAGAAAAAAAAAAAAACTCAGAATCTTCTTTCTTATAATCCCTCTTCTGCAATGCATTAAACATTTAATACTGGCCTGGCAAACTGTTATGACCCCAATGGCGAGGGTCTCAGAGGAACGTGGAAGTCTGCAGAATACAAAAATCCAGCTCATAGGGCAGTGGTAACTGGGTTGACCATATATCTACTCCTAACGCCAACACTAGAAGTAGCCGGGGATCATTCCTACGTTGATTCTAGATGACACGCGCCAGCCGGAGAATCTAGCTACCCCTAGTAGAGGAAAACAAAGACCTTTCTTGCCTCCAGAGAAGGGGACCCCAAAGCTGGATAGAAGCCCCCCACAAATAATGACGGTGAGGTAAGAGGAAATGACAAACACAGAAATGAACCAGGTTTAGCACAGAGAGGCCCGCTTACTGATAGCAGAATAAAGAAAGGTAACTTATATGGTCAACAAAAACCCTATCAAAATCCACACTGGAAATTCAAGAACCCCCGAACCGTCTAACGGTCCGGGGGGAGAACACCAGCCCCCTAGAGCTTCCAGCAAAGGTCAGGATGTAGATTTGGAACAAGCTGGACAAAAATACAAAACCAAAACAAATAGCAAAAAGCAAAAGGCAGACTTAGCTGATATAACTGGAACCAGGATCAGTAGACAAGAGCACAGCAGACTAGCTCTGATAACTACGTTGCCAGGCATTGAACTGAAGGTCCAGGGAGCTTATATAGCAACACCCCTAACTAACGACCCAGGTGCGGATAAAAGGAATGACAGAAAAACCAGAGTCAAAAAACTAGTAACCACTAGAGGGAGCAAAAAGCAAATTCACAACACATGTGTGTGTGTGCCTGTGTGTGTGTGTGTGTGTGTGTGTGTGTGTGCCTGCGTGTGTGTGATGAGCTGCGGTGAGGTGTGTGTGTGGTGGTGAAGGACAATGATATTGGTGGGGGGAGACGATGGAGGTGATGGGCAATAATGGTGGTGGGGGGGAGACAATGATGGAGGTGATGGGCAATGATGGTGGTGGGGCGAGACAATGATGGAGGTGATGGGCAACGATGGAGGTGATAGGCAATGATGGTGGGGAGGCAATGATGGAGGCGATGGGCAATAATGGTGGTGGGGGAGGCAATGATGGAGGTGATAGGCAATGGAGGTGATAGGCAATGATGGTGGGGAGGCAATGATGGAGGTGATGGGCATTGATGAAGGTGATAGGCAATGATGGTAGGGAGGCAATGATGGAGGTGATGGGCAATGATGGTGGTGTGGCAGGCAATGATGGAGGTCATGGGCAATGATGGAGGTGATAGGCAATGGAGGTGATAGGCAATGATGGAGGTGATGGGCAATGATGGAGGTGTTGGGCAATGATGGAGGTGATGGGCAATGATGGAGGTGATGGGCAATGATGGAGGTGATAGGCAATAGAGGTTATAGGCAATGATGATGGGGAGGCAATGATGGAGATGATGGGCAATGATGGTGGTGGGGAGGCAATGATGGAGGTGATGGGCAATGATGGAGGTGATAGGCAATGATGGTGGGGAGGCAATGATGGAGGCAATGGGCAATGATGGTGGAGGGGGGAGGCAATGATGGTGGTGATTGGCAATGTTGGTGGTGGGAGGCAATGATGGTGGTGATAAAATGGGCAATGATGGTGATGGGGGGAGGCAATGATGGAGGTGATGGGCAATGATGGTGGTGGGGGAGGCAATGATGGAGGTGATGAAATGGACAATGATGGTGGGGGAGGAGGCAATGATGCAGGTGGTGGAATGGGCAGTGATGGAGGTGGTGGGAGAGAATGATAGGGGTGGAGGGGGAGAAGGCAATGATGGAGGTGGTGATGAGGACAATGATGGGGGTGGAGAGGGGCTGCATTAAACTTTATGAGGGGGCTACATTATATTCTGTGGGGGAACTGCATTATTCTCAGGGGACTACACTACATTATATTATGGGGGCTACATCATACTATATGAGGGGGCTACATTATACTCTATGGGGGGCTGCATTATATTCTGTGGTGGGGCTGCATTCTCTCAGGGGACTACATTATATTCTGTGGTGGGCTGCATTATACTATATGAGTGGGGGCTGCATTATACCCTATGAGGGTGCTACATTATATTCAATGGTGGGGACTGCGTTATACCTGAGGGGGTTGCATTATATTTTGTGGGGTGCTGCATTATATTCTATGAGAGGGGACTGCATTATATTTTATGAGGGGGCTACATTATATTCTGTGAAGGGGCTACCCCAACCCTTGCTACATAATTAAGACGTGAACTACCTTATATTATACCCTGATATTAGCGCTTTTTACCGCACAATTGGTGGTCTTGTATCTATTTCTATGTATCTACATAGTGGGCCCCTAGAATGAATTTCTCTGCTGGGCCCAAGGTGCTCCAGTCCGACGATGTTTGAGCGCCCTCTGTGTTTTGGATCTGAGTTGTCTTTGCTCTGTGTGTCAATTTTTACTGTCAGTTTCAGTGATTTTTCCTCTATGGATAATATCTGACAGCTTCTCCTGTACATTACAGGGTTATTCATGGACAACGCTTGGATGGTACACTGATGGTGTCCATGGGCTGTCAGTGATCTGCATATCCTTTTATATACTTTTCATCTTTGATGCCAGTATAAAAATTTACACTTGGTTGACAAAAATGTGAACAGTCCCATTGAATATAATGCGTACATGTTGCATCTGTAAAAGTCATGGACAGCACACACACATAAAACGTTTCTGTCTTTGTATCAGGTTTGACCACATGGCTATTTGTAATAATCACTTGTAATACCACTCCTGACCACATGATGCGCTACTATGTATTGTAGAAAAAACATTGAAAAACACTAATTACAATGCCTATGACATGAGCTGCTGAGAAAGCATTGAAAATAATTGCAATACCACTCCTGACCACATGGAGCAATGTTATGTGGTAGAACCATTGATATTCATTACTTGTAATGTCACTGCTGACCACATGGAGCGCTGTTGTGTGGCAAAAACATTGATATCCATTACTATAAAACCACTGGTGACCACTTGGAGCACTGTTCTGTGGCAGAAACATTAATATTGACCACTTGTAATATCACTCTAGACCAAGTGGAGCACTATTATGTGGCAGAAACATTGATATTCATTACTTGTAATACCACTCCTAACCACATGGAGCACTGTTATGTGGCAGAAACTTTGATGATCATTACTTGTAATATCACTCCAGATCACGTGGAGCGCTGTCATGTGGCAGAAACTTTGATATTCACTACTTGTAATACCACTGCTGACCACATGGAGCGCTGTTATGTGGTAGAACCATTGATATTCATTACTTGTACTACCACTCCTAACCACATGGAGCGCTGTTATGTAGTAGAACCATTGATATTCATTACTTATACTACCACTGGTGACCACATGGAGTGCTGTTACAGGGAGGCATCATCATGAAGAAGTAATGGCAGTATACTTCCCCCCTCCTGGTGGAAACATTCAGCATTTTCTTCCGCTCTCTCACTATGTACATTATATATTTCCATTGCACAGTCTGTCCTGCTTAAAGCACCGGACATCAGCGACCACCAGACCTCCGCTGTGGGTGACAGGGGGATCATTATCTGTCCTGCTCGCTGTTATCAGCTGTTATTCACCATCGCATTATTCTGCGGGGTGCTGCAGTACCGCTCTATGAATTACTGTGATTTTCTGATCATTTACTCCCAGCCCTGAATTATGGAGGAGACACATTGGGGCCGGACGTGGCTTCACTTCCTGCGCGTTCTGTGCGCAGCGGCTGACTGACCGAGATGCGGCTACATGACATGTCTAATATTCTCCTATAAATAAAACTGCAAGCGCAGCCGACTAAAAATAGCCGCGCACAAGATCCACGTCTTGTCCTGAAAGACCTTGGTGTAAAGGAGCGACTGCGATGTAACAACATTGTTACATTTGTGTCCGGGGAAGCGGAGGATGTGAGCAAGCGGAATACAAGAGCAGGGGTCTGTGACCGGGCGTGTATACCCAATGTATAATGTCCTCTCTACAAGGGACACTACCAACATTACCGACCCATGGACCTGATGCAATGCATTATACACAGAGCACTACAACTCTCAACATTACCGACCCATGGGCCTGATACAGTACACTATCCACAGAGTACTACAACCCCCAACATTACCGACCTCTGGACCTGATATAATACATGAAACACAGAACAATACAACCTCCAACATTACCGACCAATGGGCCTGATACAGTACACTATACACAGAGCACTACAACCCCCAACATTACTGAACCACGGATCTGACACAATACACTATACACAGACCACTACAGCCCTCAACATTACCAACCAATGGACCTGATACAGTATACTATACACAGAACATTACAACCCCCAACATTATCGACCCATGGACCTGATATAATACACTATACACAGAGCACTACAACCCCCAACATTATTGACCAATAGACCTGATATAATACACTATACACAGCACTACAACTCCCAACAATACCGACCAATGGACCTGATACAGTTACACTATACACAGACCACTATAACCCCCAACATTACCATCCAATTGACCTGATAATAATACACTTTACACAGAGCATTACAACCCCCAACATTACCAACCCATGGACCTGACACAATACACTATACATAGAATATTACAACCCTCAACATTACCCAACCCATGGACTTCATACAGTACACTATGCACAGAGTACTACAACTCTCAACATTACCGACCCATGGACCTGATACAATACACTATACACAGAGCACTACAACCCCCAACATTACCGACCCAAGGACCTGATACACTACACTATAAACAGAGCACTACAACCCCCAACATTACCGACCTATGGACCTGATACAATACACTATACACAGTGCACTACAACACCCAACATTACCGACCTATGAACCTAATACAATACACTATACACAGAGCACTACAGCCCTCAACATTATCGACCAATGGACTTGATACAATACACTATACTCAGAATACTACAACCCCCAACAATACCGACCAATGGACCTGATGCAGTACACTATACACAGAGCACTACAACCCCCAACAATACCGACCAATGGACCTGATACAATACACTATACACAGAGCACTGCAACCCCGAACAATACCGACCAATGGACCTGATACAATACACTATACACAGAGCACTGCAACCCCCAACAATATCGACCAATGGACCTGATACAATACACTATACACAGAGCACTGCAACCCCGAACAATATCGACCAATGGACCTGATACAATACACTATACACAGAGCACTGCAACCCCCAACAATACCGACCAATGGACCTGATACAATACACTATACACAGAGCACAACAACCCCCAACAATATCGACCAATGGACCTGAGACAATACACTATACACAGAGCACTGCAACCCCCAACAATACAGGCCAATGGACCTGATACAATACACTATACTCAGAGCACTGCAACCACCAACAATACTGATCAATGGACCTGATACAGTACACTATAAACAGAGCACTACAACCCCCAAAAATACAGACCGATGGACCTGATACAGTACACTATACACAGAGCACTGCAACTCCCAACAATACTGATCAATGGAGCTGATACAATACACTATACAGAGAGCACTACAACCCCCAACAATACAGACCAATAGACCTGATACAATACACTATACACAGAGCACTGCAACCACCAACAATACTGATCAATCGACCTGATACAATACACTATACACAGAGCACTACAACCCCCAACAATACAGACCAATGGACCTGATACAATACACTGTACACATGGCACTACAACCCCAAACAATACCAACCAATGGACCTGATACAATACACTATACACAGAGCACTACAACCCCCAACAACACAGACCAATGGACCTGATACAATACACTGTACACAGAGGACTACAACCCCCAACAATACCGACCAATGGACCTGATACAGTACACTATACACAGAGCACTACAACCCCCAACAATACCGACCAATGGACCTGATACAGTACACTATACACAGAGCACTACAACCCCCAACAACACAGAACAATGGACCTGATACAATACACTATACACAGAGCACTACAACCCCCAACAACACAGACCAATGGACCTGATACAATACACTATACACAGAGCACTACAACCCCCAACAACACAGACCAATGGACCTGATATAATACACTATACACAAAGCACTACAACCCCCAACATTACCGAACACTGAACATAAGTACAGTCTATTTTTTGGTCACTGCTGTCTCTTTTCAGGTGAAGACAGTGTGGCTCCCATCATCCTCATCATCATCGTCAGTAGTGCGCCATAATCCTCTATGAGAATCTGAGAATCTTCCCCAGATCTGCGGGGGACGTCCCCCACATCGCACCTCGCTGATTCGCTGCTGCTTACCAGGGCACAGAGCAGGTCCACGGCCTCCAGAATCAGCTCCTGGTGCCCGATGCGGGTGACGCCCAGCTCCTCCAGCTCCTGGTGGGTGATGTGCAGCAGTTGTTCCCCGTTGATCTTTTCCCTCTCAAAGTTTTTGATGTATTGCTGCAAACAATCGTCCAACCCTGCAAAGAGCAAAAGTGCAACATTAAAGATCAGGGATCACTCTCATCATCCATGTGTGAACACGAGCCACAGAGACACTACAACCATGACGGCTGCTCAATATAATGTGTCACAGCCAGCGATGGCGGACCACCAAAGACCCATGTGCGGACCTCCCAACTTTTGAAGAACAGAAAGAGGGATAAGTCATGCGTTTTGGCCAATTTTGGCTAAGCCACTGGCACTTTCATTTTTTTCTTTATAGGCTTCTTCTGAAAAGAAACGCTTGAAAAGAAAACGCTGTTGCAATTCTAAGCTCAGAATCAAAGCTTTTCTGTATTATTAAAAAAATCATTAAAAAGTCTGCCTCATATCTGCCCCAAAATCGCATCAAACAAGCGAGAAAACACATAAAAGAAATGCAGCAAATACGCAATAATCAGAGGAGAATGGTATTGCTTTGTGTGGTTCGGACCCCTGCAGAAAAAAAGCAACCGAAGAACGCAGCATTTATGTTACGTGTGAACACGGCCTCAGAATTACAATTTTATTACATTGTTTATGGGTTTAATAGAGAAATATCAATCACACCATTTTTTTAAAGGGAATTTTCCGATTTCCATAAATAATCTGATCGCTGTGTTGTGCGGGTCGTTACAATTACAGGGACACAAATATGTACATGTTTACTGCTGATTTGTGATGTTTATTATTTATTTTAAAAAAAACGCATCACATTAAAATGCCATTTTTTCATTATCAAATGTTTTTTATTATTATTTTTTAGTAATTTTATAGGATGAAAAAAATCTTTTATTCTCCCTCTAGAATAAAAATACATATATACACTGCACAATGTATCTCTGTCTCAGTATAATCTGCCTATAGAGTCAGAGTCTGCAGTACAGATCAAGTACACAAATTTCTTCCCGTTACATCATCAGAGCTTGTGCCTCAGTAGCTTACGCTCCTGCCTGTAATGTTGGGTTTGTGAGTGTAAGAATAGAGAAAATGACATTTTTGTATTTTCTGCTTGTCAAAGATCACGGCCAGGGAATCATGCTGAACAGCCTTTGCTTTAATCTTTTTGCCACGATCAGTCCTCTGCTGTCCCCTATCATGCGGACAATTGACCAACGATCAACGGACGAGGCTGCGACTGTTTCCACTTAGGCCGGATAGTGGAAACTAACAGTAAGCGTATGGTATATACTGTACACCTCCAATTCCCACATCTATATATATAATTGTCTAAGGGTCACTTCCGTCTTTCTGTCGGCAACTTCCGTCACGGATATTCATTCGCTGATTGGTCTTGCCAGCTGCCTGTCATGGCTGCCGCGACCAATCAGCGACGGGCACAGTCCGATTAGTCCCTCCCTACTCCCTTGCAGTCACTGCCCGGCGCCCGCTCCATACACCCCGCAGTCACGGCTCATACAGGGTTAATGAAATCACAGAGAAAAAAGCAGAGATGGTTACCTGCTGAAGCCTCCAAACAGATGCACCAGCAGGGCGCATCAGACCCGATTAATGATGGCAACAACACAGGTGCAAAAAATACCGATGAAACAACCACTTTCAATCCAGTATTGGTTGTTTGGCATTAGTGCACAGAGAATTAGTATAGTAGGCCTCTATTCACACAGCATGCATTTTGTAGCACTGGGCGGCCCGCCTGTATATGCGTTAGTAATAGGCTGTAGACCAGATGCTCTTCATTGCTTGTGAGAACAATGCCACATACAGACTATTATCGTTTATCCTTTTGTGCACTAATGCCAAACAACCAATACTGGATTGAAAGTGGTTGTTTCATCGGTATTTTTTGCACCTGGGTTTTTGCCATCATTAATCGGGTCCGATGCGCCCTGCTGGTGCATTTGTTTGGAGGCTTTAGCAGGTAACCATCTCTGCTTTTTTCTCTGTGATTTTTTGTCAATTTTCTGGAGGATTTGTAAGTCCCCTTTGTGTGTCTGTGAGCTTTCACACAGGGTTAATGCCAGCGGTAACGGACCGCGTTATGCCGCGGGTAACTCACTCCGTTACCGCCGCTATTAACCCTGTGTGACCACGTTTTTACTATTGAGGCTGCCTATGCAGCCTCAATGGTAAAAACATCTAATGTTAAAAATAATAATAAAAAAAATAACAAATCATTATATACTCACCTTCCGCCGCCTTTCCGACGCTCCGGTGACCGGTCCATGCAAGCGGCAGGTTCCGGTGCTAAGGTTGGTGTGCGACAAGAACCTGCCATGACGTCACGGTCATGTGACCGTGACATCATCACACCCTCGGACCGGAAGCTGCCGCCTGAACCGAACAGGCTACAAGAGGCCCCTCGGAAGGTGAGTATGTGTTTATTTTTTATTTTTTAACCTGTGACATACGTGGCTGGGCAATATACTACGTGGCTGGGCAATATACTACGTGGCTCTGTGCTATATACTACGTGGCTCTGTGCTGTATACTATGTCGCTGTGCAATATACTACGTGGCTCTGTGCTTTATACTATGTAACTGGCCAATATACTACGTGGCTCTGTGCTGTATACTACGTAACTGGGCAATATACTACGTAACTGAGCAATATACTACGTGGCTCTGTGCTGTATACTACGTAACTGGGCAATATACTACATCACTGGGCAATATACTACTTAACTGGGCAATATACTACGTGGCTGTGCAATATACTATGTAACTGGGAAATATACTACGTCACTGGGCAAGATACTACGTGGACATGCATATTCTAGAATACCCGATGCGTTAGAATCGGGCCACCATCTAGTATGGTATATGTGTATATACCCCTTATACAGTCACTGCAAACTCCACAATAACTGAAGACCTGTTCGCTGCCACCACCAGTCGTTTTTATACAGGCTGACTGGAAGCCTGGTTCTGGTAGCATATGGCTTCAGGGTGCGGTTTACAGAACAAAAGGAATAGAACTATTACATTTTATATTTAATTCAGATTAGGCAGTGTTTGTTAAATCTTTTGTATATTTTTACAAAGGGTACAAAACAATACAGCATATACAGTTACATAAAATAAACAGGATTATCAAAAGAAACTTACTACGCCGATCGGCTTAGCGAAGGAGAGTGCTATGATTGAAAACGTCCAGAGACAGGATTGTGCATACACTAATATGTATCTCTCTACATGAACACAGATCATAATTTGTCTCGACCTTTTATCAGCACATGAGTTACACCCACAACCCCCTCCAGCCTTGAAGACCTCACGTGGTTCGGGTTGTGGGATGTTCTCAGCCCATTAGGATTTTATGAAATTCCCAACATTAACAATATCTTCCCTCCTCACAATCGCAGAAGTTCAAGATCGCCGCCATATTTTTTTATCAGGATTTTACCGTTTCCATACCCAGAGACCAAACATGACATAGCTGTTGTCAGTGATCTGGCCACTATTAATTTTGGGCTTATAGGCAGGTGTCACAGTTATGAAAAAATATGCATATTCTTCCTCTACTAGTCCTGAAGTTGAAAATGTATGTCCCATCATGGATTCATACAAACTCCAATATTTATAACTTTCATCATAGCAGCTTCATTCTGGAGACAGCCCTCTGCCCCTCCTCTAATCCAACTTCATCACAAAAGGTATCCTGTCTTAATTATCTGTCCATACCAGGGAGTCTGGGCTTCAAAAGAAATTATAATTAGATTTGCCATTTCCCAGTTATATGGAATTCCCTACTTCCCTATGTCCATTGTGCAATTCTACATCAATCCTACTGGAAATCTGTGTGAGAGGAGGAGGGAGTGGGTGAATGCCCCCTCACTAGCGGCTTTAGGAATCTTAATACTTTATATGTCACTGCTTTTTATTTTTACTACTTTTATAAGAACAAAAAAAATCTTAGTGATGTCACCGATCTTTTTGTAGTGATATCACGACACTCACCATAGTGATATCTCCACCCTTGCTGCAATGAAGTCACTGCTTTTTGCATGGTGATGTTACCGCCCTCTCTGTACTGATGTCACAGCCCTCTCTAGAGATATCAGCATCCTCTCTGTAGTGATGTCACCGCCCTCTCTGTAGTGATGTCACCGCCCTCTCTAGAGATATCAGCATCCTCTCTGTAGTGATGTCACCGCCCTCTCTGTACTGATGTCACCGCCCTCTCTGTAGTGATGTCACCGCCCTCTCTAGAGATATCAGCATCCTCTCTGTAGTGATGTCACCGCCCTCTCTGTACTGATGTCACCGCCCTCTCTGTAGTGATGTCACCGCCCTCTCCGTAGTGATGTCACCGCCCTCTCTAGAGATATCAGCATCCTCTCTGTAGTGATGTCACCGCCCTCTCCGTAGTGATGTCACCGCCCTCTCTGTAGTGATGTCACCGCCCTCTCTAGAGATATCAGCATCCTCTCTGTAGTGATGTCACCGCCCTCTCTGTAGTGATGTCACCGCCCTCTCTGTAGTGATGTCACCGCCCTCTCTAGAGATATCAGCATCCTCTCTGTAGTGATGTCACCGCCCTCTCTGTACTGATGTCACCGCCCTCTCTGTAGTGATGTCACCGCCCTCTCTAGAGATATCAGCATCCTCTCTGTAGTGATGTCACCGCCCTCTCTGTACTGATGTCACCGCCCTCTCTGTAGTGATGTCACCGCCCTCTCCGTAGTGATGTCACCGCCCTCTCTAGAGATATCAGCATCCTCTCTGTAGTGATGTCACCGCCCTCTCCGTAGTGATGTCACCGCCCTCTCTGTAGTGATGTCACCGCCCTCTCCGTAGTGATGTCACAGCCCTCTCTGTACTGATGTCACCGCCCTCTCTGTAGTGATGTCACCGCCCTCTCCGTAGTGATGTCACCGCCCTCTCCGTAGTGATGTCACCGCCCTCTCTGTACTGATGTCACAGCCCTCTCTGTAGTGATGTCACCGCCCTCTCCGTAGTGATGTCACCGCCCTCTCCGTAGTGATGTCACCGCCCTCTCCGTAGTGATGTCACCGCCCTCTCTGTACTGATGTCACCGCCCTCTCTGTACTGATGTCACAGCCCTCTCTGTAGTGATGTCACCGCCCTCTCCGTAGTGATGTCACCGCCCTCTCCGTAGTGATGTCACCGCCCTCTCCGTAGTCATGTCACCGCCTTCTCTGTAGTGATGTCACCGCCCTCTCCGTAGTGATGTCACCGCCCTCTCCGTAGTGATGTCACCGCCCTCTCCGTAGTGATGTCACCGCCCTCTCTGTACTGATGTCACCGCCCTCTCTGTACTGATGTCACAGCCCTCTCCGTAGTGATGTCACCGCCCTCTCCATAGTGATGTCACCGCCCTCTCAGTAGTGATGTCACCGCCCTCTCTGTAGTGATGTCACCGCCCTCTCTAGTGATATCAGCACCCTCTCTGTAGTGATGTCACCGCCCTCTCTGTAGTGATGTCACCGCCCTCTCCGTAGTGATGTCACCACCCTCTCTGTAATGATGTCACCGCCCTCTTTGTAATGATGTCACCGCCCTGTCTATAGTGATGTCACCGCCCTCTCTGTAGTGATGTCACCGCCCTCTCTAGTGATATCAGCACCCTCTCTGTAGTGATGTCACCGCCCTCTCTGTAGTGATGTCACCGCCCTCTCCATAGTAATGCCACCGCCCTCTCTGTAATGATGTCACCGCCCTCTCTGTAATGATGTCACAGCCCTCTCTGTAATGATGTCACCGCCCTCTCCGTAGTGATGTCACCACCCTCTCTGTAGTGATGTCACCACCCTCTCCGTAGTGATGTCACCGCCCTCTCCGTAGTGATGTCACCGCCCTCTCCGTAGTGATGTCACCACCCTCTCCGTAGTGATGTCACCGCCCTCTCCGCAGTGATGTCACTGCCCTCTGTATTGATGTCACCGCCCTTTCCGTAGTGATGTCACCGCCCTCTCCATAGTGATGTCACCGCCCTCTCTGTAATGATGTCACCGCCCTTTCCGTAGTGATGTCACCACCCTCTCAGTAGTGAGGTCACCACCCTCTCTGTAGTGATGTCACCGCCCTCTCCGCAGTGATGTCACCGCCTTCTCTGTAGTGATGTCAACGCCCTCTCCGTAGTGATGTCACCGACCTCTCCGTAGTGATGTCACCGCCCTCTCCGTAGTGATGTCACCGCCTTCTCTGTAGTGATGTCACAGCTCTCTCCGTAGTGATGTCACCGCCCTCTCTGTAGTGATGTCACCGCCCTCTCCGCAGTGATGTCACCGCCCTCTCCGTAGTGATGTCACCCCCCTCTCTGTAGTGATGTCACCGCCCTCTCCGCAGTGATGTCACCGCCCTCTCTGTAGTGATGTCACCGCCCTCTCCGTAGTGATGTTACCGCCTTCTCTGTAGTGATGTCACCGCCCTCTCCGTAGTGATGTCACCGCTTTCTCTGTAGTGATGTCACAGCCCTCTGAGTAGTGATGTCACCGCCCTCTCCGTAGTGATGTCACCGCTTTCTCTGTAGTGATGTCACAGCCCTCTGAGTAGTGATGTCACCGCCCTCTCCGTAGTGATGTCACCGCCCACACTGTCTGTTCTGCTGTGGTGCGGTGGATGATGAGAGTGCTGGTTGCGTCACTGCGGACCACCATCATGTGTGGAGCGCTCAGCCGGCTGTAATGGCTTGTTCCTCTGAGCTCCCCGAGCACCGTTCTCAGCAAATTTGCCTAATGGCGCAGACAGGACGGCGAGTGACAACAGCAGGAAAAACTGATGGCGGCTGCAGATCACACACCACGAGGTGTACCGAGGAAGACTACGCTCAAGATGGTCAGCACCAACATATACCATAGCGCTGGAAACACCATGGACCACCGCAGAGAACACAGGGTGTAATAGTCTGCAGGATATATCATCACGTATCTGTCAGGAGGTGGAGGAGCGATGCTCTGCAGATCTGTAAAGAGGACAGGGTGTAATAATCTGCAGGATATATATCACCACGTATCTGTCAGCAGGAGAAATGCTCTGCAGATCTGTAAAGAGGACAGGGTGTAATAATCTGCAGGATATATCATCACGTATCTGTCAGGAGGTGGAGGAGCGATGCTCTGCAGATCTGTAAAGAGGACAGGGTGTAATAATCTGCAGGATATATCACTATGCATCTGTCAGCAGGTGGAGGAGCGATGTTCTGCAGATCTGTAGAGGGCAGGGTGTAATAGTCTGCAGTATATATCATCACGTATCTGTCAGGAGGTGGAGGAGCGATGCTCTGCAGATCTGTAAAGAGGACAGGGTGTAATAATCTGCAGGATATATCACTATGCATCTGTCAGCAGGTGGAGGAGCGATGTTCTGCAGATCTGTAGAGGGCAGGGTGTAATAGTCTGCAGTATATATCATCACGTATCTGTCAGGAGGTGGAGGAGCGATGCTCTGCAGATCTGTAAAGAGGACAGGGTGTAATAATCTGCAGGATATATCATCACGTATCTGTCAGGAGGAGAAGCGATGCTCTGCAGATCTGTAGAGAGGACAGGGTGTAATAATCTGCAGAATATATCACCACGTATCTGTCAGGAGGTGGAGGAGCGATGTTCTGCAGCTCTGTAGAGAAGGATCTGCGCAGTGCTAAACATAAGCCCAATTCCCTCCGGTCGTGTTCGGCTGCAGACTAAGGAAGCGCAGCGAGGAGCGGGGGGCACATACTTATTACTTACACCTGACAGTCATTGAGGAATTTACTCATTAAAAATAAATCTTACAATTAAATATAAACTTCAGCAAAACCTCCAACCACAGAGCTCCGTGCTGACAACCCTCCGGGCTGCCCTGTGTGGGAGGTTGTCAGCCCCGCCCCCTGCTGGTGACATCACTGATATGACGACACGAGGATTTTTCGGGGTCAGGCGCTGCCCCCCGTGTTCTGCTTTTCCAAGATGAACATGAAGGGAATTATAATTATTAGGTTCAGATTTAATGAAGATGATTCCGTGATTAATGAAAGTTCTTATCGTGTTTCCACTTCACGGTCGCTCCTCGTGAGACGCTGCCGAAGTCAGAATCGTGATCCGGATAATGTCAACAGGACACTTCAGCTCACTGCTGAGAGAAGAGGCGGCGGAGGGGGCTCCGAAAAATCCCCCCAAATATGAGAACAGCGGAGTGCACGCATCTGCTGCCGAGACGCTCACAGCGCGATAAGGCGCAGAACAGGGCGCTGGGCAAGAGTGTCAGCAAATAGTAAAAATATCACAGAGAAAAAAGCAGAGATGGTTACCTGCTGAAGCCTCCAAACAGCAAACAGTAACCATACCAAAAACCAGCAAAATGCAAAGTGAAGAAAGAAAAGAGAAAGGTAAATCCCATCAGTATCTGGAGACCACCCGTCACCTCCATCAGTATACACCAGATACTGATGATGGAGGTGACGGGCGGTCACCAGATACTGATGATGGAGGTGATGGGCTGTCACCAGATACTGATGATGGAGGTGACGGGCGGTCTCCAGATACTGATGATGGAGGTGATGGGCGGTCTCCAGATACTGATGATGGAGGTGATGGGCTGTCACCAGATACTGATGATGGAGGTGACGGGCGGTCACCAGATACTGATGATGGAGGTGATGGGCGGTCTCCAGATACTGATGATGGAGGTGATGGGCTGTCACCAGATACTGATGATGGAGGTGACGGGCGGTCACCAGATACTGATGATGGAGGTGACGGGTGGTCACCAGATACTGATGATGGAGGTGACGGGCGGTCACCAGATACTGATGATGGAGGTGATGGGCGGTCACTAGATACTGATGATGGAGGTGACGGGCGGTCACCAGATACTAATGATGGAGGTGAGGGGCGGTCACCAGATACTGATGATGGAGGTGACGGGCGGTCACCAGATACTGATGATGGAGGTGACAGGCGGTCACCAGATACTGATGATGGAGGTGACAGGTGGTCACCAGATACTGATGATGGAGGTGACGGACGGTCACCAGATACTGATGATGGAGGTGATGGGCGGTCACCAGATACTGATGATGGAGGTGACGGGCGGTCACTAGATACTCTGTTTCTGTGTTTCATTAATTGATGATAACCTGTTAAAACTTGTATTTTTTTACATTTTCTGACTTTGCAGCATGTGTTCCCCCCGCCTAACACTTTTGCACAGCTCTGTTTCATGATATGAGGGCTGGTTTCGCCTCGGATCCTCTTTTTCTATTAAACATTTACATTCCGGGGTCTACGTCACTTTCAGATTGATACAGAGGCCATGTCCACGTTCTCGTGATTCCTGTGATCGCCGCAGCGGAACACGTGAAGGTCATGTGATTTGTCACTGTCACCCGGTGCGGAGACTGATTATCACGCCGGCTTGCGCTGGTTCCCGTTCTGTGCAGGACGATGCCCCTGAATGCTCCATCCATCATGTGGCAGCAGCATCTCCATCATCCTCCATCCTGGACCATGGAGAAGTGTGCAGCGACATCAGCAATTTGATTTATGAGCCGCTGAGAGCGGAAGACACATCAGAACCTGCAAGTCCTCAGCAAATACACAAAACGCTGCTATTCCCGGGAAATCAGTCATTTGTATACATCTGGTTACAGAATATCACTCTATGGAGGACCCCCGCTCCCACAATGCCTGTACGGGCCCCTCGTGCCCCCTGACATCACTGTCACTCTGTGGTTGCTACTTTTTAGCAATTTGATACTTTAATCTCACTGACACCGACTTTCTATCTGACTCCTTCCCTTATCTATTTGTTCTCTCCGACTACATCAAGTGATTCTGGTTCTGCAGCCCCCCGGTCACATGAGGAGGGACCACCCATCTGACAACAGTGTTACGTCGGTGGGAATGTGGTTGTCAGAATTGGATCATTATATCATGTCTACAGCAATGTGACCTTGGTGATGTGTATGGGACCCCAGGATGCAGAGTGAGCCACGAGCTCGACACCGGACCCCCGTGATAGGATCACGAATAGCCCCCTAGAAGTACAATGTCTTCTGCTCAGGAAATCCCTCACTACGAATTTGCTTTGCTCAGAAGAGACTGTTTTACTTCTGTCTTCAAATTAAAGAACAGAAAGAACGAGGATCCTCGGAATTGAGCATGAAATGGATTATGTGCTTCCAAAGATTTCACGGCTGCGGACACAACCGCCGCTCACACAACCGCCGCGCACACAGGTCACAGGAGCGCCGGCAGCGGCACTAATACAATTACATTAAGTCCACGGGAGGTAGAAAAAATGGAGACGTGATCAAGGGCTAATACAACCAGGGGCGCCACAGAGACGAGGGGCCCAAAAAACTAACCAGAAGGGGCCCCAATCTGGATTTACTCCAACCTGGGAGCAGCCAATGCTTGTCCTCCTCCGTTCCCATTCCAGTCTCGTAGCACAGCACAAAATTCAGGTTGGGGCCCCCGTCCGTTGTTATGGCCAGACATGATCAGACAGCTGGGTGCGTCATTAGATATGTTACACTATGACAAGTACTTACATAGCAATCCCCTAATACAAAGTTACCAATGAAAGCTCACAGTCTGATGAAGACAGCCTCTGCTCATAAGTCCCGCCCCCGAGGAGTAAAGGCAGCTACAACGGCTTCTTTACAGGCGCAGACACAACCTGCCGGAGCTCATATGTAGCGCCCCCACTGCCGCAGGGCCGAGGGGTACCCGGTACCGGGCCTCTGAGTCTCTGTTCTGGGGTTGTCACGGTGGCTAGACCCGGTCCGTGACCCTGCTGAGGGGCGTACAATGATAGGTGTGCGGGATGGTGGTGATGTAGTGGTGCGGTGCAGGTTGCAGTAAATAACGAGGACACCAGGTTGCAGTCTCTTTACCTCTTTACTGAAGGCTTCAGGATCCTCAATCCGGAATACGGTTAACCGGGCTGCGCAAGCCTGGCCGGTCCGATGGCACATCCAGAGCTCCCTTTGCAGGTGGAAATCTGTGCCTACCTTCTAGCGCTTGTGTGTTGTAGTCCTTCCCTGCTAAGCACCACGGGATAGTCCTCACAACTGTTGTGTCTGTTTCTCGTGTTCCCTCACAACTCGATTCTGATGTTCTTCCACGTCCCCCAGATCTTATGGTTAGGACGCACCCGTATGACGGGGAGGCTCGGAGCTCTTCCAGGACTCTAGCGTCGCCCCACTCCTGTTGTTACCCCCCTGTGTCTTCCTAGGTCAATGGGGTGAGACAGCCCGCCTATAACTGACTGTCCTGCCGTAGGTTTGAAGTTTGGCCTGGAGCTCTATACTTCCTCGGCGTTCCGGCCACCGGTTATGCGCCTCAGTAGGATGTTGCCTCGTCTTACAGCACGACTCCTACTGGTATTCTCCTTGTTGCGTTGATCTCGTTTCTCACTCAGCACAATATACCTCGCTTCTTGTCCTTTCTTGGGGTACCGCCGCTATATCGTGCAGGCGCGGTCCCGTAACGTTCTCTCTGGTTGCTAGGCCTCTGTCAGGATCCCACCCCTGACAGGGACCCCTCTGAATCTTCCCCTACAACACCCTCTGCCACAAGGTGTTGCCTGGTTCCAACCCAGTCAGCTTTCTCATCTAACTTCCTGCCTAACCCCCAGTTTTACCAGATTGTGAGGAGTGGCCTAATACATAGAACCCTTAGCTCCCCCTGGAGGCCAGACTGTGAAATGTATTGGTGTCTCTGATACCTGGTCAGATGAACTCCTTCAGTGCCATCAGACGTACCATAGCCCCCCTTAGTGGCGGAGCACCAGTACTGCAACAACCAGGACTCTGGGGCGCTGCACTCCCCCCGGTTAAATCCAGTACTCCTGGACTGGGAAGAAAACAACAATACATGTCAGCAAAAAGACATACAATTTTGAAAATGCAAGTACAAGTAAACTTTAACAGAGCTTCCCTTTATGGGAGGTGAGGACACTTGAACGTTACAAACATGGTTAAATACTTTGAATAACATACTATAAATAACTTTTCTTACCCAACCGGGTATTCTACTAAGTGCAAAATTTTTGAACAATAATTTAACATTGCCTTTAAGGACATACTCGCTAAATCCACTAAAGACCCTCTTATAAAACATTATAAGGCTAATCAACTTTTCTACATTCTCCTTCTTTACATCTGCAGGACCGCCTGTCCTATATGCTCCAGGCCTACTGCCTCTCCTTTCTGTTACAGGACCGCCCCTTTCTGTCCGGGCCTACTGCCTTTCTACTACTATACACGGTATAGAACTTATCATCCATCTTTCAGTTCGGATTACTGAGCCAGCTCTGTATGGCTCCTAGGAGGACTCACTGACTAACCCCGTACGGGTTCACTTTCTGTCCTCTTTCTTTTATCAACATCATTAAACATTTCTCACAATCAACTAGTTAGCTACATTTAACTTCTTCTTTCAAGACATTATTGCCATTTAACCATCTTAAGGCAACACTGTTCATAAGTGCAATATGTGAACATTCCCTTTAAGAGGGGACCAAGTCTCTATGAGGTAGTGCAACTTCTCAAGCTGCAAGTCCGTTCGCAGCAAGGACTCCGGTGCTGATTCCAAGACCAGTGTCTTCGCAAAGAGTCCTTTCCTTATGTAAAACCAGTAGAGAGCACCTTTAAGAAGGTGCAAACTATGTACAAAAAGTTTGTAATCATGCATTGTTCATGATTCAGCAGTTCTTTCAATGATGAATAACCAGGAAACAAAAACAAAAAGCAGAAGAAGGGATCCCGGGTAAACAAAGGGATCCCTTTAAGAGTTAACCCTGATCGGGTAGTAGCAGCAAAACATCAGAAGGACAAACAGTTAACTATATACATGTTCAGAAAATCAGGACATTTACTTGAACCACTCAGGAGGCAGCACCGGCGGAGGCAACCCCTGTGGATATTGCCCGCCGCCGAGTACTGCGTAAGGAGGAGTGTTGTCCCATCTGGGGGTCTGCGTACCCACTGTCTTCAGTTCTGGAGCAGCAGGGGCACCGCCCACCTGAAGAGGCGCCTCCTTGGCCACGAGGGTGGTTGAGGTGACGATGCTGCAGGTCGTGGTCTTGACCATAGTGCACGTTGGGGTGACCACGGTGGTCTTGGTGATGACCGTGGGCTGATCATAAGGGAGCACCTTGGCTATGGGGGACAGCTTCTCCGACACCTTAGTCGAGGGTGTCACGGGGCTACACTTTTTGTGGACATTCAGGGCGAACCACCCCTTTTCCCCAAAATGCCGGGTGTAGGTGACTTCGTCCCCCGTGTAGAGATCCCGGTCTGGGTGGCCCTCCCTGAGATGCGACTCCACATCCCGCCGATTGACGAAGACTTCGGCGTATAGGCCTGGCTCTTTGATAAAGCCCCAACCTCCGCGGAGTTTGAAGGCGACAATAGTGCCCTGCCTGCGCGGGGCCTGGTGAGCGGTGGGGTCCTTGCGGGCCCGGTCCTTGACCGCCAGGTCTTTTTGATGGTGGGCCTCCAGCCCGGCCTGGTACGCCTTTTCCTGCTCCTTCCACTGCTGTTCCAGCTGGGTCTGGTATTCCTCCCAGCTCAGGGCCTGCACCATCTCCCGTTCCCGTGTTTTCACCCCGGGGAACCCCATGAGGTTGGATCCTGGGTTCACCCAGCGGCATACCGTGCGCTCCGCATGGGTCTCACACAGCAGGGTAGTTGGCGGAATCGGGGCTTTCAGGAGGTGTTCCATACCCGTTGCCTCCTCCCATGGTAACAGGCGCTGGAGTCTATGGGTCCCAGGGAGAGGGGGTGCCGCAACGGGGCCTACTAACAAGCCCTCTGCCAGCGGGACGGGGTCGGCGGACTCACCAGCCATCGCAGGCTCCTCCTCCGCGACGGGTTCCGCTGGCTGTGTCGGCGAGGGCCTCAGCAACAACTCCGGTAGTGGTACAGGATCCGGTGCCAGAGGACTTCCTTCCGGCGCTACCTGGTGCGGAGCCGGGGCTTTCACGTTCAGCTGAAGGAGCTGGTGGATCAAGTCCCCCATCTCAGCCTGCAAGAGATCAGCGCTGTCCGTGGAGAATGGGCTGCGGTGCTCGTCCGGGTAGTTGGGGCAGACTTCTGCTTCAACCCCACATTCGGGTCCCGAGCTGCTGGCCATGGCGTCCTCCACGTGGGTTGCTTCCTGATCCTTTTCCCGCTCTCTCCTTCGTGGGCGGTTTAGTTTTCTCTGTCTCCGCCCACCATTGAGAATCAGGAGGCGGATCTCGGCTGCTGACGGACACGTCCTCACGGTGCAGAAATATTTAGACTGGGCGGCCATTGTCTTTCGCGCTCTTCAGCTTGTTTACGCCCACTTCCACGCCCCTCTTCTTCTCCTGCGCTCTCCTTAGCACTGTAATGGCGGCAGTTTTTGGCGGCAAGTGGCACTGCACAGTCTTTGCAATAAGTTACAGTCCAAGTATAATAAATCACAGTTCCAAGGCACACATGACCTGATTCTTCAGGCTTAAATAGATCCTGTTCGTGACGCCAAGTTGTAGCGCCCCCACTGCCGCAGGGCCGAGGGGTACCCGGTACCGGGCCTCTGAGTCTCTGTTCTGGGGTTGTCACGGTGGCTAGACCCGGCCCGTGACCCTGCTGAGGGGCGTACAATGATAGGTGTGCGGGATGGTGGTGATGTTGTAGTGGTGCGGTGCAGGTTGCAGTAAATAACGAGGACACCAGGTTGCAGTCTCTTTACCTCTTTACTGAAGGCTTCAGGATCCTCAATCCGGAATACGGTTAACCGGGCTGCGCAAGCCTGGCCGGTCCGATGGCACATCCAGAGCTCCCTTTGCAGGTGGAAATCTGTGCCTACCTTCTAGCGCTTGTGTGTTGTAGTCCTTCCCTGCTGAGCACCACGGGATAGTCCTCACAACTGTTGTGTCTGTTTCTCGTGTTCCCTCACTGTTCCCTCACAACTCGATTCTGATGTTCTCCCTCCACGTCCCCCAGATCTTATGGTTAGGACGCACCCGTATGACGGGGAGGCTCGGAGCTCTTCCGGGACTCTAGCGTCGCCCCACTCCTGTTGTTACCCCCCTGTGTCTTCCTAGGTCAATGGGGTGAGACAGCCCGCCTGTAACTGACTGTCCTGCCGTAGGTTTGAAGTTTGGCCTGGAGCTCTATACTTCTTCGGCGTTCCGGCCACCGGTTACGCGCCTCAGTAGGATGTTGCCTCGTCTTACAGCACGACTCCTACTGGTATTCTCCTTGTTGCGTTGATCTCGTTTCTCACTCAGCACAATAAACCTCGCTTCTTGTCCTTTCTTGGGGTACCGCCGCTATCTCGTGCAGGCGCGGTCCCGTAACGTTCTCTCTGGTTGCTAGGCCTCTGCCAGGATCCCACCCCTGACAGGGACCCCTCTGAATCTTCCCCTACAACACCCTCTGCCACAAGGTGTTGCCTGGTTCCAACCCAGTCAGCTTTCTCATCTAACTTCCTGCCTAACCCCCAGTTTTACCAGATTGTGAGGAGTGGCCTAATGAATAGCACCCTTAGCTCCCCCTGGAGGCCAGACTGTGAAGTGTATTGGTGTCTGTGATACCTGGTCAGAAGAACTCCTTCAGTGCCATCAGACGTACCATAGCTCCCCTTAGTGGCGGAGCACCAGTACTGCAACGACCAGGACTCTGGGGCGCTGCACATACACCTCACATTTACATTCTGACATAAGAGATGGGCAATTGGGGCTCGGACATCGTACAATATTTTTTTCACTTCTCCTAAATAAAGAGAAATCAGATACATTATTTTACCTATCACAGAAAAAGGAAACTCTCGCTCGACAGCAGTGCTCGGCTTCTTAATATGATGTCATAGCTGAGCTGTGTGCTCTGAGCCAATCAGAGTCCTGCTGAGTGCTGACCCTTCGGCTTACAGAGAGTGCAGTGACAGTGGAAGGTGAAGACTGCAGCTGCACACCCCTCCTCCCTGCAGTTTAGTGCTGTATCCTGGTTTCTTTGGTGAAAGCACATGGGTGAGAACATTTACAGAGATTTGCTTTTGCAATAAATCTGCTGAAAGGTGAAAAAATGAAATGGGACCATAATATCGAAGCAGCGCTGCCTCCCTAGAGGACACAGACAAGGACTGTAGAACACAAGACTGCTCTCCATTCCCAGCAGAATCCCCCAGCTGCTGTAATTACAGTGACCCCTTTATATTCCAGGAGCCATAATCAGCTGAGAACATGGAAAGGGACCAGGTGCTGGAGTGAGACGAGAAGGCTCCTGCTCCAGTCAGACAGTCTGGAGTGCAGGATGTCTAATGAGACTACCAGTGGCAGTTCCTTGGGTATGAGGGAGATTTATAGCCCAGTTCATCCAAAGCTTCCTGGTGTATGAATAAAATGTCAGCTCTTCGGTTAGGGTGAGATCATTTTCCTATTTAAAGGAAATCTGTCAGCAGGATTTTGCTATCATGCAAGGGCAAAGGCTCTGATTCCTGCGGTGTGTCACTTATTGGGTTGTGTGCTGTAGTTTCAATACAATCAGTATTTTACCAGCAGGAAATTATCACTGCATGACTAGTTGTCACATGCTAAGCAGTTTAGCTTCTGTGTAACCCCGCCCCCACCACTGATTGGCAGCTTTTTGCTCATACAGGGTATACACAGAAAGCTGCCAATCAGTGGTGTGGGCGGGGTTATACACAGCTCAGCATTTCAAGCACTGCTACATCAACAGCAGAGAAAACAAGGATTCTATCAAAACTACAGCAAGCAGCCCAGTAAGTTACACATTGCTGGAATCAGGGTATCTGTCCCTACATCATGCTGTTCTCAGGTTACATAGCAAAAACCTGTGGGCAAATTACCTTTAAAGAACTACAGATTTTTCTCAAGGTTAGTGGAAAGTTAAATGAAGCAATGACACAAACTACAATATACATCAAGAGGAGGCGTCCACACGAGGCGAGAGGACCACCACTTCTATAGATGGGACTCCCCTCCCCCGCTCCTCTATCCCATTGTTAGATTTTGAGGGATAATTGCCAGTGATATCTTATCCCTCTAAAAAATATCCTTCTATCCCAAATTATCACCATTAACCCCTGAACCACCGCCTCCATTATCTCCGCTCACACATTGTTCCCATGACGAAGTGATGACCTCCATCACAATGTAGGAAGCGAATCTCTGCTCCATGTCTCTGGTCACCGAGATATCAGAGGATTTTATCTTTTCATCTCATCTCTACAGGAAGATTCAGAGTGTATCAATGATATAAACAAACAAGATACTCATGTCCCTGGGTTGTGGCAGTGCCTGCACAGTAATAGCACCTCTTACCTGTCTGAGGTGGGGCTGTAGGACAGCTGCCTGCAGCAGGAGCCTCTCCCCTCTGTACTGTCTGCAGCAGGAGCTTCCCCCCTCTGCACTATCTGCAGCAGGAGCCTCTCCCTCTGCACTGTCTGCAGCAGGAGCCTCCCCCCTCTGCACTGTCTACAGCAGGAGCCTCCCCCTCTGCACTGTCTGCAGCAGGAGCCCCCCTCTGCACTGTCTGCAGTAGGAGCCTCTCCCTTCTGCACTGTCTGCAGCAGGAGCCTCCCCCTCTGCACTGTCTGCAGTTGGAGCCTCTCCCCTCTGCACTGTCTGCAGCAGGAGCCTCCCCCCTCTGCACTGTCTACAGCAGGAGCCTCCCCCCTCTGCACTGTCTACAGCAGGAGCCTCCCCCTCTGCACTGTCTACAGCAGGAGCCTCTCCCCTCTGCACTGTCTACAGCAGGAGCCACCCCCTCTGCACTGTCTGCAGCAGGAGCCTCCCCCCTCTGCACTGTCTGCAGCAGAAGCCTCCCCCTCTGCACTGTCGGCAGCAGGAGCCTCTCCCTCTGCACTGTCTGCAGCAGGAGCCTCCTCCCTCTGCACTGTCTGCAGAAGGAGCCTCCCCCTCTGCACTGTCTACAGCAGGAGCCTCTCCCCTTTGCACTGTCTGCAGCAGGAGCCTCCCCCCTCTGCATTGTCTCAGCAGGAGCCTCCCCCCTCTGCACTGTTTGCAGCAGGAGCCTCTCCTCTGCACTGTCTGCAGCAGAAGCATCCCCCCTCTGCACTGTCGACAGCAGGAGCCTCTCCCTCTGCACTGTCTGCAGCAGGAGCCTTCTCCCTCTGCACTGTCTGCAGAAGGAGCCTCTCCCCTTTGCACTGTCTGCAGCAGGAATCTCACCATCTGCTTTATCTGCAGCAGGAGACTCCCCCCTCTGCACTACCCACAGCAGGAGCTTCCCCCCTCTGCACTGTCTGCAGCAGGAGCCCCCCTCTGCACTGTCTACAGCAGGAACCTCTCCCCTTTGCACTGTCTGCAGCAGGAGCCTCCCCCCTCTGCACTCTCTGCAGCAGGAGCCTCCCCCCTCTGCACTGTCGGCAGCAGGAGCCTCTCCTCTGCACTGTCGGCAGCAGGAGCCTCCCCCCTCTGCACTGTTTACAGCAGAAGCCTCTCCTCTTTGCACTCTATGCAGCAGGAATCTCCCCCTCTGCATTATCTGCAGCAGGAGACTCTCCCCTCTGCACAACCTACAGCAGGAGCTTCCCCCCCTGCACTGTCTGCAGCAGGAGCCTCCCCCTTCTGCACTGTCTACAGCAGGAGCCTCCACCTTCCGCACTGTCTGCAGCAGGAGCCCCCCTCTGCACTGTCTGCAGCAGGAGCCTCCCCCCCTCCACTGTCTGCAGCAGGAGCCTCTCCCTCTGCACTGTCTACAGCAGGAGCCTCCCCTATCTGCACTGTCTACAGCAGGAGCCTCCCCCTTCTGCACTGTCTACAGCAGGAGCCTCCCCTATCTGCACTGTCTAAAGCAGGAGCCTCCACCTTCTGCACTGTCTGCAGAAGGAGCCCCCCTGCACTGTCTGCAGCAGGAGCCTCCCCCCCTCTCCACTGTCTGCAGCAGGAGCCTCCCCCTCTGCACTGTCTGAAACAGGAGCCTCTCCCCTCTGCAATGTCTACAGCAGGAGCCCCCCTCTGCACTGTCTACAGCAGGAGCCTCTCCTCTTTGCACTGTCTGCAGCAGGAGCCTCCCCCCTCTGCACTCTGCAGCAGGAGCCTCCCCCCTCTGCACTGTCTGCAGCAGGAGCCTCCCCCCTCTGCACTGTCTACAGCAGAAGCCTCTCCTCTTTGCACTCTATGCAGCAGGAATCTCCCCCTCTGCATTATCTGCAGCAGGAGACTCCCCCCTCTGCACTACCTACAGCAGGAGCTTCCCCCCCTGCACTGTCTGCAGCAGGAGCCTCCCCCTTCTGCACGGTCTACAGCAGGAGCCTCCCCCTCTGCACTGTCTGCAGCAGGAGCCCCCCTCTGCACTGTCTGCAGTAGGAGCCTCTCCCTTCTGCACTGTCTGCAGCAGGAGCCTCCCCCTCTGCACTGTCTGCAGCAGGAACTTCCCCCCTCTGCACTGTCTGCAGCAGGAGCCTCCCCCCTCTGCGCTATCTGCAGCTGGAGCCTCCCCCTCTGTGCTGTCTGCAGCAAGAACCTCCCCCTCTGCGCTGTCTACAGCAGGAGCTTCCCCCTCTGCACTGTCTGCAGCAGGAGCCTCCCCTTCTGCACTGTCTGCAGCTGGAGCCTCCCCCTCTGTGCTGTCTGCAGCAAGAACCTCCCCCTCTGCGCTGTCTACAGCAGGAGCTTCCCTCTCTGCACTGTCTGCAGCTGGAGCCTCCCCCCTCTGCACTGTCTGCACCAAGAGCCTCCCCCTCTGCACTGTCTGCAGCTTTAGCCTCTCCCTCTTCACTGTCTACAGCAGGAGCCTCCCCCTCTGCACTGTCTGCAGCTTTAGCCTCTCCCTCTTCACTGTCTACAGCAGGAGCCTCCCCCTCTGCACTGTCCGCAGCAGGAGCCTCCCCCCTCTGCACTGTCTACAGCAGGAGCCTCCCCCGTCTGCACTGTCTACAGCAGGAGTTTCCCCCTCTGCACTGTCTGCAGCAGGAGCCTCCCCCTTCTGCACTGTCTACAGCAGGAGCCTCCCCTTCTGCACTGTCAGCAGCAGGAGCCTCCCCACTCTGCACTGTCTACAGCAGGAGCCTCCCCCTTCTGCACTATCTGCAGTGGGAGCTGCCCTCTGCACTGTCTGCAGCAGGAGCCTCCCCCCTCTGCACTGTCTGCAGCTGGAGCCTCCCCCCTCTGCACTGTTTGCAGCAAGAGCCTCCCCCCTCTGCACTGTCTACAGCTGGAGCCTCTCCCTCTGCACTGTCTACAGCAGGAGCCTACCCACTCTGCACTGTCCACCGCAGGAGCCTCCCCCCTCTGCACTGTCTACAGCAGGAGTCTCCCCCTCTGCACTGTCTACAGCAGGAGTCTCCCCCTCTGCACTGTCTGCAGCAGGAGCCTCCCCCTTCTGCACTGTCTACAGCAGGAGCCTCCCCCTCTGCACTGTCTACAGCAGGAGCCTCCCCCCTCTGCACTGTCTGCAGCAGGAGCTTCCCCCTCTGCACTGTCTGCAGCAGGAGCCTCTACCCTTTGCAATGTCTACAGCAGGAGCCTCCCCCTCTGCACTGTCTGCAGCAGGAACTTCCCCCCTCTGCACTGTCTGCAGCAGGAGCCTCCCCCCTCTGCGCTATCTGCAGCTGGAGCCTCCCCCTCTGTGCTGTCTGCAGCAAGAACCTCCCCCTCTGCGCTGTCTACAGCAGGAGCTTCCCCCTCTGCACTGTCTGCAGCAGGAGCCTCCCCTTCTGCACTGTCTGCAGCTGGAGCCTCCCCCTCTGTGCTGTCTACAGCAAGAACCTCCCCCTCTGCGCTGTCTACAGCAGGAGCTTCTCTCTCTGCACTGTCTGCAGCTGGAGCCTCCCCCCTCTGCACTGTCTGCACCAAGAGCCTCCCCCTCTGCACTGTCTGCAGCTTTAGACTCTCCCTCTTCACTGTCTACAGCAGGAGCCTCCCCCTCTGCACTGTCTGCAGCTTTAGCCTCTCCCTCTTCACTGTCTACAGCAGGAGCCTCCCCCTCTGCACTGTCCGCAGCAGGAGCCTCCCCCCTCTGCACTGTCTACAGCAGGAGCCTCCCCCGTCTGCACTGTCTACAGCAGGAGTTTCTCCCTCTGCACTGTCAGCAGCAGGAGCCTCCCCACTCTGCACTGTCTACAGCAGGAGCCTCCCCCCTCTGCACTGTCTGCAGCAGGAGCCTCCCCCTTCTGCACTGTCTACAGCAGGAGCCTCCCCTTCTGCACTGTCAGCAGCAGGAGACTCCCCACTCTGCACTGTCTACAGCAGGAGCCTCCCCCTTCTGCACTATCTGCAGTGGGAGCTGCCCTCTGCACTTTCTGCAGCAGGAGCCTCCCCCCTCTGCACTGTCTGCAGCTGGAGCCTCCCCCCTCTGCACTGTTTGCAGCAAGAGCCTCCCCCCTCTGCACTGTTTGCAGCAAGAGCCTCCCCCCTCTGCACTGTCTACAGCTGGAGCCTCTCCCTCTGCACTGTCTACAGCAGGAGCCTACCCACTCTGCACTGTCCACCGCAGGAGCCTCCCCCCTCTGCACTGTCTACAGCAGGAGTCTCCCCCTCTGCACTGTCTGCAGCAGGAGCCTCCCCCTTCTGCACTGTCTACAGCAGGAGCCTCCCCCTCTGCACTGTCTGCAGCAGGAGCCTCCCCCCTCTGCACTGTCTGCAGCAGGAGCCTCCCCCTTCTGCACTGTCCGCAGCAGGAGCCTCCCCCTTCTGCACTGTCCGCAGCAGGAGCCTCCCCCCTCTGCACTGTCTGCAGCAGGAGCCTCCCCCCTCTGCACTGTCTGCATCAGGAGCCTCCCCCCTCTGCACTGTCTGCAGCAGGAGCCTCCCCCTCTGCACTGTCTGCATCAGGAGCCTCCCCCCTCTGCCCTCTCTACAATAGGACTAAAGTTCTCTAAGCCCCACCCACTTCCTAAACGACTTAAAGAGATGGCACTTGCAGCAGGGGATTAACCCCTTTGTTCCCTGCAGGGCACCTTGTATTGTGCTCACTCCAGGTAAGGGGAGAAATAAATCTGTCACTAAAGCCCAAAACGCATCAATCCCCATCCTCCCGCACACAATGTCTGGATCGCGCCACTGTGCAATTGCCATATTTTACTGTAAAGAAGAAGCAGAGACCCCCTCTCCTCGGCTCTATTGCCTTTTATCTTCGCTATCACTAAAGGCCTAAGAGACTCTTCCGTCTGTTTCTTAGCAACAGATTCCCACAGAAAGACGACACGGACTTTAAAGCTGATAAAAAAACATAGTAAGGACACAGTCTATAACAACCTCAATAAAGACTTCCGAGGCTGGCCCTTTAAATGCAGGCAGCAGAGACGGCGACAGAGTGCAGACGCACAGCGTGAACTTACACAAGTACGGCCCGTAAATGTTCACTCACTTATTGCCATTAACAAACCAGCTGCGGTACTGAGAACGAAGCTTCACTGGAGGGATCGAGGGAGAAAAACACATTCCTACAGATCGTCCAACAAGCAGCCATTATGGTATTGTGCAGCCTACAGGGGCGTCCACAAAGGAAACCTCTACAGTCAGAGCAAGGGTAGAAGGACATGTACATTACATTACTGATCCTGAGTTACATCCTGTATTATACTCCAGAGCTGCACTCATTATTCTGCTGGTGCAGTCACTGCGTACATACATTACATTACTGATCCTGAGTTACCTCCTGTATTATACTCCAGAGCTGCACTCATTATTCTGCTGGTGCAGTCACTGCGTACATACATTACATTACTGATCCTGAGTTACATCCTGTATTATACTCCAGAGCTGCACTCATTATTCTGCTGGTGCAGTCACTGCGTACATACATTACATTACTGATCCTGAGTTACCTCCTGTATTATACTCCAGAGCTGCACTCACTATTCTGCTGGTGCAGTCACTGTGTACATACATTACATTACTGATCCTGTATTACATCCTGTATTATACCCCAGAGCTGCACTCACTATTCTGCTGGTGCAGTCACTGTGTACATACATTACATTACTGATCCTGTATTACCTCCTGTATTATACTCCAGAGCTGCACTCACTGTTCTGCCTTTGCAGTCACTATGTACATACATTACATTACTGATCCTGAGTTACATCCGGTATTATACCCCAGAGCTGCACTCACTGTTCTGCCTTTGCAGTCACTATGTACATACATTACATTACTGGTCCTGAGTTACCCCCTGTATTATACCCCAGAGCTGCACTCACTATTCTGCTGGCAGAGTTATTCTATACATTTCCAGTTAGTGATGGGTACAGCTCACGTCCTCTCCCATCTTTTCGTTGATGACTTCATTGGTGGCTGAACATGGTGATGACACTTTTCAGTGTCTGTAGCTTATTTTGTGTCTCCCTTTGTCCATGTTGCTCCAGTGAAATAAAATTTCTAAACTGATTTTAAATCCTTTTTGTTTAAAAGTAATTGTCAGTGCTGTATGACCACAGCGATTGTATGCATGGTTTTTTGGTAAAAGTACTCACCTCTGTTTTGATTCTAAAATATGAAATCCCAAGGCTTTTAGGCACACGGCACTTGCTCATTTGATGGTTGCGCATATTGCGGGTTACGCAGTGTTATATTTTCATTTGACATGAGTTTTCTATTTTTGGTCTGATAGTTCAGCATTGACGAGTATTTGTACCATTGATGGTTGATGTCTGACCGAGTCAGCTCTTGTACTGTAAGCATTTTATGATCCCTAATATTTATACTGACCTTACGGGGTAGGAAAAAATATCCTATCCTCACCTATCGGACAGCCAGCACTCCTCCACACATAATGATTATATTTGTGTAATTATTTTATTTTATTGTTTCCTTTTTATTGTTATTGTTTATTATTTCAGTGATTTATTGTTCACCTTGTATCCAGGGTCGTGTCTGTCCTGTTCTAGTCTTTCCCTCGCCTCAGACATGTGACTCCCCTGACACTGATACACAACTGGTAATGTTTCATACGGTGACGAGATCTTTGGCCTCACATTTTCAAAGGAGCTTTACAGTATTTTATGGTGTATAATTTCCCAGAACATTGTAGCCTGGCAAGTGTTAGACAGTAAACCTGAAGGGCAGAACTATTAAATGCTGTAAAGATGTATCTGCTGAGACCTAACATTTCACAGGAAGGGTCAGACCCAACGGTTCGTCACACCTCTCATTGTTACAATGTAACCTGCATGGGCTCCCACTACGCTGCTGCTATCAGTCTTGTTTACCCGTCCTGCTCAGTGAGGAGGATTTATAACTGTGTCCATCCTTCACTGCACATGGATGATACATTGTAACTCAGGTCTGGATTGACCTCACAGAGGATTGTGCACACTACAATTGTAAAAAATAAGATTAATCAGCCAGGAGAATTTTAGTCTCCGGTTGTAACCAAAACAGAACTTAAATTTACTGACAACCAAAATAAATCCTGGAAATTGTGCAGAACTGAAGCACAATTAACCCGATTCACTTTTTTTGTGCCTTTTTTCTGTCCAGTTTTTTTTTTTTTTTTTAATTTGAGCCTTATTTTTCCTTTTTTTAAAGTCTATTCTATATATGCCCCCTGTGTTATTTTTTTTGTTCACCATTGTGTCGATATTTTAGACTTTACAGATATTTTCACCGATGCTTCTTTTGTGACTTTTAAAAAAGTCACAAAAGTGTTTTGGGCAAATGTATTCCAGTCCTCCCCTCTTGTGATTTTGTGTACTCCTGAAACCTGTGCTCACATTTTGTGTCTTTTTAGCATAAAATGCTTCTTCCAGTGCTAAATGGTTACAAAATAGGTTCAATTAAAAATAGAATGTTTGATTTTACGCGAAGTTCAAGAACCACCCACGCCAATTTGGTGAAACAATACGCAAATGAATATCACAAGACAAACACAAAAGTGATTTTAAAAAAACGGCAAATTAAGTCTCAGGCCCATTGTCTTTTTGAAAACACAGAGTATATGAAAAGTAATTATCATTTACATAATTTTTTTTAGATATTATAGGGGCTGCCAGGGGCGTAATGATCACGGTCGCAGAGGATGCAACGGGGCCCGCAAATGGCTATTTCATCTGTATGTGTCTGCGCAAATTCAGGTCAAATGCTTTGGGAAACAGAGACCCGCTGGGTCCCTGCCCTGCAATACACAAAACCAGCCAATCATAAGTCGTCAGCAGACAAAGGCCTGCAGCATGGGAGTGGAAGAAGGTGAGAAGAATTGTTTGAAGGGGCCGAACATGGGGGACATTATACCAGAATGGTGACATCATACCAGGATGGGTGACATTATACCAGGATGGAGATATTATACCAGAATGAGGACATTATACCAGGATGGAGATATTATACCAGAATGAGGACATTGTACCAGGATGGGGATATTATACCAGAATGAGTACATTATACCAGGATGGAGATATTATACCAGAATGAGGACATTATACCAGGATGGATGACATTATACCAGGATGGGGATATTATGCCAGAATGGGGGACATTATACCAGAATGGGAACATAATACCAAGATGGGGTCATTATACCAGCATGGGTGACATTATACTAGGAAAGGAGACATTACACCAGTATGGGGGACATTATACCATGATGAGGGACATTGTACCAGGGTGGGAGTCATTATACCAGAATGAGGACATTATACCAGGATGGGAGACAATATACCAGAATGGTGATATACCAGAATGAGGACATTATACCAGAATGGGGACATTATACCAGGATGGGAGGCATTATACCAGGATGGGGGACATTATACCAGAATGAGGACATTATTCCAGATTTAGGACATTATACCAGAATGAGGACATTATACCAGGATGGGAGACATTACCCCAGGATGGGGGACATTATACCACAACGGGGAACATTATACCACGACGGGGGACATTGTACCAAAATGAGGACATTATACCAGGGTGGGGGACATTATACCAGGATGGGGAGCATTATACAAGGACGGGGAACCTTATACCAAATTGAGGTATTATACCAGAATGGTGACATTATTCCAGGTTGTGTGACACTATACCAGGATGGGGACACCATATCACAATGAGGAACATTATAACAGGATGATGAAAATGTTATAGTATGGGGCTCAAGATGGGGGAGATTATTACAAAAAAAGACAGAACGGGGGGACGTTATTGCACTGGGGGTGTGTGTGTGAAAACATGTCTTTATAGGATGTAGAATGCTACAAGGGCCCATACATCTGACCAACAAGCAGGTCGGGGCCCAGGTACAAAGTTTGCACAGAGGTCCATCCGACTCTAGTTACTCCACCGGAGGCTGCTATTAGTGGGGGTCCAGGTCCTGAGACCGCCACCAATCTGTCTAATCTTTATTCTGTACGGTGCTGCGTCTGCAGGCAGAATGGCCCTTGAGGCCATGTGCACACGTTCAGGATTGTTAGCGTTTTTTTCGCGTTTTTTCGCTATAAGGGTATGTGCACACGTTGCGGATTTCTTGCAGAAAATTCCTGAAGAAAACCGGAAATTTTCTGCAAGAAATCCGCATTTTTTTTTTTGCGTTTTTTTTCCGTTTTTTTCGCGTTTTTTTAGCATTCTGCAAGCGTAATTAGCTTGCAGAATGCTAAAGTTTTCCCTGCGATCTGTAGCATCGCTTGGAAAACTGACTGACAGGTTGGTCACACTTGTCAAACAGAGTGTTTGACAAGTGTGACCAACTTTTTACTATAGATGCAGCTTATGCAGCATCTATAGTAAAAGATAGAATGTTTAAAAATAATAAAAAAAATAAAAAAAATGCTTATACTCACCCAGACATCTCCTCAGCGGCCGTCCGGCTCCTCTTCTAGCTGGTCTGTGCGCACAGGACCTTCCGTGACGTCACGGTCCGGTCACGTGAGCGGTCACATGACCGCTCACGACCAATCACAGGACAGTGACGTCATTCGGCGAGGTCCTTCAGCGCACACCAGCTACAGGAACCGAACGGCAGCGTGCGAGGAGGCGGGAATACATCAAGGGTGAGTATAGGACTGTTTATTATTTTATTTCTTATTTTTTGACCACTTATATGGTGCCCAGTGCGTGGAGGAGAGTCTCCTCTCCTCCACCCTGGGTACCAACCGCATATAATCTGCTTACTTCCCGCATGGTGGGCACAGCCCCGTGCGGGAAGTAAGCAGATCAATGGACCCCTAGGTGTGCGGAATCCCTGCAATTCCGCATTTTTAATGAACATGTTGCTTTTTTTTCCGCTATGCGATTTTTTCGCGGAAAAAATCGCAACATTTGCACAAAAAATGCGGAATACCCTGTAAATAATAGGAGGCTTATGTAAGCGTTTTTTTTCGCGTTTTTATCACGTTTTTATAGCGAAAAAACGCGAAAAAAACGCTAACAATCCTGAACGTGTGCACATGGCCTAAAAACGTGATAAAAACGCGAAAAAAAACGCTTACATATGCCTCCTATTATTTACAGGGTATTCCGCATTTTTGGTGCAAATGTTGCGATTTTTTCCGCGAAAAAATCGCATAGCGGAAAAAAAAGCAACATGTTCATTAAAAATGCGGAATTGCAGGGATTCCGCACACCTAGGGGTCCATTGATCTGCTTACTTCCCGCACGGGGCTGTGCCCACCATGCGGGAAGTAAGCAGATTATATGCGGTTGGTACCCAGGGTGGAGGAGAGGAGACTCTCCTCCACGCACTGGGCACCATATAAGTGGTCAAAAAATAAGAAATAAAATAATAAACAGTCCTATACTCACCCTCGATGTCTTGCCGCCTCCTCGCACGCTGCCGTTCGGTTTCTGTACCTGGTGTGCGCTGAAGGACCTCGCCGAATGACGTCACTGTCCTGTGATTGGTCGTGAGCGGTCATGTGACCGCTCACGTGACCGTGACGTCACGGGAGGTCCTGTGCGCACAGACCAGCTATACGGAACGGACGCCGGTGAGATGTCTGGGTGAGTATAAGCATTTTTTTATTTTTTTTATTATTTTTAAACATTCTATCTTTTACTATAGATGCTGCATAAGCTGCATCTATAGTAAAAAGTTGGTCACACTTGTCAAACGCTGTTTGACAAGTGTGACCAACCTGTCAGTCAGTTTTCCAAGCGATGCTACAGATCGCAGGGAAAACTTTAGCATTCTGCAAGCTAATTACGCTTGCAGAATGCTAAAAAAACGCGAAAAAAACGGAAAAAAAACGCAAAAAAAAAAATGCGGATTTCTTGCAGAAAATTTCCGGTTTTCTTCAGGAATTTTCTGCAAGAAATCCGCAACGTGTGCACATACCCTTAGGTTCCTAGTGCACCAGGAGGGCAGAAAGCAGAGTGAGTAAACTTCACAGACATGGAAATAGCAACAAACGGAAAGAACTGGAGCGGAACACAAGACGCGTCTCCATAATGAGGGTTTGCTGTAGATTTCAGGCTTTTTATAGTAAGAAATATCTCTGACCTTTAAGAATCCGGTAATTGTTCCGGATCATCTGGGTTCTGCTTTATCACAAAACCATTTAACACAATTATGTGCGTAAAGCCTGGAGCTCGGGAGCGGGAGGTTCAATCATCTGCATTCACGCTCCCATCTATAAGAGTAAATAATGATTAAGATAATCACGGCTCAGAAAAGCTACAAAATCGCACCGTCCTCCTGACATCATCCGCCGCTCAGCTGGAACATAAAGGAATCCGCAGCGAAAGTGCAGCTGGACGAGGAATCGTCCTCCATAGTGATAGATAGATAATAGATACATATATAATATGTATAATAAAGCACAGCAGCACTCTGCCAAGTCATATAGTGTCAATGGAAATAACAGCTTCCAACCGCAGTGTCCCTCAGCAAGATGTACTGACAAAAAAGCGAAGGTTCTAGGTCGGCTTCTCAACCAATTCTACTTTCTCATTCAAATTGTAGGCTTGCAGCCCAGGAGAGACGTTTGTCCATTATTGTCAGCTTTTTAGCCCAAAAGTGGCATGTAGAGTAGGATAGGGAAGGGTTATCAGATTGGAGCGCCCCCAGTAGGGCAGTGGGGTACTCGTTACCGGGCCCTTCGGTTCTCGGCGGGGATGTCACAGTGGCTGACCCGGTCCGTGGCCCTGGGGGAGTCCTTTGCTAATTGGGGGAAAGGTCTTTAAAGGAATAATGTTCGTGACGCCACCTGTGGTATTCGGTCAGTGTGACCGACGCTGCTTAGGGGTCCGCTGGGGATGATGTGATGGCAGCTAGATGGTATACCTTCCCACAGGTGAAGTGTATCCCCAGGGCTTCCCAGAGTGAAGATGGTGGATGGTGTAAGGCGCAGTGAAGAACAAGGACACAAGGTTGCAGTCTCTTTACCTTTACTGGAGGCTTCAGCATCCACAGTCCAGGGCACAGATCATAGGGCAGGCAGAGTCCGGCCGGTCTGAAGGCAAATCCAGAGTCTCCTTATCCAGGTGGAATTCAGTAGCCTTCCTCTAGCGCCTGGGTGTTGTAGTACCTCCCTGCTGAGCTTCTCGGTAAGGTCCTCACCACTATTGTAGGTGTTCTAGATGTTATGTCTCTCTTTCTGTCCCCCTGATGGAATGGACAGGACAAAACCGTATGACTGATGGCCTGAGGCTCTTTACAGGGACTCTATCCTATCACGCCCCGGCCTCCACAGTTGCCACCGTGCCTCCTGGGTATTAGGTCAGGCAGCTAACGTGGAATTAACTGTCCTGACAGTCTCTGAAGTAAAGCGTAGAGATCCTTACTCGCTCGGCGTTCTGGCTACCGGATTCCTGCGCCTCAGAAAGGAGGCAGCCTTTTACAGGGCAGATCTCCTTCTGGTTTCCTCTCCTTTTGCTGTGACTTTGTTTCTCACTCTGCAACGCAAATCCCTTCAATGTCTCTTTCCTAGGATGCTGCTGCATGTCGGGCAGGCGCAGCTCCGTGGCCTTCTGTCTAGGCCTCTGACAGGATCCCACCCCTGTCAGGGACCCACTACCTGAGCGGAGCTCAGATAGCAGCTTACTGGGTGAAGCCCAGCTCGCTTCTACCTAACTTCCTGTTCAGACTACCAGTTTTACCTAATTGTGAGGAGTGCCCTAATAGATAGAAGCATAGCTCCCCCTGGCGGCCTGGAGTGTGAAGTGTGTTGTGTGGCTTGTGATACCTGGTAAAGAGATCTCCTTTATTGCCTTCAGACGTAATATCACTCCCCCTGGTGGAAGAATGACATTACTGCAACGACCGGGACCCTGGGGCGCTGCAATAGGACCCATCAGAGAAGCGTCACCTTGCCGTGGTTGATGGGCTCACGTGAATTGGCCAATTTATGCGCTAAGAACCTTCGCTTTTTTGTAAGTACACCTTGCTGAGGGACAATGCGGTTGGAAGTTATTTCCATTGACATTATATATCTTGGCAGAATGCGGCTGTGCTTTATTATACATATTTTGCAGTCACTACAGCCTGTACCTATTCACACTTGGGAGGTGCTGGGCAGGTTTTTTGTATAGCTAATAGATGATAGATAATAGATAGATAGATAATAGATAGATAGATAATAGATAGATAGATAGATAGATAGATAGATAGATGATAGATAATTGATAGATAATAGATAGATAGATTATAGATAGATGGATAGATAGATGATAGATAATAGATAGATAGATTATAGATAGATGGATAGATAGATAGATAATAGATAGATGATAGATAGATAATAGATAGATAGATACATAGATAGATAATAGATAGATTATAGATAGATAGATAATAGATAGATGATAGATAGATAATAGATAGATACATAGATAGATAGATATATAGATAGATATATAGTAGAAAAAGAAACACAAAGGAATACGCAGCGAAAGTGCAGCTGGAAGAGGAATCCGTCCTCCATAGCCCAGAGATAAAGAAGTGATAGATAATAGATCAATCTTTATATATGAGACGGATTATGGGATTGTTAGTCCAGGTGGTTTTGCATACAATTATGACTGAGCCATAAAGACACACGGAGCACCAATAATCCAATTCAGCACAGAGACATCATTTTTAGGCCGGGGTCACACATGCGTGTTTTACGGACGTAAGAGCGCAAAAACTACGTACGTAAAACTCGCATTACATACGGCACAATGCTTCTCAATGGGGCTGCTCCTATTAGCCGTATATTACGGTTCAGTATTATACGGCTTTCTACGGCCGTACAAAATCACAGCATGCTGCGTTTGTCACCGTATTGCGCAAATAATACGCCAATGAAAGTCTATGGGGGCGAGAAAAATACGGATTCCACACGGACCAGCAGTGTGACTTGCGAGAAATACGCAGCGGTGTTATTGAAAAGCCGGTAATTCAATTGCCGGCTTTTTCCTTCTCCTTCCCAAACCCGACAGGATATGAGACATGGTTTACATACAGTAAACCATCTCATATCCCCATTTTTTTTGCATATTCCACACTACTAATGTTAGTAGTGTGTATGTGCAAAATTTGTGCACTGTAGCTGCTAAAATAAAGGGTTAAATGGCGGAAAAAATTGGCGTGGGCTCCCGCGCAATTTTCTCCGCCAGAATGGTAAAGCCAGTGACTGAGGGCAGATATTAATAGCCAGGAGAGGGTCCATGGTTATTGGCCCCCCTGTGGCTAAAAACATCTGCCCCCAGCCACCCCAGAAAAGGCACATCTGGAAGATGCGCCTGTTCTGGCACTTGGCCACTCTCTTCCCACTCCCTGTAGCGGTGGGATATGGGGTAATGAAGGGTTAATGCCATCTTGCTATTGTAAGGTGACATTAAGCCAGATTAATAATGGAGAGGCGTCAATTATGTCACCTATCCATTATTAATCCAATTGTAGGAAAGGGTTAAAAAACACACACACACATGATTAAAAAGTATTTTAATGAAATAAACACAGCGGTTGTTGTAATAATTTATTGTTCTCGCAATCCATTTGCAAACCCTTGCTTGGCAAAATAATAAGCGCACAATATACATACCTTCTGATGTCAGATCACGTCCCACGATGTAATCCATCTGAAGGGGTTAACTAATATTACAGGCAGAAGCCCTGCTAAATGCAGCGGTGCTCGTGTCTGTAATCCCCCGGCGAATGAATGAAATGTAGGTCATTGACCTATAGTTACCTTCAGTCGCGGTGATGCGCCCCCTGGTGGATGTCCTCATATGACCTGGAGCGTGGGAAAAAGTTCCCAGGCTGCAGTTCATGAGAACATCCACCAGAGGGCGCCTCACCGCGACTCAATGTAAGTACAGATCCTGCTTTCCTTTCAGCACCCGGGGATTACAGGCACGAGCGAGTGGTTTATCGCAGCTCGTGCCTGTAATATTAGTTAACCCCTTCAGATGGATTACTTCGTGGGACGTGATCTGACATCAGAAGGTATGTATCTTGTGCGTTTATTATTTTGCCAAGCGAGGGCCTGGAAATGGATTGCGAGAACAATAAATTATTACAACAACCGCTGTGTTTATTTCATTAAAATCCTTTGTAATCATGTGTGTGTGTGTTTTTTAACCCTTTCCTACAACTGGATTAATAATGGATAGGTGTCATAATTGACGCCTCTCCATTATTAATCTGGCTTAATGTCACCTTACAATAGCAAGGTGGCATTAACCCTTCATTACCCCATATCCCACCGCTACAGGGAGTGGGAAGAGAGTGGCCAAGTGCCAGAATAGGCGCATCTTCCAGATGTGCCTTTTCTGGGGTGGCTGGGGGCAGATGTTTTTAGCCACGGGGGGGCCAATAACCATGGACCCTCTCCTGGCTATTAATATCTGCCCTCAGTCACTGGCTTTACCATTCTGGTGGAGAAAATTGCGCGGGAGCCCACGCCAATTTTTTCCGCCATTTAACCCTTTATTTCAGCAGCTACAGCGCTGAAATTTTGCACATACACACTACTAACATTAGTAGTGTGGAATATGCAAAAAAAAAAGGGGGATATGAGATGGTTTACTATATGTAAACCATGTCTCATATCATGTCGGGTTGGGGAAGGAGAAATGAAAAGCCGGCAATTGAATTACCGGCTGTTCACAGATATCGCGCTGAATGAAATCTAAATACAGAATATATATATATATGTGTCTCAATGACATATATATATATATATATATATATATATATATATATATATATATATATATATATATATATATATACACTGTATATATGTTTTCCCGAACATTTGAGTACATAAATCCATTAGATGTCGGTTTTGCAAGCCTGCGAGGAAATCTCGCAGTACGGATGCCATACGGATTACATACGGAGGATGCCATGCGCAAAATACGCTGACACACCCTGACTACGGATCACTATTTTGGGAACATTTCTCCGTATTACGGCCGTAGTACGGACGTATAACACGTGGCGTATTGTCTTACGCCATGTGTGACTCCAGCCTTAGACGACTGACTGAGGTGACATGGTAGAGACGGTTTTCCCCACATGCAGCCCTCCATGCACCAGTCTTCATATTCTTACTGAATCGGAGTTTATCATTACTACACGGGGCCAGTAAAACGGATTATTAAACATAGGACTGAAAAGGGTTCTCCAACGAATAAAGTACTTTTTGCAAAAAGGCTACCAACACACCATTACTAATGTAAAATATTTCACCTGCAGTCCTATGTAACACCACAGATAACAGTGATAACTCTCTGAGTACAGATAATGTGGTAGATGTCACCCGCAGTCCTATGTAACACCACAGATAACAGTGATAACTCTGAGTACAGATAATGTAGTAGATGTCACCTGCAGTCCTATGTAACACCACAGATAACACAGTGATAACTCTCTGAGTACAGATAATGTAGATGTCACCTGCAGTCCTATGTAACACCACAGATAACACAGTGATAACTCTCTGAGTACAGATAATGTAGTAGATGTCACCTGCAGTCCTATGTAACACCACAGATAACACAGTGAGTCTTTTATTAAATAAAATACTTTCACATGACACTAACTATGATACACTACAAATAGAACACAACAAAACAAAACATAAGAACAAAGCTCCAATCAGACGGCCACAAAAGACAAAAAAGAAACCTACTAATCAGGGACAAGAAAGAAAATTCCAATTAAATAAAGAAAGCAAAAAGAAAAGACAACAAACAAAATACTCATAACTTACATTAATACCCCTGTAAAAAAAATTATAAATAGTAAATAGTATAAAATCATACAAGACCCCCGGCCCAGCTTCATTCATACTACTATATACAACCCCAACTACATTCACACCGTCCTATATACAATATTATAAACAATATATACACTATAAACACATTATATACAGATTTATACAACGCCGCAAACACAACAAAACCCTACTGGTCCCACTGCCTTACCTTACAGCCACCCGCTTGCACCGCCACATACACCCTACAACAACCTAAATACAATACACTGTACAAAATTATTATTATTAAAAAAATTTTTTTTTTTTTTTTTTTTTTTTTATTTTTTATTTTTTTTTTTTTTTATATATATTTTTTTTTATATATATATATACACACACCTATACTAACTATCCCGCCACCCCTGATCCAGCTCTGGCCACAAAGTTCAGGAATTATCCGAGCTAGGATCAGGCCCCAAAGTTTTTCCCCAGGCGGGGCCTGGGCCAGGCCAGATCAGTCTCATATCACCGCTGTTGAAACCCCCCAATCCCCCACCCAACCTAACTAAGACCCTCTATTATACACACTATATACAATATATACAATACACTATATACAATATATACATAAACCAACTTCACAACCTACATACTCACCACCCAAGGCTCAAGTTCGATGCCTGCAAACCTTCTATTCAGGGAACAGAGATACAAAACAAAAATCTAGGGTGTAAAGATATCAGCCCACCACCAGGATATAGGAGCGCTAACGGACTAAGGCACCCCGAAGGAGAAACCCCTCCAGAGATGGGCCGCCCTCCGGGCACCCAGTCTTTCGCACTCCAGAGAACGCACCTTCACCAGGGCACCTAGGATGCTGCTACAAACTTCATCTACACGGAGGATTTTATGCTGCGTCGAAACTAAAACTCGTGCGTTCCACGTGAAGTACCTGACCACTGCGCTGACTAAGAATAAAGTGGCTCGGTCCCTTCTCCCGAGGTCTCTGAACGCTCCATAGGCCCACTCGGCATAGGACAGAGTGGCCAGCCGCGGCCAACCAATGGAAGCGCCCAGCCTGTTGTACACCTCTGTATTAAAAGGACAATGAAGCAGGAAGTGCTCCATGCTTTCCAGCATGGTAGCGCAAGCCTCACGGGGACAATTCCTGTCCACGGAGCTCCTGTGCTTCAAATTGTCCTTCACATACAACTTACCTTGGAAGCAGCGCCAAGTCAAGTCCCAATACTTCTTGGGGATCCTGCTAGAATTTAGCAAACTTAACCCAACCTCTAGATCCCGACTTGGGCAGTCCTTGAGGACCAATGGTCTCTGAAAATGCGAAAGCAAGACCCGCATGTCGAGGAGTTTCCTCGGGAGGGACCTCACTTCCCACATTCCCAGACCCCACCGGCGCATCATTTTCAGAACCGGGGTAACATAAGCCGGGAGATGCCCGTGCGGTGTGCGGAGATCCTTCAATCTTCCCCCTGTCTCCCATTCCTGGAAGAAAGGCTGAAACCATCCCTTGCAGGAGAATACCCACGGAGGAGCCCTCTCTTTCCAGAGGTTTGCCACGTTAACTTTCAAAAAGGTGTTCACTAGGAACACCACGGGGTTTACCATATTCAACCCCCCTAGTCTCCTCGTGCGGTAAGTGACCTCTCGTTTGACTAGATTCAGTCTATTCCCCCATAACATCTGGAAGAACAGACTGTAGACCCGTGTCCAGAGAGGCTCTGGTAAGACACAGACGCTGCCCAGGTAGATTAGCAAGGGGAGCAGGAAAGCTTTGCACAGGTCAACCCTTTCCCTCAGGGTCAAAGACCAACCCTTCCATTGGTCCACTCTTTGGGCGACACCTTTGATTCTGCCTTCCCAGTTTTCCGTGGGGTAATCACCCTGGCCAAATTCGATGCCTAGGACTTTGGCATGTTCTTGGGGTTCGGGGAGGGTGTCCGGAAGATCAAACGCGGGATCCCCGCCTCCCAGCCAGAGACTCTCACACTTGTCCTGGTTGACCTTGGACCCGGATGCCTCCGAGTAGCTCTCCACTTCTGACATCACCACCATCGCCTCCTCTTGCGAAGAAACAAAGACCGTGACGTCATCCGCGTAGGCCACTACCCTCAGGATAGCCTCCGGCGCCACCCCGCCCATCCCCACCCCCGCCAACGGCCCACAATCGACCCTTCTGAGGAAGGGATCGATCGCAAACGCGTAAAGCAAAGGGCTAAGAGGGCAGCCCTGGCGGACACCGGACTCTACCCCGAAAGGTTGTCCAATCCACCCGTTTACCAGAGGGAAAGTCTCAGCCCCTGCGTACAAGGTCTTAAGCCAGTCCACAAACCCTCCAGGCAGACCATACCTCAAAAGAGTGGACCAGAGGTACTCGTGGTCAACCCGATCAAAGGCTTTTGCCTGATCCAGGGTCAGCAAGAACCCCTTCCAAAGGCCCGCCCTGCCTTGCTCCACGGCCTCTCGGACACCCAGAACAGCACTGAAAGTGCTACGGCCAGGAACGCAACAGTGCTGGGCCTCCGAAAGGAGCCGCGGCGCAAATTTCACCAGCCTGTTGAAGAGTATCTTAGCCAAAACCTTCCTGTCCACATTGAGAAGTGATATGGGACGCCAATTCTCAATGCGTGATGGATCCTTACCCTTTGACAAAATGATCAGAGCCGACCTCCTTAATGATCTCGGCAGAGTGCCCGAGGAGAGACACTCATTAAACACCTGAGTCAAGAGGGGGACCAAGGAGTCCCTAAAGGTCTTAAAGAACTCGGATGTTAAGCCATCCGGACCTGGCGATTTTTTGGGCCGGAGCCCATCGATCGCCAGTCTCACTTCCTCTTCTTTGATCGCTTCTGCCAAACCGCCCAGCGAGAGGTCAGCCCCTGGCTCAGGAACAGCTTCAGCCAGGAAAGCCGACATCCTGTCACGATCCAGTTCCTTCCTTCCCAAGAGGTGCGAGTAGTATGAACTGACGACCTCCAAGATCCCTGATCTGGACCTTCTCAAGGATCCCGTACTGTCCATCAGCCCCGTCACTATCTTACTATTCACTGACATCTTGCAGCTTCTGTAGGGGTCGGGCGAGTAGTACTTCCCGTAGTCCCTCTCAAAAACCAAAGATGCGTGCCTATCGTACTGACACCTCTTTAGCAAGGATTTCACACTGGAGATCGCCTCGCGGCCACCCCCAGTCGAGACAAGTTGCTCGAGTTTCCTCCTCAGGCTCTGATACAGGCGATCCCTGTTCAGGCTTCTGAGGTTCGAGAGTTGCCGGAAGAATCTCGCCACCCGATGTTTGAACATCTCCCACCACTCCGACTTAGTGTTACTTAGGCCCAGCAGCGGTACCTGGCTCTGAAGAAATTCCTCAAAGGACCGTCTTACAGCTTCTTCCTCAAGGAGTGACGAATTCAGCTTCCAATAACCTCTTCCCATCCGAGGAGTCTCTGTAACGCTCAGAGAAAACATAATCAAACAGTGATCGGAGAATTCCACCTCCACAACCGACAACGGCGAGGAAACGGCCTCCTCCTTCAAATAAAACCTGTCTATCCTAGACCTGCACTGACTACCTCTAAAATAGGTGAACCCCGCGTGGCCTGTGTTGTGCCGGATGTGGACATCCACCAGGCGTGCCTCACTTACTATCCTATTTAGCGCGACGCAATCGTAAGCCAGCCGGTCTACGGAACCTCCTCTATCACAGGGTCTCGTGACATTGTTGAAATCCCCTCCAAAGACCACCTGCCGACTCGAAAATAAGTAAGGTTTGATCTTCATGAAGAGACACTTGCGGTCCCACTTGGACTGGGGACTGTAGATGTTAATGAGCCGAAGCTCCTGTCCCCCCATGGAGACATCTAGGATCAAGCATCTCCCCATTTCTAACTCGATCAATCGTCTGCATTCAACCGCTGCGGTCTTAAAAAGGACCGCCACCCCGCTATACGGCTCGGCCGCGAGAGACCAGTAGGAGGGCCCGTGCCTCCACTCCCGCCTTGCTTTATGCATGGTTGATAGGTCGGTCAACCTGGTCTCCTGCAAAAACAAAATGTCGGCGTCAAGTTGGCCGAGAAAATGAAAGGCCGTGTACCTTGCCGCTTCTGACTTTATGCTGGCAACATTAATGGTTGCCAGCGTCAACGGGGTGGGTGCCGCCATCATGATTGATTGAATTAGATAGCCTTTTTCTTCCCACCCCCAACAGTTTCACCCTCTTCCTCTGACAATGATGAGTTTTTAGTGCGCTTAAGACAAACTGACTCATCCATTCTCTCCTTACATACACTCTGGCCCTTGTCTGGTGGTCCCGAGGTAGTCCCCCCCCCAGAAGGCTTTGTATTTGCCCCCTGAGAAGAAGACCCAGCGACCTCCTGAGCCCCAACAACGTTGTCCGCAACCTCCGGTCCCGGGTCCCCATCGCCCCCCTCTGGAGGGGAGTCCTGGAGGGCCCGGAACCGGTTAGAGAGATCCACCAGAGGGGGGGCGGCTGGACCTTCCAATGGCACCTGGATCAGGGCTACGGAGTCAGAGGGGTCGCACTCCGAGGAGGAGGCTCGAGGCCCGGACCCCCTCTTATCCTTAGTTGTTTTCCTGTTACCCTTTTTCTTTTGCTGTGACCACTCCCCCTCTCCCTCATCCAGACTGTCACCGGATGAAGGTTCCTGGGCAGACATGGCGTCCTTTTGCTCCTCTCTTTCAAGTCTCTTGACTTCCTCGCTCAATTCGCTGTCTTTAGGATCCTCAGCTGCAAGTGGAGCACCCGGGTCAGAGTTTAGGGTCATTACTCCCTGCCCCCTTTTCCCATGGCGCTGCTCCTGCCGCCTGATATTGGATGGCGGCAGCCTGCTCCTCACCGGTTCCCTGCCTCCTCCGCCTCTGCTGGTCCCTTCACCGGCGAGATTAGTCCCGGCTTTCGCCTGTCCCGCACTCGCCGCTTTCAGGACCGCATTGGCAAAGGAACGCGGACAGCGACTGAACGGGTGACCGAGGTCACCACACAGGTTACACCTAATCCTGCCACAGGTAGCAGCAAGATGGCCGAGGTCCCCACACAGTGCGCATTTCTGGGTGGTACACTGCGCACTGAAGTGTGTGGGGCTGCCGCACCTGTGACAGACCTTAGGCTGCCCCCGGTAGAAAATCAAGATCCTGTCCCTCCCCAAAAATGTTGAGGAAGGGATATGGGTAACGGTGTTTCCTGAAACCTTCAATTTCACCATGAAGGTCCAGGCTCCTGACCAGATACCATGCTCATCGAGGGTCTTCTCGGGAATACCGACGATGTCGCCGTATCGTCCAACCCAGGTGGAGATGTCTACACAGGAAAGTGACTCGTTACTGGTCAAAACGGTCACCTTCCTGACTGAGTTCTGGCGGGATATTGCCACAGCGAGGAAACCCTGCCATTCGGGGCGACCCCGAGCCAGCTCATGGCGAGACCAGAAAAGCTCAAGGCCCTCCGGTCTCACGAAGCTGACATCGAAGTAGGAGGTCCCATAGGGATGGATCAAGGCGAAGATGTCATATGCCACGAAGCCCATCCCCAGCAGGAGCTCAGCAACCTTTGACCGATCAGGACAGGCATCCTTGCTTACCCACTGGAGACGGGCCACGTTCCTACGGTTACTCCTCTGCCCCGGTGTCGGCAGAGACCAGACAGTCTCTGCCCCTCTATCTCGGAAGGCGGAAAGACCGTGTCTCTCTATCCAGAAAGACAGATCAACCTCCCTCCCCTCTACATTGATGGAACTCTCCCCTCTCCTCAGGGCGTCCAGGAAGCGCTGCTGCAAGTCACCATCCTCAGGGTCACCAGACAAGGGCGCACTACTACCCCCAGCAGTGACAGCTGCTGAATAGCTTGGGGCCGAAGCCCCCGCCACCGCTGGGGAGGCAGCAGGACCACTACCTGCTTCCCCTCCACCAACACCAGTAATGCTCTCCTCATTCACTCCTCCACTACTCCCATCATTTGCAACATCACTACTCCCACCATTCACTCCACTACTACTCCCATCATTTGCAACATCACTACTCCCATCATTTACTCCACCACTGCTCCCATCATTCATTCCACCACTATTCCCACCATTCACTCCACCACTACTCCCATCATTCACTCCACTACTACTCCCATCATTTCCTGCACAGCTCCTTTCATTCCCCTTACCACTGCCACCACTTCCCGTCATTTTATTACCTGTATTGTCACCACCATTTGTCCCAGTGTTCTCTGCACCTGCCACAGTCACATCCATTCCTTCCTCACTTGTGTCTGCTAGCTTCTCTGCACTCACACCTGCCGGACCGGGGGAGGGGTGCAGCACCACACTCGATTTCCCTTGATTGGTGCTGACTCTCTGTTGTGTCCTTGGAGCGCCTTGCCCCCCCACTGCAGCAGTTTGCACTTTATTATTTTGGGCCCGCTGCTCGTTGGGGGGCGCCGCCTGCCCCGCACCCACAGACTTCGCGGTCCTGGTGTCATGCTGGGGCGCTGGAGCACTCTGTCCCCCTGTCACAGCAGGGCGCCTCTTGTTCCCTGCAGATGATTTATCCTTTTTCTGTCCTTTTTGGACACGCTGCTCTCCTGTCACAGCTGCGTGCCTGTTCTCCTTTAAGGCGCACTGCGCCCCTGTCACAACAGTGCGCCCTCCTTTCGCCGCACCATGTTCCTCAGACCTGCCCCCCACAGCCCCGGCGTCGGCCGGCACAGCCGTTGGGAGCAGGGATGGAGTCTGCCCACACCGTCCCCCTTTCGCAACGGCGTGGACACCCACCTCACCCCCCTCAGCCCCGGTGATAACCGGCTTAGCCGCAGAGGGCAGGGAGGGAAACTCCTCGGGGTCCCCTATGTCCGGCGCCGTGAGTACCTCCACAGCCTCGCCCCCTGCACTGTTCCCCGCACAGACGGCAGCACCGCCGGACGTCCTCCTCCTCTCCCCACCTTGCCTATGCCCCAGACCCACTGCAGAGCCCGTGCGTTTAGGTTTGGTGGGGTTTACACAGGAGGTGGTAGGTGTAACATCATCCATCGGTACATATTTGTAACTCACCACCTCCCGTGCGGTCTCCGTCGTCTTCTTCTTCCTCTTCTTGGTTTCCTCTGCTGGCTCGTCCTCACCGAAGGAGAAGCGGTCCAGGTTCACTGGAGACTCCAGCTGTCTGATCTCCTGTAGCAGACCGCCCTCCTCCTCTTCCTCCGCTGACACTCCAGCCTGTGCTGTCGGAGTCCTCTGCCGTGCCGGGAGGCCGCTTCCCTGTTGTCGGCTCTGCGGCTCACTCTCCCGGCTGGTTCCAGCTTGTAGGACTCCAGTCACGACCACATCGGCGTCCTCCTCCTCCTCGTCGCTTAGGACGCCGGCTGGCGGTTCTCCTGAGGTATTTAACCCCTTCATTTCTGAGAACCGCCGCTGGTTCTTAAACCTCTCCAGGAAGGGACCTGCGCTTTTCTCAATCCCCTCCCGGAGGAGCACTAACCGGGCCACCTCATCTCTGAGGGCTCTTAACCTCTGGGAGGTCACAGGTTTCTCCTTGCTAGAGGCTCGGGTATTCAGGATCCGAGCCTCCCGCAGCTCCTCCTTCAGCTCGGTCAGTGCTTTGCCGGCGTCCTCATACTCACGTAGCATGGCGACCACTCGGGAGGAGAAGGTACTCGTGGACTCGCCGGAGCTCCTCTCCCCCCAGGATGTTCCTGGGCTCTCCTTCCTGGGGCCTGGGGTGCCCCTGTCTCCCTCTCTGGGCGGACGATGAGCCGTCTCAGGGTTGGAGTAGGTGGGTAAGGTTTTCTTCACCCGTCCCGACCTCCTCAGTCCCTCTTGGGCCAGTTGCTGTTGCTGCTGCTCTCTGTCCCCCGCCGGCACAGACCGGGGAACAGAAGCCTGGGAAGCCATGTCGGCCCCCCGGGAAGCCTGCCTCTCCCTGGGGAGAAGAGAGGCAGACTCTGGGCCTCCTGCTGGAAGTCCTGGAGCTCACGAGACAAGTGCTGCTCCCAGCAGGGTGTGACTGATTGTGCGCACCTGTCCTCCACACTCAGTCCTGTGTAACACCACAGATAACACAGTGATAACTCTCTGAGTACAGATAATGTAGATGTCACATGCAGTCCTATCTAACACCACAGATAACACAGTGAGTCTTTTATTAAATAAAATACTTTCACATGACACTAACTATGATACACTACAAATAGAACACAACAAAACAAAACATAAGAACAAAGCTCCAATCAGACGGCCACAAAAGACAAAAAAGAAACCTACTAATCAGGGACAAGAAAGAAAATTCCAATTAAATAAAGAAAGCAAAAAGAAAAGACAACAAACAAAATACTCATAACTTACATTAATACCCCTGTAAAAATTATAAATAGTAATAAAATCATACAAGACCCCCGGCCCAGCTTCATTCATACTACTATATACAACCCCAACTACATTCACACCGTCCTATATACAATATAAACAATATATACACTATAAACACATTATATACAGATTTATACAACGCCGCAAACACAGCAAAACCCTACTGGTCCCACTGCCTTACCTTACAGCCACCCGCTTGCACCGCCACATACACCCTACAACAAACCTAAATACAATACACTATACAAAATTATTATTATTAAATTTTTTTTTTTTTTTTATATTTTTTTTTATATATATATACACACACCTACACTAACTATCCCGCCACCCCTGATCCAGCTCTGGCCACAAAGTTCAGGAATTATCCGAGCTAGGATCAGGCCCCAAAGTTTTTCCCCAGGCGGGGCCTGGGCCAGGCCAGATCAGTCTCATATCACCGCTGTTGAAACCCCCCAATCCCCCACCCAACCTAACTAAGACCCTCTATTATACACACTATATACAATATATACAATACACTATATACAATATATACATAAACCAACTTCACAACCTACATACTAACCACCCAAGGCTCAAGTTCGATGCCTGCAAACCTTCTATTCAGGGAACAGAGATACAAAACAAAAATCTAGGGTGTAAAGATATCAGCCCACCACCAGGATATAGGAGCGCTAACGGACTAAGGCACCCCGAAGGAGAAACCCCTCCAGAGATGGGCCGCCCTCCGGGCACCCAGTCTTTCGCACTCCAGAGAACGCACCTTCACCAGGGCACCTAGGATGCTGCTACAAACTTCATCTACACGGAGGATTTTATGCTGCGTCGAAACTAAAACTCGTGCGTTCCACGTGAAGTACCTGACCACTGCGCTGACTAAGAATAAAGTGGCTCGGTCCCTTCTCCCGAGGTCTCTGAACGCTCCATAGGCCCACTCGGCATAGGACAGAGTGGCCAGCCGCGGCCAACCAATGGAAGCGCCCAGCCTGTTGTACACAAAAGGACAATGAAGCAGGAAGTGCTCCATGCTTTCCAGCATGGTAGCGCAAGCCTCACGGGGACAATTCCTGTCCACGGAGCTCCTGTGCTTCAAATTGTCCTTCACATACAACTTACCTTGGAAGCAGCGCCAAGTCAAGTCCCAATACTTCTTGGGGATCCTGCTAGAATTTAGCAAACTTAACCCAACCTCTAGATCCCGACTTGGGCAGTCCTTGAGGACCAATGGTTTCTGAAAATGCGAAAGCAAGACCCGCATGTCGAGGAGTTTCCTCGGGAGGGACCTCACTTCCCACATTCCCAGACCCCACCGGCGCATCATTTTCAGAACCGGGGTAACATAAGCCGGGAGATGCCCGTGCGGTGTGCGGAGATCCTTCAATCTTCCCCCTGTCTCCCATTCCTGGAAGAAAGGCTGAAACCATCCCTTGCAGGAGAATACCCATGGAGGAGCCCTCTCTTTCCAGAGGTTTGCCACGTTAACTTTCAAAAAGGTGTTCACTAGGAACACCACGGGGTTTACCATATTCAACCCCCCTAGTCTCCTCGTGCGGTAAGTGACCTCCCGTTTGACTAGATTCAGTCTATTCCCCCATAACATCTGGAAGAACAGACTGTAGACCCGTGTCCAGAGAGGCTCTGGTAAGACACAGACGCTGCCCAGGTAGATTAGCAAGGGGAGCAGGAAAGCTTTGCACAGGTCAACCCTTTCCCTCAGGGTCAAAGACCAACCCTTCCATTGGTCCACTCTTTGGGCGACACCTTTGATTCTGCCTTCCCAGTTTTTCGTGGGGTAATCACCCTGGCCAAATTCGATGCCTAGGACTTTGGCATGTTCTTGGGGTTCGGGGAGGGTGTCCGGAAGATCAAACGCGGGATCCCCGCCTCCCAGCCAGAGACTCTCACACTTGTCCTGGTTGACCTTGGACCCGGATGCCTCCGAGTAGCTCTCCACTTCTGACATCACCACCATCGCCTCCTCTTGCGAAGAAACAAAGACCGTGACGTCATCCGCGTAGGCCACTACCCTCAGGATAGCCTCCGGCGCCACCCCGCCCATCCCCACCCCCGCCAACGGCCCACAATCGACCCTTCTGAGGAAGGGATCGATCGCAAACGCGTAAAGCAAAGGGCTAAGAGGGCAGCCCTGGCGGACACCGGACTCTACCCCGAAAGGTTGTCCAATCCACCCGTTTACCAGAGGGAAAGTCTCAGCCCCTGCGTACAAGGTCTTAAGCCAGTCCACAAACCCTCCAGGCAGACCATACCTCAAAAGAGTGGACCAGAGGTACTCGTGGTCAACCCGATCAAAGGCTTTTGCCTGATCCAGGGTCAGCAAGAACCCCTTCCAAAGGCCCGCCCTGCCTTGCTCCACGGCCTCTCGGACACCCAGAACAGCACTGAAAGTGCTACGGCCAGGAACGCAACAGTGCTGGGCCTCCGAAAGGAGCCGCGGCGCAAATTTCACCAGCCTGTTGAAGAGTATCTTAGCCAAAACCTTCCTGTCCACATTGAGAAGTGATATGGGACGCCAATTCTCAATGCGTGATGGATCCTTACCCTTTGACAAAATGATCAGAGCCGACCTCCTTAATGATCTCGGCAGAGTGCCCGAGGAGAGACACTCATTAAACACCTGAGTCAAGAGGGGGACCAAGGAGTCCCTAAAGGTCTTAAAGAACTCGGATGTTAAGCCATCCGGACCTGGCGATTTTTTGGGCCGGAGCCCATCGATCGCCAGTCTCACTTCCTCTTCTTTGATCGCTTCTGCCAAACCGCCCAGCGAGAGGTCAGCCCCTGGCTCAGGAACAGCTTCAGCCAGGAAAGCCGACATCCTGTCACGATCCAGTTCCTTCCTTCCCAAGAGGTGCGAGTAGTATGAACTGACGACCTCCAAGATCCCTGATCTGGACCTTCTCAAGGATCCCGTACTGTCCATCAGCCCCGTCACTATCTTACTATTCACTGACATCTTGCAGCTTCTGTAGGGGTCGGGCGAGTAGTACTTCCCGTAGTCCCTCTCAAAAACCAAAGATGCGTGCCTATCGTACTGACACCTCTTTAGCAAGGATTTCACACTGGAGATCGCCTCGCGGCCACCCCCAGTCGAGACAAGTTGCTCGAGTTTCCTCCTCAGGCTCTGATACAGGCGATCCCTGTTCAGGCTTCTGAGGTTCGAGAGTTGCCGGAAGAATCTCGCCACCCGATGTTTGAACATCTCCCACCACTCCGACTTAGTGTTACTTAGGCCCAGCAGCGGTACCTGGCTCTGAAGAAATTCCTCAAAGGACCGTCTTACAGCTTCTTCCTCAAGGAGTGACGAATTCAGCTTCCAATAACCTCTTCCCATCCGAGGAGTCTCTGTAACGCTCAGAGAAAACATAATCAAACAGTGATCGGAGAATTCCACCTCCACAACCGACAACGGCGAGGAAACGGCCTCCTCCTTCAAATAAAACCTGTCTATCCTAGACCTGCACTGACTACCTCTAAAATAGGTGAACCCCGCGTGGCCTGTGTTGTGCCGGATGTGGACATCCACCAGGCGTGCCTCACTTACTATCCTATTTAGCGCGACGCAATCGTAAGCCAGCCGGTCTACGGAACCTCCTCTATCACAGGGTCTCGTGACATTGTTGAAATCCCCTCCAAAGACCACCTGCCGACTCGAAAATAAGTAAGGTTTGATCTTCATGAAGAGACACTTGCGGTCCCACTTGGACTGGGGACTGTAGATGTTAATGAGCAAGCATCTCCCCATTTCTAACTCGATCAATCGTCTGCATTCAACCGCTGCGGTCTTAAAAAGGACCGCCACCCCGCTATACGGCTCGGCCGCGAGAGACCAGTAGGAGGGCCCGTGCCTCCACTCCCGCCTTGCTTTATGCATGGTTGATAGGTCGGTCAACCTGGTCTCCTGCAAAAACAAAATGTCGGCGTCAAGTTGGCCGAGAAAATGAAAGGCCGTGTACCTTGCCGCTTCTGACTTTATGCTGGCAACATTAATGGTTGCCAGCGTCAACGGGGTGGGTGCCGCCATCATGATTGATTGAATTAGATAGCCTTTTTCTTCCCACCCCCAACAGTTTCACCCTCTTCCTCTGACAATGATGAGTTTTTAGTGCGCTTAAGACAAACTGACTCATCCATTCTCTCCTTACATACACTCTGGCCCTTGTCTGGTGGTCCCGAGGTAGTCCCCCCCCCAGAAGGCTTTGTATTTGCCCCCTGAGAAGAAGACCCAGCGACCTCCTGAGCCCCAACAACGTTGTCCGCAACCTCCGGTCCCGGGTCCCCATCGCCCCCCTCTGGAGGGGAGTCCTGGAGGGCCCGGAACCGGTTAGAGAGATCCACCAGAGGGGGGGCGGCTGGACCTTCCAATGGCACCTGGATCAGGGCTACGGAGTCAGAGGGGTCGCACTCCGAGGAGGAGGCTCGAGGCCCGGACCCCCTCTTATCCTTAGTTGTTTTCCTGTTACCCTTTTTCTTTTGCTGTGACCACTCCCCCTCTCCCTCATCCAGACTGTCACCGGATGAAGGTTCCTGGGCAGACATGGCGTCCTTTTGCTCCTCTCTTTCAAGTCTCTTGACTTCCTCGCTCAATTCGCTGTCTTTAGGATCCTCAGCTGCAAGTGGAGCACCCGGGTCAGAGTTTAGGGTCATTACTCCCTGCCCCCTTTTCCCATGGCGCTGCTCCTGCCGCCTGATATTGGATGGCGGCAGCCTGCTCCTCACCGGTTCCCTGCCTCCTCCGCCTCTGCTGGTCCCTTCACCGGCGAGATTAGTCCCGGCTTTCGCCTGTCCCGCACTCGCCGCTTTCAGGACCGCATTGGCAAAGGAACGCGGACAGCGACTGAACGGGTGACCGAGGTCACCACACAGGTTACACCTAATCCTGCCACAGGTAGCAGCAAGATGGCCGAGGTCCCCACACAGTGCGCATTTCTGGGTGGTACACTGCGCACTGAAGTGTGTGGGGCTGCCGCACCTGTGACAGACCTTAGGCTGCCCCCGGTAGAAAATCAAGATCCTGTCCCTCCCCAAAAATGTTGAGGAAGGGATATGGGTAACGGTGTTTCCTGAAACCTTCAATTTCACCATGAAGGTCCAGGCTCCTGACCAGATACCATGCTCATCGAGGGTCTTCTCGGGAATACCGACGATGTCGCCGTATCGTCCAACCCAGGTGGAGATGTCTACACAGGAAAGTGACTCGTTACTGGTCAAAACGGTCACCTTCCTGACTGAGTTCTGGCGGGATATTGCCACAGCGAGGAAACCCTGCCATTCGGGGCGACCCCGAGCCAGCTCATGGCGAGACCAGAAAAGCTCAAGGCCCTCCGGTCTCACGAAGCTGACATCGAAGTAGGAGGTCCCATAGGGATGGATCAAGGCGAAGATGTCATATGCCACGAAGCCCATCCCCAGCAGGAGCTCAGCAACCTTTGACCGATCAGGACAGGCATCCTTGCTTACCCACTGGAGACGGGCCACGTTCCTACGGTTACTCCTCTGCCCCGGTGTCGGCAGAGACCAGACAGTCTCTGCCCCTCTATCTCGGAAGGCGGAAAGACCGTGTCTCTCTATCCAGAAAGACAGATCAACCTCCCTCCCCTCTACATTGATGGAACTCTCCCCTCTCCTCAGGGCGTCCAGGAAGCGCTGCTGCAAGTCACCATCCTCAGGGTCACCAGACAAGGGCGCACTACTACCCCCAGCAGTGACAGCTGCTGAATAGCTTGGGGCCGAAGCCCCCGCCACCGCTGGGGAGGCAGCAGGACCACTACCTGCTTCCCCTCCACCAACACCAGTAATGCTCTCCTCATTCACTCCTCCACTACTCCCATCATTTGCAACATCACTACTCCCACCATTCACTCCACTACTACTCCCATCATTTGCAACATCACTACTCCCATCATTTACTCCACCACTGCTCCCATCATTCATTCCACCACTATTCCCACCATTCACTCCACCACTACTCCCATCATTCACTCCACTACTACTCCCATCATTTCCTGCACAGCTCCTTTCATTCCCCTTACCACTGCCACCACTTCCCGTCATTTTATTACCTGTATTGTCACCACCATTTGTCCCAGTGTTCTCTGCACCTGCCACAGTCACATCCATTCCTTCCTCACTTGTGTCTGCTAGCTTCTCTGCACTCACACCTGCCGGACCGGGGGAGGGGTGCAGCACCACACTCGATTTCCCTTGATTGGTGCTGACTCTCTGTTGTGTCCTTGGAGCGCCTTGCCCCCCCACTGCAGCAGTTTGCACTTTATTATTTTGGGCCCGCTGCTCGTTGGGGGGCGCCGCCTGCCCCGCACCCACAGACTTCGCGGTCCTGGTGTCATGCTGGGGCGCTGGAGCACTCTGTCCCCCTGTCACAGCAGGGCGCCTCTTGTTCCCTGCAGATGATTTATCCTTTTTCTGTCCTTTTTGGACACGCTGCTCTCCTGTCACAGCTGCGTGCCTGTTCTCCTTTAAGGCGCACTGCGCCCCTGTCACAACAGTGCGCCCTCCTTTCGCCGCACCATGTTCCTCAGACCTGCCCCCCACAGCCCCGGCGTCGGCCGGCACAGCCGTTGGGAGCAGGGATGGAGTCTGCCCACACCGTCCCCCTTTCGCAACGGCGTGGACACCCACCTCACCCCCCTCAGCCCCGGTGATAACCGGCTTAGCCGCAGAGGGCAGGGAGGGAAACTCCTCGGGGTCCCCTATGTCCGGCGCCGTGAGTACCTCCACAGCCTCGCCCCCTGCACTGTTCCCCGCACAGACGGCAGCACCGCCGGACGTCCTCCTCCTCTCCCCACCTTGCCTATGCCCCAGACCCACTGCAGAGCCCGTGCGTTTAGGTTTGGTGGGGTTTACACAGGAGGTGGTAGGTGTAACATCATCCATCGGTACATATTTGTAACTCACCACCTCCCGTGCGGTCTCCGTCGTCTTCTTCTTCCTCTTCTTGGTTTCCTCTGCTGGCTCGTCCTCACCGAAGGAGAAGCGGTCCAGGTTCACTGGAGACTCCAGCTGTCTGATCTCCTGTAGCAGACCGCCCTCCTCCTCTTCCTCCGCTGACACTCCAGCCTGTGCTGTCGGAGTCCTCTGCCGTGCCGGGAGGCCGCTTCCCTGTTGTCGGCTCTGCGGCTCACTCTCCCGGCTGGTTCCAGCTTGTAGGACTCCAGTCACGACCACATCGGCGTCCTCCTCCTCCTCGTCGCTTAGGACGCCGGCTGGCGGTTCTCCTGAGGTATTTAACCCCTTCATTTCTGAGAACCGCCGCTGGTTCTTAAACCTCTCCAGGAAGGGACCTGCGCTTTTCTCAATCCCCTCCCGGAGGAGCACTAACCGGGCCACCTCATCTCTGAGGGCTCTTAACCTCTGGGAGGTCACAGGTTTCTCCTTGCTAGAGGCTCGGGTATTCAGGATCCGAGCCTCCCGCAGCTCCTCCTTCAGCCCGGTCAGTGCTTTGCCGGCGTCCTCATACTCACGTAGCATGGCGACCACTCGGGAGGAGAAGGTACTCGTGGACTCGCCGGAGCTCCTCTCCCCCCAGGATGTTCCTGGGCTCTCCTTCCTGGGGCCTGGGGTGCCCCTGTCTCCCTCTCTGGGCGGACGATGAGCCGTCTCAGGGTTGGAGTAGGTGGGTAAGGTTTTCTTCACCCGTCCCGACCTCCTCAGTCCCTCTTGGGCCAGTTGCTGTTGCTGCTGCTCTCTGTCCCCCGCCGGCACAGACCGGGGAACAGAAGCCTGGGAAGCCATGTCGGCCCCCCGGGAAGCCTGCCTCTCCCTGGGGAGAAGAGAGGCAGACTCTGGGCCTCCTGCTGGAAGTCCTGGAGCTCACGAGACAAGTGCTGCTCCCAGCAGGGTGTGACTGATTGTGCGCACCTGTCCTCCACACTCAGTCCTGTGTAACACCACAGATAACACAGTGATAACTCTCTGAGTACAGATAATGTAGATGTCACATGCAGTCCTATCTAACACCACAGATAACACAGTGATATCTCTCTGAGTACAGGTAATGTAGTAGATGTCACCTGCAGTCCTATGTAACACCACAGATAACACAGTGATAACTCTGAGTAGATAATGTAGCAGATTTCACCTACAGTCCTATGTAACACCACAGATAACACAGTGATCTGAGTACAGATAATGTAGCAGATGTTTCCTGCAGTCCTATGTAACACCACAGATAACACAGTGATAACTCTCTGAGGACTGATAATGTAGTAGATGTCACCTGCAGTCCTATGTAACACCACAGATAACACAGTGATAACTCTGAGTACAGATAATGTAGCAGATGTTTCCTGCAGTCCTATGTAACACCACAGATAACACAGTGATAACTCTCTGAGTACAGATAATGTAGCAGATGTTTCCTGCAGTCCAATGTAACACCACAGATAACACAGTGATAACTCTCTGAGGACTGATAATGTAGTAGATGTCACCTGCAGTCCTATGTAACACCACAGATAACACAGTGATAACTCTCTGAGTACAGATAATGTAGCAGATGTTTCCTGCAGTCCTATGTAACACCACAGATAACACAGTGATAACTCTCTGAGGACTGATAATGTAGTAGATGTCACCTGCAGTCCTATGTAACACCACAGATAACACAGTGATAACTCTCTGAGTACAGATAAAGTAGTAGATGTCACCTGCAGTCCTATGTAACACCACAGATAACACAGTGATCTGAGTACAGATAATGTAGTAGATGTCACCTGCAGTCCTATGTAACACCACAGATAACAGTGATCTGAGTACAGATAATGTAGCAAATGTTGCCTGCAGTCCTATGTAACACCACAGATAACACAGTGATCTGAGTACAGATAATGTAGTAGATGTCACCTGCAGTCCTATGTAACACCACATTTAACACAGTGATAACTCTCTGAGTACAGATAATGTAGTAGATGTCACCTGCAGTCCTATGTAACACCACAGATAACACAGTGATTTCTCTCTGAGTACAGATAATGTAGTAGATGTCACCTGCAGTCCTATGTAACACCACAGATAACACAGTGATGACTCTCTGAGTACAGATAATGTAGTAGATCCTGCAGACCTATGTAACACCACAGATAACACAGTGATAACTCTCTGAGTACAGATAATGTAGATGTCACATGTGCAGTGCCCCAGAGTTCTGGACGTTGCAGTATTGTCGCTCTTCCACAAGGGGGAGTGATGGTACGTCTGATGGCACTAAAGGAGTTCACCTGACCAGGTATCACAGTCACACGCTACACTTCACACTCCGGCCACCAGGGGGAGCAAAAGGTTCTATGTATTAGGCCACTCCTCACACTCTGGTAAAACTGGGAGTCGGATAGGAAGTTAGAGAGAAGCTGACTGGGTTTTGCCCAGGTAACATCTAGTGAGAGAGAGAGTTGCTTGGGAAGACTCAGGGGGGTCCCTGTCAGGGGTGGGATTAGAGCCGGACTGGCCATCGGGCAGTTCTGGCAAATGCCAGAAGGGCCGGTGGCAGTAGTGGGCCGCTCGAGTGTGCCGCTGTCGGCACACTCTCCCCGCTGTCGGCACACTCTCCCCGCTGTCGGCACACTCTCCCCGCTGTCGGCGCACTCCCGGCCCCGCATTCAACTATACCGGCGTCATAGACGCCGGTACAGTTCAATGCAATGATGGAGGAGAGAGCGTCTGCTGACGCTTCCTCTCCCATCATTCCCCGCTCTGCCTGCCGCTGACACTGCGGGTGCGCGATGACGTCATATCATCGCGCACCTGCTGTGTGACCGGGCGGGCAGACTGCTGAGACTAGTGAGACCAGAGCCAGAGCAGCGCGGGGCAGGAGGAAAGGTGAGTAGAGTGTTGTTTGTTTTTTTTATCAATGAGTGATGACTGGATTGTGGAGCTATTGGGGGGGGGCTGTGCTGCATTCCATTCTATGGGCCTCTGCTGCATTATATTCTATGGGGCTGTGCTGCATTCCATTCTATGGGCCTCTGCTGCATTATATTCTATGGGGCTGGCTGCATTCCATTCCATGGGCCTGTGCTGCATTATATTCTATGGGCCTGTGCTGCATTGTATTCTATGGGCCTGTGCTGCATTCCATTCTATGGGCCTGTGCTGCATTCCATTCTATGGGGCTGGCTGCATTCCATTCTATGGGCCTCTGCTGCATTATATTCTATGGGGCTGGCTGCATTCCATTCTATGGGCCTCTGCTGCATTATATTCTATGGGGCTGGCTGCATTCCATTCTATGGGTCTCTGCTGCATTATATTCTATGGGCCTGTGCTGCATTATATTCTATGGGCCTGTGCTGCATTGTATTCTATGGGCCTGTGCTGCATTCCATTCTATGGGCCTGTGCTGCATTCCATTCTATGGGCCTGTGCTGCATTATATTCTATGGGGCTGGCTGCATTCCTGTTGTGAATTTGCTTTTTGCTCCCTCTGGTGGTTACTAGTTTTTTGACTCTGGTTTTTCTGTCATTCCTTTTATCCGCACCTGGGTCGTTAGTTAGGGGTGTTGCTATATAAGCTCCCTGGACCTTCAGTTCTATGCCTGGCAACGTAGTTATCAGAGCTAGTCTGCTGTGCTCTTGTCTACTGATCCTGGTTCCAGTTATATCAGCTAAGTCTGCCTTTTGCTTTTTGCTATTTGTTTTGGTTTTGTATTTTTGTCCAGCTTGTTCCTAATCTATATCCTGTCCTTTGCTGGAAGCTTTAGGGGGCTGGTGTTCTCCCCCCGGACCGTTAGACGGTTCGGGGGTTCTTGAATTTCCAGTGTGGATTTTGATAGGGTTTTTGTTGACCATATAAGTTACCTTTCTTTATTCTGCTATCAGTAAGCGGGCCTCTCTGTGCTAAACCTGGTTCATTTCTGTGTTTGTCATTTCCTCTTACCTCACCGTCATTATTTGTGGGGGGCTTCTATCTTTGGGGTCCCCTTCTCTGGAGGCAAGAAAGGTCTTTGTTTTCCTCTACTAGGGGTAGCTAGATTCTCCGGCTGGCGCGTGTCATCTAGAATCAACGTAGGAATGATCCCCGGCTACTTCTAGTGTTGGCGTTAGGAGTAGATATATGGTCAACCCAGTTACCACTGCCCTATGAGCTGGATTTTTGTATTCTGCAGACTTCCACGTTCCTCTGAGACCCTCGCCATTGGGGTCATAACAGTTTGCCAGGCCATTATTAAATGTTTAATGCATTGCAGAAGAGGGATTATAAGAAAGAAGATTCTGAGTTTTTTTTTTCTTCTTCCCCTTTACCTCAGAGTGGCTATGCTTGCTGCAGACATGAATGTCCAGACCTTGATTACAAGTGTGGACCAGCTGGCTACTCGTGTGCAGGGCATACAAGACTATGTTATCAGAAATCCTAGGTCAGAACCTAAAATACCGATTCCTGAACTGTTTTCCGGAGACAGGTTTAAGTTTAGGAATTTCGTGAATAATTGTAAATTGTTTTTGTCCCTGAGACCCTGTTCATCTGGAGATTCTGCTCAGCAAGTAAAAATTGTTATTTCGTTCTTACGGGGCGACCCTCAGGATTGGGCTTTTTCGCTGGCGCCAGGAGATCCGGCATTGGCTGATCTTGATGCGTTTTTTCTGGCGCTCGGTTTACTTTATGAGGAACCCAATCTTGAGATTCAGGCAGAAAAGGCCTTGCTGGCTATGTCTCAGGGGCAGGACGAGGCTGAAGTGTATTGCCAAAAATTTCGGAAATGGTCCGTGCTGACACATTGGAACGAGTGTGCACTGGCCGCTAATTTTAGAAATGGCCTTTCTGAAGCCATTAAGAATGTTATGGTGGGTTTTCCCATTCCCACAGGTCTGAATGATACTATGGCACTGGCTATTCAAATTGACCGGCGGTTGCGGGAGCGCAAAACCGCAAATTCCCTCATGGTGTTGTCTGAACAGACACCTAATTCGCTGCAATGTGATAGAAAAACTGCAAATTCCCTCATGGTGTTGTCTGAACAGACACCTGATTTAATGCAATGTGATAGAATCCTGACTAGAAATGAGCGGAAAATTCATAGACGCCGGAATGGCTTGTGCTACTACTGTGGTGATTCTACACAGTTATCTCAGCATGCTCTAAACGTATAGCTAAGGTTGTTAGTCCTGTCACCGTTGGTAATTTGCAACCTAAATTTATTCTGTCTGTAACTTTGATTTGCTCACTGTCATCTTATCCTGTCATGGCGTTTGTAGATTCAGGTGCTGCCCTGAGTCTCATGGATCTCTCATTTGCTAAGCGCTGTGGTTTTACTCTTGAACCATTAGAAAATCCTATTCCTCTTTGGGGTATTGATGCTACACCATTGGCAGCAAATAAACCGCAGTATTGGACACAGGTTACCATGTGCATGACTCCTGAACACCGCGAGGTGATACGTTTCCTGGTTTTACATAAAATGCATGATTTGGTTGTTTTAGGGCTGCCATGGTTACAGACCCATAATCCAGTCCTGGACTGGAAGGCTATGTCAGTCTCAAGTTGGGGCTGTCGTGGTATTCATGGGGATTCCCTGCCTGTGTCTATTGCTTCTTCTACGCCTTCGGAAGTTCCGGAGTATTTGTCTGATTATCAGGATGTCTTCAGTGAGTCTGAGTCCAGTGCACTGCCTCCTCATAGGGACTGTGACTGTGCTATAGATTTGATCCCAGGCAGTAAATTTCCTAAGGGAAGACTGTTTAATCTGTCGGTACCTGAACATACCGCTATGCGTTCATATATCAAGGAGTCTCTGGAGAAGGGACATATTCGTCCGTCTTCTTCCCCTCTTGGTGCGGGATTCTTTTTTGTGGCAAAAAAGGACGGATCTTTGAGACCTTGTATTGATTATCGGCTTTTAAATAAGATCACTGTCAAATTTCAGTATCCTTTACCGCTGTTGTCTGACTTGTTTGCCCGGATTAAGGGTGCCAAGTGGTTCACCAAGATAGACCTTCGTGGTGCGTACAACCTTGTGCGCATTAAGCAAGGTGATGAATGGAAAACCGCATTCAATACGCCCGAAGGTCATTTTGAGTACTTGGTGATGCCTTTTGGGCTCTCCAATGCGCCTTCAGTTTTTCAGTCCTTTATGCATGACATTTTCCGGAAGTATCTGGATAAATTTTTGATTGTTTATCTGGATGATATTTTGTTTTTTTCTGATAATTGGGATTCGCATGTGGAGCAGGTCAGGTTGGTCTTTAAAATTTTGCGTGAAAATTCTTTGTTTGTCAAGGGCTCAAAGTGTCTCTTTGGTGTGCAGAAGGTTCCCTTTTTGGGGTTCATTTTTTCCCCTTCTGCTGTGGAGATGGACCCAGTCAAGGTCCGAGCTATTCTTGATTGGACTCAGCCCTCGTCAGTTAAGAGTCTTCAGAAGTTCTTGGGCTTCGCTAACTTCTACCGTCGTTTTATCGCTAATTTTTCTAGCATTGTGAAACCTTTGACGGATATGACCAAGAAGGGCTCCGATGTAGCTAACTGGGCTCCTGCTGCCGTGGAGGCTTTCCAGGAGTTGAAACGCCGGTTTACTTCGGCGCCTGTTTTGTGCCAGCCTGACGTCTCACTTCCCTTTCAGGTTGAGGTGGATGCTTCGGAGATTGGGGCAGGGGCCGTTTTGTCGCAGAGAGGCCCTGGTTGCTCTGTTATGAAACCTTGTGCCTTTTTCTCTAGGAAGTTTTCGCCTGCCGAGCGAAATTATGATGTGGGCAATCGGGAGTTGTTGGCCATGAAATGGGCATTTGAGGAGTGGCGTCATTGGCTCGAGGGTGCTAAGCATCGTGTGGTGGTCTTGACTGATCACAAAAATCTGATGTATCTCGAGTCTGCTAAACGCCTTAATCCGAGACAGGCCCGCTGGTCATTGTTTTTCTCCCGCTTTGATTTTGTTGTCTCGTATTTACCAGGTTCAAAAAATGTGAAGGCCGATGCTCTTTCTAGGAGCTTTGTGCCTGATGCTCCTGGAGTCGCTGATCCTGTTGGTATTCTTAAAGATGGAGTTATCTTGTCAGCTATTTCTCCGGATCTGCGACGTGTGTTGCAGAGATTTCAGGCTGATAGGCCTGAGTCTTGTCCACCTGACAGACTGTTTGTTCCGGATAAGTGGACCAGCAGAGTCATTTCCGAGGTTCATTCCTCGGTGTTGGCAGGTCACCCGGGAATTTTTGGCACCAGAGATCTGGTGGCCAGGTCCTTTTGGTGGCCTTCCTTGTCAAGGGATGTGCGGTCATTTGTGCAGTCCTGTGGGACTTGTGCTCGAGCTAAGCCTTGCTGTTCTCGTGCCAGTGGTTTGCTCTTGCCCTTGCCTGTCCCGAAGAGACCTTGGACACATATCTCCATGGATTTCATTTCTGATCTTCCGCTATCTCAGGGCATGTCCGTTATCTGGGTGATATGTGATCGCTTCTCCAAGATGGTCCATTTGGTTCCCTTGCCTAAGCTGCCTTCCTCTTCCGATCTGGTTCCTGTGTTTTTCCAGAACGTGGTTCGTTTGCACGGCATCCCTGAGAATATTGTGTCAGACAGAGGATCCCAGTTCGTTTCCAGGTTCTGGCGATCCTTTTGTAGTAGGATGGGCATTGATTTGTCGTTTTCGTCTGCTTTCCATCCTCAGACTAATGGACAGACGGAGCGAACCAATCAGACTTTGGAGGCTTATTTGAGGTGTTTTGTCTCTGCTGATCAGGACGATTGGGTGACATTCTTGCCGTTGGCTGAGTTTGCCCTTAATAATCGGGCTAGTTCCGCCACCTTGGTTTCGCCTTTTTTCTGCAACTCTGGTTTCCATCCTCGCTTTTCTTCGGGTCATCTGGAGCCTTCTGACTGTCCTGGGGTGGATTCTGTGGTGGATAGGTTGCAGCAGATCTGGAATCATGTGGTGGACAACTTGAAGTTGTCACAGGAGAAGGCTCAGCGCTTTGCCAACCGCCGCCGCGGTGTGGGTCTCCGACTACGCGTTGGGGATTTGGTATGGCTTTCTTCCCGCTTTGTTCCTATGAAGGTCTCCTCTCCCAAATTTAAACCTCGTTTTATTGGGCCTTACAAGATATTGGAAATCCTTAATCCTGTATCTTTTCGTCTGGATCTTCCTGTGTCGTTTGCTATTCACAATGTATTTCATAGGTCCTTGTTGCGGCGGTACATTGTGCCTGTAGTTCCTTCTGCTGAGCCTCCTTCTCCGGTGTTGGTTGAGGGCGAGTTGGAGTACGTGGTGGAGAAGATCTTGGATTCTCGCCTCTCCAGGCGGAGGCTTCAGTACCTGGTCAAGTGGAAGGGCTATGGTCAGGAGGATAATTCCTGGGTGGTCGCCTCTGATGTTCATGCGGCCGATTTAGTTCGTGCCTTTCATGCCGCTCATCCTGATCGCCCTGGTGGTCGTGGTGAGGGTTCGGTGACCCCTCACTAAGGGGGGGGTACTGTTGTGAATTTGCTTTTTGCTCCCTCTGGTGGTTACTAGTTTTTTGACTCTGGTTTTTCTGTCATTCCTTTTATCCGCACCTGGGTCGTTAGTTAGGGGTGTTGCTATATAAGCTCCCTGGACCTTCAGTTCTATGCCTGGCAACGTAGTTATCAGAGCTAGTCTGCTGTGCTCTTGTCTACTGATCCTGGTTCCAGTTATATCAGCTAAGTCTGCCTTTTGCTTTTTGCTATTTGTTTTGGTTTTGTATTTTTGTCCAGCTTGTTCCTAATCTATATCCTGTCCTTTGCTGGAAGCTTTAGGGGGCTGGTGTTCTCCCCCCGGACCGTTAGACGGTTCGGGGGTTCTTGAATTTCCAGTGTGGATTTTGATAGGGTTTTTGTTGACCATATAAGTTACCTTTCTTTATTCTGCTATCAGTAAGCGGGCCTCTCTGTGCTAAACCTGGTTCATTTCTGTGTTTGTCATTTCCTCTTACCTCACCGTCATTATTTGTGGGGGGCTTCTATCCAGCTTTGGGGTCCCCTTCTCTGGAGGCAAGAAAGGTCTTTGTTTTCCTCTACTAGGGGTAGCTAGATTCTCCGGCTGGCGCGTGTCATCTAGAATCAACGTAGGAATGATCCCCGGCTACTTCTAGTGTTGGCGTTAGGAGTAGATATATGGTCAACCCAGTTACCACTGCCCTATGAGCTGGATTTTTGTATTCTGCAGACTTCCATGTTCCTCTGAGACCCTCGCCATTGGGGTCATAACACATTCCATTCTATGGGCCTCTGCTGCATTATATTCTATGGGGCTGGCTGCATTCCATTCTATGGGTCTCTGCTGCATTATATTCTATGGGGCTGTGCTGCATTCCATTCTATGGGCCTGTGCTGCATTATATTCTATGGGGCTGGCTGCATTCCATTCTATGGGCCTCTGCTGCATTATATTCTATGGGGCTGGCTGCATTCCATTCTATGGGCCTCTGCTGCATTATATTCTATGGGGCTGGCTGCATTCCATTCTATGGGCCTCTGCTGCATTATATTCTATGGGCCTCTGCTGCATTATATTCTATGGGGCTGGCTGCATTCCATTCTATGGGCCTCTGCTGCATTATATTCTATGGGCCTGTGCTGCATTATATTCTATGGGCCTGTGCTGCATTGTATTCTATGGGCCTGTGCTGCATTGTATTCTATGGGCCTGTGCTGCATTCCATTCTATGGGCCTGTGCTGCATTCCATTCTATGGGCCTGTGCTGCATTATATTCTATGGGGCTGGCTGCATTCCATTCTATGGGCCTCTGCTGCATTATATTCTATGGGCCTGTGCTGCATTATATTCTATGGGCCTCTGCTGCATTATATTCTATGGGGCTGTGCTGCATTCCATTCTATGGGCCTGTGCTGCATTATATTCTATGGGCCTGTGCTGCATTATATTCTATGGGCCTGTGCTGCATTATATTCTATGGGCCTGTGCTGCATTATATTCTATGGGGCTGTGCTGCATTCCATTCTATGGGGCTGTGCTGCATTCCATTCTATGGGGCTGTACTGTATTATAGTCTATGGGGGCTGGCTGTATTACATTCTATGGGGGCTGTGCTGCATTACATTCTATGGGGGCTGGCTGTATTACATTCTATGGGGCTGGCTGTATTACATTCTATGGGGCTGTGCTGCATTACATTCTATGGGGGCTGTGCTGCATTACATTCTATGGGGGCTGTGCAGCATTACATTCTATGGGGCTGTGCTGTATTATAGTCTATGGGGGCTGGCTGTATTACATTCTACGGGGGCTGGCTGCATTACACTCTACGGGGGCTGTGCTGCATTACATTCTATGGGGGCTGTGCTGCATTACATTCTATGGGGGCTGGCTGTATTACATTCTATGGGGGCTGGCTGTATTACATTCTATGGGGCTGTGCTGCATTACATTCTATGGGGGCTGTGCTGCATTACATTCTATGGGGGCTGTGCTTCATTACATTCTATGGGGGCTGTGCTGCATTACATTCTATGGGGGCTGTGCTGCATTACATTCTATGGGGGCTGTGCTGCATTACATTCTATGGGGTGCTGTATTATATTCTATGGGGGCTGTGCTGCATTACATTCTATGGGGGCTGTGCTGCATTACATTCTATGGGGGCTGTGCAGCATTACATTCTATAGGGCTGTGCTGTATTATAGTCTATGGGGGCTGTGCTGTATTACATTCTATGGGGACTGAGCTGTAATGCTGGATACAGCTGTAATTATATGTTATATAGTCGTGTTACACTCCCCTCACTTCTTGTAGCCTACAAGTGTACAAAGATATTATACAGTCACCATGTGACAAGTGGGCCTGTGTGACTTCAAATGCCAGGGCTGAATTTTAGTCCCAGTCCGGCCCTGGGTGGGTTCCTGACAGCGGCCTAGCACGAGACAGATCGTTACGGAGCTGCGCCTGCACCTCATTGCGGCGGCATCCTAAGAAAGGACACAAAGCGAAGTATATTGTGGAGAAGTGAGAAACGAGATCACAGCACAAAGGAGATAGAACCAGGAGGAGTCGTGCCTTAAGATCGTGGCAACATCCTACTGAGGCGCGTAGCCGGTGGCCGGAACGCCGAGGAAGTAATAGGGTCTACGCATTACTTTAAACTACGGCAGGGCAGTTAATTCTAGGTTGGCTGTCTCATCTTTACACCTAATGAAGACAACGGAGGCAATTGTGGGAGAGGGGAGTCTCTAGGGTCCCAGAATAACTCCAGGCCTATCCCGTCATACGGGTGCGTCCTATCCATATCATCTGGGGGACGGAGAGAAAGAACAGAAACATACACGACAGTTGTGAGGACTATCCCGTGGTGCTCAGCAGGGAAGTACTACAACACCCAGGCGCTAGTAGGAAGGCTACTGATTTCCACCTGTAAAGGGAACTCTGGATGTGTCTTCGGACCGGCCGGTCTCAGCCAGCCCTGTTAGCAGTGCTCTGGATTGTGGATGCTGAAGCCTTCAGTAAAAAGGTAAAGAGACTGCAACCCTGTGTCCTCGTCATATACTGCGACCTACACCATTACCATCTACTCATCAAGGGAAGCCCTGGGGACATACTTCACCTGTGGTAATTTACATCTAGCTGCTATTCCATCGCCCCAGCGGACCCCTAGCAGCGTCGGTCACTCTGACCGAATACCACAGGTAGCGCCACGAACACTTGACAAACTCTCACCTACACCTTTATTTGGGCGCCCCTTAGCAGGGCCACTGACCGGGTCGGGCCACCGTGACACCCCTAGAACCGAGAGCGAGGGACCCGGTACCGAGTACCCCGCTGCCCTGCGTTTGGGGGCCGCTCCACATGCAGTCCTATGTAATACCACAGATAACACAGTGAGTACAGATAATGTAGCAGATTTCACCTGCAGTCCTATGTAACACCACAGATAACAAAGTGATAACTCTCTGAGTACAGATAATGTAGCAGATGTTTCCTGCAGTCCTATGTACCACTACAGATAACACAGTGATAACTCTCTGAGGACTGATAATGTAGTAGATGTCACCTGCAGTCCTATGTAACACCACATTTAACACAGTGATAACTCTGAGTACAGATAATGCAGTAGATGTCACCTGCAGTCCTATGTAACACCACAGATAACACAGTGATATCTCTCTGAGTACAGATAATGTTGTAGATGTCACCTGCAGTCCTATGTAACACCACAAATAACACAGTGATAACTTTCTAAGTACAGATAATGTAGTAGATGTCACCTGCAGTCCTATGTAACACCATAGATAACACAGTGGTCACTCTCTGAGTACAGATAATGTAACACCACCTTTAACCCAGTGATAACTCTCTGAGTACAGATAATGTAGCAGATGTTTCCTGCAGTCCTATGTAACACCACAGATAACACAGTGGTCACTCTCTGAGTACAGATAATGTAGTAGATGTCACCTGCAGTCCTATGTAACACCACAGACAACACGTTCCCTTAAGTGTCGGCGGTTTCATGTCTTTCTGCCTCCTGACACTGACGATTTCTTCTGATCCTTCTCTACTGAGCAGCGACATCAAATCTTCTATCAATAGGAAATTGGAATTTTAAGATCTATCAAAAATATCGATTTTCTCCTTTTCCGTTGGCAACGACATGAAACCTGTGAGAAGAAGCTGAAGAGGCGACAACGAGAATAAGGATCCACAGATTTGTGCTCCTTCTTCTCCTGCAGATTCCTGCTAGAGTCTGGATAATACATTGTGGGACAAGGGGCGAACAAGGCGAATGTCGGGGGCAACACGAAGATCTGGACTAGGGGGTGTTAGCATTTCCGCAGTCTGCACTGTTTATACAATGCATTCAGCTTTTTTGGGGGGGCAGATACTTTTGCATTATATATGTTTATGCAGGGTGTGCATATTTTTGCTCCCGTTTATACGTTTCATGCAGTGAGAGCACAGAAGGGTCTTTGCGGCATCAGGGCGGTTCGTGGGCTTCGGCTGATTGAAGGGAGGATGCTGGGAGTGGGACCTAAAGATCTGATGCGTCCGGCTTCTTGCTCCGATTCCCACGCCTGGCACGGGACCAGTGTAGAAGTCGCCTCGTGTGACCGTCGCCTGCGCGCTGCATCACGTGTGCACTTCTCCAGTGCGTGCGGTGCGGTGATAACATGGCGTTTCCTGGGATTACACCGAGAGGAGAGAAGACAATTTATGGTAATCTCACCAAGCTCTCCACATCCTCTTCTAATTATCCTCGCAACCTAACGATCCACCAGAGCAGGAATCAATCAAAATCATTCGAGAAAAGTAAGTTACGGACCGCATCAGACAGACATTATATACAGATCATAATTTATCAGTCACTCTCCAAATGAACTCATATCATAAATCTGCAGAAAGTCACCGAAAAACAAAGACCAATATTGCAAGAAATGTATCAGTTGTGGATACATTTTCACATCTAAGCAATGGTCAATTTATTTTACTTGAAGGGATTTATTTATCTTCTCTCCTGATTTGTCCGTTTTACTAAATATTTATATTTCTCACAGTAAAACAATTCTGGAGCTTCTGTTTGTAGAACTTGATGTTGTGCTGTTCCCCTGTTATTCCTGCTAGAAATGTATCAATATGTGGGTGTTACCAGATGGGGAAGTGTCCATAAACTAAAGTATCAGACTCTGTAGAATATAGGAAAGATATACAGTTAGGTCCATATATATTTGGACAGAGACGACATTTTTCTAATTTTGGTTATAGACATTACAACAATGAATTTTAAGCAAAACAATTCAGATGCAGTTGAAGTTCAGACTTTCAGCTTTCATTTGAGGGTATCCACATTAAAATTGGATGAAGGGTTTAGGAGCTTCCGCTCCTTAACATGTGCCACCCTGTTTTTAAAGGGACCAAAAGTAATTGGACAATTGACTCCAAGGCTATTTCATGGACAGGTGTGGGCAGTCCCTTCGTTATGTCATTCTAAATTAAGCAGATAAAAGGCCTGGAGTTGATTTGAGGTGTGGTGCTTACATTTGGAAGGTTTTGCTGTGAAGTAAACATGCGGTCAAAGGAGCTCTCCATGCAGGTGAAACAAGCCATCCTTAAGCTGCGAAAACAGAAAAAAAAAACATCCGAGAAATTGCTACAATATTAGGAGTGGCAAAATCTACAGTTTGGTGCATCCTGAGAAGGAAAGAAAGCACTGGTGATCTCATCAATGCAAAAAGACCTGGGCTCCCACGGAAGACAACAGTGGTGGAGGATAGAAGAATAATCTCCATGGTGAAGAGAAACCCCTTCACAACAGCCAACCAAGTGACCAACACTCTCCAGGAGGTCGGCGTATCAATATCCAAATCTACCATAAAGAGAAGACTGCATGAAAGTAAATACAGAGGGTTCACTGCACGGTGCAAGCCACTCATAAGCATCAAGAATAAAAAGGCTATACTGGACTTTGCTAAAAAAAACAACTAAAAAAGCCAGCACAGTTCTGGAAGAACATTCTTTGGACAGATGAAACCAAGATCAACCTCTACCAGAATGATGGAAAGAGAAAAGTATGGCGAAGGCTTGGTACAGCTCATGATCCAAAGCATACCACATCATCTGTAAAACACGGCGGAGGCAGTGTGATGGCTTGGGCATGCATGGCTGCCAGTGGCACTGGGTCACTAGTGTTTATTGATGATGTGACACAGGACAGAAGCAGCCAAATTAATTCTGAAGTATTCAGAGCCATACTGTGTGCTCAGATCCAGCCAAATGCAGCCAAACTGATTGGTCGTTGTTTCATACTATAGATGGACAACGACTCAAAACATAAAGCCAAAGCAACCCAGGAGTCTATTAAAGCAAAGAAGTGGAATATTCTTGAATGGCCAAGTCAGTCACCTGATCTCAACCCAATTTAGCATGCATTTCACTTGTTAAAGACTAAACTTCAGACAGTAAGGCCCACAAACAAACAGCAACTGAAAACCACCGCAGTGAAGGCCTGGCAGAGCATCAAAAAGGAGGAAACACAGCGTCTGGTGATGTCCATGAGTTCAAGACTTCAGGCAGTCATTGCCAACAAAGGGTTTTCAACCAAGTACTAGAAATGAACATTTTATTTAAAATTATTTAATCTGTCCAATTACTTTTGGTCCCTTTAAAAACAGGGAGGCACATGTTAAGGAGTTGAAACTCCTAAACCCTTCATCCAATTTTAATGTGGATACCCCCAAATGAAAGCTGAAAGTCTGAACTTCAACTGCATCGGAATTGTTTTGTTTAAAATTCATTGTGGTAATGTCTATAACCAAAATTAGAAAAATGTTGTCTGTGTCCAAATATATATGGACCTAACTGTATATCTTGGTACCGTGTTAGCCAGTAGATAGAAAAATATTTAGAACTGAGTCCTAAGTGGTTGATACCTATTAATGGCTAACTGAAAAGATGGTAACAAATTGCAGCTTTCGAGACTCCTCAGGTCTCTTCATCAGGCATAGACTAATACAAATTCTGAAGAATCACATATTTATGCACAACATAGCCCAGAAATAATGCCATAGATAAAGACAGGTGACATGAAGCAGAACTACCATTATATGAGAGTGATAAACAGTTGTGGCCATAAATATTGGAACAGTTCATAGATTAGGAGTGTGAATGTTTTATTGTCCTCTGATTGGGGTCTGGTTCTGTTTTGATGGCCCCACATGGCTAAGGAGGAAATTCCTTAATTGATGTAAAAAGACATAAATCCATGCAACACATTCATTCCTGCACTGAGAGTATCAAAGGTCGTCATCAGCTTATACTCCCAAACTCTTCTGTCTCTCTGAGATTTGAAATTACTGTTTAATTCAAGTAATTTCATGCCCATGGTGCTATGACCAGGGAGACAGAAATGTTTGGCCACAGGTAGATCCATTCTTTTTTCTCTTATTGTGTGGCGACGAGAGTTCTTCCTTGTTCTCAGTTTCTGCCCTGTCTCCCCCACATACAGACCCCCAGTTGGACATTTAGTACAAATAATTAGGTACACCACATTAGAAGTGACGCAGCTGAATGTACCTGGTATCTTGTAGTCCTGATGTGAGTTGGGGATCTTTATCTTGTCCGTGGTCATTATACATGGACAGGTTTTACATTTTTTCTGGTTGCAAGGAAAGGTACCTGCAGCTGTTGGAGAGGACAGGGAGCTTCTGACAATGATGCTTCTTAGATTTGGGGGCTGCCTAAAACACAGTAGTGGGGGGTCTGGAAAAAATCTATATATATAATTTTCTAAGGGGTACTGCCGTCTTTCTGTCGGCAACTTTCGTCACGGATATTCATTCGCTGATTGGTCTCGCCAGCTGCCTATCATGGCTGCCGCGACCAATCAGCGACGGGCACAGTCCGATTAGTCCCTCCCTACTCCCCTGCAGTCACTGCCTGCCGCCCGCTCCATACTCCGCCAGGTCACGGCTCGCACGGGGTTAATGCCAGCGGTAACGGACCGCGTTATGCCGCGGGTAACTCACTCCGTTACCGCCGCTATTAACCCTGTGTGACCAAGTTTTTACTATTGAGGCTGCCTATGCAGCCTCAATAGTAAAAACATCTAATAATAATTTAAAAAAAATAACAAATCATTATATACACACCTTCCGCCGCCTTTCCGACGCTCCGGTGACCGGTCTATGCAAGCGGCAGGTTCCGGTGCTAGGGTTGGTGTGCGACAAGGACCTGCCATGACGTCACGGTCATGTGACCGCAACGTCATCACAGGCCCTGCGCACCTGCGCGAGAAGGACCTGCCGTGACGTCACGGTCATGTGACCGCGACGTCATCACACCCTCGGACCGGAAGCTGCCGCCTGAACCGAACACAGGCGACAGAACTTCAAGGGGCCCCTCGGAAGGTGAGTATATGTTTATTTTTTATTTTTTAACCTGTGACATACGTGGCTGGGCAATATACTACATGGCTGGGCAATATACTACGTGGCTCTGTGCTATATACTACGTGGCTCTGTGCTGTATACTACGTCACTGGGCAATATACTACGTGGCTCTGTGCTATATATTACATGGCTGTGCTGTATACTACGTCACTGGGCAATATACTACGCGGCTCTGTGCTGTATACTACGTCACTGGGCAATATACTACGTCACTGGGCAATATACTGCGTAACTGGGCAATATACTACGTAACTGGGCAATATACTACGTGGCTGGGCAATATACTACGTCACTGGGCAATATACTACGTAACTGGGCTATATACTACGTCGCTGGGCAATATACTAAGTCACTGGGCAATATACTACGTGGCTGGGCAATATACTACGAGGCTCTGTGCTATATACTACGTCACTGGGCAATATAGTACGTGGCTCTGTGCTATATACTACGTGGCTCTGTGCTATATACTATGTCACTGGGCAATATACTACATCATTGGGCAATATACTACATAACTGGGCAATATACTACGTCGCTGGGCAATATACTACATCACTGGGCAATATACTACGTAACTGGGCAATATACTACGCGGCTCTGTGCTGTATACTACGTCGCTGTGCAATATACTATGTGGCTCTGTGCTGTATACTACGTAACTGGGCAATATACTACGTTACTGGGCAATATACTACGTCACTGGGCAATATACTACGTCACTGGGCAATATACTACGTGGACATGCATATTCTAGAATACCCGATGCGTTAGAATCGGGCCACCATCTAGTGGATTATAATCGGGTATCTTTTTGAAGTAAACGTTGTAATTTCCTTTCAGCACCTCCAGATTTGGATTGTAGGTAACCACTAGAGGCACCCGGTTATTTTCTTCTTTAGCTTTGTAATGTAGCAGGTGATTCCTTGATATTCTAGTTGCTCTTGTAATCTTGTTTTCAATTGTTCTTGGATGGTAGCCCTGATTCAAAAAGGTCTTTCTGAGGCCACCAAGGTGTTCATCCCTATCCATGGGGTTGGAACACATACGATTGTATCTGATGGCTTGGCTGTAGACAATAGAGTTTTTTATGTGTTTTGGGTGGAAACTGTCCCATTTAAGGTATGTTGGACGGTCGATTGGCTTCTGATACACTTTCAAGCTTGGCCATGAAAAGATTTGCATACTGCGGGGCCATTTTACATCCCATTGCTGTGCCAGTCTCCTGTAGCTAGATCTTGTTGTCAAATTCAAAGTAATTGTGGGTGAGGATGAATTTTATCAGTTTCACCACAGAATCAGCATCAGTCCCTGTGTTTTCCAGGAAGAATTAGTGCAGCGCCCCAGAGTCCTGGTCGTTGCAGTACTGTGGCTCCGCCACTATGGGGAGCTATAGTGCGTCTGATGGCACTGAAGGAGTTCATCTGATCAGGTATCACAGACACCAATACATTTCACAGTCGGGCCTCCGGGGGGAGCTAAGGGTTCTATTCACTAGGCCACTCCCCACCATAGTGGGTAAACTGGGGGTCATGCAGGAAGTTAGATCAGAAAGCTGACTGGGTTGGAACCAGGCAACACCTTGTGGCAGAGGGTGTTGTAAGGGGAAGATACAGTAGGGTCTCTGTCAGGGGTGGGATCCTGACAGAGGCTTGGCAACTTGAACGAACGTAACGGGACCGTGCCTGCTCCGGGTAGCGGCGGTGCCCAAGGAAGGATTAGAAGAGAGATAGATTGTGCTGAGTGAGAAACGAGATCACGCAAAAGGAGAAATACCAGTAGGAGTCGTGCTGTAAGACCGAAGCAACATCCTACTGAGGCGCACTACCGGTGGCCGGAACGCCGAGGGAGTATCATAACATTCAGCTTCAAGCAATACTCCAAACAGCGGCAGGACAGTCAGTCTAAGGCGGGCTGTCTAACTTTAATCACCTATGCAGTCTTGGGGGGCAACTTGTGGAGAGGGGCGACTCTAGGGTCCCGGAAGAGCTCCGAGCCTACCCGTCAAACGGGTGCCGTCCCAACCAGAACAACAGGGAGGGACGGAGGATTAGCAGAACATCATCTAATCGAGTTGTGAGGGAACTTAAGAAACAGACACAACAGTTGTGGGGACTTTCTGTAAGCACAGCAGGGAAGGACCACAACACATAGCGCTAGAAGGAAGGCACCGATTTCCACCTGTGAAGAGAACTCTGGAGGTGCTATTGGACCGGCCGGACTTGCGCAGCCTGGTGAACCGTGTTCTGGACTGAGGACCCAGAGATCTTCAGTAAAGAGGTAAAGAGACTGCAACCTGGTGTCCTCGTTATTTACTGCACTGCACCACTACAGGCTCATCACCACCATCTACACCACATCTATCACTGTGCGCCCCTCGGCAGGGTCACGGACCGGGCCTAGCCACCATGACAACCCCAGAGCAGAGACTCAGAGGCCCGGTACCGGGTAGCCCCTACGGCCCTGCGGCAGTGGGGGCGCTACAACTTGGCGTCACGAACAGGATCTACTTAAGCCTGAAGAATCAGGTCATGTGTGCCTTGGGACTGAGATTTATTGTGCTAGGACTGTACTTTATTACAAAGACTGTGCTGTGCCATTTACCGCCAAAATCCGCCGCCATTATAGCGCTGAGGAGAGTGCAGGAGAAGAAAAGGGGCGTGGAGTGGGCGTAGGCAAGCTGGAGAGTCCGAACAACAATGGCCGCCCAGTCTAAATATTTCTGTGTCCTGAGGACGTGTCCGTCAACAGCTGAGGTCCGCCTCCTGATCCTGTTTGGAGGGCGGAGACCATGGAGACGGGGCCGCCCACGAAAGAGACCGCGGGAAGAGGACACTGGAGAAGGAGAAAAGATGGCGACACCAAGAACACCGCGTGGGACTGACCCGATCCAGCCTGAGGCTGCGCCACTCGACATAGCCCCAGACGCGCCAACGTTGCGGGGACTGACCCTCACGGAGCCACCGATGGGCCGACCCCCCCTGCTACCGTCTGAGGAGTGTGTGGCTGCAGCCGAGGCCTGCCGGATAGCACGCCGCTTGGAGGCTGATGCCCGCGTGCTCGCTCGGCTGGGCCAGCCCACGGAGGTCCACTTGTCTCCAGTGTCCCCTGCTCCTCCCAACCCGGCCGCGGCTGAAAGTGCGCTGCAGACGCAGGGCCTGAAGATCATGCCAGAGGCCGAACACCTGCGGCGCTTGGTGGCTGCATGGCGAGACCGACCACAACCGGCAACCCAGGTGGATCTGACCACCGTTACAGAGGTCCCCTCGTCCCACTGGGGTGTAGTGGTCTCCTTCAACCCCCGACATGGACGCGGGGTTATACAGGAGATCGGAGAGCCGCTACAAGTCCACGTGGACCGGGAGGAGGTAGAGCCCTGCGGAGGAAGATTCCCTCGCGACCTGGAGCCAGGTGATGCTGTGACCTACACCAGGTGGAGGAGAGCAACAGGCGAAGCTGGCTGGATGGCGCGGGGTGTCCAGCGGTGCGTCGCGCTTCAGGCCACCGCTGCAACGTCTGCAGATGGGCCTCCCGCCGAAAAGGCAACGGGACCTGACCCTGCGGAGCAGCGGGGAACCCGGACCCACCATGTACCTTGGGGGCGTGCAGGATCCTCGGTGAAAAGAACATCCCGGCGAGGGATCCTGTCGTTGCTGGGGCGGGACCCGCTCCTTGAACCAGCAGGACGACCCGTTGGTCTGGTGAGGCCCGGGAGGAAACCACCTTCTTCCCCGAAAAATGAGTAAGCATAATGCTTTATATATGTAAATAGTTACAGTTCTCTTATGTTGCTGCTAAAACCCGTCCAGGGTTAACTCTACTGGTTTTACTTAAAGAAGGACTCTTTGTGAAGTTACCACACTGGAACCTTTGCTGAGTATGGACTGGTAGCTTGAGAAGACGCGCTACCTCATAGAGACTTGGTCCCCTCTTAAAGGGGATGTTCATTTGTCGCACATAAACGATGATATTGCTTTAAGACAGGTAGCAATAATGTTTTGACGAAAGAAAGTGATGATAATGTTTACATGAGTAAGTTATATGTGTTCAACTAGTTAATTGTGAAGAAATGCTGATGATGTTCTCTGAAAAGAAAAAGTGAAAGATAGCAGAAGGATGCAGTGGGCCCGTAGGGGTAGACGTGGTGTCCAGCATGCATGTTAGTGAGAAAGATAATGAGAAGGTTTGATGTTATATAAAGAAAATGGTTGATAACGTTGATAGATAATTAGGATAGAAGGTAAACCCTGAGTCCTCATAGGAGTCATGTAGAGATGGCTCAGTGCTCTTAAACTGAAAGTAATGTTATGCTCTATACTGTGTATAGTAGTGGAAAAGGCAGTAGGCCCGGGCTGAACGGGGCGGTCCTGCATAGAAAGGAGAGGCAGTAGGTCTGGTGCCGTTAGGACAGGCGGTCCTGCAGATTTAAAGAAGGAGAATGGAAAAGTTAAATTACCTTATAATGTGATTATAGGAAGGTCTTTAGTGGATTCAGAGTGTATGTCCTTAAAGGCAATGTTAAATTATTGTTCAACAATTTTGCACTTAGTAGAATACCCGGTTGGGTAAGGAAAGTTATTTATAGCATGTTGCTATGATATCTAACCATGTTTGTAACGTTCAAGTGTCCTCACCTCCCATAAAGGGAAGCTCTGTTTAAGTATACTTATTGTTATTGCACTCAACAAAACTGTATGTCTTTTTTGCTGACTTGTATTGTTGTTTTCTTCTCAGTCCCGGAGTACTGTGTTTAACCAGGGGGGAGTGCAGCGCCCCAGAGTCCTGGTCGTTGCAGTACTGTGGCTCCGCCACTATGGGGAGCTATGGTGCGTCTGATGGCACTGAAGGAGTTCATCTGATCAGGTATCACAGACACCAATACATTTCACAGCCGGGCCTCCGGGGGGAGCTAAGGGTTCTATTCACTAGGCCACTCCCCACCATAGTGGGTAAACTGCTGGTCAGGCAGGAAGTTAGATCAGAAAGCTGACTGGGTTGGAACCAGGCAACACCTTGTGGCAGAGGGTGTTGTAGGGGAAGATACAGTAGGGTCTCTGTCAGGGGTGGGATCCTGACAGAGGCTTGGCAACTTGAACGAACGTAACGGGACCGTGCCTGCTCCGGGTAGCGGCGGTGCCCAAGGAAGGATTAGAAGAGAGATAGATTGTGCTGAGTGAGAAACGAGATCACGCAAAAGGAGAAATACCAGTAGGAGTCGTGCTGTAAGACCGAAGCAACATCCTACTGAGGCGCACTACCGGTGGCCGGAACGCCGAGGGAGTATCATAACATTCAGCTTCAAGCAATACTCCAAACAGCGGCAGGACAGTCAGTCTAAGGCGGGCTGTCTAACTTTAATCACCTATGCAGTCTTGGGGGGCAACTTGTGGAGAGGGGCGACTCTAGGGTCCCGGAAGAGCTCCGAGCCTACCCGTCAAACGGGTGCCGTCCCAACCAGAACAACAGGGAGGGACGGAGGATTAGCAGAACATCATCTAATCGAGTTGTGAGGGAACTTAAGAAACAGACACAACAGTTGTGGGGACTTTCTGTAAGCACAGCAGGGAAGGACCACAACACATAGCGCTAGAAGGAAGGCACCGATTTCCACCTGTGAAGAGAACTCTGGAGGTGCTATTGGACCGGCCGGACTTGCGCAGCCTGGTGAACCGTGTTCTGGACTGAGGACCCAGAGATCTTCAGTAAAGAGGTAAAGAGACTGCAACCTGGTGTCCTCGTTATTTACTGCACTGCACCACTACAGCCTCATCACCACCATCTACACCAAATCTATCACTGTGCGCCCCTCGGCAGGGTCACGGACCGGGCCTAGCCACCGTGACAACCCCAGAGCAGAGACTCAGAGGCCCGGTACCGGGTAGCCCCTACGGCCCTGCGGCAGTGGGGGCGCTACATTAGCAGGCATTTAATCCATCCTGGTGTGGGATATTAGAGTACAAAGATTCCATCATTTACATCAATTAAGGAATTTGCTCCTCAGACCATGTGGGGGCATCATAACATAGAACCAGACCCCAATCAGAGGACAATAAAACATTCACACTCCTTATCTATGAACTGTTCCAATGTTTATGGACGTAACTGTTTATCACTCACATAATGGTAGTTTTGCTTCACGTCACCTGTCTTATCTATGGCATTATTTCTGGGCTGTGCTGTGTATAAATATGTGATTCTTCAGAATTTGTATTAGTCTATGCTTGATGAAGAGACCTGAGTAGTCTCGAAAGCTTGCAATTTGTTACCATCTTTTCAGTTAGCCATTAAAAGGTATCAACTACTGAGGACTCTCAATCTATATATATAATTGTCTAAGGGGTACTTACGTCTGTCTTTCTGTAACAGAAATCCCGCGTCGCTGATTGGTCGCCGCCACCAGGCCGCGACCAGTCAGCGACGGGCACAGTCTGGCCGAGAATTAGTCCCTCCCTACTTCTGTCCAGTCAGTGCCCGGCGCCCGCTCCATACTCCCCTCCAGTCAGCGCTGACACAGGGTTAATGGCAGCGTTAACGGACTGCGTTATGCCGCGGGTAACACACTCCGTTAACGCTGCCATTAACCCTGTGTGACCAACTTTTTACTATTGATGCTGCCTATGCAGCATCAATAGTAAAAAGATCTAATGTTAAAAATAATAATAAAAAAAAAAAAAATGCTATTTTCACCTTTTGTTGTCCGCCAATGCGCACGCGGCTGCCGCCAGCTTCCGTTCCCAGAGATGCATTGCGAAATCTGGGTAATTTTGCAATGCATCACTGGGAACGGAAGCTGGCAGCAGCAGCGCGTGCATCGGGACAGCTTCGATGGATGCCGGCGGGTGAGTATATAACTATTTTTTATTTTACATATTTTTTTTTAACAGGGATATGGTGCCCACACTGCTATATACTATGTGGGCTGTGTTATATACTGCGTGGCCGCTATATACTGCGTGGCCAGTGTTATATACTGTGTGGGCTGTTATATATTATGTGGGCTGTGCTATATATTACGTGGGCTGTGTTATATACTGCGTGGGCTGTGTTATATACTGCGTGGGCTATGTTATATACTACGTGGGCTGAGTTAAATACTGCTTGGGCTGTGTTATATACTGCATGGGCTCTGTTATATACTGCGTGGGCTGTGTTATATACTACGTGGGCTGTTATATACTGCGTGGCTGCTATATACTATGTGACCAGTGTTATATACTGCGTGGGCTGTGTTATATACTGCGTGGGCTGTTATATACTATGTGGGCTGTGCTATATATTCCGTGGGCTATGTTATATACTGCGTGGCTGCTATATACTATGTGGGCTGTGTTATATATTGCGTGGGCTGTGTTATATACTGCGTGGGCTTTGTTATATACTGCATGGGCTGTGTTATATACTGCATGGGCTATGTTATATACTGCGTGGCTGCTATATACTATGTGGGCTGTGTTATATATTGCGTGGGCTGTGTTATATACTGCGTGGGCTGTGTTATATACTGCATGGGCTGTGTTATATACTGCGGGGGCTGTGTTAAATACTGCGTGGGCTGTGTTATATACTGCATGGCTGCTATATACTACGTGGCCAGTGTTATATACTGCGTGGGCTGTTATATACTATGTGGGCTGTGCTATATATTACGTGGGCTGTGTTATATACTGCGTGGCTGCTATATACTGCGTGGGCTGTATTATATACTGCGTGGCCTGTGTTATATACTGCGTGGGCTGTGTTATATACTGTGTGGCCTTAGTTATATACTGCGTGGGCTGTGCTATATATTACGTGGGCTGTGTTATATACTACGTGGGCTGTGTTATATACTGCGTGGCCTGTGTTATATACTGTGTGGGCTGTGCTATATATTACGTGGGCTGTGTTATATACTACGTGGCTGTGTTATATACTGCGTGTCTGCTATATACTACATGGCTCCTATATACTACGTGGCCTGTGCTATATATTATATGGCTGCTATATACATACATACATATTCTAGAATACCCGATGCGTTAGAATCGGGCCACCATCTACTTCTAAATATTTTTTTAGACTCTGTAGAGTCACTTGTGCTCAGATTACAGAGGATCACCTGCACTGATACATTGTAACAGTTGTTGCTGCTCTTCTCAGGCTTTATCTCATTTTATAATTTATTCTGACTGGGGCTGATGTATTGTTCCGCGCAGACGCAGCTCTGATACCTTCATCCATCAATAGTAATTCGGCTGATGTTTGTGTAAATAGATTGTACTAGATAGATGTCTGGTGACATCACTGAGCAGCTCTGAAAACTGCGGAATCAAGAAGGAAAAAATAAGAAAAAGGAAAGGAAAATGGAGAAGCAGAGGATAAAGGAATGGTAAAAACAAAAAAGAAGAAGAAGATGGAAATGAAGAAAAAGAAGACAATAGTATAAAAAAGAAGAAAAAGGTAGAGGATATGGAATAGAAAAATAATTAGAGGGCGCAAAGGATAGGAAAAAAAGAGATAAAAGGAAGAAAAAGCAGAGGAAGAAAAAGAACTGTGATAAAACTAGAAAGAAGAAGAAAGGGGAGGCTAAGAAAGGAAAAAGAGGGGGCGTGGCCTAGCTGCAGATGGAGTAGGTCACACAGAGCAGGAGCTCCATGTCCAGGAACCTTAAAGCGGCTCATACCTTCTTTCCGGCGGACTCTCTGTCTCCTATAATACCGGCATCGCTCCCTGGTGCGGCGGTGAGTGTATGGGGAAGTCCAGAGCCGGCGCACGCGACCCATCCAGGCGGATTGTAGATTTCTTTGCGGCCTCTCCTCAGCTGCTGCAGGATCCCAAGATGGCGCCGTCCTCACCCAGAGCTTCCCGCTCCTCGCAACGCAACGCTCAGGCGTCGCTTTCGGGCGCTTCCTCACTCTCCAGCGGTGCGGTTTCCGACGCTGTAGCGTCGCATTCTCCTGATGCCCCGGTAACTGCTGCTTTACTTAAGGATTTGCTTGGAGATCTCAGGGCCTCCATTCAGGAAGACATCCGCACCATGCTGGCAGAACTGAAAGGAGAGGTAGTGGAGCTGGGGAACCGTACGGATCGTTTGGAGCGCAAGATGGTGGAGCTGATCTCCTCTCATAATGAATTATGGGACGCTCAAGAGTCTCTGCAAGACCTACTCTCTAAAACCCACGCCAAGACTATGGATTTAGAAGATAGATCCAGAAGGAACAATGTTAAACTTAGAGGCATTGGAGAATCTATCCTTCCGGGAGACTTGAAAGCTTTCTTGCAGGATTTTGTTGCGGCTGCTCTCCCTCATTTTGCCCCAAAGGACATTATAATTGATCGCATACACAGGATCCCTAAGCTGACTGGTCTGGGGCCTTCGGTCCCGAGAGATGTGCTTGCCCGCATACACTTCTACGAAATGAAAGAGAACTTTCTCCAAGCTTTGAGGAAGAATCCGGCTCTGCCTGAAAGATTTGCATCCATCACAGTTTTCCCAGACCTATCTCCGGGTACCTTGGCTCTCCGTAAAGCTTTTGGTCCCTACACGGCTGTTCTCAGGGAAAAAGGCATTCCATATCACTGGGGATTTCCCACTAGGCTTCTCATCCGCAAAGATGGATCCATCACGACCTGCCTGACCCCGTCTCACGCGGCGTCTGCATTGGCGGGATGGGGCCTGCCGGCTCCTGGTTCCCAAGTCTCGAGGGGTCCCTCTGGGTCTGGGAGTGGCCGTAATCCCAAGGCCCGTGTTGCATCAGACTGGGAGGTCGCTTGAAGAATTTTACAACTTTTGGTTCCTGGCTATTTCCCGCACTATTTGGGTATTTTTTTTTCTTTTTTATTCCTCTCTTGAGGTTTGCATCTTTTTTTTTTTTTCTTTTTCTGATCTCATATGCTGTGTTGGTCTCCTTTGGGAGTGTTTGCAGCATTTCAGATTTTTGCCCCATAGGTGAACTGTTTTTTTTCTGATTTTCACCTTCTGGACTCAGGATTTGCCTGAATGGACCTTGTTGTCCTAATCTTCGTGTTGTATGTTCTGTTTGTCTTTCCCTCCCCCCTCCCACACCCTCCTGGTTCCCCCCTACGCATGTTCTGATCCGCAGCTCTCTTGTTGTTTCTTCTTGTGCATATTTCATTGGTGCTCAATATGGGCTAAGTCTATTTATACTGTTTTATCATGAGTGTTTCGTTGTATTCCATTAATGTAAATGGTCTCAACTCCCCGGGCAAGAGGTCGATTGTCTGGAGGCATCTAGGTAAATCTCGTCGGGACATTATATGTCTTCAAGAAACACATTTATTGGAATGTGACAATGTTAGAATGTATTCAGGTTTATATCCACATCAATTCTTTGCAAATGGTTCGTCAAAGAAGGCGGGAGTAGCGATTTTCTTTAGCAAAGCCAATGCCTTCCAACTGATCCGTTCCATTGTGGATCCGATGGGTAGGTTCATTGTAGTCATTTGTCTGATTAATAATGCCCCCTATACCATTGCGTCAGTTGATGCTCCCAATGCCGGTCAACTTAAATTTTTAGAGGGTTTTTTTCAAACTTTGCAGGACATCCAACATGGTCACAAACTGATTGCTGGGGATTTAATGTGCCAATGTCTAAGGTGTTGGATTGCTCTTCCGCTTCCCTGTCAAGGAAGGAGGCGGGGCCACTAATCAATTCATATAAACTGCATGACATATGGAGGTATCTGCATTGTGGCGAGAGAGATTACACATTCATGTCTCCCAGACACGGTTCCTATAGTAGGATTGACTATGTGCTGGTGAATGATGTGGCTCTCCCTCACTGCATCTCGGCAGATATTGGTAGTATCACGTGGTCAGATCACGCCCCGGTGTCTCTTGCTTTGAGGGACCCTCTTGCTGTCAGGCCTCCCGCACATTGGCGTCTCAGTACTGATCTTCTCACTAATCAACTAAATTCCCAGTTTATGGAGAGAGCCTTACAAGAATTTTTCTCCACCAATGATACCCCAGATGTGCGGGATGATACCCTTTGGTTTGCTCACAAGGCGGTTGCTAGGGGTTGCTTTATTAAAATGGCTGCAACAGCTAAGAGGAAATATAATTTGACCCTTCAGTCGGCCCTGGACGAACTAGCTCGTCTTGAGTCTGCACATAAGATGTCCCCTAACCCGGTGCTCTTTTCTGACCTTTCTAAAACTCGCATGAAGGTCCGCCAATTACTTCTACATAGAGCTGAGAATGCCATGAGGAAAACCAAGGCCAGATTCTATGCAATGGGGGATCGGGCGGGTGCTGTTCTTGCTAGGCGGGTCAGGAGGAGAGAGGCTCAATCCAAGATTCCATTCCTGCTTGGATCTGATGGTTCCCGTGTTTACAATCCCATTCATATTGCGGAGGAGTTTGCTTCGTACTACTCCTCTCTCTATGATCTTAGTTCTGACCCGGGAGTCCCTCAGCCCTCGCCGGAGCTAATTATGGCGTTCTTGGAGAGAGCTAATCTTCCCTCGGTCAGTGCGGAACAGCTTTCCTTTCTGAATTCTCCTATTGTTGAGTCTGAGCTTTCCCAAATTGTCAGGGACTCTAATAAATGTTCCTCTCCAGGCCCGGACGGTTTTCCTTTTCTTTACTATGCACAATTCTTCTCTGTCCTCTCCCCTTTTCTCCTTCGCTTATTTAACAACTGGGCGTCTGTTGGTAGCATCAGGGCGGAGGGGTTGGAGGCCTCCATCGCGACCCTCCCTAAACCGGGGAAGCCCACAACGTCTCCGGGAAATTTTCGTCCCATAGCCCTCCTGAATTGCGACGTTAAAATCTATGCTAAAATTTGGGCCAATAGATTGATAGCGGTGCTCCCCAGCCTTATACACCCCGACCAAGTTGGGTTTGTCCCTGGTAGGCAGACCAGAGATGGCACAAGACGACTGATTGATCTCTTAGATGTGGTGGAGGGGGAGGGTCTCCCCAGTGTATTCCTGTCTCTTGATGCCGAAAAGGCGTTTGACAGGGTACACTGGGGATATATCGAGCTCACGCTCGGGAAGTTTGGGCTCACAGGACTGATTTCCAGGGCCATTATGGCTTTATACTCGAATCCCTGCGCGTCGGTTTGCTCGGGCGGCTTTAAATCTCGGACGTTCCCGATTTTGAACGGGACCCGTCAGGGCTGTCCCCTCTCCCCCCTTATTTTTGCTCTGATCATGGAGCCTATGGCTGCCTTAATTAGACAGTGCCCTGATATTAAGGGGGTGCGGGTCGGAGAGACTGAACACAAAATCGGACTTTACGCTGACGACGTAGTGTTGACTTGTACCTCGGCCTTAACTTCACTGAACGCGATCACCTCAATTTTATCCCAATTTTCGGCGGTATCATATTACAAACTTAATTTGACTAAATCCATTATTTTCCCCCTTTTCCTTCCGGCTGACCTCCAAATTCAAATTCAATCTAAATTTGCGTTTATTTGGGCCCCTATGGGGTTTTCGTACCTGGGCGTCCGGATAACTAGGTTGGATAACATCGTTCGTTCTAATTGCGAGGAAACTATCACCGAAATTAGGAGGAGCATTGATCAGCTATCGAGCTCCTCACTTTCGTGGATGGCCCGTATACAATCCGTTAAAATGCTATTTCTCCCAAAAATTATCTATTTATTTAGATGCCTGCCCCTCTTCATACCTTCCAAATTTATCTCGGCTTTCCAGTCGATCATAGATCGGTTTATTTGGAATAACAAGCCACACAGGATTAAGCGCCAAATAATGTCCCTTCCCTACTCTATGGGTGGGTTGGGTGTCCCCTTGATCCAGTTTTATTATAGGGCGGCGATCTTGGAGCCTCTTAAGCTTTGGTGGGAGGGGAACTCGCGGTTACCCTGGGTGCTCATTGAATCTCATTTCGCTCCCAGAAATTCTCTCCAATTACTTTTGGAGCTTTGGTTGCTCCGGGTCTTTCCTCGTGGCCCTACTCTCCGCTCTATCAAGACTGCCTCTAAAATGTGGACATCAGTTTGTTCTTCCCAATTCCTATTTATGTATCACTATGTTTCCCTACGGGCCTTGGAAAGTGCTATTGGGCACACCTCTCTCTCCTCCTAGGGGGCGCAAGGGGTGCACCGGGTGGCTGACCTATTTGGCTCGGATGGCTTAATGTCGTTTGAGGTCCTTGCAGGTAGATTATCTCTCTCTGGTAGAGATTTCTTTCAATATCTACAACTCCGCAGTTTTCTCAGGTCACGTCGGCTGTTCGGTGCCCCCCCGCCTCTCTCGGAGGACTCAGCACACCGGTTCTTTAGACCGGCCACTTTAGTGCCCCATGGCATCTCTATTATCTATAAGGCCCTCTTATCCCATGATATTCCTGCTAAGCTTCCTTTTATGATTTCTTGGGAGTCCTCTCTTGGTTTTGATGCATCTCTAGAGGACTGGCACTTTGCGTTGGTGCACCCCTCTAAATATTCCTCGTGTATAGGCCACTTGGAGCAATCCAAAAAGATCCAGCTGCAATGGTATTTAACCCCTGCTCGCTTAGCCAGGTTTGGTCCCTCTTTTTCCCCTCTCTGCTGGAGGGGATGCGGGGCTATTGGTTCTGGATCTCATATCTGGTGGTCCTGTCCGTGGATTCAGGTCTTCTGGCGTCAAGTTGAAACTCTGATTGCGGAGGTCTGTCATGAATCCCCAATGGCTAGGGATAGCACAGGATTAGCAAAGCATAATAAATATCGGACGAGCTCTAGGGTGATGGAACCTGGGCTGACCGCTGCCCTACGCCTGACAAACGCAACTAGAGATAGCCAGGGAGCGTGCCTACGTTGGTTCTAGACGCCACGCGCCAGCCTAAGAGCTAACTAGTACTGCAGAGAAAACAAAGACCTCACTTGCCTCCAGAGGAATTAACCCCAAAGATATAGTTGCCCCCCACATGTATTGACGGTGAAATGAGAGGAAGGCACACACATAGAGATGATGTATATAGCTTTAGCAAATAGAGGCCCGCTGAAAACTAGAAAGCAGAATGACACAAAAGGGGACTGAGCGGTCAGCAAAAAACCCTAATCAAAAAAACCATCCTGAGATTACAAGAACCCATGTGCCAACTCATGGCACATGGGGAGAACCTCAGTCCACTAGAGCAACCAGCTAACAAAGAGACATTCTAAGCAAGCTGGACAAAAAAACAAACAACTGAAAATCAGCACTTAGCTTATCCTGAAAGATCTGGGAGCAGGTAGGCAGGAACCAAACAGAGCACATCTGAACACATTGATAGCCGGCAAGGGAAATGACAGAAAGGCCAGGTAAAATAGGAAACACCCAGCCTCTGATGGACAGATGGAAACCAAAGGCCGCAACCCACCAAAGTCACCCAGTACCAGCAGTAACCACCAGAGGGAGCCCGCAAACAGAATCCACAACAGTACCCCCCCCTTGAGGAGGGGTCACCGAACCCTCACGAGAACCCCCAGGGCGATCAGGGTGAGCTCTATGGAAGGCGCGGACCAAATCAGTCGCATGAACATCGGAGGCGACCACCCAGGAATTGTCCTCCTGACCATAACCCTTCCACTTAACCAAATACTGGAGTTTGCGTCTGGAAACACGAGAATCCAAGATCTTTTCAACAACATACTCCAATTCTCCCTCCACCAGCACCGGAGCAGGAGGCTCGACCGAAGGAACAACAGGCACCTCATACCTCCGCAACAACGACCGATGGAACACATTATGAATAGCGAACGATGCTGGGAGATCCAAACGGAAAGATACAGGGTTAAGAATCTCCGAGATCCTATAAGGACCGATGAACCGAGGCTTGAAATTAGGAGAAGAGACCTTCATAGGGACAAAACGAGAAGACAACCACACCAAGTCCCCAACAAGAAGTCGGGGACCCACGCGGCGACGGCGATTAGCAAACTGCTGAGTCTTCTCCTGAGATAACTTCAAATTGTCCACCACCTGATTCCAAATGTGATGTAGCCTGTCCACCACCACGTCCACTCCAGGACAATCCGAAGACTCCACCTGACCAGAGGAAAAACGAGGATGAAACCCCGAATTACAAAAAAAAGGAGAGACCAACGTGGCCGAACTAGCCCGATTATTAAGAGCAAATTCGGCCAGTGGCAAAAAAGCAACCCAGTCATCCTGATCAGCAGAAACAAAACACCTCAAATAAGTTTCCAAGGTCTGATTAGTTCGCTCCGTCTGGCCATTCGTCTGAGGATGGAATGCAGACGAGAAAGACAAATCAATGCCCATCTTGGCACAAAACGTCCGCCAAAATCTAGACACAAACTGGGATCCCCTGTCAGAAACGATATTCTCCGGAATCCCATGCAAACGAACCACGTTCTGAAAAAACAAAGGAACCAACTCAGAGGAGGAGGGCAACTTAGGCAAGGGCACCAAATGAACCATCTTAGAAAAGCGGTCACACACAACCCAGATAACGGACATTTTCTGTGAAACCGGGAGATAAGAAATAAAATCCATGGAAATGTGCGTCCAAGGCCTCTTCGGGATGGGCAAGGATAACAACAACCCACTAGCCCGTGAACAGCAAGGCTTAGCTCGAGCACACACTTCACAAGACTGCACAAAGGTACGCACATCCCTAGACAAGGAAGGCCACCAAAAAGACCTGGCCACCAAGTCTCTTGTACCAAATATTCCAGGATGACCAGCCAACACAGAAGAATGGACCTCGGAGATGACTCTACTGGTCCAATCATCCGGAACAAACAGTCTTTCTGGTGGACATCGATCCGGTTTATCCACCTGAAACTCCTGCAATGCGCGTCGCAAGTCTGGGGATACGGCGGACAATATTACCCCATCCCTAAGGATACCAGCAGGCCCAGTGTCTCCAGGAGAGTCAGGCACAAAACTCCTGGAAAGAGCATCTGCCTTCACATTCTTTGAACCTGGCAGGTATGAAACCACGAAATTGAAACGAGAAAAAAATAACGACCAACGAGCCTGTCTAGGATTCAAACGCCTGGCAGACTCAAGGTAAATGAGATTCTTGTGATCAGTCAAGACCACCACGCGATGTTTAGCACCCTCAAGCCAATGACGCCACTCCTCAAATGCCCACTTCATGGCCAAAAGCTCCCGATTACCCACATCATAATTGCGCTCGGCGGGCGAGAATTTTCTAGAGAAGAAAGCACATGGCTTCATCACCGAGCCATTAGAACTTCTCTGTGACAAAACCGCCCCCGCTCCAATCTCGGAAGCATCAACCTCCACCTGGAAAGGAAGTGAAACATCTGGTTGACACAACACAGGAGCAGAAGAAAACCGGCGCTTAAGTTCCCGAAAGGCCTCCACGGCCGCAGGAGACCAATCAGCAACATCAGCACCCTTTTTAGTCAAATCACTCAAAGGTTTAACAATACTGGAAAAATTAGCAATGAACCGACGATAAAAATTAGCAAACCCCAAGAACTTCTGAAGGCTCTTAACAGATGTAGGTTGTGTCCAGTCACAAATAGCCTGAACCTTAACGGGATCCATCTCAATAGTAGAAGGAGAAAAAATGTACCCCAAAAAAGAAATCTTCTGGACTCCGAAGAGACACTTTGAGCCCTTCACAAACAGAGAATTGGCCCGCAAAACCTGAAACACCTTCCTGACCTGTAGAACATGAGACTCCCAGTCATCAGAAAACACCAAAATATCATCCAAATACACAATCATAAACTTATCCAGATATTCACGGAAAATATTGTGCATAAAGGACTGAAAGACTGACGGAGCATTGGAGAGTCCAAAAGGCATTACCAAATACTCAAAATGGCCCTCAGGCGTATTAAATGCGGTTTTCCACTCATCACCCTGTTTTATCCGCACCAGATTATACGCACCACGAAGATCTATTTTAGTGAACCACCTAGCCCCCTTAATGCGAGCAAACAAATCAGTAAATAATGGCAATGGATACTGGTATTTGACTGTAATCTTATTCAGAAGGCGATAATCTATACAAGGCCTCAGGGAACCATCTTTTTTTGCCACGAAAAAAAAACCTGCTCCCAGAGGGGACGAAGATGGACGAATATGTCCCTTTTCCAAGGACTCCTTAATATAATTCCGCATAGCAGTATGCTCTGGCAGTGACAGATTAAATAAACGACCCTTAGGGAACTTACTGCCAGGAATCAATTCTATAGCACAGTCACACTCTCTATGGGGAGGGAGCGAATTGAGCTTAGGCTCCTCAAAAACATCCCTATAATCCGACAAAAACGCAGGGATCTCCGAAGGAGTAGATGAAGCGATAGAAATCGGAGGTGCATCATCATGAACCCCCTGACATCCCCAGCTTAGCACAGACATTGTTTTCCAGTCCAGGACAGGATTATGAGTTTGTAACCATGGCAGACCAAGCACTAGTACATCATGTAAATTATACAGTACAAGGAAGCGAATCACCTCCTGATGAACGGGAGTCATGCGCATGGTCACCTGTGTCCAATACTGCGGTTTATTCATAGCCAATGGTGTAGAATCAATTCCTTTCAGAGGAATAGGAACTTCCAGAGGCTCTAGACTAAAACCGCAGCGTTTAGCAAATGACCAATCCATAAGACTCAGGGCAGCGCCTGAATCCACATAGGCAACGACGGAAATGGAAGACAGTGAAAAAATCAGAGTCACAGACAAAATGAACTTAGACTGCAGAGTATCAATGGCAAAAGATTTATCAACCCTTTTTGTGCGTTTAGAGCATGCTGATATAACATGAACTGAATCACCACAATAAAAACACAAACCATTTTTCCGCCTATAATTTTGCCGTTCACTTCTGGACTGAATTCTATCACATTGCATAGTCTCAGGTGCCTGTTCAGAAGACACCGCCAACTGGTGCACGGGTTTGCGCTCCCGTAAACGCCGATCAATCTGAATGGCCATAGCCATAGACTCATTCAGACCTGTAGGCGCAGGGAACCCCACCATAATATCCTTAATGGCCTCAGAAAGACCATTTCTGAAGTTTGCAGCCAGGGCGCACTCATTCCACTGAGTAAGCACCGACCATTTCCGAAATTTCTGACAATATATTTCCGCTTCATCATGCCCCTGAGAGAGGGCTAATAAAGCCTTTTCAGCCTGAATCTCTAGGTTAGGTTCCTCATAGAGCAATCCCAATGCCAGAAAAAACGCATCCACACTGAGCAATGCAGGATCCCCTGGTGCCAATGCAAATGCCCAATTCTGAGGGTCGCTCCGTAGGAACGATATAACAATCTTGACCTGTTGAGCAGGGTCTCCAGAGGAGCGAGATTTCAAAGAGAGAAACAATTTACAATTGTTCCTGAAATTCAGGAAGGTAGATCTATCTCCAGAAAAAAACTCTGGAATAGGAATTCTAGGTTCAGACATGGGAGTGTGAACAACGAAAACCTCTATGTTTTGAACCTTTGCCGCAAGATTACTCAGGCTGGAAGCCAAACTCTGGACATCCATGATAAACAGCTAAGATCAGAGCCATTCAAGGGTTAAGAGGAGATAAGAAGCAGCTAGACAGCAATTAAGGGCTAGGCAGCAAAACTCTGAAGGAAAAAAAATAAAAATTTCCCTTGAACACTTCTTTTTCTCCTGCTTCAGCCCAAACAATTAACACTTTGTGGGCCGGCTGTACTGTCATGAATCCCCAATGGCTAGGGATAGCACAGGATTAGCAAAGTATAATAAATATCGGACGAGCTCTAGGGTGATGGAACCTGGGCTGACCGCTGCCCTACGCCTGACAAACGCAACTAGAGATAGCCAGGGAGCGTGCCTACGTTGGTTCTAGACGCCACGCACCAGCCTAAGAGCTAACTAGTACTGCAGAGAAAACAAAGACCTCACTTGCCTCCAGAGGAATTAACCCCAAAGATATAGTTGCCCCCCACATGTATTGACGGTGAAATGAGAGGAAGGCACACACATAGAGATGATGTATATAGCTTTAGCAAATAGAGGCCCGCTGAAAACTAGAAAGCAGAATGACACAAAAGGGGACTGAGCGGTCAGCAAAAAACCCTAATCAAAAAAACCATCCTGAGATTACAAGAACCCATGTGCCAACTCATGGCACATGGGGAGAACCTCAGTCCACTAGAGCAACCAGCTAACAAAGAGACATTCTAAGCAAGCTGGACAAAAAAACAAACAACTGAAAATCAGCACTTAGCTTATCCTGAAAGATCTGGGAGCAGGTAGGCAGGAACCAAACAGAGCACATCTGAACACATTGATAGCCGGCAAGGGAAATGACAGAAAGGCCAGGTAAAATAGGAAACACCCAGCCTCTGATGGACAGATGGAAACCAAAGGCCGCAACCCACCAAAGTCACCCAGTACCAGCAGTAACCACCAGAGGGAGCCCGCAAACAGAATCCACAACAGAGGTCATTCAGGTTCCTTTTGTTTTAACCGGGTGTCTGGCTGTTTTGGGTGTCTCCCTTGTGGGATTCCCCTCACCTCTCCGTCCAATAATCTCTAATATTCTGATTGCTGCTAGACAATGTATAGCGGGTCATTGGAAATCCTCAGATATTCCATCTATGGCTATTTTGATTTCCAAGATCAACCTTCATTTTACCTATGAAACAATTATGGCACAGAGCCTCTCCAAGAAAAATAAAGTGCTCTCCTGGTGGGATCCTTGGGTTTCCTCAGTCCACATACCTCCGTCCGCCCTTGCTCTCATTTAGTAACTTTTGTAAGCTGCGATTTGTGCTATGGTTAATTCTGTATTTCTTTGTTGGAATTGCTGTGATTCTGAACATTGTGTATTCCCCCCCCTTCCCCTTGTACCTTTTTCCCCTTTGTTTCTCCTGCGGGGGATGTTATATGTACTTATGTACTTATTTCTTTATTGCTAATAAAAAGTTAATTGGTTAAAAAAAAAAAGAAAGGAAAAAGAGAAAAAGAAGAGGACAAGGAAGAAGAAGAGAAAGGAAAGACAATGAGGAAGATAAAGAGGAGGTACAAAAAGAGCCAAAAAGAAGGAAAACGAGAAAAGGAAATTAAGATGAAGATGATAGCGAAAAGAAGAGCGAAAAATGAAAAAGAGGAAGAAGTGATAAGAAACCAGAAAAGGAAGAAAAGGCAGGTCAAAAAGAAAAAGAGGAATACAAAGAAAAGTTATAGAATGAAAAAGGAAGAAAAAGAAATAAATTAAGAAGAAGAAAGAAAAGGAAGAAGTAGTAGAATAAGAAGGCAAATAGCAAGATGAACAATGCTAAGAAATAAAAAGTGGAAAAAGACAAAACAAAAGTAGAAAAGGAAGAAGAAAAAAAAAAAGGAGAAGAGAAAGAATTCCACTTTATGTAATTTTTCTGCAGCCACTGCATTCACATCAGTGATGGAGCGGACTGTAGTGGCGGAGTGCAGAGGTGTCGCAATGACTGGTGGATCGGACTGTAGTGGCGGAGTGCAGAGGTGTCGCCATGACTGGTGGATCGGACTGTAGTGGCGGAGGGCATAGGTGTCGCCATAACTGGTAGATCGGACTGTAGTGGCGGAGTGCAGAGGTGTCGCCATAACTGGTAGATCGGACTGTAGTGGCGGAGTGCAGAGGTGTCGCCACGACTGGTGGATTGGACTGTAGTGGCGGAGTGCAGAGGTGTCGCCACGACTGGTGGATCGGACTGTAGTGGCGGAGTGCAGAGGTGTTGCCATGACTGGTGGAGCGGACTGTAGTGGCGGAGTGCAGAGGTGTCGCCATGACTGGTGGATCGGACTGTAGTGTCGGAGTGCATAGGTGTCGCCATGACTGGTGGATCGGACTGTAGTGGCGGAGTGCAGAGGTGTTGCCATGACTGGTGGAGCGGACTGTAGTGGCGGAGTGCAGAGGTGTCGCCATGACTGGTGGATCGGACTGTAGTGGCGGAGGGCATAGGTGTCGCCATAACTGGTAGATCGGACTGTAGTGGCGGAGTGCAGAGGTGTTGCCATGACTGGTGGAGCGGACTGTACTGGTGGATTTCAGAGGTGTTGCCATGACTGGTGGAGCGGACTGTAGTGGCGGAGTGGACTGTAGTGGCGGAGTGCAGAGGTGTTGCCACGACTGGTGGATCGGACTGTAGTGGCGGAGTGCAGAGGTGTTGCCATGACTGGTGGAGCGGACTGTAGTGGCGGAGTGCAGAGGTGTTGCCATGACTGGTGGATCGGACTGTAGTGTCGGAGTGCATAGGTGTCGCCATGACTGGTGGATCGGACTGTAGTGGCGGAGTGCAGAGGTGTTGCCATGACTGGTGGAGCGGACTGTAGTGGCGGAGTGCAGAGGTGTCGCCACGACTGGTGGATTGGACTGTAGTGGCGGAGTGCAGAGGTGTTGCCATGACTGGTGGAGCGGACTGTAGTGTCGGAGTGCAGAGGTGTCGCCATGACTGGTGGATCGGACTGTAGTGGCGGAGTGCAGAGGTGTTGTGATGACTCGTGGAGTGGACTGTAGTGTCGGAGTGCAGAGGTGTCACCATGACTGGTGGAGCGCACTGTAGTGGCGGAGTGCAGAGGTGTCGCCAGGACTGGTGGAGCGGACTGTAGTGGCAGAGTGCAGAGGTGTCACCATGACTGGTGGAGCGCACTGTAGTGGCGGAGTGCAGAGGTGTCGCCAGGACTGGTGGAGCGGACTGTAGTGGCAGAGTGCAGAGGTGTCACCATGACTGGTGGAGCGCACTGTAGTGGCGGAGTGCAGAGGTGTCGCCAGGACTGGTGGAGCGGACTGTAGTGGCAGAGTGCAGAGGTGTCGCCATGACTGGCGTAGCGCAGTGATTCTATGAAGCTGAGCTCTGCTACATCACACGGCTGCTCTTCACTTGTACGACCTCCTGATCCTCCAACTCCTCATCATCCACGACTACAATCCTGAGAAATAAACAATGTCATCGGACCCCGAGCTGCAGATCCGTGGTTGTGCGGTGACGCTGGCGGAGCTGGCGGAGGACACTGGGGTTTCAGCACATTATATCGCAGCGATTCAGAATGTGAACACAACTATCTGCAGGGTCCAACCGAGGAAACGCAGATTCACATGCCAAAGCCCAGAGTTTTCTCAAAGGGGCTTCCCTTCGATCACAATAACCTATCCACAGTAAGAGGTCTCTGTGGTCGCTGGGGGTCTTCAGAGCTGTATTCTGCGATTTCCATCAGTCCCATAGACAGTGAATGGAGCGGTGTGCAGTCTGTGCAGTACTGATTGTACAGGAAGAGCTGAAGATGGAGACCCACAGAACAGTGATCGGGGAAGGGTCCCAGAGGTCACACATTCCTGTGCACAGCTATTCAGAGGAAGGCCCCCTTCACTGGCCCTAGCCTTCCTTTCATAAAGGGATAGTACACATTCAGTCTGCTCTACATTTCCTGTACAGGATAAAGCAATACATTGTTCTCTGTTATCAACCACTTCACAAGGAGTCGAATATATTTAATCAATGGGATAAATCAGGGATAGAAAACTCCACAACATAACGCTGCAGAGACATTACACCATATGTGACTGATATCAGCCTCTTATAATGCTCCAGTACTGATATAACCCCCAGACATTACACCATATGTGACTGATATCAGCCTCTTATAACGCTCCAGTACTGATATAACCCCCAGACATTACACCATATGTGACTGATATCAGCCTCTTATAATGCTCCAGTACTGATATAACCAGGGGCGTAACGACCGCGGTCGCAGCGGTCGCCGTTGCGACCGGGCCCCGCAGGTCAGGGGCCCCGGGCCGGCAGGTCAGGGCAGGGCCGGGCTGGACATCGGGCACTTCTGGCAAATGCCAGAAGAGCCGATGCCAGTAGTGGGCCGCTGCACTGTTGCTCCCCCCGCCGCCGCCGCCGCCGCATTTAACTATACCGGCGTCTATGACACCGGTATAGTTCAATGCAATGATGGAGGAGAGCGTCACCTGACGCTCCCTCTCCCATCATTCCCCGCTCTGCCTCTGACAGTACACTGCGGGTGCGCGATGACGTCATATCATCGCGCACCTGCAGTGTCCTGGGCAGACTGCAGCCACCAGGAGCAGCGCGGGCAAAAGGAAAGGTGAGGAGAGTTTTTTTTTTTCTTTTTCACCGGACTGTGGGGCCATTATCGGGGGGGGGGGGAGATGAGATGCGGGCTGTGCTCTATATACCCCTGTGCTGGCTGTGCTCTATATACCCCTGTGCTGGCTGTGCTGCATATACCCCTGTGCGGGCTGTGCTGTATATATCCCTGTGCTGGCTGTGCTCTATATACCCCTGTGCTGGCTCTGCTGTATATACCCCTGTGCTGGCTGTGCTCTATATACCCCTGTGCTGGCTGTGCTGCATATACCCCTGTGCGGGCTCTGCTGTATATACCCCTGTGTGGGCTCTGCTGTATATATCCCTGTGCGGGCTGTGCTCTATATACCCCTGTGCTGGCTGTGCTGTATATACCCCTGTGCGGGCTCTGCTGTATATACCCCTGTGCGGGCTCTGCTCTATATACCCCTGTGCGGGCTGTGCTCTATATACCCCTGTGCGGGCTCTGCTGTATATACCCCTGTGCGGGCTCTGCTGTATATATCCCTGTGCGGGCTCTGCTGTATATACCCCTGTGCGGGCTCTGCTGTATATACCCCTGTGCGGGCTGTGCTGTATATATCCCTGTGCGGGCTCTGCTGTATATACCCCTGTGCGGGCTCTGCTGTATATACCCCTGTGCGGGCTCTGCTGTATATACCCCTGTGCGGGCTCTGCTGTATATACCCCTGTGCGGGCTGTGCTGTATATACCCCTGTGCGGGCTGTGCTCTATATACCCCTGTGCGGGCTGTGCTCTATATACCCCTGTGCTGGCTGTGCTCTATATACCCCTGTGCCGGCTGTGCTGTATATACCCCTGTGCTGGCTGTGCTGTATATACCCCTGTGCGGGCTGTGCTGTATATACCCCTGTGCGGGCTGTGCTGCATATACCCCTGTGCGGGCTCTGCTGTATATACCCCTGTGTGGGCTCTGCTGTATATACCCCTGTGCGGGCTGTGCTCTATATACCCCTGTGCGGGCTGTGCTCTATATACCCCTGTGCCGGCTGTGCTGTATTTACCCCTGTGCGGGCTGTGCTGTATATACCACTGTGCGGGCTGTGCTGTACATACCACTGTGCGGGCTGTGCTGTATATACCACTGTGCGGGCTGTGCTGGATATACCACTGTGCGGGCTGTGCTGGATATACCACTGTGCGGGCTGTGCTGGATATACCACTGTGCGGGCTGTGCTGGATATACCACTGTGCGGGCTGTGCTGGATATACCACTGTGCGGGCTGTGCTGGCACCCAACACCATGTTGCAGTGCAGGAGATTCCTGCAACAGTCCGAGGCGTATCTAGGGGAAGGGGGTGGGGGGGCGTCACGGAGGTAGGGGGGGGGGCCCCATTTGGAAGTTCGCACCGGGGCCCATAACTTTGTAGTTACGCCACTGGATATAACCCCCAGACATTACACCATATGTGACTGATATCAGCCTCTTATAACGCTCCAGTACTGATATAACCCCCAGACATTACACCATATGTGACTGATATCAGCCTCTTATAATGCTCCAGTACTGATATAACCCCCAGACATTACACCATATGTGACTGATATCAGCCTCTTATAACGCTCCAGTACTGATATAACCCCCAGACATTACACCATATGTGACTGATATCAGCCTCTTATAACGCTCCAGTACTGATATAACCCCCAGACATTACACCATATGTGACTGATATCAGCCTCTCATAACGCTCCAGTACTGATATAACCCCCAGACATTACACCATATGTGACTGATATCAGCCTCTTATAACGCTCCAGTACTGATATAACCCCCAGACATTACACCATATGTGACTGATATCAGCCTCTTATAACGCTCCAGTACTGATATAACCCCCAGACATTACACCATATGTGACTGATATCAGCCTCTTATAACGCTCCAGTACTGATATAACCCCCAGACATTACACCATATGTGACTGATATCAGCCTCTTATAATGCTCCAGTACTGATATAACCCCCAGACATTACACCATATGTGACTGATATCAGCCTCTTATAACGCTCCAGTACTGATATAACCCCCAGACATTACACCATATGTGACTGATATCAGCCTCTTATAATGCTCCAGTACTGATATAACCCCCAGACATTACACCATATGTGACTGATATCAGCCTCTTATAACGCTCCAGTACTGATATAACCCCCAGACATTACACCATATGTGACTGATATCAGCCTCTTATAATGCTCCAGTACTGATATAACCCCCAGACATTACACCATATGTGACTGATATCAGCCTCTTATAACGCTCCAGTACTGATATAACCTCCTGACATTACATCATATGTGACTGATATCAGCCTCTTATAATGCTCCAGTACTGATATAACCCCCAGACATTACACCATATGTGACTGATATCAGCCTCTTATAACGCTCCAGTACTGATATAACCCCCAGACATTACACCATATGTGACTGATATCAGCCTCTTATAATGCTCCAGTACTGATATAACCCCCAGACATTACACCATATGTGACTGATATCAGCCTCTTATAACGCTCCAGTACTGATATAACCCCCAGACATTACACCATATGTGACTGATATCAGCCTCTTATAACGCTCCAGTACTGATATAACCTCCAGACATTACACCATATGTGACTGATATCAGCCTCTAATAACACTCCAGTACTGATATAACCTCCAGACATTACACCATATGTGACTGATATTAGCCTCTTATAACGCTCCAGTACTGATATAACCTCCAGACATTATACCATATGTGACTGATATCAGCCCTCTTATAATGCTCCAGTACTGATATAACCCCCAGACACTATACCATATGTGACGGATATCAGCCTCCTATAACGCTCCAGGACTGATATAACCTCCAGACATTACACCATATGTGACTGATATCAGCCTCTTATAATGCTCCAGTACTGATATAACCTCCAGACATTACACCATATGTGACTGATATCAGCCTCTTATAATGCTCCAGTACTGATATAACCCCCAGACATTACACCATATGTGACTGATATCAGCCTCTTATAATGCTCCAGTACTGATATAACCTCCAGACATTACACCATATGTGAGTGATATCAGCCTCTTATAATGCTCCAGTACTGATATAACCCCCAGACATTACACCATATGTGACTGATATCAGCCTCTTATAATGCTCCAGTACTGATATAACCCCCAGACATTATACCATATGTGACTGATATCAGCCTCTTATAACGCTCCAGTACTGATATAACCCCCAGACATTACACCATATGTGACTGATATCAGCCTCTTATAATGCTCCAGTACTGATATAACCCCCAGACATTACACCATATGTGACTGATATCAGCCTCTTATAACGCTCCAGTACTGATATAACCCCCAGACATTACACCATATGTGACTGATATCAGCCTCTTATAACGCTCCAGGACTGATATAACCCCCAGACATTACACCATATGTGACTGATATCAGCCTCTTATAATGCTCCAGTACTGATATAACCCCCAGACATTATACCATATGTGACTGATATCAGCCTCTTATAACGCTGCAGTACTGATATAACCCCCAGACATTACACCATATGTGACTGATATCAGCCTCTTATAATGCTCCAGTACTGATAGAACCTCCAGACATTACACCACATGTGACTGATATCAGCCTCTTATAATGCTCCAGGACTGATATAACCTCCAGACATTACACCATATGTGACTGATAGCCTCTTATAACGCTCCAGTACTGATATAACCCCCAGACATTACACCATATGTGACTGATATCAGCCTCTTATAATGCTCCAGTACTGATATAACCTCCAGACATTATACCATATGTGACTGATATCAGCCCTCTTATAATGCTCCAGTACTGATATAACCCCCAGACACTATACCATATGTGACTGATATCAGCCTCCTATAACGCTCCAGTACTGATATAACCCACAGACATTACACCATATGTGACTGATATCAGCCTCTTATAACGCTCCAGTACTGATATCAGTCACATATGGTGTAATGTCTGGAGGTTATATCAGTACTGGAGCGTTATAAGAGGCTGATATCAGTCACATATGGTGTAATGTCTGGAGGTTATATCAGCCTCTTATAACACTCCAGTACTGATATAACCCCCAGACATTACACCATATGTGACTGATATCAGCCTCTTATAATGCTCCAGTACTGATATAACCCCCAGACATTATACCATATGTGACTGATATCAGCCTCTTATAACGCTCCAGTACTGATATAACCCCCAGACATTACACCATATGTGACTGATATCAGCCTCTTATAATGCTCCAGTACTGATATAACCCCCAGACATTACACCATATGTGACTGATATCAGCCTCTTATAACGCTGCAGTACTGATATAACCCCCAGACATTACACCATATGTGACTGATATCAGCCTCTTATAACGCTCCAGTACTGATATAACCCCCAGACATTACACCATATGTGACTGATATCAGCCCCTCTTATAACGCTCCAGTGCTGATATAACCCCCAGACATTACACCATATGTGACTGATATCAGCCTCTCATAACGCTTCAGTACTGATATAACCCCCAGACATTACACCATATGTGACTGATATCAGCCCCTTTTATAACGCTCCAGTACTGATATAACCTCCAGACATTACACCATATGTGACTGATATCAGCCTCTTATAATGCTCCAGGACTGATATAACCTCCAGACATTACACCATATGTGACTGATATCAGCCTCTTATAATGCTCCAGTACTGATATAACCTCCAGACATTACACCATATGTGACTGATATCAGCCCCTTTTATAACGCTCCAGTACTGATATAACCCCCAGACATTACACCATATGTGACTGATATCAGCCTCTTATAATGCTCCAGTACTGATATAACCTCCAGACATTACACCATATGTGAGTGATATCAGCCTCTTATAACGCTCCAGTACTGATATAACCCCCAGACATTACACCATATGTGACTGATATCAACCCCTCTTATAACGCTCCAGTGCTGATATAACCTCAAGACATTACACCATATGTGACTGATATCAGCCCCTCTTATAACGCTCCAGTACTGATAGAACCTCCAGACATTACATCATATGTGAGTGATATCAGCCTCTTATAACGCTCCAGTACTGATATAACCCCCAGACATTACACCATATGTGACTGATATCAGCCCCTCTTATAACGCTCCAGTGCTGATATAACCCTCAGACATTACACCATATGTGACTGATATCAGCCCCTCTTATAACGCTCCAGTGCTGATATAACCTCCAGACATTACACCATATGTGACTGATATCAGCGTCTTATAACGCTCCAGTACTGATATAACCCACAGACATTACACCATATGTGACTGATATCAGCCTCTTATAATGCTCCAGTACTGATATAACCCCCAGACATTACACCATATGTGACTGATATCAGCCCCTCTTATAACGCTCCAGTGCTGATATAACCCTCAGACATTACACCATATGTGACTGATATCAGCCCCTCTTATAACGCTCCTGTACTGATATAACCTCCAGACATTACATCATATGTGAGTGATATCAGCCCCTCTTATAACGCTCCAGTACTGATATACCCTCCAGACATTACATCATATGTGAGTGATATCAGCCTCTTATAATGCTCCAGTACTGATATAACCTCCAGACATTAATCCATATGTGACTGATATCAGCCTCTTATAATGCTCCAGGACTGATATAACCTCCAGACATTACATCATATGTGACTGATATCAGCCTCTCTTATAACGCTCTAGTACTGATATAACCTCCAGACATTACACCATATGTGACTGATATCAGCCCCTCTTATAATGCTCCAGTGCTGATATAACCTCCAGACATTACACCATATGTGACTGATATCAGCCTCTCTTATAACGCTCTAGTACTGATATAACCTCCAGACATTACACCATATGTGACTGATATCAGCCCCTCTTATAATGCTCCAGTGCTGATATAACCTCCAGACATTACACCATATGTGACTGATATCAGCCCCTCTTATAACGCTCTAGTACTGATATAACCTCCAGACATTACACCATATGTGACTGATATCAGCCCCTCTTATAACGCTCTAGTACTGATATAACCTCCAGACATTACACCATATGTGACTGATATCAGCCCCTCTTATAATGCTCCAGGACTGATATAACCTCCAGACATTACACCATATGTGACTGATATCAGCCCCTTTTATAACGCTCCAGTACTGATATAACCCCCAGACATTACACCATATGTGACTGATATCAGCCTCTTATAATGCTCCAGTACTGATATAACCCCCAGACATTACACCATATGTGACTGATATCAGCCCCCCTTATAACGCTCCAGTGCTGATATAACCCTCAGACATTACACCATATGTGACTGATATCAGCCCCTCTTATAACGCTCCAGTGCTGATATAACCTCCAGACATTACACCATATGTGACTGATATCAGCCTCTTATAACGCTCCAGTACTGATATAACCCACAGACATTACACCATATGTGACTGATATCAGCCTCTTATAATGCTCCAGTACTGATATAACCTCCAAACATTACATCATATGTGACTGATATCAGCCTCTTATAACGCTCCAGTACTGATATAACCTCCAGACATTACACCATATGTGACTGATATCAGCCTCTTATAATGCTCCAGTACTGATATAACCTCCAGACATTACATCATATGTGACTGATATCAGCTCCTCTTATAACACTCCAGTACTGATATAACCTCCAGACATTACACCATATGTGACTGATATCAGCTCCTCTTATAACATTCCAGTACTGATATAACCTCGACATTACACCATATGTGACTGATATCAGCCTCTTATAATGCTCCAGTACTGATATAACCTCCAGACATTACATCATATGTGACTGATATCAGCTCCTCTTATTACGCTCCAGTACTGATATAACCTCCAGACATTACACCATAGGTGACTGATATCAGCCCCTCTTATAATGCTCCAGTACTGATATAACCTCGACATTACACCATATGTGACTGATATCAGCCCCTCTTATAACGCTCTAGTACTGATATAACCTCCAGACATTACATCATATGTGAGTGATATCAGCCTCTTATAAAGCTCTAGTACTGATATAACCCCCAGACATTACGCGTTATGTGACTGATATCAGCCTCTTATAACGCTCCAGTATATCCAGAGGCTGAAAGCTATCATGACTTAACACTTCTCACAGCTGAAGGTTTGTTACAATGCGCCTGTGTTGCCAACTGTCAATGAGCTAAGCTGATCATCAGCACACGTCTGACGTCCTGCAGTAACAGCATGGAAAACATATCAGTCAGAAATGGCCGTAATCAGGTTAATGGGAATATGTGGCATTGCAGCTCAGACACACAGAGAGGAGAGGATCTGATTATGGAAATGAAGCAGATCCTTCCCTATAATCTCAGATGGTAAATATAACGCTCCCAATACTTTCACTGAGCACTAAATAATAAATAACTCTGCAATTTACTTTGTTTAAATATTCATCTTCTGATCTGAGACATTGGTGCTGGAGAGAAGGATCAATGGATGAGCTGCTGACAGTAATCTGTACATAGGAGCAGTATTATAGTAGTTATATTCTTGTACATAGGGGCAGTATTATAGTAGTTATATTCTTGTACATAGGGGCAGTATTATAGTAGTTATATTCTTGTACATAGGGGCAGTATTATAGTAGTTATATTCTTGTACATAGGGAGCAGTATTATAGTATTTATATTCTTGTATATAGGTGCAGTATTATATTAGATATATTCTTGTACATAGGGGCAGTATTATAGTTGTTATATTCTTGTACATAGGAGCAGTATTATAGTAGATATATTCTTGTGCATAGGGGCAGTATTATAGTAGTTATATTCATGTACATAGGAGCAGTATTATATTAGTTATATTCTTGTACATAGGAGCAGTATTATAGTAGTTATACTCTTGTACATAGGAGCAGTATTATATTAGATATACAGTATTCTTGTACATAGGGGCAGTATTATAGTTGTTATATTCTTGTACATAGGAGCAGTATTATAGTAGATATATTCTTGTGCATAGGGGCAGTATTATAGTAGTTATACTCTTGTACATAGGAGCAGTATTATAGTAGTTATATTCTTGTACATAGGGGCAGTATTATAGTAGTTATATTCTTGTACATAGGGGCAGTATCATGGTAGATATATTCTTGTACATAGGGGCAGTATTATAGTAGTTATATTATTGTACATAGGAGCAGTATTATAGTAGTTATATTCTTGTACATAGGGGGCAGTATTATAGTAGTTATATTCTTGTACATAGGAGCAGTATTATAGTAGTTATATTCTTGTATATAGGTGCAGTATTATAGTAGTTATACTCTGGTACATAGGGGGCAGTATATAGTAGTTATACTCTTGTACATAGGAGCAGTATTATAGCATATATATTCTTGTACATAGGGGGCAGGATCATAGTAGTTATATTCTTGTACATAGGAGCAGTATTATAGTAGTTATATTCTCGTACATAGGGGCAGTATTATAGTAGTTATATTCTTGTACATAGGGGCAGTATTATAGTAGTTATATTCTTGTACATAGGAGCAGTATTATAGTAGTTATATTCTTGTACATAGGGGCAGTATTATAGTGATTATATTCTTGTACATAGGGGCAGTATTATACTGATTATATTCTTGTACATAGGGGCAGTATTATAGTAGTTATATTCTTGTACATAGGGGCAGTATTATAGTAGTTATATTCTTGTACATAGGGTCAGTATTATAGTAGTTATATTCTTGTACATAGGGAGCAGTATTATAGTATTTATATTCTTGTATATAGGTGCAGTATTATATTAGATATATTCTTGTACATAGGGGCAGTATTATAGTTGTTATATTCTTGTACATAGGAGCAGTATTATAGTAGATATATTCTTGTGCATAGGGGCAGTATTATAGTAGTTATATTCATGTACATAGGAGCAGTATTATATTAGTTATATTCTTGTACATAGGAGCAGTATTATAGTAGTTATACTCTTGTACATAGGAGCAGTATTATATTAGATATACAGTATTCTTGTACATAGGGGCAGTATTATAGTTGTTATATTCTTGTACATAGGAGCAGTATTATAGTAGATATATTCTTGTGCATAGGGGCAGTATTATAGTAGTTATACTCTTGTACATAGGAGCAGTATTATAGTAGTTATATTCTTGTACATAGGGGCAGTATTATAGTAGTTATATTCTTGTACATAGGGGCAGTATCATGGTAGATATATTCTTGTACATAGGGGCAGTATTATAGTAGTTATATTATTGTACATAGGAGCAGTATTATAGTAGTTATATTCTTGTACATAGGGGGCAGTATTATAGTAGTTATATTCTTGTACATAGGAGCAGTATTATAGTAGTTATATTCTTGTATATAGGTGCAGTATTATAGTAGTTATACTCTGGTACATAGGGGGCAGTATATAGTAGTTATACTCTTGTACATAGGAGCAGTATTATAGCATATATATTCTTGTACATAGGGGGCAGGATCATAGTAGTTATATTCTTGTACATAGGAGCAGTATTATAGTAGTTATATTCTCGTACATAGGGGCAGTATTATAGTAGTTATATTCTTGTACATAGGGGCAGTATTATAGTAGTTATATTCTTGTACATAGGAGCAGTATTATAGTAGTTATATTCTTGTACATAGGGGCAGTATTATAGTGATTATATTCTTGTACATAGGGGCAGTATTATACTGATTATATTCTTGTACATAGGGGCAGTATTATAGTAGTTATATTCTTGTACATAGGGGCAGTATTATAGTAGTTATATTCTTGTACATAGGGTCAGTATTATAGTAGTTATATTCTTGTACATAGGGGCAGTATTATAGTAGTTATATTATTGTACATAGGAGCAGTATTATAGTAGTTATATTCTTGTACATAGGAGCAGTATTATAGTAGTTATATTCTTGTACATAGGGGCAGTATTATAGTAGATATATTCTTGTACATAGGGGCAGTATTATAGTAGTTATATTCTTGTACATAGGAGCAGTATTATAGTAGTTATATTCTTGTACATAGGAGCAGTAATATAGCTGATGCTTTGTTACAGGTCCTCCAGATCTCCAGGTTTGTAGTCTATGGGCGCATTTGGAGGTGAATGTGAGATCATGGTGATAACTCTCTGAACATTATTGGTCCTTGTCCAACCATTATATGACTGGACCCCTGAATGTCACATTGTATACTTCCACAAGCCGTGGAGCCTTTGGTTCCTGCTTTCCAGGTGCATCATGTATTATCGTCCTGGAACGTTTCATCAGTAAACACAAAGCTCTTTGTTACTTAATTTCCATCTCTTTGACAGAACCGTAGAGTGAAGAATGGCCGCCCCGTAGAATCGCTGCAGGTACGTGTAATAATAAGTCAGCGCTTGACCTCCCATCCCCCCGCACACCCCTATTTTCATTTCTGGACCTCGTAATTGCGTTTTTTTGTCTCCATAGACTTTCCTGCTTGTATTAATGATGCAGCTGTACTAGAAAGAATTTATTTTCACTCTGTCAATTTATAGAAAAATGAAAACTATACAAAAACGCATTGAGCAATTCTCAGTGACATCATCACATCCATCTCCAGGTTATGATGTCATAGCGAGAGGCAAGAAAATGATGGACACAAGGAAAATCACTCCTGACTTTAGTAGAAATGCAACGATGTTTTAGCTTTAAGTTTCACATCTTACCTGAATAATCTACAGGAAAGGGGACAACTGGGTGGCAACAATCTGTGTAATGTAGTTGTCACTTTGCTGGAGTTTCTCTCTCTGAAAATAAAGCATATATAGACAGTACTGCCTCTGGGTCCCTCTCTGTAAATTATGTAGGTACAGATAGTACTGCCTCCCTGTCTCTACCTATAAATAATGTAGGTAATATAGCTACAGATAGTACTGCCTCCCTGTATCTCCCTATAAATAATGTAGGTAACATAGCTACAGATAGTACTGCCTCCCTGTCTCTACCTATAAATAATGTAGGTAATATAGCTACAGATAGTACTGCCTCCCTGTCTCTCCCTATAGTGTAGGTAACATAGCTACAGATAGTACTGCCTCCCTGTATCTCCCTATAAATAATGTAGGTAATATAACTACAGATAGTACTACCTCCCTGTCTCTTCCTATAAATAATGTAGGTAATATAGCTACAGATAGTACTGCCTCCCTGTCTCTTCCTATAAATAATGTAGGTAATATAGCTACAGATAGTACTGCCTCCCTGTCTCTTCCTATAAATAATGTAGGTAATATAACTACAGATAGTACTGCCTCCCTGTCTCTTCCTATAAATAATGTAGGTAATATAGCTACAGATAGTACTGCCTCCCTGTCTCTCCCTATAGTGTAGGTAACATAGCTACAGATAGTACTGCCTCCCTGTCTCTTTCTATAAATAATGTAGGTAACATAGCTACAGATAGTACTGCCTCCCTGTCTCTTCCTATAAATAATGTAGGTAATATAGCTACAGATAGTACTGCCTCCCTGTCTCTTCCTATAAATAATGTAGGTAATATAGCTACAGATAGTACTGCCTCCCTGTCTCTTCCTATAAATAATGTAGGTAATATAGCTACAGATAGTACTGCCTCCCTGTCTCTTCCTATAAATAATGTAGGTAATATAACTACAGATAGTACTGCCTCCCTGTCTCTTCCTATAAATAATGTAGGTAATATAGCTACAGATAGTACTGCCTCCCTGTCTCTTCCTATAAATAATGTAGGTAATATAACTACAGATAGTACTGCCTCCCTGTCTCTTCCTATAAATAATGTAGGTAATATAGCTACAGATAGTACTGCCTCCCTGTCTCTCCCTATAGTGTAGGTAACATAGCTACAGATAGTACTGCCTCCCTGTCTCTTTCTATAAATAATGTAGGTAACATAGCTACAGATAGTACTGCCTCCCTGTCTCTTCCTATAAATAATGTAGGTAATATAGCTACAGATAGTACTGCCTCCCTGTCTCTTCCTATAAATAATGTAGGTAATATAACTACAGATAGTACTGCCTCCGTCTCTTCCTATAAATAATGTAGGTAATATAGCTACAGATAGTACTGCCTCCCTGTCTCTCCCTATAGTGTAGGTAACATAGCTACAGATAGTACTGCCTCCCTGTCTCTTTCTATAAATAATGTAGGTAACATAGCTACAGATAGTACTGCCTCCCTGTATCTCCCTATAAATAATGTAGGTAATATAACTACAGATAGTACTGCCTCCCTGTCTCTCCCTATAAATAATGTAGGTAACATAGCTACAGATACCTATAAATCATGTAGATACGGATAGTACTGCCTCCCTGTCTCTACCTATAAATCATGTAGATACGGATAGTACTGCCTCCCTGTCTCTACCTATAAATCATGTAGATACGGATAGTACTGCCTCCCTGTCTCTACCTATATATCATGTAGATACGGATAGTACTGCCTCCCTGTCTCTACCTATATATCATGTAGATATGGATAGTACTGCCTCCCTGTCTCTACCTATAAATCATGTAGATATGGATAGTACTGCCTTCCTGCCTGGACCAGAAACTGATGAAGGTGCAGATAATGCTTCCTAGTGTTTCCTTGTAAACCATGTAGACAGAGACACTATTGACTTCCTATAAATTATGAGAGTTAAGTCAAAATCTATCCGCACTGTAGCTGAATTCATATAGGATCTGTAGTGGCGGTCTGGATCCATCATTGTTTTACACAGAAAGATCCTTTAACTATTCGGACAATTACATCATACAGAAACCTATAATTCTGCAAGGATGTAACGGTGTGCTGCGGTGATATCCATCTATATTATAATCTGCTGACTGGTCACAGGCTGAATGTATACGAGAATGTACAAGGGATGAACACGGCTGCAGATAACCGCAGCGCCATAAATCATTGAGTTACAGGTAGGACGTGGCAGTATATGGCGTCTTTATTCACTCGCCCATCTTCAGAAGCGATTTATCAATCCCTCGAGTTCTGAGAAGCAAACGATCTATTTGCTACATAATCTCCGAATTGTGATGTCATCCGGACTGCGATGCCTCTAACGATCGTTACATTGTATCTCTTTATCTGCAACCTTCACAATCCGCACAGTGCTGCAGTCTGAGGCCATGTTCACACGGATCTGGAGATAAAAGCTGCCTCTTGCGGATTTCACAGAATGAGGATGCTGCAAATCTGAATTCGCCATCATGCTTTCAATTTCATACATTTTTTTTCTGCAACGTGTGAATAGGATTTTGAGAGATAAAGCCCTTTATTGACTTTGTACCGTAAATTACTGTCGATTTGTGATGCAGAATATACGGCAATTCCGCAGTGTGTGAACTTCACCTTAATATATATATTTGGGAGAGAGGGCCCTGCACTGGGGGTAGAACAACTCTCAGCAGGGGCCCCATAGTCCAGGCGGACTCCCATATATTGTACCCTCCATACATCCTTGCTGCAGACAATATCCGGGCAACTCTCCAGCTTCCAGAACAGCATCATAACAAATTGTCCATGGAAATAAATTCAGGACACACAGAAATGTTACAAGATTGTATCAGGCTGCGAGACAAGACGCAAATCCTCCAATCAGATTCCATTATCCGGGAAATACATAATCCCCCATATTGAGAGGGTGCGGGGGGTCAGACGTCACTGACACACTCCTCCTATTGGTCTTCTGTAACAAGATGCATTGGCAGATGGGACGACGGCGATGAAAGGGTCAATAATCATTACAGCCGCTGCTGTATCCAAGTGGACAAGGGGCAGAATGGAATCATTATTATTAGGGCTTTGCTAGAACAGCAAAAGTATTAAACCCCCCAGATTGTACATTATACAGATATTATACAGATGCAGAGTTATTGTGCAGACATTACACAAGATCTAATATTCGGAATCTAAGAAGCTGTAAACCTTTTGCTCTTGCGCGGATCCTGAGCTGCCAGTGTAATGGGGCGATTGGCGTCTTATCGCTGTTACTTGTTCTGTCCCTTTAAACCATTCTGGGCTATAAGGCAATCTGTGTGCGTACTGACGCTCGGCGGGGGGCCGCCATTGATCGCACTGTTAATAATGTGTCTCTGCTGGATCCGCAACCACCACCGGCTCCATCATTCAGCCATGATTTCCCATAATGTCCTATTATTAGAGCGGAAAAGTTTTCCATCCAGACGTAAAGGAAAAAAGAGAAGGAAGAATCGTGAGAGGAAGGCGACACCTGTGATCGTGAACCCAGGGGGGCCAGAGCATGGGTGCAGCCGGGCAGGGGCCCAAGAAATACGGGGGCCACTACTGCCTTGTGTTCGTAGGTGGAATTGTGCAGGTGGAACTGTTACCGCACAGGGTCCCGTATAATATTACCGCGCAGGGGCCGTATAATATTACCACACAGGGGCCCGTATAATATTACTGCACAGGAGCCCGTATAATATTACTGCACAGGAGCCCGTATAATATTACCGCACAGGGGCCCGTATAATATTACCGCACAGGGGCCCGTATAATATTACTGCACAGGGGCCCATATACTATTACCGCACAGGAGCCCGTATAATATTACTGCACAGGAGCCCGTATAATATTACCGCACAGGGGCCCGTATAATATTACTGCACAGGAGCCCGTATAATATTACCGCACAGGGGCCCGTATAATATTACCGCACAGGGGCCCGTATAATATTACTGCACAGGGGCCCATATACTATTACCGCACAGGAGCCCGTATAATATTACCGCACAGGGGCCCGTATAATATTACCGCACAGGGGCCCGTATAATATTACCGCACAGCGGCCGTATAATATTACCACACAGGGGCCCGTATAATATTACCGCACAGGGGCCCGTATAATATTACCGCACAGGGGCCCGTATAATATTACCGCACAGCGGCCGTATAATATTACCGCACAGGAGCCCGGATAATGTTACCGCACAGGGGCCCATATACTATTACCGCACAGGGGCCCGTATAATATTACAGCACAGGGGCCCGTATACTGTTACCGCACAGGGGCCCGTATACTGTTACAGCACAGGAGCCCGTATACTGTTACCACACAGGGGCCCGTATACTGTTACCGCACAGGGGCCCATAGACTGTTATCACACAGGGGCCCATATACTATTACCGCACAGGGGCCGTATACTGTTATCGCACAGGGGCCCGTATACTGTTACCACACAGGAGCTCGTATTCTGTTACCGCACAGGGGCCCGTATACTGTTACAGCACGGGCCTGTATACTGTTACCACACAGGAGCTCGTATACTGTTACCGCACAGGGGCCCGTAGACTGTTACCACACAGGGGCCCGTATACTGTTACCGCACAGGGGCCAGTATACTGTTACAGCACAGGGGCCCGTAGACTGTTACTGCACCAGGGCCTCGTCTGTCCATGTCCACTCCTGCTAATATATTAGCAATCCTTGACACTGGTATTGTCGAGACCCTGGGTATACCGGGTGAGCACCCCTTTACCCCTAACACACCATGTTCACCTCTCCCCTCCTCCGTTACACCCTCCACTCTCCCATTCTCACAGAAAAAACACATGACAAGAAATACTTTTTGGAATAACTTGGCCACAGCAGCCTTTTATTTAACACATAAAATAAATAACAATTACACACAATAAAATATTACTCATGTACTAGGAGGAGTCCTTGAAGCTACAAAGAATCTGGCGAATACCCAAAACATAACTGTGAGCATAACCGTAAACACATAATTACTCCCAGCCGATACAACCCTGGCTCGGGAGCACCGATAAACCCAAAGGTTTAACTGTTCACGAAAACTTCACTGGGATTCGGCCACCCCAGCCGAAAGTCCCCCCACAATTCGCCAGATCCAAACCTGTTAAACTCTGAAAACAGGGGACCCTTATGCCAATGGATCCCCAGAACCAATTTCCACCAACTCCAAGGACTCCCCCCAGCCGCAGCCGCAATGACCCGTCAAAGCAAGTAACCAACCAAACCAGAAAAATTGAGCCCACAAAATAAAGAAAAAGAGGGCAGGAGGGCGGGATGCTCTGGGGCTTCGGAGAGCGGGAACTAAAAGGCCCCACCCTCTACTAACCCTATAATACCCCCATCCCTAATCCCTCCTCCCAATTACCCTAAATACCCACCTCCAACCCATTGTCATGCTGGCCTCCGCCCAGGCCTTGGGTGAGGGGGTTGGGCGGCCTTGCTCCGGCCACTACTTTAGGGGGGGTCATGGAAATTACTTTAATCCTGGCATTTTTGGGGGGTCCCGAAACTGTGACGACAGAGGGCTGGTATTGTGGATTTGGCCCAGTGTGGGGATGATAAATGGGTCCGTGAGTAGATGGGATGAGTCCAGTCTGGTCCTTCAAGCTGGTGACCTTACAGAGGACCCCACAATCATAGCAATGCTACAATGCGATGAGGGGGCTGCAGCCATCAGCTCATGCTTCACTGGGGGGGACAAGCTGAGATGAGGGGCCACTATTCGAGTTATGAGTCTGGAAGAAGCCAACACCGGAGATGACGGAGGCGTCCGATCGCGGCTTCAGCTTTCTAGTCCTTTAAAGTATAAAGGGGCAGATATGGCAGTGCAGCAGACGAGGCGCAGTGTACTGGCCACCATCAGCACGCAGGTGTGCTGGGAACACTCGCTCTTTGTAGTGCGGCCGCAGATTACTGACTGTAGGATGATGACAAGGAAACAGTCAGTGCCCAAAATAATCCTACGCCCAAACCATGAAAGATCCCGAGGAACAGAAATATTCTGGGACAAATCCAAAATCTACAAAAGTCATCACCTGGCTAAGCCATCCAGCTCCTGTGACCTGCGGTGGATACCGTGTCCGTCTCCTCTCTCTACCGCCTCCCTCAAGGCTCGATCGGCTGGTCTAGAGCCCTCTATTCAGGATTTCCTGGTTATCCTATTATTTTGATACAATATTACTCTTAAGGGTCTATGCTTTATACCCTTTCCAGCTCTCTATAGATGCAATATCACTCCTAAGGGTCTATGCTTTATACCCTTCCAGTTCTCTATAGAGCACACTGATGAAGGTCCTTGGTAGACTGAAACGTTTGAATCGTGTAAATACTGTATGTATAAAATAAACACCTTTTGCACCAGACCCCTATGAGTGTGTCAAGTATATCTGATGACATGGCTGTGACTGGAGTCCCACAAGCTGGAACAAGCCGGGAGAGTGAGTCGCAGAGCCGACAACAGGGAAGCGGCCTCCCAGCACGGCAGAGGACTCTGACAGCACAGGCTGGAGTGTCAGCGGAGGAAGGCAGTCTGCTAAAAGAGATCCAAGAGCTGGAGTCTCCAGTGAACCTGGGCCACTTTTCCATTGGTGAGGATAAGCCAGCAGAGGAAACCAAGAAGAGGAAGAAGAAGATGAAGGAGACTGCACGGGAGGTGGTGAGTTACAAATATGTACCTATGGCTAATGTTACACCTACCACCTCCTGTGTAGACCCCACCAAACGTAAAGGCACGGGCTCTGCAGTGGGTCCGGGGCATAGACAAGGTGGGGAGAGGAGGAGGACATCCGGCGATGCTGTCGTCTGTGCGGGGAACAGTGCAGGGGGCAAGGCTGTGGAGGTGTTTCCCTCCCTGCAGTCTGAGGCTAAACCGGTTATCACCAGGGCCAAAGAGGGCAGGGGGGATGTCCACGCCATTGCGAAAGGGGGACGGTGTGTGCAGACTCCATCCCTGCTCACTACGGCTGAGCCGGCCAACGCCAGGGCTGTGGGGGGCAGGTCCGAGGAACATGGTGCCGCAAAAGGAGGGCGCACTGTTGCAACAGGGGCGCAGTGCGCCTCAACGGAGAAGAGGCACGCGGCTGCGATAGGGGAGCAGCGTGTCCAAAAAGTAGATAAGAAGCAGAAAGTAGACAAGAAGCAGGAAAAACCAATTGCGAGGAGCACTAGGCGCACTGCCGTGACAGGGATCCAGAGTGTCCCAGCGTCCAAATGTGACAGTAAAGCCCCAAAATCTGTGGCTACAAGGCTGGCGGCCGGAAAATATTTTGCCCAGGACAATAGGGGGCAAGTGTAACACCCCAGGTTCCTGGTTGTTACAGTGGCATTGCTTTCCTCACGGGGAGAGTGATGTCACGCTTGGAAGCGAGGAAGGATCCCTTTAACAGGTATTCAACGCATACAACACTGTTCTGACTCCAAAGTCAGCTGTTATAAAGTTACTAGATTGTGGCCCGATTCGAACGCATCGGGTATTCTAGAATATGCATGTCCCCGTAGTATATGGACAATGATTCCAGAATTCGCGGCAGACTGTGCCCGTCGCTGATTGGTCGAGGCAACCTTTATGACATCATCGTCGCCATGGCAACCATTATGACATCTACGTCGATACTGTGCCCATCTCCTGGCGGCCTCGACCAATCAGAGACGCGGGATTTCCAGGACAGACAGACAGACAGACAGACAGACAGACAGACAGACAGACAGACGGAAAAACCCTTAGACAATTATATATATAGATTAATTGACTTGAATATTAATTGCACAATTAAATGCACTACCTCAGTACAGAAAAATGTTGAAAAATGTTTGCACCCTTAAAGGGAATGTAGACTTGTTGCACTTTATTAAAGTGAATAATGTTTGATAGTATTAAAGATAGTATTGTACACAGAGAATACTAGTGAGAGATAGTGACTAAGAATAAAGTTGAAACTTTGCACTTGTAGGAAAGTGATTGAAGTTGTTAGAAGTGAGCTGGTATCATAAGTGATAGTATTATATGCAGATAGTATTGAGATACAGTAAAGGTTTAAAAATTGAAAATAAAACTAATGTTCAGTTTTGCACTTTGAATAAAGAGAAATCTAGATAGTATACCCGTAGGGGTAGTTGCTGTTCCATAATATAATATAGTAAAAGTTCTATATTTTTGAAGAAATTATCTGTACCATGTAAATATGTTCTGCAACGTTAAAGCATCAATTCCTCCCAAAAAGGAAAGCTCCAGTTTACATTAATTAACCAGTTTCACATGTTCACAGCATTTAAAAATGTGTATGTCTTTTTGCTAATTTGTATTGTTGTTTTTTTCCCAGTCCGGGAGTACTGGATTTAACAGGGTGGGGGAGTGTGCCACCCCAGGGTCCTTGTCGTCACAGTGGCATTGCGTTCCTCACGGGGAGAGTGATGTTACGCTTGGAAGCGATGAAGGATAACTCTCACAAGGTAACACAAACATGAAACATATTCACACTCCAGGCCACAAGGGGGAGCTTTTGATCCTATTTCTAGGTGACTCCCCTGCATATAGAGATATATTGTGGTTTGGAGGGAAAGTTAGTCAGATAGTGTCGGAGAGCAGACTGGAGCAGTCTGAGGCAGGAAGAACGTATGAGGAGCCGTGCAGCCACGAGAAAGTGCTGCAGCTCCTGGACAGAGATAATTCCGAAAGCCGAACAGATTGTAGTGAGCGTGTGGGAGAGCGAAGCACAGGAGATTGATATCAGGGGAGACCAGCTGCGAATGGGCTGCCTCTCTCTGAGTCGCAGATAACCGGTAGCCGGAACACCGAGATTGTGAGGGACTCTAAGACTGACAGCAGAAACAGGCAGGACAGCTGGATTACACATCACCTGTCCGCCCTAATACCCAGGAGGCACAGTGACACATAGAGCCCGGGTCATGATAGAGATCCTGTAAAAAGGCTCGAGTCACCTGCCATACGGGTTTATGTCCCACCTTTATGGAGGACAGAGATAACTGTGAGGACCTTATCAGAAGCCATAGGCAGTAAGGGAATACAACACCACCGCGCTAGAGGAAGGCTTTTAACTCCAACTGGTAAAGGGGACTCTGGATTCGCTTCCAAGCCGGACGGACCCTGCCTGACCTGTGATCTGGTGCCCTGGACTGTGGCTGCCTGAAGTCTTCATTAAACCAGGTAAAGAGACTGCAAACTTGTGTCCTCGTTCTTTACTGCACCATTCGCCATCTTCCATCTACACACCGGGAGCCCTGGGGACATACTTCACCTGTGGGAAGTTATACCATCTAGCTGCCATAACATCACCCCAGAGGACCCCTTAAGCAGCATCGGTCCTCACTGACCAAATACCACAGGTAGCATCACGAACATAAACTTTATTCAATTTCCCTTTTACATGGGCGCCCAGGGTCATGGACCGGGTCGCCACAGTGACCTCCCCCTGTGAATACCGGACCCGGTACCGGGTACCGCACGGCCCTGGCGGGCGACTCAGAGGCATGGGCCCTCCTACTATTCTCTTGTGGCTGAGCCGTATAGCGGGGTGGCGGTCCTTTTTTAGACCGCAGCAGTTGAATGCAGACGATTAATCAAATTAGAAATGGGGAGATGCTTGATCCTAGATGTCTCCATGGGGGACAGGAGCTTCGGCTCATTAACATCTACGGTCCCCAGTCCAAGTGGGACCGCAAGTGTCTCTTCATGAAGATCAAACCTTTCTTATTTTCGAGTCGGCAGGTGGTCTTTGGAGGGGATTTCAACAACGTCACGAGACCCTGTGATGGAGGAGGTTCCGGAGACCGGCTGGCTTACGATTGCGTCGCGCTAAATAGGATAGTAAGTGAGGCATGCCTGGTGGATGTCCACATCCAGCATAACACTGGCCACGCGGGGTTCACCTTTTTTAGAGGTAGTCAGTGCAGGTCTAAGTTAGACAGGTTTTATTTGAAGGAGGACATAAGAAAGGAAGGACAGCATCCAATCCAGGTGAAGGTGTTCAAAAGTGAATTCCTTTATTAACCCCTTCCCGACCTGTGACACAGCGTATGCGTCATGAAAGTCGGTGCCTTCCCGACCTGTGACGCATATGCTGTGTCACAGAATGATCGCGTCCCTGCAGATCGGGTGAAGGGGTTAACTCCTATTTTACCCGATCTGCAGGGAGAGGGGGAGTGGTACTTCAGCCCAGGGGGGGTGGCTTCACCCCCCCGTGGCTACGATCGCTCTGATTGGCTGTTGAAAGTGAAACTGCCAATCAGAGCGATTTGTAATATTTCACCTATGAAAATGGTGAAATATTACAATCCAGCCATGGCCGATGCTGCAATAGCATCTGCCATGGCTGGAGACCGCGATCTGCCCCCACCCCAGCCCACCGATCGCCCCCCCAGTCGTCCTTTTTGCCCCGATCTCCGTTCCGCTCCCCTCCTCCCTCCTGTCGGCTCCCCCGGTCCTCCTGTCCGCTCCCCAGGTCCTCCGATCCCCCCCCCGTGTTCCGGTCCCACCCCCCCATACTTACCTAGCTCCGATGTCCCTCCCGGTGTCCGGCCGTCTGCTTCATGGGCGCCGCCATCTTGGAAAATGGCGGGCGCATGCGCAGTACGCCCGCCGAATCTGCAAGCCGGCAGATTCGTTCCTGCACATTTTGGTCGCTGTGATAAGTTCTATCACAGCGATCAAAATAAAAAAAATAGTGAATAAATCACCCCCTTTATCACCCCCATAGGTAGGGATAATAATAAAATACAGAAAATATAATTATTTTTGTTTTTCCATTAGGGTTAGGGTTAGGGGTAGGGTTAGGGCTAGGGTTGCACTTAGGGTTGCACTTAGGGTTGCACTTAGGGCTAGGGTTGCACTTAGGGTTGCACTTAGGGCTAGGGTTGCACTTAGGGTTGCACTTAGGGTTGCACTTAGGGCTAGGGTTGCACTTAGGGTTGCACTTAGGGTTGCACTTAGGGTTGCACTTAGGGCTAGGGTTGCACTTAGGGTTGCACTTAGGGTTGCACTTAGGGTTGCACTTAGGGCTAGGGTTGCACTTAGGGTTGCACTTAGGGTTGCACTTAGGGTTGCACTTAGGGTTACACTTAGGGTTGCACTTAGGGTTGCACTTAGGGCTAGGGTTGCACTTAGGGTTGCACTTAGGGCTAGGGTTGCACTTAGGGTTGCACTTAGGGTTGCACTTAGGGTTGCACTTAGGGCTAGGGTTGCACTTAGGGTTGCACTTAGGGTTGCACTTAGGGTTGCACTTAGGGCTAGGGTTGCACTTAGGGTTACACTTAGGGTTGCACTTAGGGTTGCACTTAGGGCTAGGGTTGCACTTAGGGTTGCACTTAGGGCTAGGGTTGCACTTAGGGTTGCACTTAGGGTTGCACTTAGGGCTAGGGTTGCACTTAGGGTTGCACTTAGGGTTGCACTTAGGGCTAGGGTTGCACTTAGGGCTAGAATTAGGGTTAGAATTAGGGTTAGAATTAGGCTATGTGCACACGGTGCGGATTTGGCTGCGGATCCGCAGCGGATTGGTCGCTGCGGATTCGTATCAGTTTTCCATCACGTTTACAGTACCACGTAAACCTATGGAAAACCAAATCCGCTGTGCCCATGGTGCAGAAAATACAGCGCGGAAACGCTGCGTTGTATTTTCCGCAGCATGTCAATTCTTTGTGCAATTCCGCAGCGTTTTACACCTGCTCCATAATAGGAATCCGCAAGTGAAATCCACACAAAAAACACTGGAAATCCGCGGTAAATCCGCAGGTAAAGCGCAGTGCGTTTTACCTGCAGATTTTTCACAAACTGCGGAAAAATTCACACAAATCCGCAACGTGAGCACATAGCCTTAGGGTTGGAATTAGGGGTAAGACTAGGGTTAGGGGTGTGTTGGGGTTAGGGTTGTGGTTAGGGTTGGGATTAGAGTTAGGGGTGTGTTGGGGTTAGTGTTGGAGTTAGAATTGAGGGGTTTCCACTTTTTAGGCACATCAGGGGGTCTCCAAACGCGCCACCATTGATTCCAGCCAATCTTGCGTTGAAAAAGTAAAATGGTGCTCTCTCCCTTCCGAGCCCCGACGTGTGCCCAAACAGTGCTTTACCCCCACATATGGGGTACCAGCGTACTCAGGAGAAACTGATCAACAACTTTTGGGGTCCAATTTCTCCTGTAACCCTTGGGAAAATAAAAAATTGCGGGCTAAAAAATTATTTTTGAGGAAAGAAAAATGATTTTTTATTTTCACGGCTCTGCGTTATAACCTTCTGTGAAGCACTTGGGGGTTCAAAGTGCTCACCACACATCTAGATAAGTTCCCTTGGGGGTTTAGTTTCCAAAATGGGGTCACTTGTGGGGAGTTTCTACTGTTTAGGCACATCAGGGGCTCTGCAAACGCAACGTGATGCCCGCAGAGCATTCCATCAAAGTCTGCATTTCAAAACGTCACTACTTCACTTCCGAGCTCCGGCAAGTGCCCAAACAGTGGTTTACCCCCACATATGGGGTATCACCGTACTCAGGAGAAACTGGACAACAACTCTTGGGGTCAAATTTCTCCTGTTACCCTTGGGAAAATAAAAAAATCAGGGCTAAAAAAAATGTTTTGAGGAAAGAAAACGTATTTATTATTTTCACGGCTCTGTGTTATAAACTTCTGTGAAGCACTTAGAGGTTCAAAGTGCTCACCACACATCTAGATAAGTTCCCTTGGGGGTTTAGTTTCCAAAATGGGGTCACTTGTGGGGGGTTTCTACTGTTTAGGCACATCAGGGGCTCTGCAAAAGCAACGTGATGCCCGCAGAGCATTCCATCAAAGTCTGCATTTCAAAACATCACTACTTCACTTCCAAGTCCCGGCATGTGCCCAAACAGTGGTTTACCCCCACATATGGGGTATCAGCATACTCAGGAGAAACTGGACAACAAATCTTGGGGTCAAATTTCTCCTGTTACCCTTGGGAAAATAAAAAAATCAGGGCTAAAAAAAATTTTTTTGAGGAAAGAAAACGTATTTATTATTTTCACGGCTCTGCGTTATAAACTTCTGTGAAGCACTTAGGGGTTCAAAGTGCTCACCACACATCTAGATAAGTTCATTTGGGGGTCTAGTTTCCAAAATGGGGTCACTTGTGGGGGGTTTCTACTGTTTAGGCACATCAGGGGCTCTGCAAACGCAACGTGACGCCCGCAGAGCATTCCATCAAAGTCTGCATTTCAAAACGTCACTACTTCCCTTCCGAACCCCGACGTGTGCCCAAGCAGTGGTTTACCCCCACATATGGGGTATCAGCGTACTCAGGAGAAACTGGACAACAACTATTGGGGTCAAATTTCCCCTGTTACCCTTGGGAAAATAAAAAATTCAGGGCTAAAAAAAATTTTTGGAGAAAAGAAAAAATATTTTTTATTTTCATGGCTCTGCGTTATAAACTTCTGTGAAGCACTTGGGGGTTCAAAGTGCTCACCACACATCTAGATTAGTTCCTTGGGAGGTCTAGTTTCCAAAATGGGGTCACTTATGGGGAAGCTCCAATGTTTAGGCACACAGGGGCTCTCCAAACGCGACATGGTGTCCGCTAATGATTGGAGCTAATTTTCCATTCAAAAAGCCAAATGGCGTGCCTTCCCTTCCAAGCCCTGCCATGCACCCAAACAGTGGTTTACCCCCACATATGGGGTATCATCGTACTCAGGACAAACTGGACAACAACATTTGGGGTCCAATTTCTCCTGTTACCCTTGGGAAAATAAAAAATTCTGGGCTAAAAATCATTTTTGAGGAAAGAAAAATTATTTTTTATTTTCACGGCTCTGCGTTATAAACTTCTGTGAAGCACTTGTTGGTTTAAAGTGCTCACTATGCATCTAGATAAGTTCCTTGGGGGGTCTAGTTTCCAAAATGGGGTCACTTGTGGGGGAGCTCCAATGTTTAGGCACACAGGGGCTCTCCAAACGCGACATGGTGTCCGCTAACGATTGGAGCTACTTTTCCATTCAAAAAGTCAAATGGCGCGCCTTCCCTTCCGAGCCTTGCCATGCGCCCAAACAGTGGTTTACCCCCACATATGAGGTATCGGTGTACTCAGGAGAAATTGTCCAACAAATTTTAGGATCCATTTTATCCTGTTGCCCATGTGAAAATTAAAAAATTGAGGCTAAAAGAATTTTTTTGTGAAAAAAAAGTACTTTTTCATTTTTACGGATCAATTTGTGAAGCACCTGAGGGTTTAAAGTGCTCACTATGCATCTAGATAAGTTCCTTGGGGGGTCTCCTTTCCAAAATGGGGTCACTTGTGGGGAAGCTCCAATGTTTAGTCACACAGGGGCTCTCCAAACGCGACATGGTGTCCGCTAACGATGGAGATAATTTTTCATTCAAAAAGTCAAATGGCGCTCCTTCCCTTCCGAGACTTACCATGTGCCCAAACAGTGGTTTACCCCCACATATGAGGTATCAGCGTACTCAGGACAAATTGGACAACAACGTTCGTGGTCCAGTTTCTCCTTTTACCCTTGGGAAAATAAAAAAATTGTTGCTAAAAGATCATTTTTGTGACTAAAAAGTTAAATGTTCATTTTTTCCTTCCATGTTGCTTCTGCTGCTGTGAAACACCTGAAGGGTTAATAAACTTCTTGAATGTGGTTTTGAGCACCTTGAGGGGTGCAGTTTTTAGAATGGTGTCACTTTTGGGTATTTTCAGCCATATAGAACCCTCAAATTGACTTCAAATGTGAGGTGGTCCCTAAAAAAAAATGGTTTTGTAAATTTTGTTGTAAAAATGAGAAATCACTGGTCAAATTTTAACCCTTATAACTTCCTAGCAAAAAAAAATGTTGTTTCCAAAATTGTGCTGATGTAAAGTAAACATGTGGTAAATGTTATTTATTAACTATTTTGTGTCACATAACTCTCTGGTTTAACAGAATAAAAATTCAAAATGTGAAAATTGCAAAATTTTCAAAATTTTCGCCAGATTTCCATTTTTTTCACAAATAAACGCAGAAATTATCGACCTAAATTTACCACTAACATGAAGCCCAATATGTCACGTAAAAACAATCTCAGAATCGCTAGGATCCGTTGAAGCGTTCCCGAGTTATTACCTCATAAAGGGACACTGGTCAGAATTGCAAAAAACGGCAAGGTCATTAAGGCCAAAATAGGCTGGGTCATGAAGGGGTTAAGCCACGGTGCGACGTTTCGACCCCGGTGGGTCTTTATCAAGCATAAAAAATGTTGGTAATGGTGGACCTTTATAGGGAGTGGATTACCATGAACCAATCCCCACAAAGAACCCACCTACATCATAAATATCATAAATATCATAAAAAACAATACAATAGTGTACATACATATAACACATCTTATATACATAACAAATATCAGAGCAGAGTCAAAAAAATCAATACACATATGTCAATATATTATACAAAAACACCCACTGCAGCCTCATTATAAATCCGTCAACGTGTCCATAGTGACCATGAACCAATGATCGGGTGTGTTTTATCCAATGCATCAACATCTTACCTATCAGGTCTAACCTGGTATCGCACTCGGACACATGCATGGAAACCACCAATCTGCAGCCAATCCATGTCACACCAATCACCCGTAGCATCCAGAATGCAGTGCTCACCATATCCACCAATCACACCGCAGCAAGTGTATCATATTTACTAACAATCGCTCCTAACCAATAGATGAGCCGCTCATACCGGCACCATGTGCACTTCCTCCAATTGATCAGTCGGTCTCAGGAGCTGTAAACAGATGTCCCACAACAGCGTGCAAGCGTGCGGACGCACATAGCTCCGCCCCCAGCCACGCCATCACTGATGACGCACCATGGTGAGGGAGACAACGCACGCCCACCGCCGCACAGCCGCGCATGCGCTCCGGACCCTTATCTGACTGCAACTCGATCGCTGAATCACCTATCTACACAGAGGCATAATGTGTGCAGCATTGTACAGAAACGCTTCACTATAATGGAGAGCGCCCCCTGGATGATTGTATAGTATATGAACATCAATAGCAGTGGAACACATATGACAGTGGAGTGGTAGAGCATATATTATAATAGGGTTGGTGAATTCATAATCAATCACATATTAGATCACAATTTCATAAGTAGGCCAGTAAGCAAGATGACATATGTATTAAACAAAATCCATAGAGTAACATTCAACTCACAAAGGCCATCAGCCTCTGCATCTTCTATCAAGGTGGTCATGTATGTATAAACCTAAAAACACAGAAGAGAAATATATAAAACCAATAAAAACAATCCTATACCTCGATAAGGTCACAGGGTAATGTCACAGCTAATTATGATACACAAATTTGGAGATTATATTCAATATTTAGTCCTCCAGGTTGCAAAGAGCCTAGCCTGGAGATCCACCTCAATTCTTTTTGCTTCAACAACAAAGTACGGTCTCCACCTCTCCTAAGTGGTGGCACCCCATCAATCACCCTGAACCTCAATTGGCTCACAGTATGCCTATTGTCACAAAAATGTTTAGGGACCGGTAGTTCTAACATCTTATTCCTAATGGTACTCTTATGTTTCCCTATTCGTGTCTTGACCTCTTTCGTTGTCTCGCCAACATAGACTAGCCCACAAGGGCACACTAGCATATATATGACGAAACTAGACATACAAGTATATCTACCTTTGATAATAATCTCCTTCCCCGAATGGGGGTGATGGAAGACATCCCCCTTAATCATGTTGCTACAGCAGGCACAACCAAGACAGGGGAAATTCCCCTGTCTCGGAAGGGCCAAGGTCCTCTGTATAAGAGTCTTACCAGGGCCTATATCGGACTGCACAAGCCTATCTTTAAAATTGCGTCCTCGTTTATATGAAAAGACCGGAGCGTGTGAAAATTCGGCTACATTTGGAAGACCTTTCTGCAATATATGCCAATGTCTCCTCAAAATACCGCCAATCTGACTACTGGCAGTATTGAATGTAGAAACAAAAGGTATACGTTTGTCAACATTCTTGATTCTCTTATTTCTGAAATCCTGTCGAGTCCCATTTTTAACTTTATTTCTAAAGATCCTCACATCGCTAGCTGGGTAACCCCTATCAATAAACTTACTACACATGTCATCAAGTCTGGGATCAAGAAAAGAATCATCCGACACTATTCTTCTCACCCTCACCATCTGACTCCACGGTAAGGATGATGTAGGTGGGTTCTTTGTGGGGATTGGTTCATGGTAATCCACTCCCTATAAAGGTCCACCATTACCAACATTTTTTATGCTTGATAAAGACCCACCGGGGTCGAAACGTCGCACCGTGGCTTAATAAAGGAATTCACTTTTGAACACCTTCACCTGGATTGGATGCTGTCCTTCCTTTCTTATGTGGTATGTTATTTTCCATGGGGGTCCAGTGGAACTAGGACGTGCATCCGCCCATCTGTTGTGCTGTCGGTCAGCTGCTTTATTTATTTGAAGGAGGAGGCCGTCTCCTCAACATTGTCGGTTGTGGAGGTGGAGTTCTCCGATCACTGTTTGATTATGTTTTCTCTGAGTGTTACAGAGACTCCTCGAATGGGAAGAGGTTATTGGAAGCTGAATTTGTCACTCCTTGAGGAAGAAGCTGTAAGACGGTCCTTTGAGGAATTTCTTCAGAGCCAGGTACCGCTGCTGGGCCTAAGTAACACTAAGTCTGAGTGGTGGGAGATGTTCAAACATCGGGTGGCGAGATTCTTCGGGCAACTCTCGAACCTCAGAAGCCTGAACAGGGATCGCCTGTATCAGAGCCTGAGGAGGAAACTCCAGCATCTTGTCTCAACTGGGGGTAGCCGCAAAATCCTTGCTAAAGAGGTGTCAGTACGATAGGCACGCATCTTTGGTTTTTGAGAGGGACTATGGGAAGTACTACTCGCCCGACCCTTACAGAAGCTGCAAGATGTCAGTGAATAGCAAGATAGTGACGGGGCTGATGGACAGTACGGGATCCCTGAGAAGGTCCAGATCAGGGATCTTGGAGGTCGTCAGTTCAAGGAAGGAACTGGATCGTGACAGGATGTCGCCTTTCCTGGCTGAAGCTATTGAGCCAGGGGCTGACCTCTCTCTGGGCGGTTTGGCAGAAGCGATCAAAGAAGAGGAAGTGAGACTGGCGATCAATAAGCTCCGGCCCAAAAAAATCGCCAGGTCCGGATGGCTTAACATCCGAGTTCTTTAGGACCTTAAGTGACTCCTTGGTCCTCCTTTTGACTCTGGTGTTTAATGAGTATCTCTCCTTGGGCATTCTGCCGAGATCATTAAGGAGGTCAGCTTTGATCATTTTGTCAATGGTTAAGGATCCATCACGCATTGAAAATTGGCGTCCCATAGCACTTCTTAATGTGGACAGGAAGGTTTTGGCTAAGATACTCTTCAACAGGCTGGTGAAGTTTGCACCGCGCCTCCTTTCGGAGGCCCAGCACTGTTGCGTTCCTGGCCGTAGCACTTTCAGTGCTGTTCTGGGTGTCTGAGAGGCCATGGAGCTGGGCAGGGCGGGCCTTTGGAAGGGGTTCTTGCTGACCCTGGATTAGGCAAAAGCCTTTGATCGGGTCGACCACGAGTACCTCTGGTCCACTCTTTTGAAGTATGGTGTGCCTGGAGGGTTTGTGGACTGGCTTAAGACCTTGTCCGCAGGGTCTGAGACTTTCCCTCTGGTAAACGGGTGGATTGGACAACCTTTCGGGGTAGGATCTGGCATCCGCCAGGGCTGCCCTCTTAGCCCTTTGCTTTACTCGTTTGCTATTGATCCCTTCCTCAGAAGGGTCGATTGTAGACCGTTGGCGGGGGTGAGGATGGGCGGTGTGGCGCCGGAGGCTATCCTGAGGGTAGTGGCCTATGCGGACGACGTCACTGTCTTTGTTTCTTCGCAAGAGGAGGCGATGGTGGTGATGTCAGAAGTGGAGAGCTACTCGGAGGCATCCGGGTCCAAGGTCAACCAGGACAAGTGTGAGAGTCTCTGGCTGGGAGGCGGGGATCCCGCGTTTGATCTTCAGGACACCCTCACCGAACCCCAAGAACATGCCAGAGTCCTAGGCATCGAATTTGACCAGGGTGATTACCCCATGAAAAACTGGGAAGGCAGAATCAAAGGTGTCGCCCAAAGAGTGGACCAATGGAAGGGTTGGTCTTTGACCCTGAGAGAAAGGGTTGACCTGTGCAAAGCTTTCCTGCTCCCCTTGCTAATCTACCTGGGCAGCGTCTGTGTCTTGCCAGAGCCTCTCTGGACACTGGTCTACAGTCTGTTCTTCCAGATGTTATGGGGGTATAGACTGAACCTAGTCAAACAGGAGGTCACTTACCGCACAAGGAGACTAGGGGAGTTGAATGTGGTGAACCCCGTGGTGTTCCTAGTGAACACCTTTTTGAAAGTTAACTTGGCAAACCTCTGGAAAGAGAGGAAAGGGATGGTTTCAGCCTTTCTTCCAGGAATGGGAGACGGGGAAGACTGAAGGATTTTCGCACACCGCACGGACATGTCCCGGCTTATGTTACCCTGGTTCTGAAAATGATGCGCCGGTGGGGTCTGGTAATGTGGGAGGTGAGGTCCCTCCCGAGGAAACTCCTCGACATGCGGGTCTTGCTTTCGCATTTTCAGAAACCATTGGTCCTCAAGGACTGCCCAAGTTGGGGTCTAGAGGTTGGGTTGAGTTTGTTAAATTCTAGCAGGATCCCCAAGAAGTATTGGGACTTGATTGGCGCTGCTTCCAAGGTAAGTTGTATGTGAGGGACAATTTAAAGTACAGGAGCTCCGAGGACAGGAATTGTCCCCATGAGGCTTGTGCTACCATGCTGGAAAGCATGGAGCATTTCCTGCTTCATTGTCCCTTTCATACAGAGGTGTACAACAGGGTGTGCGCTTCCATTGGTTGGCCGCGGCTGGCCACTCTGTCTTATGCCGAGTGGGCCTATGGAGCGTTCAGAGAGCTCGGGAGAAGGGACCGAGCCACTTTATTCTTAGTCAGCGCAGTGGTCAGGTACTTCACGTGGAACGCATGCGTTTTAGTTGCGCCACAGAGTAAAATCCTCCATGTAGATGAGAATCCTCCATGTAGGTGTGAATGTAGTTGGGGTTGTATATATGAATGAAGCTGGGCCGGGGGTCTTATATTATTTTATACTATTACTATTAATATTACTACTATTTTTACGGGGGTATTCATGTAAGTTATTAGTATTTTGTTTGTTGTCTTTTACTTTTGCTGTCTTTATTTTATTGGAATTTTTCTTTCTTGCCCCTGATTTTTCGGTCATGAACTTTCTCCATTTTGGTTCCATTTCTGGTTTATTTCTTTGTGATTTTTTTTTTTTGTCATCTGATTGGAGCTTTGTTGTTATGTTTTGTGTTTTATTTGTAATGTATCATAGTTAGTGTCACGTGAAGTATTTTTATTTAATAAAAGACCTACAATCTATTACTGTTATCAGCCATTACTGGGAAGGTGACTGTAGGACAGGCGAGTACAACCCATGGCTCCTCTTGCTGACCTGCGGTGTGTGGCCCTTTAATGCCCTCTTTTTTCTTCTTTCCTCTTTCTCTTGTTGCTGCTTTAATTCCCGAACATCTTGAAAACGCACAAATTGTTGGTCGCTGTGAATATTTCATGTCCTCGGCGGCTGCACTTTTCTATTTTTAGCAGGCGGCTTTGCTCCATATGTCCTCATATCTGGGGCCAGTGTCTCCGCCGTCCCCGGGTGCCACATTGCCCAGAAATCCAAATGACGTATTTCAGATCCTTTGCCATCCAAACTTTCAGCTGGCACCGGATCAACCACCATGGAGGCGGCTGGTGAGCACATCCACAGCACCTGGCACCGACCGGACCGCCGAATACAATGCGATAATCTGACAATGGCACAAACCTGCTGCACGTCGCCGATCTCATCAACAGGTCCGTCACCCAGCTTACACAGCCTCCTCTTATATGCACCCAGCTTTCTCAGCATCCTGATTGTCACCCAGTTTCCTGATTGTCTGTCACCCAGCTTTCCCAGCCTCCTGATTATGCCCATTTTCCCAGCCTCCTGATTATGCTTTCCCAGCCTCCTGATTGTCACCCAGTTTTCCCAGCCTCCTGATGGTCTGTCACCCAGCTTTACTAGCCTCCTGATTGTATATCACCCAGCTTTCCCAGACTCCTGATTATATGTCACCCAGCTTTCCCAGCCTCCTGATTATGTCACCCAGCTTTTCCAGCCTCCTGATTTTCCATCACCCAGCTTTCACAGCCTCTGGATTGTCACCCAGCTTTTCCAGCCTCCTGATTTTCCATCACCCAGCTTTCCAAGCCTCCTGATTATGTCGCCCAGCTTTCCCAGCCTCCTGATTGATTGTCACCCAGCTTTCCCAGCCTACTGAATGGTAAGCTGCTCCTGTACCTCCATATCTAGGGTAAGCAGCTGAAGCTCCGCTCATCCTGGGCCTCCTGGTTCATGAAAAGAATACAAACATTAGTAATAACTACATCTTTAGGGCAGATTCTAATTTTATGAGAACAGTTGTTACAAATTCTATTTTATAATATCTTTTCCGGGGAAAGTTGGGTGACATCCCATATGGCTGCCATGCCAGTCCCGGGAGTTGGCACCGGCGTTCCCAGGCTCCTGATAAAGATGGAGTCTTATCTGATGATTAATCCTGGCCGGGGGAGGGGGCGCTGTCATGTTGTTCTGTGTTTTCGCCGCTCTGTTTGCAGATTTGGCGCCCAGGATCCTAACCTGGCACAGGCGCCACAGAACAGACATCGGGTTTTAACAGATTTGCTGATTTTTTTTTTCCAGTGCCAACTGCACGGCACCATCTGGTCTCAGCCACAACTCATTACAGCCTGAGCGCCCGGCTAACGTGCCTAATAATCGGAAAAGTGAGAATGTTCGGAGAAATGTCACGTTATTTGGTTACTTTATTCAAGAGAAAAGACCGGGAACGGACGGTGGCAAAAATACCCCCCAAAATGCTGCAGGTTTAGGTGACACCAGAGAACAATAGATCTAACAATGCAATAGGAGAAAGGAGAGGGGGCGAAATAATGGATTTATATACAGAGCAGCAAATGGCTAACTCCAGTGCACCCCTCGCCTTGTCCTCTAGTCACATCCAGAGCTGCGGCTGATCTCTCCGGCCCCGGGACCTGGCGGTGCCATTCTCACATCCCCTCAATCGCAGACCAGCAATAGATGGTTTTGTTCTCGTCTGCGCCCTGGATCCACCTGGAAGATTTCCCTTCTGAAAAGATTCCAATTCTTTGTGAAGAAGTGCTGCGGCGGCTTCCATCGAGGGCCCTTCATCCTGCGCCGCCGGCAGGTGCAGGAGCCGCTTCTGCTAATAAGGCGAAACTTTAATGTAGGTCGCACCGATAAATCGCTTCTCAAGACACAAGCGCAGGTGCGTTCGCCTCGTTGGAGACATTTCCAGACGGCGGCCATTGTTCTCGAAGCAGCAAATCTTCAAAACTTAAAGGTACCTTCACACGAAGCGACGCTGCAGCGATAGCGACAACGATGTCGATCGCTGCAGCGTCGCTGTTTGGTCGCTGGAGAGCTGTCACACAGACCGCTCTCCAGCGATCAACTATGCCGAGGTCCCCTGGTAACCAGGGTAAACATCGGGTAACTAAGCGCAGGGCCGCGCTTAGTAACCCGATGTTTACCCTGGTTACCAGCGTAAAATCTAAAAAAAACAAACAGCACATACTTACATTCACGTCCCCCTGCGTCCACTTCCTGACTGACTGAGCGCCGTACAGTGAGAGCAGAGCGGTGACGTCACCGCTGTGCTGCTTTCACTTTCACTTTGCGGCGCTGAGTCAGAGGAGGAAGCAGACTGCAGGGGACGCAATGTGAGTATGTGCTGTTTGTTTTTTTTACATTTTACGCTAGTAACCAGGGTAAACATCGGGTAACTAAGCGCGGCCCTGCGCTTAGTAACCCGATGTTTACCCTGGTTACCAGTGTAAAATATCGCTGGTATCGTTGCTTTTGCTTTCAAACACAACGATACACAGCGATCGGACGACCAAATAAAGTTCTGGACTTTATTCAGCGACCAGCGACATCACAGCAGGATCCTGATCGCTGCTGCGTGTCAAACGAAACGATATCGCTAGCGAGGACGCTGCAACGTCACGGATTGCTAGCGATATCGTTATAATGTCGTTTCGTGTGAAGGTACCTTTAAAGGGAACCTGCCCACTCCCCTAGCCGCTAAACCGTTCCTTTAAAGGAAACCCGAATCCTCTAATGTGGCGCAGAAAAAACAAGAGTCTCCGGTGTGATTTACTGAATTTGGCAATTACTGAATTTTCCCCATTTTTGTCCTTGCTGTAATGCCTTGGGTTTATCTGCAGCAGCTAATCGGTGCAAGCAGAGCTGCAGTGTAAAGCATGGGGGAAGACAAAGCAGCAGCCCAAGCCCATGATGAAACAGAAGGAGGATGTCAGACTACTGCAGGATCTAGGAGAGACTGCACCTAAGCTGGGGTCTATGGTCATAGTTGTGCTGCCCTAATGGAGAAAAGCTGCAGTGTAAAGCATAGGGATGCAGGAGTTCAGACTGCCTCACACCCAGTGGTCATAAGCTAGAGCCTTAATAGAGCAGAGCTGCAGTGTAAAGCATAGGGATGCAGGAATTCAGACTGCCTCACACCCAGTGGTCATAAGCTAGAGCCTTAATAGAGCAGAGCTGCAGTGTAAAGCATAGGGATACAAAGCAGCATCTTGAGCCTGTAAGGAGATTGCAGGAGGATTTCTGACTATTGCAGACACCATGCAGCCACCATCACAGCAGCTCTCTGAGGAGATCCACCAAGCTTTCTGAGAACCCTGAGCATGTAAGTAAAGGTACGATCGATCGCCTGGACAGTCCGGGTCTGGGAAAGCTGAGTGACAAAAGGCAAAATACAAAAACATCCTCAAAACTCTGTCAGCAGATGGAGGTCAGTCCTGTTGTGTGGAGCCGCCATGGACCCCACCGGCTCCGGCCCCACACTCGGCTCCGGCCCCACACTCGGCTCCGGCCCCACACTCGGCTCCGGCCCCACACTCGGCCCCGGCCCCACATCCGGCCCCACACTCGGCCCCGGCCCCACACTCGGCTCCGGCCCCACATTCGGCTCCGGCCCCACACTCGGCCCCGGCCCCACACTCGGCTGAGGCTCCCCCGGTCCGGTCACACAGCCGGAATCTGACAACTTCTCTGCACATTTCAGTGTCAGATCCGCGGCAGATGGTGTCACATCTCAAATTATCAGAGACGGCGCCGGCTGTTACCAGGAGGTTTACACATCATTATCCGAAGCCAAGGAATAAAACTATCACTGCATGGACGCAGAACATGATGGCTGCTGTAGTCCTCTGTAGGGTATAAGCAGGGTCCGGCCCAGCCCTCGGGTCAGGGGTCCCAGTGCATCCTGTAGTATCAGCACTGCACTCCCACCTCCTGACTGACTGTGAATTCCTCTTTCTGGACCAGAAATGTATTTTCAGCTTGCGAATTATTTAAAGTAGATCGGCAGATTGTGCATATTAACGAGAATTAAGATTCAGAGGTTTGTTGCTGTATGAGAATTAACGAGTCGTTACTGTATCTTCTATCACTTAAGATGCCAATGTAACCTTTAAAGTGAATTAAGCATCAGAATAACAAGAAGCTCAAAGCCGACATATACATCACATCCCGAGCGACATATTCACAGCACAAGACGAGAATGTGCATCTTAAAGGGGCGGCAGCAAAGTACTGAAAAGTAGAGCACTACTTCTTGTACTAAATATGAAATTTGTCCATACTCCAGAGCTGCACTCACTATTCTGCTGGTGCAGTCACGGTGTACATACATTACATTACTGATCCTGAGTCACATCCTGTATTATACCCCAGAGCTGCACTCACTATTCTGCTGGTGCAGTCACTGTGTACATACATTACATTACTGATCCTGAGTTACCTCCTGTATTATACTCCAGAGCTGCACTCACTATTCTGCTGGTGCAGTCACGGTGTACATACATTACATTACTGATCCTGAGTCACATCCTGTATTATACCCCAGAGCTGCACTCACTATTCTGCTGGTGCAGTCACTGTGTACATACATTACATTACTGATCCTGAGTGACATCCTGTATTATACCCCAGAGCTGCACTCACTATTCTGCTGGTGCAGTCACTGTGTACATACATTACATTACTGATCCTGAGTGACATCCTGTATTATACCCCAGAGCTGCACTCACTATTCTGCTGGTGCAGTCACTGTGTACATACATTACATTACTGATCCTGAGTTACATCCTATATTATACTCCAGAGCTGCACTCACTATTCTGCTGGTGCAGTCACTGTGTACATACATTACATTACTGATCCTGAGTCACATCCTGTATTATACCCCAGAGCTGCACTCACTATTCTGCTGGTGCAGTCACTGTGTACATACATTACATTACTGATCCTGAGTGACATCCTGTATTATACCCCAGAGCTGCACTCACTATTCTGCTGGTGCAGTCACTGTGTACATACATTACATTACTGATCCTGAGTTACATCCTGTATTATACCCCAGAGCTGCACTCAGTATTCTGCTGGTGCAGTCACTGGGTACATACATTACATTACTGATCCTGCGTTACATCCTGTATTATACCCCAGAGCTGCACTCACTATTCTGCTGGTGCAGTCACTGTGTACATACATTACATTACTGATCCTGAGTTACATCCTATATTATACTCCAGAGCTGCACTCACTATTCTGCTGGTGCAGTCACTGTGTACATACATTACATTACTGATCCTGAGTTACATCCTGTATTATACTCCAGAGCTGCACTCACTATTCTGCTGGTGCAGTCACTGTGTACATACATTACATTACTGATCCTGAGTCACATCCTGTATTATACCCCAGAGCTGCACTCACTATTCTGCTGGTGCAGTCACTGTGTACATACATTACATTACTGATCCTGAGTGACATCCTGTATTATACCCCAGAGCTGCACTCACTATTCTGCTGGTGCAGTCACTGTGTACATACATTACATTACTGATCCTGAGTTACATCCTGTATTATACCCCAGAGCTGTACTCACTGTGTACGTACATTACTGTCATGGGTATAATGGGAGCTCACACAAAAGCTGACAACTTCTGTATTTTACCAGAACTGCCTGGATATGTTGCTGAGTGCAGCTCTGTAATTGGCCTTTCATGGAGAGTATTGTAATTCTCCAGTCATTTATAGTTTTTGAAACAAAGCGTGTTAATGGAGGTAATTCTAGGCTCTACTTAAAGGGGCGGATGTCATGTTTTGTTTGGGAGAAAGAAGCCTATTAAGACCATTCATAAAAGTGCGAGCGTCAGTAAAGGCGGTTTAGCGGTTTACATTTCGGCGGCTCATGACCAGATGATGTATTGTTCTCTCTATAAACTTTGCTTTCACCAGAAAGATTTCAGCTGTCATTAAACGTAGAAGTTGTCTCCTGTGGCAGCTCCATAATTCTCATATACTGCACATACAGCTTAGAGAAAGTCTCTTACCCACAAGTACGTGTTCACACACTATCCTCTTACTTAGGCTGCCGTCACACTAGCAGTATTTGGTCAGTATTTTACATCAGTATTTGTAGCCAAAACCAGGAGTGGGTGATAAATGCAGAAGTGGTGCATATGTCTCTATTATACTTTTCCTCTAATTGTTGCACATCATCTGCGCTTCATCACTTACAGGAAGAAACTGGAAGGTAGTGCTATCTGAGCTGACATCAGTTACAAGAGAGACAGCAAAGCAATATGACTTGTTCATACACTCTCTTGCAAAAGTATTCGCCCCCTTGGCTTTTTACCTATTTTGTTACATTACAACCTGTGTGTGACGCATCAGCACTAAATAGTCTAAGGTGGTGAAGTGCAACAGTCACAGATAAATCCACCAAATTCCTTCTCATATAACCACCAAACAACTCTGCTCCAAGCCATGCAGCATAAGCTAGCTCTGACAATGTGTCAGTCAGGTCCCAGATTATATAGGGGATAGGAAACTTTATGACGATTATTTACAGCGAATTTAGCTAGCGGTAAGTAGGTAACCCAGTCCTCCTGATTCTCAGACACAAAACACCTGAGATACATCTCCAGATTAACCCTTTCAGTCTGCCCATTAGACTGAAGTTGAAATGCAGAAAAGAAAGACAAATGAGTCCCCAGATGTGCGCAAAATGCCCTCCAAAACTTGGAAAAAAACTCAGAAACAATATCGGTCGGGATCCCATGTAATCTTACAATTTCCCCGATGAAAATTTGCGCCTAGGTCTTGGCGTTCAGTAAAGATGGTAATGCAATAAAATGAAACATTTTACTTAATCTGTCTACCACCACCAGAATTACAGTAGTCTCTGCCAACACGGGAAGATCCTTGATTAAATTGACCAACAAGTGAGTCCAAGGTCTGCTGGGAATCTCCAATGGCTGGAGAGCCCCCGAAGGACGAGTATGAGAGGTCTTAGAACGCGCACAGACACTGCAGGCGGCTACATACACCTGGACATCCTTATAAGCACCTGGCCACCAAAAACGCCGAGTAAGCAGATCAGCGGTGGCTTTATTACCAGTGTGTCCTGCCAACACTGAACCGTGATGTTCGCTGAGGACTCTTAGATGAAGATTCCAAGGAACAAACAGTTTACCAAGTGGACGGGCAGCAGGGGCGCCCCCCTGAGCGTCAACAACCTGTCTTTCCAGATCGGAGCATATAGACACCATCACCACCCCTTTTTGTGGAATAGGTACCGGTTCATGCTTATCTCCTCCCTCAGGAAACAACGGGATAAGGCATCCGCCTTAATGTTTTTGTCCCCGGCCTATATGTGACAAAAAATTAAACCTGGTGAAGAACAATGCCCATCTTGCCTGTCGAGGAGTTAGACGTTTCTGCAATTTTAAATATACCAGATTCTTATGATCTGATCACCATAACCGGATGAACCGCCCAATCCAGAAAATGATGCCACTCTTCAAAAGCCCACTTGATTGTCAAGAGTTCCCTGTTACAAATGTCATAATTTTTTCTGCAGATGACAGTTTTTTCAAAAAAGAAGCACATGGACGCCATTTACCAGGAGACGCACCCTGCTACAATACAATACGGCCCCCACTCCCACCTCGGACACGTCCACATTGACGATGAAAGACTGAGTGACGTCAGCCTGTATGAGGTGCAGAAGAAAAACACTTCAATGTGTCAAATGCCTCCCTGGTAGGACTGGACCACTTGGAGAAGTCCGTCCCCTTCCTGGTCATATCCGTAAAAGGTTTGGCTACTACCGAAAGGTTTTCTATGAATTAATGGTAGTAGTTGGAAAAACCTAAGAATCTTTGTAACACCTTCAATCTTCTGGACGATCCCAATCCAATACCGCCCGGACTTTTGCTGGATCCATGATAAAAACGGTGGAAGACAACACATATTCTAGGAAAGGGATCTCCTCAACCGAGAACATACACTTCTCAGGCCGGCCTCACACTCAGCGTATGTAAATACGGTCCGTTTTTTACGGCCGTAATACGCACAAAAGTCCCCAAAATAGTGATCCGTATGTCATCCGTAGGCAGGGTGTGTCAGCGTATTTTGCGCATGGCATCCTCTGTATGTAATCCCTATAGCATCCGTACTGCGATATTTTCTCGCAGGCTTGCAAAACCGACATCTAATGGATTTATGTGCTCAAATGTTCGTTAAAACATATATACAGTATATATACACTCACTGGCCACTTTATTAGGTACACCTGTCCAACTTCTTGTTAACAATTAATTTCTAATCAGCCAATCACATGGCGGCAACTCAGTGCATTTAGGCATGTAGACATGGTCAAGACAATCTCCTGCAGTTCAAACCGAGCATCAGTATGGGGAAGAAAGGTGATTTGAGTGCCTTTGAACGTGGCATGGTTGTTGGTGCCAGAAGGGCTGGTCTGAGTATTTCAGAAACTGCTGATCTACTGGGATTTTCACGCACAACCATCTCTAGGGTTTACAGAGAATGGTCCGAAAAAGAAAAAAAATCCAGTGAGCGGCAGTTCTGTGGGCGGAAATGCCTTGTTGATGCCAGAGGTCAGAGGAGAATGGGCAGACTGGTTCGAGCTGATAGAAAGGCAACAGTGACTCAAATCGCCACCCGTTACAACCAAGGTAGGCCTAAGAGCATCTCTGAACGCACAGTGCGTCGAACTTTGAGGCAGATGGGCTACAGCAGCAGAAGACCACACCGGGTACCACTCCTTTCAGCTAAGAACAGGAAACTGAGGCTACAATTTGTACAAGCTCATCGAAATTGGACAGTAGAAGATTGGAAAAACGTTGCTTGGTCTGATGAGTCTCGATTTCTGCTGCGACATTCGGATGGTAGGGTCAGAATTTGGCGTAAACAACATGAAAGCATGGATCCATCCTGCCTTGTATGGAGCATCTTTGGGATGTGCAGCCGACAAATCTGCGGCAACTGTGTGATGCCATCATGTCAATATGGACCAAAATCTCTGAGGAATGCTTCCAGCACCTTGTTGAATCTATGCCACGAAGAATTGAGGCAGTTCTGAAGGCAAAAGGGGGTCCAACCGGTTACTAGCATGGTGTACCTAATAAAGTGGCCGGTGAGTGTATATATATATATATATATATATATATATATATATATATACAGTGCCTACAAGTAGTATTCAACCCCCTGCAGATTTAGCAGGTTTACAAATTTGGAATTAACTTGGCATTGTGACATTTGGACTGTAGATCAGCCTGGAAGTGTGAAATGCACTGCAGCAAAAAAGAATGTTATTTCTTTGTTTATTTTTTTGTAAAATTGGAAAAAGTTTTTTCAGAGGGTCATTTATTATTCAACCCCTCAACCCACCAGAATTCTGTTTGTTCCCCTAAAGTATTAAGAAGTAGTTCAGGCACAAAGAACAATGAGCTTCACATGTTTGGATTAATTATCTCTTTTTCCAACCTTTTCTGACTATTTAAGACCCTCCCCAAACTTGGGAACAGCACTCAAACATGGTCAACATGGGAAAGACAAAGGAGCATTCCAAGGCCATCAGAGACAAGATCGTGGAGGGTCACAAGGCTGGCAAGGGGTACAAAACCCTTTCCAAGGAGTTGGGCCTACCTGTCTCCACTGTTGGGAGCATCATCCGGAAGTGGAAGGCTTATGGAACTACTGTTAGCCTTCCACGGCCTGGACAGCCTTTGAAAGTTTCCTCCCGTGCCGAGGCCAGGCTTGTCCGAAGAGTCAAGGCTAACCCAAGGACAACAAGGAAGGAGCTCCGGGAAGATCTCATGGCAGTGGGGACATTGGTTTCAGTCAATACCATAATTAACGTACTCCACCGCAATGGTCTCCGTTCTAGACGAGCCCGTAAGGTACCTTTACTTTCAAAGCGTCATGTCAAGGCTCGTCTACAGTGTGCTCATGATCACTTGGAGGACTCTGAGACTGACTGGTTCAAGGTTCTCTGGTCTGATGAGACCAAGATCGAGATCTTTGGTGCCAACCACACACGTGACGTTTAGAGACTGGATGGCACTGCATTTGACCCCAAGAATACCATCCCTACAGTCAAGCATGGTGGTGGCAGCATCATGCTGTGGGGCTGTTTCTCAGCCAAGGGGCCTGGCCATCTTGTCCGCATCCATGGGAAGATGGATAGCACGGCCTACCTGGAGATTTTGGCCAAGAACCTCCGCTCCTCCATCAAGGATCTTAAGATGGGTCGTCATTTCATCTTCCAACAAGACAACGACCCAAAGCACACAGCCAAGAAAACCAAGGCCTGGTTCAAGAGGCAAAAAATCAAGGTGTTGCAGTGGCCTAGTCAGTCTCCTGACCTTAACCCAATTGAAAACTTGTGGAAGGAGCTCAAGATTAAAGTCCACATGAGACACCCAAAGAACCTAGATAACTTGGAGAAGATCTGCATGGAGGAGTGGGCCAAGATAACTCCAGAGACCTGTGCCGGCCTGATCAGGTCTTATAAAAGACGATTATTAGCTGTAATTGCAAACAAAGGTTATTCCACAAAATATTAAACATAGGGGTTGAATAATAATTGACCCACACTTTTATGTTTAAAATTTATAAAAATTTAACTGAGCAACAAAACTTTTTGGTTTGTAAGATTTATGCATCTGTTAATAAATCCTGCTCTTGTTTGAAGTTTGAAGGCTCTAACTTATTTGCATCTTATTAAACCTGCTAAATCTGCAGGGGGTTGAATACTACTTGTAGGCACTGTATATATATATATATATGTCATTGAGACACATATATATATATATATATATATATATATATATATATATATATATATTCTGTATTTATATTTAATTCAGCGCGATATATGTGAAAAGCCGGTAATTCAATTGCCGGCTTTTCATTTGTCCTTCCCAAACCCGACATGATATGAGACATGGTTCACATACAGTAAACCATCTCATATCCCTTTTTTTTTTGCATATTCCACACTACTAATGTTAGTAGTGTGTATGTGCAAAATTTGGGCAATGTAGCTTGTAAAATAAAGGGTTAAATCGCGGAAAAAATTGGCGTGGGCTCCCGAGCAATTTTCTCCACCAGAGTGGTAAAGCCAGTGACTGAGGGCAGATATTAATAGCCTAGAGAGGGTCCATGGTTATTGGCCCCCCCCTGGCTACAAACATCTGCCCCCAGCCACCCCAGAAAAGGCACATCTGGAAGATGCGCCTATTCTGGCACTTGGCCACTCTCTTCCCACTCCCGTGTAGCGGTGGGATATGGGGTAATGAAGGGTTAATGTCACCTTGCAATTGTAAGGTGACATTAAGCCAGATTAATAATGGAGAGGCGTCAATTATGACACCTATCCATTATTAATCCAATAGTACGAAATGGTTAATAAAACACACACACATTATTACAAAGTCCTGTAATGAAATAAAGACACAGGGTGTTGTAATATTTTATTAGACTCTTAATCCACCTGAAGACCATCGTCCTGAAACAAAGTTAAAAAAACAAACAACAATATTCCATACCTTCCGTCGTTATGTCCCACAAAGTAAATCCATCTGAAGGAGTTAAATCATTTTACAGCCAGGAGCTGTGCTAAAGCACTCGCTCCTGCCTGTAAAACCCCGAGTACTGAATGGAAAGCAGTTTGATCTGTAGTTACCTTGAGTCGCGGTGATGCGCCCTCTGCTGGATGTCCTCATATAAACTCGAGCGTGGGAACTTTTCCAAGGCTCCAGTTCATGAGGACATCCAGCAGAGGGCGCATCACCGCAACTCAAGGTGACTACAGATCAAACTGCTTTCCATTCAGTACCCGGGGTTTTACAGGCAGGAGCGAGTGCTTTAGCACAGCTCCTGGCTGTAAAATGATTTAACCCCTTCAGATGGATTTACTTCGTGGGACGTGACTGATCATAGGAAGGTATGAGATATTGTTGATTTGTTATTTTTACTTTTTCACAGAACGAGGGTCTTCAGCTGGATTAAGAGAATAATAAAATATTTCAACAACCTGTGTCTTTATTTCATTAAAGGACTTTGTAATAATGTGTGTGTTTTATTAACCATTTCGTACTATTGGATTAATAATGGATAGGTGTCATAATTGACGCCTCTCCATTATTAATCTGGCTTAATGTCACCTTACAATTGCAAGGTGACATTAACCCCTCATTACCCCATATCCCACCGCTACACGGGAGTGGGAAGAGAGTGGCCAAGTGCCAGAATAGGCGCATCTTCCAGATGTGCCTTTTCTGGGGTGGCTGGGGGCAGATGTTTGTAGCCGGGGGGGGGCAATAACCATGGACCCTCTCTAGGCTATTAATATCTGCCTTCAGTCACTGGCTTTACCACTCTGGCGGAGAATATGAGGGATATGAGATGGTTTACTGTATGTAAACCATGTCTCATATCCTGTCGGGTTTGGGAAGGAGAAATGAAAAGCCGGCAATTGAATTACCGGCTTTTCTCTCTAACACCGGTGCGTATTTCTCGCAGGTCACACTGCTGGTCCGTGTGTAATCCGTATTTTTCTCGCCCCCATAGACTTTCATTGGCGATTTTTTTGCGCAGTACGGTGACAAACGCAGCATGCTGCGATTTTGTACGGCCGTACAAGACCGTATAATACGGATCAGTAAAATACGGCTGATAGGAGCTGGGACATAGGGAATCATTGGGCCGTGTGTTATGCGCATTTTACGGACATAGTTTATGCGCTCATACGTCCGTAAAACTCGCTAGTGTGAGGCCGGCCTCAGGTTTGACATATAATTTATTATCGCGGAGTATATGTAAGACCTGCCTGACATGTATCTGGTGTGACTCAAAATAAATTAATATGTCATCCAGATAGATAACCACGAATCTGCCTACCAGGTGACTAAAGACGTCATTTATAAAGTGCTGAAAGACGGCGGGCGCGTTCATTAACCCAAAAGGAATCACCAGATTCTCATAGTGTCCTTCAGGCTTATTGAACGCAGTTTTCTACTCCTCCTCCTCCTCAATGCAGATATGAGATTATACACTCTCCTGAGGTTCATCTTAGAGAACCATTTTGCCCCTACAATTTGATTAACGAGGTCTGGGATGAAAGGAAGCGGATACGGATCATGGACAGTGATCGCGTTGAGTTCACGGAAATCCAGGCAAGGACGTAACCCCCCCATTTTTTTACCTTTACAAAAAAGAACCCCGCGTTAACTGGGGATGAGGATGATCTGATATGACCCTTAGCCAGGCTTTCCGTGATACAGTCCTTCGTGGCCTTTTTGGACCAGAGATATTAGAGTCTGCTCTTTGCAGCTTGGCACCAGGAACAAGATTAATGGCGCAGTCATAAAGACGATGGTGAGAGAGTTCTTGGCTACCTTGTTCCGAGAACACATCACCAAAATCAGACAGATAATCGGGCACGGACTGGGTATTCACCCCAGCCAACAAGATTCCCAAGCAGTGTCCTTGACAATACTCACTCCACTTTACCACTTCCTGAGTCTGCCAATCTACCACAGGATTGTGTGGAGAGAGCCAAGGAAGTCCCATTACCACAGCTGAGGGCAGAGTGAGCCAAGGAAGTCCCAGTACCACAGGAGAGGGCAGAGGAGCCAAGGAAGTCCCAGTACCACAGGAGAGGGTAGAGCGAGCCAAGGAAGTCCCAGTACCACAGAAGAGGGCAGAGCGAGCCAAGGAAATCCCAGTACCACAGGTGAGGGCAGAGCGAGCCAAGGAAGTCCCAGTACCCTAGGTGAGGGCAGAGTGAGCCAAGGAAGTCCCAGTACCACAGGAGAGGGCAGAGCGAGCCAAAGAAGTCCCAGTACCACAGGAGAGGGCAGAGTGAGCCAAGGAAGTCCCAGTTCCACAGGAGAGGGCAGAGTGAGCCAAGGAAGTCCCAGTACCACAGCTGAGGGCAGAGTGAGCCAAGGAAGTCCCAGTACCACAGGTGAGGGCAGAGTGAGCCAAGGAAGTCCCAGTACCACAGGAGAGGGCAGAGCGAGCCAAGGAAGTCCCAGCACCACAGGAGAGGGCAGAGTGAGCCAAGGAAGTCCCAGTACCACAGGAGAGGGCAGAGTGAGCCAAGGAAGTCCCAGTACCACAGCTGAGGGCAGAGTGAGCCAAGGAAGTCCCAGTACCACAGGTGAGGGCAGAGCGAGCCAAGGAAGTCCCAGTACCACAGGTGAGGGCAGAGTGAGCCAAGGAAGTCCCAGTACCACAGGTGAAGGCAGAGTGAGCCAAGGAAGTCCCAGTACCACAGCTGAGGGCAGACTGAGCCAAGGAAGTCCCAGTACCACAGGTGAGGGCAGAGAGAGCTAAGGAAGTCCCAGTACCACAGGAGAGGGCAGAGTGAGCCAAGGAAGTCCCAGTACCACAGGTGAGGGCAGACCCTTTAGCACATAATAGTCCAACACCTCAGTGTGCATGACCCCTTGAAGCCACAAGTCTCGGACAACTTGAGTAAAATGCCCCTGTCTCAAGGGGGATGAGTTGATAGCGATTATGGGTACAGGTCTGGACAGAGTATGTGGGATGAGGCCTTGGATCTGGACGAACCTAGCGTTGATCAAGTTAAACCTCGCCCCACTGTCCAGAAATGCAGACACGTCCACCTCAAACACACCCAGGTGAATTTCTGCTGGCAGAAAGGATATCTCCTACCCACGGAGGTGATGAGGACACCCGGGTTGCAAACCTCCCTGGGCCCCTTAGTTTTCTGGCGGTTGTTTTACTGTGAGGTAGGGCACGTAACCACAATATGGCCCTTTTTACCACAGTAAAAACACACTACCCCTTTACACCGGACAACAGGCAGTTTACCAGAGTGAGATGCTGCACCCACCTGCATGGATTCCTCAGTTGACTCAGTACCGTTCTCCCTTGGCCTCGGACCTCACGCATACAGAGGTGTCTCCCTGTGTCTCTGGCGAAGATGGTGATCAACCTGGATTGCCAGAGACATGGCCGCCTCAAGGGAGACTGGAGTCTCATACAGAGCTAAAGCATCCTTCACCCTTACTGTAAGCCCCTCACAGAACTGACTATGGAGTGCGGGGTCATTCCACTTATTGTCCGTGGCCCACCTCCGGAACTCAGAGTAATACTCCTCAACCAGCCAGTCTCCCTGCTGAAGCTGGCGCAGTGTGGACTCAGCTAAGGAGATGCGTTTGGGGTCATCATAAATAAGGCCCAGCCCCAGAAAAAAATCCTCCACCATCTGAAGAAGCTAAGAGTCAGACGGGAGAGAAAGCTTCCATGCTTGGGGGTCCACCTGAAGGAGCGAGATTACAATCCCCACACATTGCTCCTCGGTTCCTGAGGAACAAGGATGTAACCTGAAAGTACAGATTACAGGCCTCCCTGAAACAACAAACTTGTCACGTCCCCCAGAAAACCTGTCAGGCAACGCGACCTTTGGCTCCACTATGGTTTGCCTGAGAGATGAGAATCCTGCACCAGATTTATTAGGGTGTTGCATAACCACGGTGCATAAATCCCCCACCTCCAGACTGAGCTGCTGCAGTTACCCTGTCAGAGAAGTAATAGGATCCACAATGGATCAGCTGTCAGGTGACCCGGGACCAGGGGCTCCTTCCCTGTCCCTAACACTAGGAGGCGCCCTAGCTCGCCATATTCCCCGGGATACTTCTGAAGGTGAAGATGCCGGGGTCACCAACCTTGCCTTATCTCCTGTATCCGCCCTTCATCTGTTCCCTTTCCCCAACCAGGGAAGAGGAGAGCAACCATGCATCACAATCACAGTACACCAACCCCACAAACAAGGGAACACGAACCAGGGTAAACTAAAATACCAAGGAATGCATCGAGGAGTTGAAGATGGCGGAATAACCAATGTAAAAGAAGGATAGGGAATTACCACACTTACAAAACCCATACAACAGTCACAGATAACTCCTCCAAACTCCATCTCATATAAACACCTCTCCTCCAAGCCATGCAGCATAAGCTAGCTCTGACATGGGTTTCAATGAGGACCCAACTTATAAAGAGGTTAAGAGTGGCAAACCGAGCTCAACTGTGAACCCAGACTCCCAGAGATCCCAACATGGCCGATTAACCCCTGGTTGACACGGCCTGTCGATAATGGTAGAGAAGGCCTAGGCACAATGGGGGATCATTTTTTTAATGAAATGGAGAAATGTCCAACGTTCACTTTCTGATCTGTTCTGCGATCTGTTGGGAATAAAATACGGTGATACGAGATTTCCAGATCACTGCATTTTTGTTTCTTTACATTTCACAACTTCTCGACTTTTTTTGGATTGGAGTTGTAGGTTTTATTATTCTTAGACGATAATGTATTATTTTTACTATATTATATGGATGCCAGATGGAACCAGTGCAAGGTCCGAGTAATGCAATATTATGCACTATATGGTGGCATTAGTTCAGCAGTAAGTTGCCATTTTGGTGACATTGTATGTTTGCACTAATTTTGCACATTGAAAGACATGATTATATGAGTCATGTGTGGGGCTTTTATATCAGCTTTGTATGGCAGTATTATTGTCAGCCAGTCCAAGCACCTGATGGGGCTGTGTTGTTTACCTGCTGTCAATGGATGGTTCATTTTCTACATACTGCGGTTGGGTTCTTCCATCCCTTTTATACAGAGATGCTAATTTATGTATTTTTGATGTCTTTTTTGCAGACCTGTTTACACAACATGCAAGCTCCGTGTTTATTCCTGATGCTGAAGTTGATTTCTGCAGTTGTGATCCGGGCGCTGGGCTCGGAGGAGATTCCCGTACACCCGCCGAGCTCATAAAGGTGGTATTATAAGAGGCAGGGTTGCCCAGCGCTCCCGGTGACTCATTGCAGCGGTCACATGACTCCGCCAGTCTGCTGCAATCATCACACGTAGGCGAGCGGCCCTGTGACCGGCTGAGCCGAGACGCTGGGATAATAGGACGCGTTCTCCGGATTTAATTGTCTTCATCTCTCTCTGCACGAAAAGATCCTTTCTTATTTGACCCGAAACCTTAAGCAGAGACATTCGTGCAGGGTGATGGCGAAGCCTGAAGGGTTAATAACCCAGCTTTCCAAGCAGCACAAGATACATTGCATACAGAGTTACATTAGCCATTGCTGTGACTGTGTAATTATCAGTCCTCACATTATATTCATGAACCAGGAAGCTCTGAATGAGCAGGACTCCGGGCCCCTCCACATAGGGACACAGCCACAGAGCTGAGGAGTAGGACATGAATATATTACATGGAGCAAAACTCTCAGCATCACTGCTGCATCTGTTACAATGTGTCACTGCAGTGCGCAGCTCAGTCGAGACTGATACATTGTAACAAACAGCTGCGAGAAATAAGAGATCGGAAGAATCAAGAGTGTAATTGACAGAAAAAGGCTGCAAAGTATCTTACAAAGTATTGGAGATTTCTTTCTACAATGATGACTCTCATTTTACATGGGGTTGCGAGCGTTGAATCAGAGGCAATAAATACTATGCTTATCCCGTATTATAATTCTTATACATTTACCTCATGTCCACAGCCCAATGCCCCAAATACACCATCCGAGACCCCCGGAAATTAGTCTCAGAACACCAGAAGAACACTGGGAATAATCACGAGACATCGCGGATTTCACTTCTATATTTATAGAATTACTAGATGATGGCCCGATTCTAACGCATCGGGTATTGTAGAATATGTATAGTAGTAGTAGTAATAATTTTATTATTATTATTTGTAACATTAGATCTTTTTACTATTGATGCTGCATAGGCGATTAGTCCAGAAATAATCACTGATCAATCAGTGGCACAGTAATGAGACACCAACCCCTTATTACCTGAAGTCCCATGTAACCCCACATATAAGTGATAACTCTCTACAGATAATGTAGATGTCACATGCAGACCTATGTAACACCACAGATAACACAGTGATAACGATGAGTACTGATAATGTAGTAGATGTCACCTGCAGTCCTATGTAACACCACAGATAACACAATGATAACACTCCGAGGACAGAAAATGTAGTAGATGTCACCTACAGTCCTATGTAACATCACAGATAACACAGTAATAACTCTCTGAGTACAGATAATGTAGTAGATGTCACTTGCAGTCCTATGTAACACCACAGATAGCACAGTGATATCTATCTGAGTGCAGGTAATGTAGTAGATGTCACCTGCAGTCCTATGTAACATCACAGATAACACAGTGATATCTATCTGAATGCAGAAAATGTAGTAGATGTCACCTGCAGTCCTATGTAACACCACAGATAACATACTGCAGGAGAGCAGTGCTGTGAGTATATATATTTATACACTGTGTCTATGTGTGACTATATGCACTGACCACCATGTAATCAGCTTTTTCTGTAGTCAGAGACCTAAATTACTTCACTTCATTTATAGCAGCAGAAATCTCTGCAGTCGGCTCGGAGAAATGAGATGAACAACAACTTGAGGAAAAGCCAAGAAGCACGAGATTCTCAGTCCATGTCCGAGCCCCAGCGCTGACAGGTGCAGTCATCTGTATCACCCAGATAGAACCGCTATTTACCCGTCCAGGGTGACTTATTGGCGCTGTCACCGAGGAACTGAAGACCCTTCCACCAAGACAGCAAATATACAGCAAGACAGGACCAGAATATTCTAATACTAAGGATCAGAGACACCAAGGATGCACCAAGAATAAGGACAGCAGCAGCCTGGAAGAAAAGGAGACTAATGGAGAAAGCCCAAATAATAGAGACCCCCATCCTGTGAGTATATATCCAGAGCTGCAGTCACTATTCTGCTGGTGCAGTCACTATGTACATACATTACATTACTGATCCTGAGTTACATCCTATATTATACTTCAGAGCTGCACTCACTATTCTGCTGGTGCAGTCACTGTGTACATGCATTACATTACTGATCCTGAGATACATCCTGTATTATACTCCAGAGCTGCACTCACTGTTCTGTTGGTGCAGTCACTGTGTACATGCATTACATTACTGATCCTGAGTTACATCCTGTATTATACTTCAGAGCTGCACTCACTGTTCTGTTGGTGCAGTCACTGTGTACATGCATTACATTACTGATCCTGAGTTACATTCTGTATTATACTTCAGAGCTGCACTCACTATTCTGCTGGTGCAGTCACTGTGTACATGCATTACTGATCCTGAGTTACATCCTGTATTATACTCCAGAGCTGCACTCACTATTCTGCTGGTGCAGTCACTGTGTACATACATTACATTACTGATCCCGAGTTACATCCTGTATTATACTTCAGAGCTGCACTCACTATTCTGTTGGTGCAGTCACTCTGTACATGCATTACATTACTGATCCTGAGTTACATCCTGTATTATACTTCAGAGCTGCACTCACTATTCTGCTGGTGCAGTCACTGTGTACATACATTACTGATCCTGAGTTACATCCTGTATTATACCCCAGAGCTGCACTCACTATTCTGCTGGTGCAATCACTGTGTACATACATTACATTACTGATCCTGAGTTACATCCTGTATTATACCCCAGAGCTGCAATCACTATTCTGCTGGTGCAGTCACTGTGTACATACATTACATTACTGATCCTGAGTTACATCCTGTATTATACTCCGGAGCTACACTCACTATTCTGCCTGTGCAGTCACTGTGTACATACATTACATTACTGATCCTGAGTTACATCCTGTATTATACCCAGAGCTGCACTCACTATTCTGCTGGTGCAGTCACTCTATACATACATTACTGATCCTGAGTTACATTCTGTATTATACCCAGAGCTGCACTCACTATTCTGCTGGTGCAGTCACTGTGTACATACATTACTGATCCTGAGTTTCATCCTGTATTATACTCCAGAGCTGCACTCACTATTCTGCTGGTGCAGTCTCTGTGTACATACATTACATTACTTATCCTGAGTTACATCCTGTATTATACCCCATAACTGCACTCACTATTCTGCTGGTGCAGTCACTGTGTACATACATTACATTACTGATCCTGAGTTTCATCCTGTATTATACTCCAGAGCTGCACTCACTATTCTGCTGGTGCAGTCTCTGTGTACATACATTCCTGATCCTGTACTCCGCAGTCTGTGTTGTCGCCTCTGCAGGTGCAGTCGTCTTTATTACATCATTATGGATTATGATGTTATAGCGGCTCTTACCGCTTCGACCCTGGTGAAGTTTCAGGTTCCGGCAGATTCTGGACGGCGGCCAAACCCTAATGGAGCGGAATGTCTGGAGCCTTTAATTCTCCACTGGAATGGCAGGAAGTGCAGCCAGAAATGTTATAAAGCGCCATCCTATATTCCCACGTTCAGATTTCCGGGGAGTTTTTGATGTTGCTGATTTTCAGGCCATCTGAATAAAATAGGTAATTTGCATTATTTTAATAAAAACTCCCCAAAAACTCATTGTGGGAATCACAGAAGGGAGCGGCGGCCTCGCTGCAGCCATGGTGAGACTGAGGCTGTGGGTAATAACGGAGGGAACGTGATGCAGCTGCCTGGCAGTGGGGGTCCTTGTATGTACGCAGATGTACTATAGGGGGCATCTCCAGTCCCACCGCTCAGCGGGACGGAGCCGGGGGCCACAGCCGCTCACATTCCTTCTCAGCAGATGGTGACATGCACTGGATAATCCCTCAAAGGCTTCGTTACTCCCTGTCAGCCTGTGACCCCAGGGGCTGAGGGGCCCAAGGGTCTCCCTTTCTGCCCTACGGAGACAGTGGGGTCCACAGCTTGGGGCACAGAGTGAGTTTCTGCCGCACTCTGAACCCCTCTCAGCCATGATGACATCACATTGGTTAGCATGCCTAGCTCCGCCCACAATGACATCACAGCCCTGCCAGAAACCAGAATCTGGAGGAAGAGACCAAAGAGAGAGAAAAATAATGGAAGTGTAAAGAATGGCGAGCTGACCCTGTAATGATTATGATTGATGTTCACATTCAGGACAGTACAAGCATATTATTATTATTATTACAGCACAATGAGGACCTGGCATTCTCTATAAATATGTCATTTTAATATCTGGTGTAAAAGCCGCCGTTCTCCTGAATCCGGCGCCGTGATCCTTTTGTCTCTACTCCTCTCCAGTCCTGAGAAATCGCCTTCTCTTCCTGTAGGTCAGTCTAGTCATTTTCGCCAACTGGGTATGGTCTTAAACAGTTTAATGTGGGCGTATTCTTGCTTACCACACCCAGTTGGATAAAAAACTAGATTAATATACAGGAAAAAGAAGGCCATATCTCAGGAACGGAGAGACGCAGGAAGAAAAGAAAAACATCTCCGGATTCAGGAGAACAGCGGCTTTTACATCGGGTAAAGAAAAGGACGTTTATGGCAGGTGACAGGTCTGCTTATGTACTCAATAATCTCGAGGCTCCTGGGCATAACCTGCCATAACCTCCGACCTACCGGCCGTGATTGTTAATATTCTCACCATTGTCAGTCTCCTGAATGGGTTCTGCATGCGCCCGGCATAAAGTGACATTCACACCTACACTTCACGTCAGTCACTGATAAGGGATTAGGATAGTTTATGCAGGAAAATGATAATTACCCCCTCTGTAATTACTGATGACGGATCCGCAGCTCCAGACGTCAGGAGTGGCACAGACCGAGCGATGGATGGAGATGCTGGAGACTGTTGGCAGCCATGACTCCACGTATGCAAATCAGAGCTAATCACCTAATTACTGTACATATTTATTGCAGCTAAAAGTGTCTGGGAGAAGACGACGCGGCTCTAATGAGAAGGTAAAAACGCGTTCTGTATGCGGGTGCAAAAAACAGCAATTATCACAGGAACAGACTGGAAGTGAGAACAATCCAAACACGCTACAGTCCCCACCCCACACAAGAGAAATGCCCGGGCCCAATGCCTGGACCCAATTCCCCGGCTCCAAAGCCCGACCCCAATGCCCGGACCCAATGCCCAACTCCAATGCTCGGACCGAATGCCTGGCTCCAATGCCGGACCCCAATGCCCAGACCCAATGCCCGGCTCCAAAGCCCGACCCCAATGCCTGGCTCCAATGCCCAACTCCAATGCCTGGACCCAATGCCCAATTTCAATGCCTGGCCCCAATTCCCAACCCCAATGCCCAGCCCCAATGCCCGGCTCCCACACCTGGCCCCAATGTTCAATTCCAATGCTCGGCTCCAATGCCCTGCTCCAACGCCTGGCCCCAATGCCCAACTCCAATGCCTGACCTCAATGCCCGACCCCAATGCCTGGCCTCAATGCCCGACCCCAATGCCCTGCTCCAATGCCCGATCCCAATGCCCACTTCCCACGCCTAACCCCCAGTGCCCAGCTCCAGCGCCCAACCCCAATGCCCAGACCCAACCCCAATGCCTGGCTCCAATGCTCGGCCCCAACCCCCAACCCCAATGCCCGGCTCCAATGCCTGGCCCCAATGCCCAACTTCAATGCCTGTCCTCAATGCTCGACCCCAATGCCTGGCCTCAAGCCAGACCCCAATCTCCAGCTCCAATGCCTGGCCCCAATGCCTGCTTCCCACGCCCGGCCCCAATGCCCAATTCCAATGCCCGGCTCCAACGACTGGCTCCGATGCCAGGCCCCAATGCTTAACTCCAATGCCCAGCTCCAATGCCCAACTCCAATGACCGGCCCAAATGCCTGGCCCCAATGGCCAGCTCCAACGCCCGGCCCCGATGCCCAGCCCCTACGCCTGGCCCCAACCTCCGGCCCCAGTGTTTGGCTCTAATGTCTGGCCCCAATACACGACTCCAAAACCCAGGCTCAATGCCCGATACTGGGAGTTGTCAGATGAATGAAGACACTGAGAACAGAAAGAATGATCTGCGGGAGCAGCGTTAGGGTTCGCTCACATTGGGGTAAAAACCTGTCAGGACTCTGAACATTTTGATTACCTTTTGTGCATTACTGCCCTTTTCCAAGATGGCGTCTTTGGTCTCATGTGCACTGTGTCTTCCTGCTATATTACTCCACCCCAACCTTTAGTCTGTGCTAGAGTATTCTGCCTTGCATCCAGCTCCTGGCGACTGCCTGGCTTTGCACCTGCACCTGCTCCTGTGAACCTGTGTGGAGATCCTGCTACTCAGCTCTGAGTTTCTGCTGCATACATCGGTTTCCAGTAATCCTCCATCTGGCTGCTTGTGTTTGTTTCCATCTGCATTTGCTGGACATGTAAGCTGTTGCTGCTCTGCTTAATCCTGAGACTTTTACCCAGGCCTCCCTGGTTGTGCTAAGATATTATTTGAACTGCCTTATAAGCATATCTATCTGTGTTTGGACTAAACAAGGACTTATTCGTGTCAAGTATTCTCAAGAATAATTGTGCTTAATAGACTTTCTGCGTGATTGCATTTTCCTCTGAAGTTTCCTATAGACTGTTAAGCTGCGTTTAATATTTACACCAAGTGTTGTGGACTTGAGTTAATCTCTCTGCACCTGTTTGAATCACCGTGTGATAATATAGACTTTACCACTTATTAAACTGTGTCCTGTAGTTGTCTTGTTCCATGCAAAGAGTCTCCTGAGTTATCCCTTATAATCTTTACAAAACCGGACGAGTGCAACACAAGAAAACCTCACACTGCACTCTGACCAATGGATGAGACTCGCCAATGCAACTCAATGGGTGCGAGAAAAAAATCTCAGCATGCTGCATATGGTTATTGCGCCCTTCCCAGCCTAAAATTCAAGTACATAGATGCTGCAGCTATGGGAGCAGGTTTAGACCGCAAAGGCTGCTCACAGTAGTATCAGGAAGGGGTGTAACGATCGCAGTTGCAGAGTGTGTGACCGTGACTGGGCCCATGCGGGAGGGGGGACCCCCGGCGCCTATTTCAGCAATGGATGTGCACCCGATAATGCACATTCAGCTGAAATGCATTGACGCACAGAGACCCACCGGGTCCTTGAACAGCAATACATGCTGCCGGCCAATCAGAGGCACGTCAGTGGGGGCGATTGGCAGTGACATCAGGCGCTACCCGTTGCTTGTGCGCTAAAGTCAGCTGCCGGCTAAAGAGGACGCCATGCAGTGTTGGAGCAGGGGCAAGAAGAATCGTTTATTTTGTATGCATTAAATAGCAGCAGAAGAACATGGGGCATATATACCAGGATGGGGCCCAGGATGGGAGTCATATATACCGGGATGGGGCCCAGGATGGGAGTCATATATACCAGGATGGAGCCCAGGATGGGAGTCATATATACCGGTGTTACAGGCCAGATAGACCTCCCCACCCAGAATATACCAGAGGTTAAAGTGGTCAAACTATACCCTGGGGTATAAATTGGACTAGACCAGTTTATACCCCTCTGGGCCAGAATATACCCCAGCTGCTGTAGATCAGATTTTTCATGCTTTTGAGAACCATTGAGTGATTTACCTAACAATGGGGCCTCAGTCAGTGCACAGGGGCCCCGGGCAGTGCACAGGGGGGCAGACAGCGCATGGGGCCCCAGACAGCGCAAGGGTCCCCAGACATGGCACTGGGGCACCAGACATCGCACAGGATTGAGTGATATACTCAAGAACGGGGCCCCAGGCAGCGTACAGGGGGCAGAGACAGCGAACGAACGGGGTCCCAGGCAGCACATGGAAAGGCAGAGACACCGAACGGGGCCCCAGGCAGCACACGGGGGGCAGAGACAGCGAACGGGGTCCCAGGCAGTACACCGGGGCCTCAGGCAGTACACAGGGCCCCAGGCAGTACACGGGGCACCAGGTAGCACATGGGGGCCCCAGGCAGCGCATAGGGCCCCAGGCAGTACACAGGGGGCAGAGACAGCGAACGGGGTCCCAGGCAGTGTACAGGGGCCACAAGCAGCGTACGGGGGCCCCAGACATTACACAGGGGCCACAGACATCGCACAGGATTGAGTGATATTCTCTGCCCCCATGTGCTGCCTGTGGCCACTGTATGCTGTTTGGGGCTTTGTGTGCTGCCTGGGGCCCTGTGCGCTGCCAGGGGCCCCTGTATGCTGCCTGGGGCCACTGTGCGCTGCCTGGTGCCCTGTGCGTTGCCTGGGGCCCCTGTGTGCTGTCTGGGGCCCTCGTGTGCTGCCTGGGGCCCCGTTCGCTGTCTCTCCCCCCCATGTGCTGCCTGGGGCCACTGTGTGCTGCCTGGGGTCCTGTGCGTTGCCTGGCACCCTGTGTGCTACCTGGGGCCCTGTGCGCTGCCTGGGGCCCAGTGCGCTGCCTGGGGCCCTGTGCGCTGCCTGGGGCCCTGTGCACTGTCTCTGCCTCCCATGTGCTACCTAGGGCCCCGTGTTCTGCCTGGGACCCGTGTGCTGCCTTGGGCTCTGTTATTGAGTATATCACGCAATGGTTCTCAAAAGCCTAAAAAATCTGCTCTACAGCAGCTGGGGTATATTCTGACCCGGAAGGGTATAATCTGGCCTAGGCCAATTTATACCCCGGGGTATAGTTTGGCCTAGGCCATAATATACCCAGGGTATATACTGGCCCAGAGGGGCATAAACTGGCCTAGGCCACTTTAACTCCATGTATATTCTGGGCGGGGGGTTAATCTGGCCTGTTACAGCGGGATAGAGATATACCGTATTTTCCGGCGTATAAGACGACTGGGCGTATAAGACGACCCCCCAACTTTACCAGTTAAAATATAAAATCTTCTTAAAAGTCGGGGGTCTTCTTATACACCCTATGTCGTCTTATAGGGCCGGTGAATATGTGCCTTTTGGGGGGGGGGGGAGGGAGTGATCCTGATGACGAGGGGGCGTCTCACAGGAAAGTGAGTATCCCCCATTACCTTATCGTAGCGGTGCAGCGTGGGGGTCTCAGTGCTGGGAGTGGCGGCGGCGGCTGCTGTGCTCTGGTGCGGCGGCTGCTGTGCTCTGGTGCGGCGGCTCCTCTTCTGTGTGGGGGCTCTGTGCTGTGCGGTGGCGGTGGCGGCGGCATATCTTTATCCAGTTGGGGCTCCTCCGGCATCTCCTTAGCCCTGGAGGCCCCGCCGCAACTCCATGAGTGCAATGCAGCGGCCATTTTCCCGGAGGCAGCTCAATAGGTGCGATGCGGTGGCCTCCGGGAAAATGGCCGCTGCTCAGATTCAGATCTCGTCCCGAAATCTCGGGACACGAGATCTGAATCTGAGCAGCGGCCATTTTCCCGGAGGCCACCACATTGCACCGATGGAGTTGCGGCGGGGCCTCCAGGGCTAAGGAGATGCCGGAGGAGCCCCAACTGGATAAAGATACGCCGCTGCCGCCGCCACCTCACAGCACAGAGGCCCCACACAGAAGAGGAGCCGCCGCACCAGAACACAGCAGCCGCCGCCGCTCCCAGCACTGACACCCCCACGCTGCACCGCTAGGATAAGGTAATGGGGATTACTCACTTTCCTGTGAGACGCCCCCTCGTCATCAGGATCACTCCCCCTCCCCACCCACCATATACACCGGCGTACAAGTCGATTCCCGGCGTATAAGACGACCCCCGACTTTTAAGAAGATTTTCGGGGGTTAAAAAGTCGTCTTATACGCCGGAAAATACGGTATATTATATATATGGCAGAATGGGAGACATATATACCAGGATGGGGGATATACAGTGGTGTGAAAAAGTGTTTGTCCCCCTCCTGATTTCCTATTCTTTTGCATGTTTGTCACACTTAAATGTTTCAGATCAACAAACAAAAGGAAATATTAGACAAAGATAACACAACTAACCACAAAATGCAGTTTTCAAATGAAGGTCTTTAATATTAAGGGAAAAAGAAATCCAAACCTACAGGCCCTATGTGAAAAAGTGATTTCCCCCCCCCTTCCCTTCCCTTTCAAACATAAAGTAAGGGTGCGTGTCCACGCTCAGGATGGCCGGCGGTATCGCCGCAGCGGCGAAGCCGCTCGGCGATAAGCCCCGCCCCCTTTCTGGGACGCGATCATGCCGGATGTGTACTGTACACATCCGAGATCATCGCACCCCTCGCCATAGGGCCCTGTGATATTACCTGCGTCGCCGCAGCGTCGCCGCAGGTAGCACGGACATGCTGCGATCTGAAAAGACGCGCAGCATATCCGGAGTCGCAGGCCCGCCGCGTGCGGGTTTCCACGCATAGTGGACACGGGATTTCACAAAATCCCCTCCACTATGCTGGAACATCTGGACGCTGCGTGTTTGACGCTGCAGCGTCAATCACGCAGCGTTTACTTACCGTGGACACTCACCCTAACTGTGGTTTATCACCTCTTTGGGAAGCGGAGTTCACATTCCCTAGCCACATGCAGGCCTGATTACTGACACACCTGTTCTCAATCAAGAAATCACTTAAATGGGAACTGCCTGACAAAGTGAAGTAAACTAAAAGATCCTCTAAAGCTAGAAATCATGCCGCTATACAAAGAAATTCTAAAACAGATAAGAAACAAAGTAATTGAGATCTATCAGTCCGGAAAAGGTTATATAAAGCCATTTCTAAAGCTTTGGGACTCCAGCGAACCACAGTGAGAGCCAGTATCCACAAATGGAGAAAACATGAAACAGTAGTGAACCTTCCCAGGAGTGGCCAACAGACCAAAATTACCCCAATAGTGCAGCGATGACTCATCCAAGAGGTCACAAAGGACCCCACAACAACATCCAAAGAACTGCAGGCCTCACTTGCCTCAGTTAAGTTCAGTGTTCATCATGACTCTATCATAAGAAAGAGCCTGGGAAAAAATAGCCGGCATGAGTTTTGCCAGAAAACATCTTGATGATCCCCAAGACTTTTGGGAGAATACTCTGTGGACTGATGAGACAAAACTGTATATCCCATTACATCTAGTGTAGAAGTAACACAGCATTTCAGAAAAGGAACAGCATACCAACAGTAAAATATGGTGGTGGTGGTAGTGTGACGGTTTGGGGCTGTTTTGCTGCTTCAGGACCTGGAAGACTTGCTGTGGTAAATGGAACCATGAATTCTGCTGCCTCCCAAAAAATCCAAAAGCAGAATGTTTGGTCATCTCTTCTTGACCTCAGGCTGAAGTGCACTTGGGTTATGCAGCAGTACAATGATCCAAAACCAACCAGCAAGTCCACCTCTGAATGGCTTAAGAAAAACATAACTGAGACTTTGGAGTGGCCTAGTCGTAGCCCTGACCTTAATCCGATAGAGATGTTGTGGCATGACCTTAAAAAGGCAGTTCATAGGATTTAGAACTGTACAAGGGCCCATACATCTGCCCAACATGTGGGGGGCAGGTCCATATTTTGCATCGGGGACCTAGGACTCTAGCTGTGCTGCTTCTACCAGGAACATGCGGACTGGCGTTATCGTGGGTATATCCGCTCCTGGGACACTTTGGAGTGAGGACCCGGCTATATATCCCCATCAGAACCGTATGGAGGTGCATTATGCAGAGCACCGGGTGCCATGGTCGCTCTGCAGCACTGAAGTCTTCAGATGTAATAACTCCGGGATCGGCCGCTCTCGGCTTCGTCGTTGCTTATAAGATGAACAAACACTGAGACGCGGGATTATCTTTCGGCTGTTGGAGAAAATTAGGTCACCTCTAATCTTTTTGATATTTTTAGTGTGTAATTTATAAGTCATGTCTGCGGCTGGCAGCTGGTGCACATTCAGCAGTCTGTTTGGAGCTGGAAGGAAGATCGTTCCAGGAGCCTGGCAATATGTTTCCCAGACAAAAAAATCGTATTTATTGTCAAAGAATCTTCTATAGCACCCGTGAGAATGAGACAATGGGGGCACATCAATAACAAGGAAGAGAAAAACAAGGCTGCTTATTTCTAGAAACAGCGCCACCCCTGTCCACAGGTTGTGTCAGGTATTGCATCTCCATACCACGCACAACCAGATGTGGTGCTGTTTCTACAAGACAACACCCATGTATTTCTACCTCTGGCACCGAATGCATTATAAGGATGAATAAATGCAATAACGTAACCAATCTTAGCCCCTCCCACAAGGGATTAATTATGCTAATTAGGGGTGAAGCTATGACAACTGCACATTAATTATCATGGTTGTCACAGCAATCAGAGCTTTTAACCATCCGACATCTCAAGGAAAACAGATTAAATAACCAACGAGAGGAAATGAATCAGCGACATCCAGCGCAGAGTCGCCCTGAATTGTAAAGGCAGAAATGAGCTGACGATACATTATTCTGGAGACGACGAAGATTCATCATATTTCACAACTTTTGTCTTTAGAAAGATTTAATAGAGCGCGTCACTACAGGAATAATGGGACCTGGGCATTAAGGAGGAAGCACATGAGGGGCGACTGGAGCCTGGGCACTGCGGAGGAGGCACATGAGGGGCAACTGGAACCAGGGCACTAAGGAGAAAGTACATGAGGGGCGACTGGAGCCTGGGCACTAAGGAGGAGGCACATGAGGGGCAACTGGAGCCAGGACACTAAGGAGAAAGCACATGAGGAGCAATTGGAGCCTGGGCACTATGAAGGAGGCACATGAGGGTCAAATGGAGCCAGGGCACTAAGGAGGAGGTACATGAGGGGCGACTGGAGCCAGACACTAAGGAGAAAGCACATGAGGAGCGGCTGGAGCCAGGACACTAAGGAGGAGAAACATAAGGAGCAACTGGAGCCAGGGCACTAAGGAGGAGGCACATGAGGGGCAAATGGAGCCAGACACTAAGGAGGGAGGCACATGAGGGGCGACTGGAGCCAGGACACTAAGGAGGAGGCACATAAGGAGCAACTGGAGCCAGGGCACTAAGGAGGAGGCACATGAGGGGCAAATGGAGCCAGACACTAAGGAGGAGGCACATGAGGGGCGACTGGAGCCAGGACACTAAGGAGGAGGCACATAAGGAGCAACTGGAGCCTGTGCACTAAGGAGGAAGCACATGAGGGGCAACTGGAGCCAGGACCCTAAGGAGGAGGCACATTAGGAGCAACTGGAGCCTGTGCACTAAGGAGGAAGCACATGAGGGGCAACTGGAGCCAGGACACTAAGGAGGAGGCACATAAGGAGCAACTGGAGCCTGGGCACTAAGGAGGAAGCACGAGGGGCAACTGGAGCCAGGACACTAAGGAGAAAGCACATGAGGAGCAATTGGAGCCAGGGCACTAAGGAGGAGGCGCATGAGGGTCAAATGGAGCCAGGGCACTAAGGAGGAGGCACATGAGGGGCGACTGGAGCCAGGACACTAAGGAGGAGGCGCATGAGGGGCGACTGGAGCCAGGGCACTAAGGAGGAGGCACATGAGGGGCAAATGGAGCCAGACACTAAGGAGGAGGCACATGAGGGGCGACTGGAGCCAGGACACTAAGGAGGAGGCGCATGAGGGGCGACTGGAGCCAGGGCACTAAGGAGGAGGCACATGAGGGGCAAATGGAGCCAGACACTAAGGAGGAGGCACATGAGGGGCGACTGGAGCCAGGACACTAAGGAGGAGGCGCATGAGGGGCGACTGGAGCCAGGGCACTGCGGAGGAGGCACATGAGGAGCAACTAGAGCCAGGACACTGTGGAGGAGGCACATGAGGAGCAACTAGAGCCAGGGCACTAAGGAGGAGGCACATGAGGAGCAATTGGAGCCTGGGCACTGCGGAGGAGGCACAGGAGGGGGACTGGAGCCAGGGCACTAAGGAGGAAGCACATGTCCCCCTCCTCTGACCGCAATCCAGCATCGTGTCCCCCTTCCCTGACCGCCGTACGGCACCATACCCCCCTCCCTTGACAGCCATCCGGCACCATGCCCCCCTCCCCTGACCACCATCTGGCACCATGCCCCCCTCCCCTGACCGCCATCCGACACCATGCCCCCCTCCGCTGACCACCATACAGCACCATGCCCCCTCCCCTGACTGCCATCCGGCACCATGCCCCCCTGACTGCCATGCGGCACCATGCTCCCCTCCCCTGACCGCCATCCAGCACCATACACCCCTCCCCTGACCGCCATCCGGCACCATGCACCCCTCCCCTGCCTGCCATCCGACACCATGCCCCCTCCCCTGACCGCCATCCGGCACCATGCTCCCCTCCCCTGACCGCCAACCGGCACCATGCACCCCTCCCCTGCCTGCCATCCGACACCATGCCCCCTCCCCTGCCTGCCATCCGACACCGTGCCCCTTCCCCTGCCTGCCATCCGACACCATGCCCCCTCCCATGACCGCCATCCAGCTCTGTGCCCCTCCCCCTCTCTCCATTTGACATAAAGAAGTAGAAATTATATTCACAGACTGGAATAAATTGGCTTCAGCTTCAGTCTCAGCAGCAAAATACATTTTATTGTCCCCTGGCGAAGTGTAAGGAGCCACAAGCCGCCCGTCTGCTAATCCGAGCTGGCAGCGCCAGGCTCAGCCGTCAGCTCTCCGGAGATGGTTTTCAGGTGTGAAATGAACATGGACGCCGATGTAGATTATTCTCTGTAACTCACTGACGTGCCCTGGAAGCCTCCGCTCCCCCCTGCATGTAGAGCAGAGTGCAGACCCCACTCATCCGGATATATCTCCAATAGAAAACACATTATTCATTGACCCAGGACGTAAATAAATCGCAATCATTGCATCAATCATTGCATTATGGAAAGTTCTGCAACTTCTACACTTGGTGCTTTATTTGCTACAATTTTCAAGATCCCAGTTTGCTGTTAGTGAATCTAAACTGGAGAATGAGGAGGGGGGAATTGGAGTTTATTGGGCGCCATCCCGAGTATTAGGAAATCTTTTTATCTATTTATTGGCCAAGTAAAAAAATAGAAATAAAACTAAAGGTAGAAATATAGGGGGAAAAAAATCAACGTATAGATATAAAATCCACAATATTATTAATAACTAAAATTATTATTATTATTATTATTATTATTAACCCACGGTTTTATTGGCTTTACAATGCTAATATTTATATATATTTATTTTTACTGTCCTTATTAAATCTGTGATCATATTTCTGATAGAAAAATGTCTTTTAAGCCACACGATAAACTGTCAGGGAATAACCTCTACAAGATTCACACAGACTCGTATTGTTGCCATTGGTTTTATTTCTGCTTTTTGCTTGACCAATAAGTAAATTATTTTAAAACTATCGGAAACAAAGAGATTTCATTATGTAACACCGAATAAACCCCAATTTTCCCCATTGGTTATCACATGTATCTTAGGCCGCGATAGAGATTCAGCAATGAGACGGCTGCAGTCCCCATAGAGCTCCGCTCCACTGCTCACAGGGCGAGGACTCCGCATTTACTAATCCTTCCATATCACAATATCATTGTATTCACAGTTCTGTTCACCGGAGCGACCTTGTTACTCTACATATTTCTAATTGGATAAAATTGAAGTGAATTCTAACCTCATACTATCTACAGCTGAGGATTTGTTACAATGTATCAGTTTAGACGGTGAGATTAAAAAGTCTTCCATTTGTGCTGGTGATAAACTGTACTGCGCAAAAGCATTAGGCCGGCCTCACACTCAGCGTATAAAAATACGGTCCGTTTTTTCCGGCCGTAATACGCAGAAAAGTCCCCAAAATAGTGGTCCGTATGTCATCCGTAGGCAGGGTGTGTCAGCGTATTTTGCGCATGGCATCCTCCGTATGTAATCCGTATGGCATCCGTACTTCGATATTTTCTCGCAGGCTTGCAAAACCGACATCTAATGGATTCATGTGCTCAAATGTTCGTTAAAAAATATATACAGTATATATATATATATATATGTCATTGAGACGCATATATATATATATTCTGTATTTATATTTAATTCAGCGCGATATATGTGAAAAGCCGGTAATTCAATTGCCGGCTTTTCATTTCTCCTTCACAAACCCGACAGGATATGAGACATGGTTTACATACAGTAAACCATCTCATATCCCCCTTTTTTTTGCATATTCCACACTACTAATGTTAGTAGTATGTATGTGCAAAATTTGGGCGCTGTAGCTGCTAAAATAAAGGGTTAAATGGCGGAAAAAATTGGCGTGGGCTCCCGCGCAATTTTCTCCGCCAGAGTGGTAAAGCCAGTGACTGAGGGCAGATATTAATAGCCTAGAGAGGGTCCATGGTTATTGGCCTTCCTGGCTACAAACATCTGCCCCCAGCCACCCCAGAAAAGGCACATCTGGAAGATGCGCCTATTCTGGCACTTGGCCACTCTCTTCCCACTCCCGTGTAGCGGTGGGTTATGGGGTAATGAAGGGTTAATGTCACCTTGCTATTGTAAGGTGACATTAAGCCAGATTAATAATGGAGAGGCGTCAATTATGTCACCTATCCATTATTAATCCAATTGTATGAAAGGGTTAAAAAACACACACACATTATTAAAAATTATTTTAATGAAATAAGCACACAGGTTGTTTTAATATTTTATTGCTCTCTCAATCCAATCCACCTGAAGACCCTCGCTTGGCAAAATAATAAACCAACAATATACATACCTTCTGATGAACTGTCACGTCCCACGAAGTAAATACATCTGAAGGGGTTAAATCAATTTACAGGCAGGAGCTGTGCTAAAGCACTCGCTCGTACCTGTAAACCCCGGGTGCTGAAAGGAAAGCTGGGTGATCTGTACTTACATTGAGTCGCGGTGAGGCGCCCTCTGCAGGATGAACTCACATGAACTCGAGCGTGGGAACTTTTCCAAGGCTGCAGTTCATGAGAACATCCAGCAGAGGGCGCCTCACCGCGACTCAATGTAAGTACAGATCACCCAGCTTTCCTTTCAGCACCCGGGGTTTTCAGGTACGAGCGAGTGCTTTAGCACAGCTCCTGCTTGTAAATTGATGTAACCCCTTCAGATGGATTTACTTCGTGGGACGTGACAGTTCATCAGAAGGTATATATATTGTTGGTTTATTATTTTGCCAAGCGAGGGTCTTCAGGTGGATTGAGAGAGAAATAAAATATTAAAACAACCTGTGTGCTTATTTCATTAAAATAATTTTTAATAATGTGTGTGTGTGTTTTTTAACCCTTTCATACAATTGGATTAATAATGGATAGGTGACATAATTGACGCCTCTCCATTATTAATCTGGCTTAATGTCACCTTACAATAGCAAGGTGACATTAACCCTTCATTACCCCATATCCCACCGCTACACGGGAGTGGGAAGAGAGTGGCCAAGTGCCAGAATAGGCGCATCTTCCAGATGTGCCTTTTCTGGGGTGGCTGGGGGCAGATGTTTGTAGCCAGCGGGGCCAATAACCATGGACCCTCTCTAGGCTATTAATATCTGCCCTCAGTCACTGGCTTTACCACTCTGGCGGAGAAAATTGCGCGGGAGCCCACGCCATTTTTTTCCGCCATTTAACCCTTTATTTTAGCAGCTACAGCGCCCAAATTTTGCACATACATACTACTAACATTTGTAGTGTGGAATATGCAAAAAAATAAGGGATATGAGATGGTTTACTGTATGTAAACCATGTCTCATATCCTGTCGGGTTTGTGAAGGAGAAATTAAAAGCCGGCAATTGAATTACCGGCTTTTCACTAACACCGCTGCGTATTTCTCGCAAGTCACACTGCTGGTCCGTGTGGAATCCGTATTTTTCTCGCCCCCATAAACTTTCATTGGCGATTTTTTTTGCGCAATACGGTGACAAACGCAGCATGCTGCGATTTTCTACGGCCGTACAAGACCGTATATTACGGATGCGTAATATACGGCAGATAGGAGCTGGGCCATAGAGATTCATTGGGCCGTGTGTAATGCGAATTTTACGGACGTAGTTTATGCGCTCATACGTCCGTAAAACTCGCTAGTGTGAGGCCGGCCTTAGGCAGTTGTGAAACTAATGCTGCATAGTGGGAAGCTTTCAGAAATAGGAAGGATAATAGTGTGTTTTTATCAATTAACAAAATGTAAAGTAAATGAAGGAAAGAGAAATGTAAATACCATCAGTATCTGGTGACCGCCCATCACCTCCATCATCAGTATCTGGTGACCGCCCGTCACCTCCATCATCACTATCTGGTTACCACCCATCACCTCCATCATCAGTATCTGATGACCGCCCGCCACCTCCATCATCAGTATGGTCACTGGCGATCACCATATATTGATGATGGAGGTGATGGGCGGTCACCATATACTGATGATGGAGGCGACGGGCGGTCTCCAGATACTGATGGGATTGCATTTCTCTTTTCTTTGTATTTTAGCAGTTGATAATAGCAACCTATTATCCCTCCTATGGATGACGCTTCTCACCCTGACGCCTTTTGTCACCACTGCCTAACACTTTTGCACAGCGCTGTATTTAGTTCATGGACTGAATTCATTGTAACCAGCAGATAACTGATGTAGTCACGACTTATACATTGTGGTCCATGTCCCCCTCTTCCCTTCTCTGAACCCCATGGTTTATATGTAGCCCTGAGCTGCCATAGTCTCTGAGATAAGTGACAATTCGCTGACATGTAGCAGAGCTCCTGAGTCGTGAGACGCAGTGTTGCTCGCCTGTATGTTCCTGTGTCCTGGATGTTCTCTCCATTGTATCTCAGGGTTAGTTTTCTGCAGCAGTGCGTCCAATTAAGAAGGGCCCGAGGTTCTGTGGCCCCTGCGCTCCCCGGGGTCCCCCTAATTGTACAGTGAATGCCTCTATTATCAGTAGTGGGGGAGTAGAGCAGATATTACTTCCTGCAGATATTGCTGGAGATGAGCAGGTTCCCGTTGTTCCGCTCTATTTCACAGTTTGCAAAACTAACGACGCGGCGACGAAAAAACAAAACGGAGGAACATCGCAAGAAATTGGCTGCGGCCCAGGGACAAACTGGAGAGAAAATCTTCAGAGATTCTCCGAGAAATCAGCAGAAACTACAGACAAGAGTCCAACACACAACGAGGATGGAGAGGCAGCTGCAGACCACGGGGCCGAGCATCAGCCACGCGACCTGACATTTCTTACAAAAAAATCTGCCCTGATACATTGTAACAAATCCTCAGCTGTGGGAAATATAAGTGCACAATTAGAAACAAGTTCCCATTTAATGGAGAAGATTGAGATTTCCTGAGTCTGCGGCTCTGGAGATGAACTGATGGAGTTGTGCTGGATGCTCAAGCTCGGACTGGCCCTCGGGTGAACAGGTCAATCCTCCGGTGGGCCGCTCTGCAGGAGTAAGCCATTTACCCCCCAACATAAGCAGCTTTGCCCAATATATTTGCAGAATCTCACCATTTATCCAACACACGACCAAGTATAGAAGCGGAGGTGACTGTGAATGAGGGTAATGTGATACTTGCATGTAGGTGAAGAGTGGCCCCCAGAGTCCATGTTTCTGGTGGGCCCTTGCCACCCCAGTCTGATGCTGTTTATGGGTCCTCACTGGCCCCGGTTCTCATCTATATGGGGGCTCGTCATCAGCTCTGGATTATAGGACCCCCGTTATCCTGAGGACACGTCCCGGGGATACGCAGCCGCCATGTCTTCCCTCTGCTTCTTGGTTTCTTTGTTGTTGGGACTGAAGATTATGTTAATTACAAATATCTTACTATCCGATTTATGAAGAAATTTCTCGCCCTGACAACCTGATTATACGAGCGGCGTCAGGGTTACACGGGGCGACGTGCGGGGTCTTCTGAGGACAGCCCCCTTGTCTTCGGAGCTGATGTATTCACTCAGGGCTTCTCGCTGGAGGGGCTGCACATGGGGTCCGGACGGTTACATATAGACGCCGCGCTGCCATACATCTGTCCGACCGGCAGCCCCACTCCGAGGAGGGAAGAGATGTAGCGAGTTTGTGCCGATCACTGAGGAAACGCTCAGAATGTGAAATCCGCAGAGAAGACGCCGAGCGCAGCCTGCTATGTGCAATCCTTCAGGAAACGCTCCGTCTTGGAGGAGTTTTTCATATCCTGAGTTTCCCGCAGCCTTCGGATTGGACAGTGCTGAGACTAGAACCGATTCCAAAAGAAAAGACACAATAATAAAAACAAATTATAGTCTGTGTTTCCATTTCTACATATTTTCACGATCTCTGCTTGCTGTCCATAATTGAATAAAATTATTGTTTTCGTCAAAGGCTGAAAACCTTTCACCTCTCACAGCTGAAGGCTCGGTGTAGAGTCAATTCTCTGGGAGGTAACACAGCCTCCAGACTGATACATTGTAACAAACCATCACAACAAGAGAGGACAGAGGCTTCTCTAAGCTGGATACAAATGTAGCAAATATAATTTATGCTAAAAACTTGATAATAAATGGATTGTGCCAGGTTTGGAGGTAATTCCCTATCTACAGGATTCATAGGATAAGGAATAACTTTCTGATCGCTGGAAGGGTCACTGATCCCGAATATGAGGCTCTTTTTTCATAGATCGGAGGTCAAGCATGCGCCCCTCAATTCATTCTTAAAAGGAGCCAGCTGAGCGCAGCCCCCACTATCTCCGGCCGTCCTATTGAGAATGAATGGAGTGGAGGTGCCATACAGACTATAGCCCCCATTATATTGGCTATGGACCCTCATATACAGTCCATAGCCCCCCACATACAGTCTATGGTTCCCATTATATTGGCTTCGGCCACCTAAATACAGTCTATAGCCCCTATTATATTAGCTATGTCCCCCACGTACTGTCTATGGTTCCTGCTTGGCTTTGGCCCCTTATAAATTTCTATGGCCCCCTTATATTGGCCATGCCCCCCCCCCACATACAGTCTATTGCCCCCATCATATATTGACTATGGTCCCTCATAAACAGTGTAAGGCTTCCAACATACAGTCTATGGCCCCCATTATATAGGCTATGTCCCCCTCATGCAGTCTATGTCCCCCCCTTATATTGGCTATGTCCCCCACATACAGTCTATGGCCCCCCTTATATTGTCTATGTCCCCCACATGCAGTCTATGGCCCCCCCTTATATTGGCTATATCCCCCACATACAGTCTATGGCCCCCATTATATTGGCTATGTCCCCCGCATACAGTCTATGGCCCCCATTATATTGGCTATGACCCCGCCTACAGAAAATGGCCCCCATTATATTGGCTGTGTCGCCCGCATACAGTCTATGGCCCCCATTATATTGGCTATGGCACACCCACATACAGTCTATGGTCCCCCACATACAGTCTATGGTCCCCCACAGGCAGCGTAAGGCTTCCCACATACAGTTTATGGCCCCCATTATATTGGCTATGGCCCCCCGCATACAGTCTATGGAACCCATTATATTGGCTATGGCACACCCACATACAGTCTATGGTCCCACACATACAGTCTATTACCCCCGTCATATATTGACCATGGTCCCCCATAAACAGTGTAAGGCTTCCCACATACAGTCTATGGCCCCCATTATATTGGCTATGGCCCCCACATGCAGTCTATGGCCCCCCCCTTATATTGGCTATGTCCCCCACATACAGTCTATGGCCCCCATTATATTGGCTTTGGCCACCCACATACAGTTTATAGCCCCTATTATATTGGCTATGGCCCCCCCCCGCATACAGTCTATTGCCCCCATCATTAATTGACTATGGTCCTCCATAAACAGTGTAAGCCTCCCCACATACAGTCTATGGCCCCCAATATATTAGCTATGGCCCCCTACATACAGTCTATGGCCCCCATTATATTGGCTATGGCCCCCCCACATACAGACTATGGCCCCCTTATATTGGCTAGGACCCCCATATACAGTGTATGGCCCCTCTTATATTGGCTAGGACCCCCATATACAGTGTATAGCCCCCCTTATGCTGTCTATGTCCCCTCCGTTATATGGTTTTTGGAGGGAGACCAAGAGCCTTGGAGCAGCTGACGGTTTGGGGGCCATTACCCTTCTCCCCCTCTACTCTGGACCATGACAGGGGGCTGATAGAGATGTTCGGTTCCTCTCCGTTCCCCGCTGCACACGAGCCGCAGACGCAGGATATTTTCGTGGGTCTTGCACTTTGCAGTAATGAAATGGTCGGAGCTGCTGATTCTGCACATCTCTAATGTCGGCTCTGGAGAGAGATTGTTGATTGCAAACTAAACAGCGCTGAACGTCCGTCATCTCATGATTTAATAATGTAAAGAGCCGTTATCATTTACAATGGGAACATCAACAATGCAATAAACATTACAGAGCGGGGGAGGGGAACCTGTCGTAAAGGAAGAACAGGTGGAACCGCAGGGGGCAGTCGTGAGGCTACCAGGTGGGTGGGGGGCTTAGGATGCCCAGGGCTCAGCTACATGATGGGGCCCACCGCCGAGTACCACTTTCCATGTAATGGTCATCCACAGGATGCAGTTTGATTGAATCTGATGGAGGAGCAGACAACTACAGGCTCCTTGCCCTAACAATCTCCCTCCTATCGACCATATCCTGTGCCCTACAAGCCCCTGAGGCCACGCTCAGGACATTAGCCTCCCTGCTCAGTCGCTGAGCCCCTCATTGCATCGGATAGGTGGGTAATGGTCTATTTCTTTCTGTTGGGCATATATTATTTTTAAGTTGCATAACTAAAAGCATGATAAGAGGTATGATTTACTTTATAAGTAGATTCTTCTGTCATCATCATCCAAGGTTTTTTAAGGCCGGCTCAGGTGGCTATATGCTGCCTGAGTATTCAGGTTATGTGCACTCTGCTACCTCGTGGTTTCCAGGAGTAAAAGTATTCATCCACTCTGCTTCAAGCATTATCTGCTGTCCTGCAACCAGCTCCGACCACCAAGCTCAGTCCTGCAATTCCGGTCCTGTTTACACTCACATCTCTACTGCGACAAGGTATCTGATAACAACTCATCTTTCATTCTGTTTTTTGCACATTTGGCTCTGCTGCATCTTGTGCTTCCTACTTTGCTTTTCCATTGTCCACCCTACATGTCCTGCTGTCCTGGTCCTCGCTGTTCCACGTGCAGTATAGTAAGTCCAGCTCCGCTGTATTACCACCTCCGGTCCGTGCTGCTCCCCCTGACTTATGGCTTACAGAGTGCACGTCTGCAGGTGAGTCCTTACAGAGACGCTATGTCCACGTAAAGAAGATCACCATTACGGTGTAGTGCACCCTTACCCTCTGGAGAACAATTTTTTTTTGGGGGGGGAGGGTACACTCTAGCACTATTGCTTTCAGTATGTTTTATGGCACTACATTTTGGGGTAATGACGCCATTATTTTGTAAGTATTTGCATTGTCCCTTATGGCAGGTGCATTAATTGGGGCAAATAAGGAAGAAACAGGCTGAGACTTGGGGGGGCGAAGCAGGACGGGAATAAATGGGGACGATGCTGGAAAGTGTCTTGTGTTAGGATCTCTGCAGACGAGTCAGGATTGGAAGACGTTGTCGTAGGGGTCAGGGCAAGATGGAGAACAAGGGAAATGTAAATTTACCCCATCAGAAAGGACATCACGAATAAGTCACTGCATACAACTGCACTGCTATTGCTTACAGCCACGAGAATAAGTAAGTACACCCTCTGAATCCTAGGGCTTTACATATCTGGACATAATGAATAACACATCTAGTTTTTGCCAGGCCTTAAAATCAGGTAAATGGCAACCCGAAAAAGAACATCACATGAGTAATTACATCATCATTTACTTACCAAAAACAAGGACAAATTGCTGAAGCAGCATGTGAAAAATAAAGTACACCCTTACTGATTTCATTGAAATTAAAAGGTTAAGTGCCGTAATATAAAGCAGCTCTGTAAGGCGTCGCTCACACTGGGGTATAATATGGAGGAAACATCACACTGCGCTTGCACCAATGTTAGTGAAGGAGTCCCTGCTCATCTGTGAGTCTGTCCTCAGCTCTAATCAGACAGAGGAACAATCGCAGCATGTTACATATGGCCGCCCATATCAAACGGGATTCGCCTGAGCAAGTCAATGGGGGCGAGAAAAAAATATACAGCACACGGATCATCCTAGAAAACCCGACATTTCATCAGACAAGTACAGTAAGTTCACGGCCTGAACGGTCAGAATAGAAGATAATAGATAGATAGATAGAGATAGATAGATAGATAGATAGATAGATAGATAGATAGATAGATAGATAATAGATACAAGACCACTGATGATCTCCCTCAATCTGGGGCTCTACGCAAGATCTCACCCCATGGGGTAAAAATGATCAAAAGAGAAAAAATCCCAGAACCACACGGGGGGACCTAGTGAATGATCTGCATAGAGCTGGGACCACCGTAACAAAGGCTACCATCAGTAACACACTACGCCGCCAGGGACTCAGGTCCTGCAGTGCCAGATGTGTCGCCCTGCTTAAGCCAGTACATGTCCCGGCCCGTCTGAAGTTTGCTAGAGAGCATTTGGATTATCCAGAAGAGTATTGGAAGAATGTCATATGGACTGATGAAACCAAAGTAGAACTGTTTGGTAGAAAAAAAAACTCGTCGTGTTTGGAGGAGACAGAATGCTGAGTTGCATCCAAAGAACATCATACCTACTGTGGAGCATGTGGGTGGCAACATCATGCTTTGGAGCTGTTTCTCTGCAATGGGACCAGGACGACTGATCCGTGTACATGAAATAATGAATGAGGCCATGAATCGTGAGATTTTGAGTGCAAACCTCCTTCCCTCAGCAAGGGCATTGAAGATAAAACGTGGCTGGGTCTTTCAGCATGATAATGATCCCAAGCACACTGCCAGGGCAACAAAGGAGTGGCTTTGTAAGAAGCATATGAAGGTCCTGGAATGGCCTAGCCAGTCTCCAGATCTCGACCCCATAGAAAATCTTTGGAGGATGTTGAAAGTCCGAGTTGCCCAGCGACAGACATCACTGCTCTAGAGGAGATCTGCATGGAGGAATGGGCCAACATACCAACAACGGTGTGTGCCAACCTTGTGAAGACTTACAGAAAACGTCTGACCTGACGTCTGGATTTGTTTTCTCATTTTGACTCTCATAGTTGTGGTCTACCTATGATGTCAATTACAGGCCTCTCTCATCTTTATAAGTGGGAAAACTTGCACAATTGGTGGCTGATTAAACACTTTTTTCCCCACTGTAAATGGATAATAGACAGATAATAGATAGATAGATAGATAGATAGATAGATAGATAGATAGATAGATACATAGATAGATAGATAGTTGATGGATAGATAGATTGATAGATAGATAGATAGATAGTTGTTGGATAGATAGATTGATAGATAGATAATAGCTAGATAGATAATAGGATAGATAAATGGATAATAGATAATAGTTAGATAATAGATAGATCGATAGATACTAGATGCATAACAGATAGATATGCATTTCATGTGGTACTATAGGGTGTTTTGCATTATTAAACCTATTAAATAAATTAATAATTTTAAATAAATGATGTGGGGTTTCCCCTATTTTTGATAACCAGTAAAAGTAAAGCAGACAGCTGGGGGCTTAAATTATCAGCCTGGGAAGGTTCCTGGTTATTGGGCTCTTCCCAGCTCAAAAACACCAGCCTGCAGCCGCCTCAGAACTGGTGCATCACATGAGATGTTACAATTCTGGTGCTTTTTCCCTCACACTTGCCGATTGCCCTGGTGTGGGCTGGTGTTTTTAGTCTGGGAAGAGCCCAATAACCATTGACCTTCCTGGCCTGATAACATCAGCCCCCAGCTGTCTGCTTTATCTTGGTTGATTATCAAAAACTAGATGGTGGCCCCATTCTAACGCATCGGGTATTCTAGAATATGTATGCATGTATGTACGTCGCGCTGTGAGTGGGGGTTAAATTCCGCGCCAATATTACTGATTGGTCGCACCCGGCTGGCCGATCAGCGAAGCGTGGTTCAAATCTGGCGCCAATTCGCGGCCGGACTGCGCCTGTCGCTGATTCGTCGCAACCAATCAGCGATATTGGCACGGGATGTAAACACTGCTTCAGTGATTGGTCGCGCACAGCCGGCCGCGACCAATCAGCGATATTGGCGCGGTATTTAAACACTGCTTTGGTCATTGGTTGTGCCCGGCCGGCCGCGACCAATCAGCGACAGGCGCAGTCCATTCACAGCGTGACGTCCATATATACATACATATTCTAGAATACCCGATGCGTTAGAATCTGGCCACCATCTAGTATATATACAGGTCCTTCTCAAAAAATGAGCATATAGTGTTAAATTTCATTATTTACCATAATGTAATGATTACAATTAAACTTTCATATACTATAGATTCATTATCCACCAACTGAAATTTGTCAGGTCTTTTATTGTTTTAATACTGATGATTTTGGCATACAACTCCTGATAACCCAAAAAACCTGTCTCAATAAATTAGCATATCAAGAAAAGGTTCTCTAAATGACCTATTACCCTAATCTTCTGAATCAACTAATTAACTCTAAACACATGCAAAAGATACCTGAGGCTTTTAAAAACTCCCTGCCTGGTTCATTACTCAAAACCCCCATCATGGGTAAGACTAGCGACCTGACAGATGTCAAGAAGGCCATCATTGACACCCTCAAGCAAGAGGGTAAGACCCAGAAAGAAATTTCTCAACAAATAGGCTGTTCCCAGAGTGCTGTATCAAGGCACCTCAATGGTAAGTCTGTTGGAAGGAAATAATGTGGCAGAAAACGCTGTACAACGAGAAGAGGTGACCGGACCCTGAGGAAGATTGTGGAGAAGGACCGATTCCAGACCTTGGGGAACCTGAGGAAGCAGTGGACTGAGTCTGGTGTGGAAACATCCAGAGCCACCGTGCACAGGCGTGTGCAGGAAATGGGCTACAGGTGCCGCATTCCCCAGGTAAAGCCACTTTTGAACCATAAACAGCGGCAGAAGCGCCTGACCTGGGCTACAGAGAAGCAGCACTGGACTGTTGCTAAGTGGTCCCAAGTACTTTTTTCTGATGAAAGCAAATTTTGCATGTCATTCGGAAATCAAGGTGCCAGAGTCTGGAGGAAGACTGGGGAGAAGGAAATGCCAAAATGCCTGAAGTCCAGTGTCAAGTACCCACAGTCAGTGATGGTGTGGGGTGCCATGGCAGCTGCTGGTGTTGGTCCACTGTGTTTCATCAAGGGCAGGGTCAATGCAGCTAGCTATCAGGAGATTTTGGAGCACTTCATGCTTCCATCGGCTGAAATGCTTTATGGAGATGAAGATTTCATTTTTCAGCACGACCTGGCACCTGCTCACAGTGCCAAAACCACTGGTAAATGGTTTACTGACCATGGTATTACTGTGCTCAATTGGCCTGCCAACTCTCCTGACCTGAACCCCATAGAGAATCTGTGGGATATTGTGAAGAGAAAGTTGAGAGACGCAAGACCCAACACTCTGGATGAGCTTAAGGCCGCTATTGAAGCATCCTGGGCCTCCATAACATCTCAGCAGTGTCACAGGCTGATTGCCTCCATGCCACGCCGCATTGAAGCAGTCATTTCTGCCAAAGGATTCCCGACCAAGTATTGAGTGCATAACTGAACATTATTATTTGATGGTTTTTTGTTTGTTATTAAAAAACACTTTTATTTGATTGGTCGGGTGAAATATGCTAATTTATTGAGACAGGTTTTTTGGGTTATCAGGAGTTGTATGCCAAAATCATCAGTATTAAAACAATAAAAGACCTGACAAATTTCAGTTGGTGGATAATGAATCTATAGTATGTGAAAGTTTAATTGTAATCATTACATTATGGTAAATAATGAAATTTAACACTATATGCTAATTTTTTGAGAAGGACCTGTATATTGTCACAAGGAGAGTAATATTAATCCAGGTGGTGGAAACCTGGCAGCTCGTAACAGAACTTTGCTGGGTGACTTTGTACAATTCACTGCACTTCCCATTGCAGGTCCCATAGGAACATCTTCACTCGTTAGCCCCTATTTCAGGACTTACAACAGGATTCCTTGGGTTGCGGAGGGTAGATGACCTGGGTCAAAACCAAACAGGGCAGTTACAGGACAAAGTCAGACCACAGGGGTGAGGTCAATGAGGTGGCCAAGGTCAGAACCAAGTAGACGGAGTCAGAGGTTGAAACATCAGGCAGTCAGAATGTAATGTCAGTCCCAGGTGAGCTACAGGAACCAAGCAGCCGAGTGTAATGTCAGAGCAAGAGAGTAAACCAGGTTCAATACATACTTATAACTATCAACACCCTGCAGTAAGACGGGGCTTTAGTAGGGTGCGGTACATGAACGTGTGACCACTGGTGGGAACTGATTGCTCATGCTGGAGATCACACACACAGGAGGAGCTGGGACCAACTTTGGGGGAACCAGTGACGGCATATGGTGGGAGGTTACCTGCCCTCTGTGAAATCACCTGGATGGTTCAATCCTGTAGTGGTCGGGGTGGGCAGCCAGAGAGGGTCCTCAGGAATACAGCAGTGAGTTCAGAGAGACCCTCCTTTTCGAAAACTGTAGAAGTTAGTTGATGTGTGTTACCCGGGGTTTTAGGGATAAAGGGGTTTGTCCAGGCTGAAGTCATAAGACTCTACGTGACGGCAGACGTCCAAATCGTGGCAACACGTAGTGCACACAGTAAAGATTCCCCAGTATCCTTGGTGCAAGCTGGTGGTAGATTTGCTTACTTGCAGTCACTTGCCGACTAGACGCATTCGTTTTTTTGTAATTGATAGAAGTCACATGAGCCTAGCCAGGATGATTTGGCAGTCTGCAATCACACAGAGTGACTAATAACTTTTGTCCCAACCTTCAATTTGCAGTGATCAGTGTGGAGTTAACACAGAATATTCAAGCATTCAGTACCACCCAGTGTGATCAGCAACCAACAAGCATATTGTGCCATCAAGAGTAAACTACAACCACTAAGTACACAGCTCCAACGAGAGTGTACTGCAACCACCAAGCACACAGCATCATCAAGAGTGTACTGCAACCAAGCACACAGCATCGAGAGTGTACTGCAACCACCAAGAACACAGCGTCGAGAGTGTACTGCAACCACCAAGAACACAGTGTCATCAAGAGTGTACTGCAACCACCAAGCACACAGCATCATCGAGAGTGTACTGCAACCACCAAGCACACAGTGTCAAGAGTGTACGGCAACCACCAAGCACACAGTGTCATCGAGAGTGTACTGCAACCACCAAGCTCACAGCGTCAAGTGTGTACTGCAACCACCAAGCACACAGTGTCATCGAGAGTGAACTGCAACCACCAAGCACACAGCGTCATCGAAAGTGAACTACAACCGCCAAGCACACAGCGTCATTGAGAGTGAACTGCAACTGCAAAGCACACAGTGTCATCAAGAGTGAACTGCAACCACTAAGCACACAGCGTCATCAAGAGTGAACTGCAACCGCCAAGCACACAGCGTCAATGAGAGTGAACTGCAGCCACCAAGCACACAGTGTCATCGAGAGTGAACTGCAACTGCCAAGCACACAGCGTCATCGAGAGTGTACTGCAACCACCAAGCACACATTGTCATCGAGAGTGAACTGCAACCGCCAAGCACACAGCGTCATTGAGAGTGAACTGCAACCACCAAGCACACAGCGCCATTGAGTGTACTGCAACCACTAGGCACACAGTGCTATCGAGAGTATACTGCAACCACCAAGTACACAGTGTCATAGAGAGTGTACAGGAGCCACCAAGTACACAGTATCATCAAGAGTGAAATGCAACCACCAAGTACACAGTGCCATTTACTGTGAACTATCTGCACCACCGTCTTATTGGGGTGTACTGCAACCCCCCAAGTGCAACATATTCAAATGTTTCCATCTGTCAAGACGTTGTCCCAATAGTGTGTGAAATAGTGGCGCCATTCTTTAAAGGGGAATGCACCACTTTCTTAACCATCTTAGAATATGATCTGTAAGAAATCCTAGCGAATTGCTCCTATATTAGAGTAATATCTGCCTGGAGATATCTGTTAATGACTTTGGGGGTGCTGTAAAGGGTACAAATATTTTCAGCTTCACAGCTCCCGAGGAACCCCCGACGATAGGACACAAGGGTGAAGGAACCATGGGGAGATCCATGACTCATGGATCAGTTCCAGGATAAAGCTCCATTTGGCTCTTGTGACTCTCTGGACATTCTCTATATACCGTATTTATGTGCCACCTGCACAAGGGCCATGAGATAAGGGTTCCCATCCATCGAATTGATGGGGAAATGGATGAGGGGCTCGTTGGCAGCTGCCTGACACTGTGCATGAGGGACTCCCTCGCTGCCCTGTTTGCAGCAGCTTTGCTATATGGCTGGGGGCAGCTGCTGCTGTGATTCTTGGGGGGTGGCGGGTTTGCCGGTTATATGTTGGTGCCTACAGACGAGATCTATTTGCCGTTGCCACAAGTAACATAAGATTAACCGTATCTGACATGTTTATACAAAGCAGGAAGTGATTTAATGGAAATCCGGGAGATTGGAAGGGGTTTGCCTGCAGAGTCCGTGATCTGACTGCTAAGAGGGTCCATGACGTCAGTGGCTCCATCAGTCCAGATAAAACCCCCCTTCACCCACTCACTGTGATCAACCGGCTTTAAATCAGGGAATTACTTGCTCGGGAAAATCCTCCAGCTAAACATATAATTACTTTCAACAGGATCAATGCTGAGGAGCTAATTAGAGCAGCTGGGGGTCAGCGATATCCCCCATATATTGTTATGTATTTGGTTGTTTGTTGGCCCTCTGACCTCCGGAAGACGTGGGAGACGAGGGATGTGGGGTCTCCACTCTATTTATACAGGAAATATGCAAATGCAATAAATTGTTACATTGTATCCAGACACTGAGACATAAGGGTCAGATCCAGAATTATCATAGCCCTCCATGAGGACCATCACATCACAGCAGCCAGCAGCAGCGGGGTTAGGCGAAGGAGCAAATGCCGGATCCTGCTGGAGGATTGTCAGGCTATGCTAAGCTGCATTTTACGGTACCAGCAAAGGCTATGAGACTTCAGAAATCCCATGTGCACACACTGTGTTATTTTCCTCACTGATTTGGAAAACTGCTGTGTTTTTGAAAACTGCAGAATGTCGCTTCTTTCAGTATTTTTTCTCCCATAGAAAGCGATGAGTAAGTGCAAAACCGCAGCAAAAAATGCAGTTATCAGGTTTTGCAGCATTTTTGGTGCAAAAACCTAAGGAAGTTGCATCAAGAAACAACAAAAACACATTAAATACGCAGCAAAAAAACGCAGCAAACCGTGCTTTTTATAGCAGCTTCTTTAAGTAGGTTTTGCCTGCAGAAAAAAATGTAACGTGAACATAGCCTAAATGTCCCCAAATGTAGGGAAGACGCTTCCTAACCAGCACAAGCACAGAGCATCAAAATAATCCAGTGAGGACCTCGAGGGTCCTCGTGTCCAACCCTCTGGTCAATGCAGGATTCACCAAACCATCTCAGACAGATGTCTGTCCAGCCTCTGATTGTAGACTTCCATTGATGGAGAACTCACCACCTCTCGTGGCCGCCTGTTCCACTCATTGATCATCCTCACTGTCAAAAGTTTTTGTCTAATCTCTAATCTGTATCTTCTCCCTTTCAGTTTCATTCCATTTCTTCTTGTGTTTCCATATGCAAATGAAAATAATGATGATCCCTCTACGCTGTGACAGCCCTTCAGATATTTGTAGACATCTATTAAGTCTCCTCTTAATCTTTCTTGGAAGCTAAACATTCCCAGATCCTTTAACCGTTCCTCATAGGACATACTTTGCAGTCCACTCACCATCCTGGCAGCTCTTCTCTGAACTTGCTCCAGTTTGTTGATGTCTTTTTTAAAATGTGGAGCCCAGAATTGGACACAGTATTCCAGAAGAGGCCTGACCAAGGAGGAGTAGAGAGGGATAATTACTTCACGTGATCTAGACTCTATGCTTTTCTTAATACATCCTAGAACTGTGTGTGCCTTTTTTGCTGCTGTTGACTCATGTGCAGTCTGTGTTCCATTAGTATACCCAAGTCTTTTTCACACGAGCTGTTGCTTAGTTCTATTCCTCCGATTAGATAGATGTAATTTTCGTTTTTCTTGCCCAGATGTAGAATCTTGCATTTCTCCCTGTTAAATACCATTCTATTAGTTACTTCCCCCATTGTTGAAGCTTCTCTAGAACCTTCTGAATCCTTTCTCTGTCTTCTCTAGTGTTAGCAATCCCTCCTAGCTTTGTATAGTTTGCAAATTTGATGAGTTTACCTTCAATTCCCTTATAAAGATCATTTATAAAAATGTTGAACAACACTGGGGCCAGGACAGAGCCTTGTGGTCCCAACTGGAAACACTTTCAATTGGATGTACAACCATTTGTTACCACTCTTTGAGTATGATCACTGAGCCAGTTATAAATCCACCTAACAATAGACTTATCAATCTCAATCTGGGTAATTTTTTCAATAAGGATAGTATGAGCTACTTTATCAAAGGCTTTGCTGAAGTTGAGATATACTATATCTACTGCATTTCCCTGATCCACACAGTCAGTGATTCCATTGTAGGAGGAAATTAGATTAGTCTGGCATGACTTGTTTGCTACAAACCCATGCAGGGTCTAGTTAACTACTATATTCTTATCCAAGTACTTACAAACATGCTGTTTAATAATTTTACTGGTATAGAAGTAAGACTCACTGTCCTGTAATTTCTTGGCTCCGTCTTCTTTCCTTTTTTGAAGATAGGGACAACATTTGCCCTTTTCCAATCTTCTGGAACTTCTCCTGTTTTCCAGGATTTTTCAAAGATTCTAGCTAGCAGTTCTGCACTTTGCTCTGCTCTTTCAGTAACGTAGGATGTAATTCATCTGGATCAGGAGATTTACATTTATGTAAATTAGCTGTGTTCTTTCACCATCTCTCTGTTTATAGATAGTGTGGATTATTTTATTCCTTCGATGGCACCGTGAAGATCAGTTGATGTTACATTTGCTTTCTTAGAGAACACAGATGCAAGAGAGGAATTTAAAAGTTTGGCTTCTCAACATCATTTTTGACCATTTCACCCTTTTCATCCTGTAAAAATCCTATAGCATCTTTGACTTTTCGTTTTTCCTTTTGACATACCCCCCCAAATCCTTTTTTACTGCTTTTGGTCTCCCTTGCAAGCCTCACTTCATTAGTGGCTTACATGGTATGTAGGAGGGATATGTCGCTATTTCTCAGGGTTGGTTCTTGCTGTGGATCGGACTTTTCTCATTTTACTTATTTCCAAATCTGATTTCACAGACAATTGCCCCTACGTCAGTTGTTGAGATCCCTCGGATATTGGCGGCCGAGCATTTGATTTTGATTGCAGATATATAAAGCGTTATCAGCAGAGACGATTCCTGTAATGGGCCATTATTTCCCAGCACAAATTTTATTGAGCGGCATAAGTGACTCAGATGAAGTTTGATGCATTTTAAATGGTAGAGCGCTTGTGTTTACAGGAGCATGGCGGACGTGCGCTCACATCGCTTTCTTATGGCGCCCAAACACAATCGCCACATTCACTCATATTTTGTATCAGAATTCGCTTTGATGTTGGCTTGGTTCGGGTGTGGGGGGTATCCTATATTACTAGGATGGGAGGTACAGACCTCACATCCAGCCTATATTACTGGGAGAAACACACAGACCTCACATCCAGCCTATATTACTGGGAGAGACACACAGAGCTCACATCCAACCTATATCACTGGGAGAGACACACAGACCTCACATCCAGCCTATATTACTGGGAGAGAAAACAGACCTCACTTCCAGCCTATATTACTGGGAGAGAAAACAGACCTCACTTCCAGCCTATATTAATGGGAGAAACAACAGACCTCATACCCAGCCTATATTAATGGGAGAAACAACAGACCTCATATCCAGCTTATATTACTGCAGAAGACACACAGATCTCACATCCAGCCTATATCATTGGGAGAGACACTGACCTCACAGACAGCCTATATAACTGGGAAACACACTGACCTCACATCCAGCCTATATTACTGGGATACACAGACCTCACATCCAGCCTATATTACTGGAGAAGACACAAAGACCTCACATCCAGACTATATTACTGGGAGAGACACACACAGACCTCACATGCAACCTATATTACTGGGAGACACACACAGACCTCACATCCAGGCTATACTGCTGGTAAAGAAACTCAGATCTCACATCGAGCCTATACTACTGGGAAAGAAACACCGATCTTACATCCAGCCTATATTACTGGGAGGGAAACACAGACTTCACATGCAACCTATATTACTGGGAGAGACACACAGACCTCACATCCAGCCTATATTACTGGGAGAGACACACAGGCCTCATATCCAGCCTATTCTACTGGCAGAGACACAGACCTCACATCCAGCCTATATTACTGCGAGAGACACACAGACCTCACATCCATCCTATACTACTGGCAGAGACACACAGGCCTCATATCCAGCCTATGCTACTGGCAGAGACACAGACCTCACATCCAGCCTATATTACTGCGAGAGACACACAGACCTCACATCCAGCCTATATTACTGGGAGAGACACGCAGACCTCACATCCAGCCTATATTACTGGGAAAGACACACGGACCTCACATCCAGCCTATACTACTGGCAGAGACACACAGGCCTCATATCCAGCCTATGCTACTGGCAGAGACACAGACCTCACATCCAGCCTATATTACTGCGAGAGACACACAGACCTCACATCCAGCCTATATTACTGGGAGAGACACGCAGACCTCACATCCAGCCTATATTACTGGAAAAGACACATGGACCTCACATCCAGCCTATATTACTGGGAGAGACACACAGAGCTCACATCCAGCCTATAATACTGGATGAGACACACAGACCTCACATCCAGCCTATATTACTGGGAGAGACACACAGACCTCACATCCTGCCTATATTACTGGGAGAGACACGCAGACCTCACATCCAGCCTATATTACTGGCAGAGACACGCAGAGCTCACATTCAGCCTATATTACTGGGAGAGACACACATACCTCACATCCAGCCTATATTACTGGGAGAGACACAGACCTCACATCCAGCCTATATTACTGAGAGAGACACAGACCTCACATCCAGCCTATATTACTGGGAGAGACACACAGACCTCACATCCAGCCTATATTACTGGCAGAGACACGCAGACCTCACATCCAGCCTATATTACTGGGAGAGACACACAGACCTCACATCCAGCCTATATTACTGGGAGAGACACACAGACCTCACATCTAGCCTATACTACTGGACAAGACTTACACATCTCACATCCAGCCTATATCACTAGGAGACACTGATCTCACTGCCTATATTACAGGGAGAGAGACATATTCAAATGAAAAAATCTGAACCTTGCACCAAGCTGCAAAATACATATCAGGGTCAAGGAGTCTAACCACTAACACATGAAAAAACTAATTTTTCTATGTCTAAGATGTCAGTGGTGTCCATAGCCACAATGAGACTTCTGAACATAACAGATATTGGGCTATTTCTATGCCAGCACCCAACAGCCAATATGTAGCCAAATGGTAATATAAGAAATGGGTCTGGGTCCAATTCATCAATTCCAGATATTGTAAGTAATTTTTGTCTCTTCTTTTTTCTTCTTTTTATTTGCGTTTGTGGATTTTGCACCCAATACATCAAACTGGGAGCACAATGTTTGATAAGTTGGCGCAAATTAAAAAATGCCTGTTTTGGGGCTCTTTGTGCCTTTTTAAAGTTAAACATTTCTTTTGAAAATTTTCATAAGCGTCAAAAAAACAAACAAAATTACAAATGACTTTATACTCAGATAGGGTTAGTAGAAAAGTGCAAAAATTGACACATTTGAAAAAGATGCATATTATGAATCAGGCTATTGCTGCATTCATACGTCACTGTGTCATGGTCCGAGTATGACCATAATGACTGATCGTGGTACACGGACCGGCCGCGAGTCTACTGAGCTGCACTTTACAGCCTTTTAGTCATACATGAGGCTGTCAGGTTTGGATCAAGAGACCCACGGCCAGTCCTCACAACGGTTCGCACATAGGACTCACGGATTTATGAATGCGAAATAAAACATCTTGATAAACAAGACCACGGTAAGTATAGAAAAAAAAAAAAAAAGGTGCAACTAAATAACGAATAAGATACAAATAACAAGAAAAATCACTACTAGAACCACTTTTACTGGAGAAGAAAGATGCAAAACCAATAAGTAACTGGAGCCCTGGTGATTGTTTACAAAACATTAACATTACAAAGTTACAGAACTTTGCAAAACACAATGATAAACCCTTTATTTACAAAATAATCTGAATATTTGGATGATTTGTGATTCTGTTTATACAATTACATCTAGAAATGTATCTAGAGTATAAACAAAACCTCCTGTTGTCACAGATTTGTGCATCCCAAATTACTACTCCATCCACCAGAATATTAAAGCAAAGAAGACATATATGTCTGCTCTTATAATAATGTCACATATATAATAATCTGCTCCTCGGGCACATGATCTGTAATACTGATATAATCACCGACAAGAAATACAAAAAAGAGCTCCGGTGTTCTCCAGACCATAATCTGATTTGCAAAATAGTGAAATCAGCACAATGTGAAAGGAAATCCAATTACTACCTTTTATTAAATTTCCCTACAGTGAATTATTCTCCACAATTAATTACCGATTTATAGAAAGAAAAATGATTCCAGAAAAAGATCAAGAAGAGAAACAGAAAAAGAGCAACAATCACATAAGAAATCCTAAATCTACTGTACAACAAACTAATATCCATAGAGGGCAGTATTATAGTGGTACATAGGGGCAGTATTATAGGAGTTACATTCTTGTACATAGGAGCAGCATTACAGTAGTTATATTCTTGTACATAGGGGCAGTATTATAGTAGTTATATTCTTGTACATAGGGAGCAGTATTATAGTAGTTATATTCTTATACATAGGAGCAGCATTACAGTAGTTATATTCTTGTATATAGGAGCAGTATTATAGTAGTTATATTCTTGTACATAGGGAGCAGTATTATAGTAGTTATATTCTTGTACATAGAGGGCAGTATTATAGTAGTTATATTCTTGTACATAGAGGGCAGTATTATAGTGGTTATATTCTTGTACATAGGAGCAGAATTATAGTAGTTATATTCTTGTACATAGGAGGCAGTATTATAGTAGTTATATTCTTGTATATAGGAGCAGTATTATAGTAGTTATATTCTTGTACATAGGGGGCAGTATTATAGTAGTTATATTCTTGTACATAAGGGGCAGCGTTATAGTAGTTATATTCTTGTACATAGGGGCAGTATTATAGTAGTTATATTCTCGTACATAGGGGGCAGTATTATAGTAGTTATATTCTTGTACATGGGGCAGTATTATAGTGGTTATATTCTTGTACATAGGAGCAGAATTATAGTAGTTATATTCTTGTATATAGGAGCAGTATTATAGTAGTTATATTCTTGTACATAGGGAGCAGTATTATAGTAGTTATATTCTTGTACATAGAGGGCAGTATTATAGTAGTTATATTCTTGTACATAGAGGGCAGTATTATAGTGGTTATATTCTTGTACATAGGAGCAGAATTATAGTAGTTATATTCTTGTACATAGGAGGCAGTATTATAGTAGTTATATTATTGTACATAGGAGCAGTATTATAGTAGTTATATTCTTGTACATAGGGGGCAGTATTATAGTAGTTATATTCTTGTACATAAGGGGCAGCGTTATAGTAGTTATATTCTTGTACATAGGGGCAGTATTATAGTAGTTATATTCTCGTACATAGGGGGCAGTATTATAGTAGTTATATTCTTGTATATAGGGGGCAGTATTATAGTAGTTATATTCTTGCATATAAAGGCAGTATTATAGTAGCTATATTCTTGTACATAGGGGCAGTATTATAGTAGTTATATTCTTGTACATAGGGAGCAGTATTATAGTATATTCTTGTACATAGGGGCAGTATTATAGTAGTTATATTCTTGTACATAGGGGCAGTATTATAGTAGTTATATTCTTGTACATAGGGGCAGTATTATAGTAGTTATATTCTTGTACATAGGGAGCAGTATTATAGTAGTTATATTCTTGTACATAGGGGCAGTATTATAGTAGTTATATTCTTGTATATAGGGGCAGTATTATAGTAGCTATATTCTTGTACATAGGGGCAGTATTATAGTAGTTATATTCTTGTATATAGGGAGCAGTATTATAGTAGTTATATTCTTGAACATAGGGGCAGTATTATAGTAGTTATATTCTTGTATATAGGGACAGTATTATAGTAGCTATATTCTTGTACATGGGGCAGTATTATAGTAATTATATTCTTGTACATAGGGAGCAGTATTATAGTAGTTATATTCTTGTACATAGGGGCAGTATTATAGTAGTTATGTTGTTGTACATAGAAGCAGTATTATAGTAGTTATATTCTTGTACATAGGAGCGGTATTATAGTAGTTATATTCTTGTACATAGGGGGCAGTATTATAGTGGTTTCTTGCACATAGGGGCAGTATTATAGTGGTTTCTTGCACATAGGGCAGTATAATAATGGTTTATTGTACATAGGGGCAGTATTATAGTGGTTTCTTGTACATAGGGCAGTATAATAATGGTTTCTTATACATAGGGGCAGTATTATAGTGATTTCTTGTACATAGGGCAGTATAATAATGGTTTCTTGTATGTAGGGGGCAGTATTACAGTTGCTAGCTCTGTGCTCTGTGTTAGGATCTGTTTCGCTGTTACTCACATTGCGCAGTTGAAGTACCGTCCTTTTACTTGACGCTCTGCTGTATAATGAGGGGAGTAAGTGCTGGACTGTGTCATTAATGTTGATCACGCCAGTTCTGTCACATATATTATTTATCGCAGTGATGTGGAGGCTTTGATGTACTAATTTCTGTAATTACTGTAGTTGGTCTTGGGTTCTCAATGTGATACAGTGTAACAGAAGTGCAATAGTCTTCACTCCCCATCAGGTGCTGCTGAGTTGCTGTATCTAGGCCTTAATTATGCCGCTGCATATTTCTCCCCATATCATAGATTTTGTATGAATTCTGTAGACGCAGCAGTCAGAATTCACATAGACGGAATGAAATCCGTAATGAATGGAAACCAGCCACCGCAGAAATTCTGATAAATAAAATGAACAGTTCAGCTTCTGTTTTGCAAGAGCGATCAAATTTCCACAAGACGTATGTGGCACTTCCAGGCGCGGCCGCGGTGATAAGTGAAGTGTATTTTAATTTTATAGGTCTATAAATGTTCAGAGGAGAAATTAGCAGAACTGGAGCGGCGCGCACAGACGCACTTCCTCTTCATATCAGAATTTATGGGGGCGCTAACGGCCGCTTATTCCCAAAACTGGATCATTATCTGTAGTGTTAAATGGAATGGCGCCCCTGGAGGTCAAACTTGAGAATACAAGAATCTCATGCTACTAAATGTAACTTTTCTTTCATTCTCTTTAAATATTGTTACATTTATAGAAACAATTCCGCACTTTTCAAAATAAATAGTTTTATTACTAATTCTGTATTCCAGATATGGATCCTGCTGCATGTTATTAATAGGGTTATCATCATTATCATTCATCATTCATCCACAGGATAGGTAATAAATGTATGATTGCTAGTGGGACCCCCACTGACCATGAGAATGTGGGTCCTGTGTGTGATTGCAGCAGTAGTGAGCACAGAAAACCACCACTCCATTCACTTCTATGGGTCTGTGGGAGACTCCTATAGAGAGTGAATGGAGCAATGTTCAAGGATGTGCACTATTCACACAGGGATCACGAGACCCCCACTGTAACAGATATCATGAAGAGTAGGTCCCATTAGAAGAAATAGGAACCTTCACCTGACCCTGGCAAACTGGGTGTATGTCGCGAACGTGCATATGGGTGCTTGCGTGTATGTAGTGAGCGTGCATATGGGTGCTTGCGTGTATGTAGTGAGCGTGCATATGGGTGCTTGGGTGTATGTAGTGAGCGTGCATATGGGTGCTTGCGTGTATGTAGTGACCGTGCATATGGGTGCTTGGGTGTATGTAGTGAGCGTGCATATGGGTGCTTGCGTGTATGTAGTGAGCGTGCATATGGGTGCTTGGGTGTATGTAGTGAGCGTGCATATGGGTGCTTGCGTGTATGTAGTGACCGTGCATATGGGTGCTTGGGTGTATGTAGCGAGCATGCATATGTGTGCTTGGGTTTATGTAGTGTGCGTGCATGTGTGTGCTTGTATGTGTGTAGTGTGCGTGCATATGTGTGCTTATGTGTATGTAGTGTGCGTGCATCTGTGTGCTTGGGTGTATGTAGTGAGCATGCATATGTGTGCTTGTGTGTATGTAGTGTGCATGCATATGTGTGCTTGGGTGTATGTAGTGAGCGTGCATATGGGTGCTTGGGTGTATGTAGCGAGCATGCATATGTGTGCTTGGGTTTATGTAGTGTGCATGCATATGTGTGCTTGTGTGTATGTAGTGTGCATGCATATGTGTGCTTGTGTGTATGTAGTGTGCGTGCATCTGTGTGCTTGGGTGTATGTAGTATGCGTGCATATGTGTGCTTGGGTGTATGTAGTGAGCATGCATATGTGTGCTTGGTATTGATGAGCGAATATACTCATTACTCGAGATTTCTCGAGCATGCTCGGTTGACCTCCGAGTATTTTTTAGTGCTCGGAGATTTAGTTTTCATCACCGCAGCTGAATGATTTACATCTGTTAGCAAGCAGCATAAGTACATGTGGGGGTTGCCTGGTTGCTAGGGAATCCCCACATGTAATCAAGCTGGCTAAGAGATGTAAATCATTCAGCTGAGGTGAGGAAAACTAAATCTCCGAGCACTAAAAAATACTCGGAGGTCACCCAAGCATGCTCGGGAAATCTCGACTAACGAGTATATTCGCTCATAACTAGTGCTTGGGTGTATGCAGTGAGCATGCATACAGTTGTGCTCAAGCGTTTACATACCCCAGCAGAATTTTTGCTTTCTTGGCCTTTTTTCAGAGAAAATTAATGATAACATCAAAACTTTTTCTCCACTCATGGTTAGTGGTTCGGTGAAGCCATTTATTGTCAAACTACTGTGTTTTCTCTTTTTAAATCATAATGACAACCCAAAGCATCCAAATGACCCTGGTCAAAAGTTCACATACCCTGGTGATTTTGGCCTGATAACATGCACAGACGTTGACACCAGGGCCGGACTGGCCATCTGGCAATTCTGGCAAATGCCAGAAGGGCCTGTCTGGTCATGGGCTGCCTTGTCTGCTAAGTTGTTAAGAGAATCGGTGTTCTCAAGACACCCATACTGTTAAGAGTTGTGATGAAGCACAAAGTCACTGACTCCATCACTTACCCCAGCTGGCCATGGGTATCATTAGAAATATTGGTCTTGTAGAAAATCTTCCTTTCCTCCATCCAGGGTAATATTAGTAGTATATCCTGTCTGGTGCTTGGGGATGGGGACAACATGGGCTTGTGTGATTTCAAATGCCAGGGCTGAATTTCAGTCCCAGTCCATACCTGGTTGACACAAATGGGTATGAATGGCTATTAAAAGTAACATCCTCACCTGTGACTTGTTTGCTTGTAATCAGTGTGTGTGTGTGCATAAAAGCTGAGTGAGTTTCTGGGATCCAGACAGACTCTTGCATCTTTCATCCAGCCACTGACGTTTCTGGATTGTGAGTCATAGGGAAAGCAAAAGAATTGTCAATGGATCTACGGGAAAAGGTAGTTGAACTGCATAAAACAGGAAAGGGATACAAAAAGATATCCAAGGAATTGATAATGCCAGTCAGCAGCGTTCACACTGTGAGTAACAAATGGAAAATCAGGGGCTCTGTAATAACAAAACCACGGTCAGGTAGACCAACAAAAATGTCCACAACTGCCAGGAAAATTGTTCGGGATGCAAAGAAAAACCCACAAATAACATCAGCTGAAATACTGGACTCTCTGAAAACTAGCGGTGTGGCTGTTTCAAGATGAACAATAAGGAGGCACTTGAAGAAAAATGGGCTGCATGGTCGAGTCACCAGAAGAAAGCCATTACTGCATAAATGCCACAAAGTATTTCGCCTACAATACGTAAAACAGCACAGAGACAACAAGCCTCAAAACTTAGGAAAGAGGGTAATTTGGAGTGATGAGACCAAAATCAAACTTTTTGGCCACAACTATAAACGTTGCATTTGGAGAGAGGTCAACAAGGCCTATGATGAAAGGAACACCATTCCTACTGTAAAGCATAGAGGTGGATTGCGGATGTTTTGGGGATGTGTGAGCTACAAAGGCACAGGAAACGTGGTCAAAGTTGAAGGAAAGATGAATGCAGCACGTTATCAGCAAATACTGGAGGCAAATCTGCAATCATCAGCCCAGAAGCTGCGCATGGGATGTACTTGGACGTTCCAACACAACAACGATCCAAAACACAAGGCCAAGTGGACCTGTCATTGGCTACCGCAGAGCAAAGTGAAGGTTCTGGAGTGGTCATCTCAGTCTGCTGACCTCAATATCATTGAGCCACTCTGGGGAGATCTCAAGTGCGCAGTTCATGTAAGACAGCCCAGGAATTTACAGGAACTGGAGGCTTTTTGCCAAGAAGAGTGGGCAGCTTTACCATCTGAGAAAATAAAGAACCTCATCCACAACTACCACAAAAGACTTCAAGCTGTCATTTATGTTAGAGGGGGCAATACACGGTATTAGAAACGGGGGATGTGAACTTTTGATCAGGGTCATTATGATTTAAAAAGAGAAAACACAGTAGTTTGACAATAAATGGCTTCACCCAACCACTAACCATGAGTGGAGAAAAAGTTTTGGTTTTACCATTCATATTCTCTGAAAAAAGGTGAAGAAAGCAAAAATTCTGCTGTGGTATGTAAACTTTTGAGCACAACTGTATGGGTGCTTGGGTGTATGTAGTGAGTGTGCCCATGTGTGCATGCAGGTATATAGTGAGAGTGCCTATGTGTGCAAGTAGGTATATAGTGAGCGTGCCTATGTGTGCATGTAGGTATATAGTGAGCATGCCTATGTGGGCATGTAGGTATATAGTGAGCGTGCCAATGTGTGCATGTATGTATATGCAGCACCCCAGGTGGCTGGTTGCTGCAGTGATGTTGCTTTTCCTTCGGGGAGAGTAATGTCATGCTCAGAGGCAATGGAGTTCTCTTCACCAGGTAAGGCACACACATGCAACACATTCTGAATCCAGGCCAGGAGGGGGAGCTCAGGACCCGGATTCAGAGGTGCTTCCCTACTTCCCTATGCTTTATGTATCCTGACCTGGAGGAGGAGCTAGGGAGTTGGTCCTAGGAGACCAAGGAGAATGGACATCCAGGAGAGACACAGAGCAGACAGAGAGGCCTGGCAGCCACGAGGGAGCTGCAGCTTCTGGAAGGAGTGAGACAACCTGAAGGGTTGTTGTATGTGGAGTAGCCAGAAGGGAAAGAGCACAGGAGAGGAACAGAGCTCAGAGGGGAACTGTGGCAGGGCACCCTCAGGGCTGAAGCGCAGTAGCCGGGAACCGGGAGCCCGAGGCTTTTGTGGGACTCTAGGACACAGAGCAGAACCGGAGGGCAGAGAATTACATGGACTTTGCCCATATTCACCTGTGGTACAGCAGCACCTGAGGAGCCCGGGGCATGTTAGAATCCCTGTAAAAAGGCTCAAGCTGCCCGTCATGCAGGTACCTGTCCCAGGACAGGGGGAAACTGGAGGACCCTGTATGAAGCTTCAGGCAGCAGGGATCTCACCTTTAATAGCGTTAGTTGGAAAGGCTCACGGACCTCTACTGGAGAAGGGAACCCTCTATTGCCTCTGAGCTGGCCGGACCACCATCACCCGTGCCTGGTACCCTGGACTGTGGCCAGCAACCTACAGTAAACCAAGTAAAGACTTACAACTTGTCTCCTCCATTTATTCACTGGCACATACTATCATCTCTGCCATACACTATAGGACCCCTGGGGACCCCGCTTCACCTGTGGGAAGTGTAACATCTGTGCTGCCGCAACATCTCCCAGGGGACCCCTTTAATGCAGCGTCGGTCCTACTACTGACCGAACTCCACAGGTGGCGTCACAACAAACTTTGAACATTTTCCCCTTTAACGTTGAGGCCCAGGGCCACGAACCGGGTCGCAGCCACCGTGACATTCCCCCTTGCGACCGGACCCGGTACCGAGTATCCCACTGTCCTGTGGGCGACTCATATATAGTGAGCGTGCCTATGTGTGCATGTATGTATATAGTGAGTGTGCCTAAGTGTCCATGTATGTACAGTATATAGTGAGCGTGCATATCTGTGCATGTATGTATATAGTGAGTGCGCATATCTTTGCATGTATGTATATAGTGAGTGTGCCTAAGTGGGCATGTATGTATATAGTGAGCGTGCCTATGTGTGCATGTAGGTATATAGTGAGCGTACATATGTGGGGGTTTATCTGTCACTTTTCTCTTAAGCAATAGCCCCAATAATTGATTGGCAAGGACATTTTACTGTCAATTAAAGGGTGTCCCAGCTCCAGTTTCCTCTTTTATGGAGTTTCCATTTAAGTCTCAAACTCTTTTAAAGTGTTTTTTTTTTGCCTGTAAGTAAAACAGCAAAGGCTTTTCAGGATGTGTGGAAAGCGAGGTGCCGACCACTGTGGGCAGTGGCAACCTCTGTGGTGAGATGGCCGCCATTAGTGGTCGTTGCTCAGTGGGGCTGCTCCTACACTGGATGATGCTTTGTGCTGTGACTTTTGATGGCCGTGTAATATATACTATACAGTGCCTAAATAAAAGTGCACACTAATGCAATACTCTATACTGCCATACAGTGCTCACTACCAATACACAGAATCATCTAATAATGTAACAGGCATACAAACTTACAATAAGATTTATGGTGGTCACGAGCATCTGATGCTTAGCCCCCCCGATCCCACCTTCAGAAGATCTGGCCGTTACGCCCTGTCCTGACTATCAACCAGGGAGTCATCATAAGGCACAAGTCCGGGCCTGAGATTTCTACCTAACATGTCTTCATTCTGGACATTTTGGGTTATGTCTCCCGACCACTACAAGGATCTAATCACAAAGGATTCCCCTTAAAGGGGTTGTCCAGTGAAAACAAGCTGTGAAATATTTGCAGGATAGATAAGTGATTAGTGGGTGTCCGATCACTGAGACCCGCACCGATCAGCACAACGCACATGTTTTATCCTCAATGTTGAACTTTTATCCCTGTAATAAAATAGAGTGACGTTTTCATTCTCCATGGGGCTGCCAAAAAAAACTGAGGGCAGCACTTGGCAGACCCAGAGAGAATGATTGGAGTGCTGGTCAGGTAGGTGCATCGCTGCTCCTGTGCTGAAATTGATGCAGGTCCGGACAGCCCCTTTAAGGATACTGCCAAGATGGTGAGAAAGACTTATAGGATGAGAGAAGGGTCTCTAGTGCCATCCATTGGAAATAAAAGTCTCATAAGTCAGCAGTGACCCTTTAAAGAGCCTTGCCACATAACTTAGAATATAAAGCCAACACAGAACCTTTCTTTGTCTACAGCTGTTTCGGGGATCTTGCACCTCATCAGTGCAAAGTAGGAGACGGGTGACCGGGCAAGAAGCCTCCAGGGGTGCATTGCCTATACTCTCTCTACAACTGCTTGGCAATCTCTGCAGGAAAAAATGTACCCTTTATATTGTCACTGAAAGCCTCTCACACAGCACGTTAGTCTCCTTCTTTGCACTGATGAGGAGCAATAACCCCGGAACTGTGGTCGGCAGAGGGAGATTATGGTTTGGGCTCATATTGTAAGTCATGTAGCAAAGGTTCATTAAAGGGTCAACACTGACTTATACATCCGCCCATAAGTCATCGATATTATTCCAGGACCATTCGGCTGAGCAAGATTCCTCTGTTATCAGAAATCATTCCGCATCTCATCATTATAATTGCTGCACCATAAAGGAGAAGACAGCTGCGCTTCTATGTTCGGTGAGCAGAATGACCTGGGTCAGGACGATGGAGGCGACTCACCCAGAAGTGCTACCTCCAGTTATGTGGGAACCCAATAACACCATGACTGTGGGGAACTCTAACAACCAAAGGTCAGTAATAGGGGAGGTTGGCCCAGCACATGTGGGGTCTAATTACCATCAGCTCTGGGAATATGGGAAATGATGAGACGCCGGTGTTATTAGTGATGAGCGCCCCATAGGGAAATTAAACCGTCCAACCACAACCACAGGGACCACTGGTCCAGTAATCAGCAAACGGCGACTGTCAAATCAAATAACCCGAATGACAAACCAATCCCAAAGCAAATAAAGGTGCAAGCGGAGAGAAGCAGAGGTCCGAAACAGCTGGAGAGACCCCAAGAGACTGCAGCAGTAACTGTGGTGGAAGGTGGTCCTACAAAGTGCTGACTAAGGGGCTGAATATAAATGCATGAGCAATGTTCAGATTTATATTTCTAAAATAATTAAAACTACTGATGAAGCTTGAGGCGAAACGGGGAACTGGAAAACATATTACCATGGTGGGTCTGATATACGTTTTACTGCGTCCCTGAGGATGAAGGTAGCGACTGACTGACATTTTTATCTTATAGCACTAAGCACTGTATACTTTAAATGGGATGTGTCAGTCTATTGCTGCCGTTCTATGGAGCAACCACTAAACGTCCATTAGGTCAAACCTTGCTGTTGTAATTCTTCTGTACTGACCCCTCAGATGGAGCCAGGCTCTGGGTGAGCCGAGGAGTGCTATTTGTTGTGTGTTTTCCCACTGGTTGTCATACCTTCCTCGTGCTGTCTTATTGTAACAGTGGCACTAGTGAATCGCTGGCCGGCACACTACACAGGGTGAGTTCAGGGCCTGTGAGGGACTAGGCAGGAGATCGGGGAAGGACCTGTCCAGGGACTATAGGAGGTGCAGGGATCAGACTCCGGTTTGTTAGGAGACCCCTCTCCCTATCGCCAGGGTCTCCCTGCACATCTTCCCTGGTGTTTCACTGCATGCTGGGCGTCCTCTTGGCCCCTGCATGATGTGTATTGACAGGCGCAGTAATACTGCATAGAGCTGCAGCACTTTAATTTTCCTGTTTTTAGTTATTTTGTTGAGCTCCACAGAACCTACCTTTTTCCCATAAGATGGCCGTGGCAGCCGCATTGTTCCCACCACCATGGATGATGATATCTGGGATTGGTTTGCACTGATCCTTTAGACTGAATGTGCGTTTGTGATTATCATTGGCGCAACAAAACTTTTTCTAACCATTAGATGGCACAGGTATAACGTGGGCTAACGGGATCATTGTATTCTATTACTGATTACATTACAAGCTGTTCTATTATGTCTATTTCATTAGGGTTATGTATATACACAGGAGATGCCCAGGTTATACCAGCTGTACATATATAATTATATACAGGAGATGCCCAGGTTATACCAGCTGTACATATATAATTATATACAGCAGATTCCCAGGTTATACCAGCTGTACATATATAATTATTTACAGGAGATGCCCAGGTTATATCAGCTGTACTTATATAATTATATACAGGAGATACCCAGGTTATACCAGCTGTACATATATAATTATATACAGGAGATGCCCAGGTTATACCAGCTGTACTTATCTATATATATAATTGTCTAAGGGGTACTTCCGTCTTTCTGTCCGCAACTTCCGTAACGGAAATCCCGCGTCGCTGATTGGTCTCGCCAGCTGTGTTATGATCTGGTGGCCTAGGAGCGGCATGAGACGTACTCTGGAGAATGTGGTAACTGTACTGACCGCAGACCCTGGACTTAACACCACAACTAGAAGTAGCCGTGGGATGTACCTAGCAATCCTAGACACCTCGACACAGCCGGAGGACTAATTAACCCTATAGATAGAAAAGGGAAAACTATCTCGCCTGAGAGAAAATTCCCAAAGGATAGGCAGCCCCCCACAAATATTGACTGTGAGAGGAGAGGAAAAAAACATACACAGGCTGAAAACAGAATTTAGCAAAGGAGGCCAATCTAGCTAGATAGAAAAGATAGGACAGAGAACTATGCGGTCAGTATTAAAATACTATGAAATGTCCACCACAGATAATACAAAAAACTCCACATCTAGCTAAAGACATGGAGGGTAAATCTGCCTCTCCAGAGTTTCCAGCTTGGCTGCATAAATCCTTACACAGATAAAGCTGGACAAGAAAAAACATGCAAAGCACTGAACAATGAGGCCCACAACATGTGGACAGAAAAACAAGCAGAACTTATCTTGTAGAAATGAACTGCAAGCAGGAGCGACCAGGAAGGGATGTGAATCCTCCAGAAACAATGAACAACTGGCACTCACTAAAGGGTGAAGCCAGACTAAATAGCCCCGTCCGAAGTGGACGCACCTGATGACTGCTGTGAAGGACAAACAGCAGCACTACCACTTATAACCACCGGAGGGAGCCCAAGAGCAGAACCCACAACAGAATTCACAACAGTACACCCCCTTGAGGAGGGGTCACCGAACCCTCACCAGAGCCCCCAGGCCGATCAGGACGAGCCAAATGGAAGGCACGAACCAAATCGTCAGCATGAACATCGGAGGCAACAACCCAAGAATTATCCTCCTGGCCATAACCCTTCCACTTGACAAGATACTGAAGCCTCCGTCTTGAAAAACGAGAATCCAAGATCTTCTCCACAACATACTCCAACTCCCCATCAATCAACACCGGGGCAGGAGGCTCAACAGAGGGAACCACGGGCACCACATATTTCCGCAACAAAGATCTATGAAAAACATTATGGATGGAAAAAGAGGCTGGAAGGGCCAAACGAAAAGACACTGGATTGATAATCTCAGAAATCCTATAAGGACCAATAAACCGAGGCTTGAACTTCGGGGAAGAAACCTTCATAGGAACATGACGAGAACACAACCAGACCAAATCCCCAACCCGAAGCCGGGAACCCACACGCCGACGACGGTTGGCAAAACGCTGAGCCTCCTCCTGAGACAACACCAAATTGTCCACAACATGAGCCCAAATCTGCTGCAACCTGTCAACCACAGAGTCCACCCCAGGACAATCAGAAGGCTCAACCTGCCCTGAAGAAAAACGAGGATGAAACCCAGAATTACAAAAGAATGGTGAAACCAAGGTAGCAGAACTAGCCCGATTATTAAGGGCAAACTCGGCCAATGGCAAGAAAGCCACCCAATCATCCTGATCGGCAGACACAAAGCATCTCAAATAAGTTTCCAAAGTCTGGTTAGTTCGCTCGGTTTGGCCGTTTGTCTGAGGATGAAATGCGGAAGAAAAAGACAAATCAATGCCCAGCTTAGCACAAAAGGACCGCCAAAACCTAGAAACAAACTGGGAACCTCTATCGGACACAATATTCTCCGGAATGCCATGCAAACGAACCACATGCTGAAAAAACAATGGAACCAACTCAGAAGAGGAAGGCAATTTAGGCAAAGGTACCAAATGAACCATCTTAGAAAACCGGTCACAGACCACCCAGATAACAGACATCCTCTGGGAAACAGGAAGATCCGAAATAAAATCCATAGAAATATGCGTCCAAGGCCTCTCAGGGACCGGCAAAGGCAAAAGCAACCCACTGGCGCTGGAGCAGCAAGGTTTGGCCCGCGCACAAGTCCCACAGGACTGCACAAAAGAACGCACATCCCGTGACAAAGAAGGCCACCAAAAGGACCTACTAACCAAATCTCTGGTACCAAAAATCCCAGGATGGCCAGCCAACACAGAACAGTGAACCTCAGAAATCACTTTACTAGTCCATCTGTCAGGAACAAACAGTTTCCCCGCTGGACAGCGATCAGGTTTATCAGCCTGAAACTCCTGAAGAACCCGTCGCAAATCAGGGGAGATGGCAGAAAGAATCACCCCCTCCTTCAGAATACCAACCGACTCAAGAACCCCAGGGGAATCAGGCAAAAAACTCCTAGAGAGGGCATCAGCCTTAACATTCTTAGAACCCGGAAGATACGAGACAACAAAATCAAAACGGGAGAAAAACAGGGACCATCGGGCCTGTCTAGGATTCAGCCGTTTGGCAGACTCGAGGTAAATCAGATTCTTATAATCGGTCAAGACCACAATACGGTGCTTGGCCCCCTCAAGCCAATGTCGCCACTCCTCAAATGCCCATTTCATAGCCAACAACTCACGATTGCCAACATCATAATTGCGTTCCGCAGGCGAAAACTTTCGAGAAAAGAAGGCACACGGTTTCATTAAGGAACCATCAGAATTCCTCTGAGACAAAACGGCCCCTGCCCCAATCTCAGAAGCATCAACCTCAACCTGAAAAGGAAGGGAAACTTCCGGCTGACGAAACACAGGGGCAGAAGTAAATTGGCGCTTAAGCTCCTGAAAGGCAGAAACAGCCTCAGAGGACCAATTCGTTACATCAGCGCCCTTCCTCGTCAAATCGGTCAGGGGTTTAACCACACTGGAAAAGTTGGCAATGAAACGGCGATAAAAATTAGCAAAGCCCAAAAATTTCTGAAGGCTCTTCATGGATGTGGGCTGGATCCAATCATGAATGGCCTGAACCTTAACCGGATCCATTTCTATAGATGCTGGAGAAAAAATGAAGCCCAAAAAAGAAACCTTCTGTACTCCAAAGAGGCACTTAGACCCCTTCACAAACAAGGCATTATCACGAAGGACCTGAAATACCATCCTGACTTGTTTCACATGAGACTCCCAATCATCTGAAAAAATCAAAATATCATCCAAATATACAATCATGAATTTATCAAGATAATTCCGAAAAATATCATGCATGAAGGACTGAAACACAGATGGGGCATTAGAGAGTCCGAATGGCATCACAAGATATTCAAAATGGCCCTGGGGCGTATTAAACGCAGTTTTCCATTCGTCACCCTGCTTAATACGAACAAGATTATATGCCCCTCGAAGGTCAATCTTAGTAAACCAACTAGCCCCCTTAATCCTGGCAAACAAATCAGAAAGCAAAGGCAAAGGGTATTGTAATTTGACCGTGATCTTATTCAAGAGGCGATAATCAATACAGGGTCTCAAGGAGCCATCCTTCTTGGCAACAAAAAAAAACCTGCTCCCAATGGAGAAGAAGATGGCCGAATATGCCCCTTCTCCAAAGATTCCTTAACATAACTCCGCATGGCGGCATGTTCAGGCACAGACAGGTTGAAAAGTCAGCCCTTAGGGAACTTACAGCCTGGAATCAAGTCAATAGCACAATCACAGTCCCTATGCGGTGGAAGGGAACTGGACTTGGGCTCATCGAAAACATCCTAGAAATCTGACAGAAACTCAGGAATTTCAGAAGAGGGGGAGGAGGAAATTGACATCAGAGGAACGTCATCATGAACCCCCTGACAACCCCAACTAGTCACAGACATAGATTTCCAATCCAACACCGGATTATGTACCTGTAACCATGGAAACCCCAGCACAATAGCATCATGCAAATTATGCAACACCAGGAAACGACAATCTTCCTGATGGGCTGGCGCCATGCACATGGTTAACTGTGTCCAAATCTGAGGTTTATTTTTAGCCAATGGTGTAGCATCAATGCCCCTCAAAGGGATAGGACTCCGCAAAGGCTGTAAGGGAAAACCACAACGTCTGGCAAATTCTAAGTCCATCAAATTTAAAGCGGTGCCTGAATCCACAAATGCCATGACAGAAAATGACGATAATGAGCAGATCAGGGTCACAGATAACAGAAATTTAGGTTGTACAGTACTGATGGTAACGGAATTAGCGATTCTCTTGGCAATCAGAAATAACATGAGCAGAATCGCCGCAGTAAAAGCACAACCTATTCTGACGTCTGAATCCTTGGTGTTCAGCTCTAGACACAATCCTATCACACTGCATAGGCTCAGGACTCCGCTCGGAAGACAACGCCATAGTGTGCACAACTCTGCGCTCACGCAAGCGCCAATCAATTTGAATGGCCAGAGACATAGAATCACTCAGACCTGCAGGCGTGGGGAACCCCACCATAACATCTTTAACAGATTCAGAAAGACCCTTTCTGAAAATTGCCGCCAAAGCATCCTCATTCCACTTAGTAAGCACAGACCATTTTCTAAATTTCTGGCAATATGATTCTGCCGCTTCTTGACCCTGACACAGGGCCAACAAGGTTTTCTCAGCATGATCCACAGAATTAGGTTCATCATACAATAACCCAAGCGCCTGAAAAAAGGTGTCTACATTAAGCAAGGCCGGATTCCCAGATTCCAGGGAAAATGCCCAATCCTGGGGGTCGCCACGCAACAGAGATATGACAATTTTTACCTGCTGGATGGGATCACCAGAGGAACGGGGCTTCAGAGCAAAAAACAGTTTACAGTTATTTTTAAAGCTCAAAAATTTGGACCTGTCCCCAAAAAACAGATCGGGGGTAGGAATTCTAGGCTCTAAAACAGGAGTCTGCACGATATAATCAGAAATACCCTGTACTCTAGCAGCAAGTTGATCCACACGAGAAGCAAGTCCCTGAACATCCATGTCAGCGCCTAACTCCTGAGCCACCCAGAGGTGAAGAGGGAAAAAAAAACACAACAGAGTACAGAAAAAAAAAATGGCTGGCTCAGCACTTTCTTTCCCTTCTTTTGAGATGCGGTTAACTCATTGTTGGCCAGTTGTACTGTTATGATCTGGTGGCCTAGGAGCGGCATGAGACGTACTCTGGAGAATGTGGTAACTGTACTGACCGCAGACCCTGGACTTAACACCGCAACTAGAAGTAGCCGTGGGATGTACCTAGCAATCCTAGACACCTCGACACAGCCGGAGGACTAATTAACCCTATAGATAGAAAAGGGAAAACTATCTCGCCTCAGAGAAAATTCCCAAAGGATAGGCAGCCCCCCACAAATATTGACTGTGAGAGGAGAGGAAAAAACATACACAGGCTGAAAACAGAATTTAGCAAAAAAAGGCCAATCTAGCTAGATAGAAAAGATAGGACAGAGAACTATGCGGTCAGTATTAAAATACTATGAAATGTCCACCACAGATAATACAAAAAACTCCACATCTAGCTAAAGACATGGAGGGTAAATCTGCCTCTCCAGAGTTTCCAGCTTGGCTGCATAAATCCTTACACAGATAAAGCTGGACAAGAAAAAACATGCAAAGCACTGAACAATGAGGCCCACAACATGTGGGCAGAAAAACAAGCAGAACTTATCTTGTAGAAATGAACTGCAAGCAGGAGCGTCCAGGAAGGGATGTGAATCCTCCAGAAACAATGAACAACTGGCACTCACTAAAGGGTGAAGCCAGACTAAATAGCCCCGTCCGAAGTGGATGCACCTGATGACTGCTGTGAAGGACAAACAGCAGCACTACCACTTATAACCACCGGAGGGAGCCCAAGAGCAGAACCCACAACAGAATTCACAACACAGCTGCCTGTCATGGCTGCTGCGACCAATCAGCGACGGGCAAAGTCCGATTAGTCCCTCCCTACTCCCCTGCAGTCAGTGCCCAGCGCCCACATACTCCCTTCCAGTCACCACTAACACAGGGTTAATGCCAGCGGTAACGGACCGCGTTATGCCACGGGTAATGCACTCCGTTATCGCTGCTATTAACCCTGTGTGTCCCCAACTTTTTACTACAGCATCAATAGTAAAAAGATGTAATGTTAAAAATAATAATAATAAAAAAAAACCTGCTATTCTCACCCTCCATAGTCCGCCGAGCCGCACGCGGCTGCCGCCATCTTCCGCTCCCAGAGATGCATTGCGAAATTACCCAGAAGACTTAGCGGTCTCGCGAGACCGCTAAGTCATGTGGTAATTTCGCAATGCATCCTGGGAACGGAAGATGGCAGGAGCCGCGCGGGCATCGCGAGAGCTTCGCTGGATTCCGGCGGGTGAGTATATAACTATTTTTTATTTTAATTATTTTTTTAAACAGGGATATGGTGCCCACACTGCTATATACTACGTGGGCTGTGTTATATACCGCATGGCTGCTATATACTACGTGACCAGTGTTATATACTATGTGGGCTGTGTTTTGTACTGCGTGGGCTGTGCTATATATTACATGGCCAATGTTATATACTACGTCGCCTGTGTTATATACTGCGTGGCTGCTATATACTGTGTTATATAGTACGTGGGCTGTGTTATATACTGTTTGGGCTGTGTTATATACTGCGTGGCCACTGTTATATATTGCGTGGCCTGCAATAATGCATCGGGTATTCTACAATATGTATGTATGTATATAGCAGCCACATAGTATATAGCACATGCCACGTACCATTTGTCTGCTATATACTACATGGCTCCTATATACTACGTGGCCTGTGCTATATACTGTACTATGTGGCTGCTATACACATACATACATATTCTAGAATACCCGATGCGTTAGAATCGGGCCACCATCTAGTATAATTATATACAGGAGATACCCAGGTTATACCAGCTGTACATATATAATTATTTACAGGAGATGCCCAGGTTATGCCAGCTGTACATATAGAATCATATACAGGAGATGTTTATGTTATACCGGCTGTACATGTATAATTATATACAGGAGATGTTTATGTTATACCGGCTGTACATATATAATCATATACAGATGTCTATGTTATACCGGCTGTACATATATAATCATATACAGGAGATTCCCAGGTTATACCGGCTGGACATAGATAATTATTTACAGGAGATGCCCAGGTTATACCTGCTGTACATATATAATCCAGTACAGGAGATACCCAGGTTATACCAGCTATAAATATATAATTATATACAGGAGATGGCCAGGTTAAACCAGCTGTACATAGATAATTATATACAGGAGATGCCCAGGTTATACCAGCTGTACATATATAATTCTATACAGTAGATGCCTAGGTTTTACCGCCTGTACATATATAATTATATACAGCAGATGCCCACGTTATACCAGCTGTACATATATATTTATATACAGGAGATGCCCAGGTTATACCAGCTGTACATATATAATTATATACAGGAGATGCCCAGGTTATACCAGCTGTACATATATAATTATATACAGGATATACCCAGATTATACCAGCTGTATATATATATATCATTATATTCAGGAGATGCCCAGGTTATAACAGCTGCATATATAATTATATACAGGAGATGCCCAGGTTATACCGGCTGTACATATATATTTATATACAGGAGATGCCCAGGTTATACCAGCTGTACATATATAATTATATACAGGAGATGTCCAGGTTATACCAGCTGTACATATATAATTATATACAGGAGATGCCCAGGTTATACCAGCTGTACATATATAATTATATACAGTAGATGCCCAGGTTATAGCAGCTGTACATATATAATTATATACAGGAGATACCCAGGTTATACCAGCTGTACATACAGTACATAATTATATGCAGTAGATGCCCAGGTTATACCAGCTGTACATATATAATTCTATACAGGAGAAGCCCAGGTTATACCAGCTGTACATATATAATTCTATACAGCAGATGCCCAGGTTATACCACCTGTACATATATATTTATATACAAGAGATGCCCAGGTTATACCAGCTGTACATATATAATTATATGCAGTAGATGCCCAGGTTATACCAGCTGTACATATATAATTATATACAGGAGATGCCCAGGTTATACCAGCTGTATATATATTTATATACAGGAGATGCCCAGGCTATACCAGCTGTATATATATTTATATACAGGAGATGCCCAGGTTATACCAGCTGTACATATATAATTATATGCAGTAGATGCCCAGGTTATACCAGCTGTACATATATAATTATATACAGGATATACCCAGATTATACCAGCTGTACATATATAATTATATACAGGAGATGCCCAGGTTATACCAGCTGTACATATGTAATTATATACAGGAGATGCCCAGGTTATACCAGCTGTACATATATAATTATATACAGGAGATGCCCGGGTTATACCAGCTGTACATATGTAATTATATACAGGAGATGCCCAGGTTATACCAGCTGTACATATATAATTATATACAGGAGATGTCCAGGTTGTACCGGCTGTACATATATAATTATATACAGGAGATATCCAGGTTATACCAGCTGTACATATATAATTATATACAGGAGACGCCCAGGTTATACCAGCTGTACATATGTAATTATATACAGGAGATGTCCAGGTTGTACCGGCTGTACATATATAATTATATACAGGAGATATCCAGGTTATACCAGCTGTACATATATAATTATATACAGGAAATGCCCAGGTTATAGCAGCTGTACATGTATAATTATATACAGGAGATGCCCAGGTTATATCAGCTGTACATATATAATTATATACAGGAGATGTCCAGGTTATACCAGCTGTACATATATAATTATATACAGGAGATACCCAGGTTATACCAGCTGTACATATATAATTATATGCAGTAGATGCCCAGGTTATACCAGCTGTACATATATAATTATATACAGGAGATGTCCAGGTTATACCAGCTGTACATATATAATTATATACAGGAGATACCCAGGTTATACCAGCTGTACATATATAATTATATGCAGTAGATGCCCAGGTTATACCAGCTGTACATATATAATTATAGTAAAAGATCAATCTGAGGGCAAAAGTAATTAATTATATGGAATGTAGTTCATTTATATATTTATTTTTCTTCAACCAGACATACAATATTGAGCCAACGTTTCGGCCAACCTGGCCTTTTGCACGGCAATTATCTAAAACATATTACAATGAACAAAATTAGATCATAATAAAACAAATATAAATATCATTTGAGTTCCTCCTGGTCGAAGTAAATAAAACAGAAGTGTCCATCCAGAACGATATTTCCGTAAATGGATATGAATAAAGTAAATCATCTGTTGAGAAATAGGGATACTCTCCTCTTGGTGGTCATACTTAATCCTTAGTATTCATACATAGAAAACATAAAAATAAAGGATAATGTTAACCAAGTGCAGTATCACATAAAGAAACAATCCCTGAATGGGTAGACATGCTATCCTGATGTCACAGTATAGAACAATGTAAAGGAAAACCCCATCCGGGTTGACATATAGTCCTCACATATAAGAGTTAGTCCAGTGGATCAACAGGAAAGGTGAAAAGAGGGTTACCTGTATGTCGGTATAAGTAATGGTACTGTGAAAGTAAAATAAGTAGTTGTAAGTAAACAGATTAATATATGGGTGCTAGTCTAAGTGGTGAAGAGAGCAGCGGAACATACCTGAAAGTGTAAAAGGAGTAATGTAGGGATCCGGATACGGCCGGTAAGGAGCGTGGTGGACTGGAGCGCTAAAGTGGCGCCTATTTATGACGTGAGAGGTCCGGAACACCGGAAATGAGGGAGCGCTACTAGATGTCAAAGCGCATGCGCAGGCTAAGATGGTGCGTTTGCGCAGTAGAAAGAAAAGTACGGAAGTGGGGCACTGAAATCCGGAAAAGGAAAACAAACTATATGGCAGTGTAGGCGCATAGTGTACCGCAATATGGGTGGAGGATTTACCATAATTAGAGGTGTCTAATAGCAAACATTATCTATTGGTTTGATGTATATTAAGGATGTTAGTGTTATAGAATCAATGCTAGTGAATTGCATATAGGTGTATGTGTCATGAATGTCTGCAATATGTTGATGGGTAAATGCAATAGGTAAATAGAAGAAACATAAAAAGAGAGGGGAAGAAAATTACAGAAACCCACAAACCTGTTAAAGAACCAGACACCCAATATGTGAATGACCACTGGACTATGTCTGAAAAAGAGAAAAAGAAAGAGCAGATCATACATTGAAAAGTACAAGAAAGATGGGAAATTATCCATATTACACAAAAATACAAAATCCTGAGTTCAGTATCTTGTATACTCGAGACCCACAGTTAATCTATTATTATTAATGAAACACCTCATATTCCCTATTCAAACCATGGGGTTCCAAGGTTTGAAGAGTATATATCCAATACGCTTCTTTTTCTTTTAATTTGGAGATCCGATCTCCTCCTCTCCGTGCTAAAGGTATACTATCAATGATCTGATATCTAAGCTGTGATATATTATGATTCTGGGAGATGAAGTGGGCTGGTATGGGCAGCATTAGTCTCTTGCATCTAATGGTGGATTTATGTTGGGAGATGCGGTCCCGGATATGTTGGGTAGTTTCACCAACATACCCGAGACCGCAAGGGCATTTAATAAGATAAACGACATAAGTGGCGTCACAACTGTAGAAATTACGGATAGAAAATTGTTTGCCTGATCTAGGATGGGTGAATGTGTCCCCTTTTGTAATATTGGAACATTGGAGACAATGGTGACATGGGAAGGTGCCCCTCCGTGTTGTTGTTAAAAAGGTTTGTCTTGAAACCAATTTTGAGCTACCAATGTCAGCTGAGACTAAAAGGTTACGTAAATTAGGTGGTTTTTTATGGCACATCAATGGAGGAACCGTAAATTCTGGAATGTCAGGATATGATTGTCCCAGTATTGGCCAGTGTTTATGAATAATCCCGTGAAATAGCCGCATAAACGGATGATGTGTATTAACAAAGGCCATTTTCTTTATCTTGGGTCTTTTTATGGGGGAAGATGAAGTTACCGGGGGGAGTTCCAAAAGAGTCTCGGGATATCCTCTGTTACGAAATTTATTGGCCATATCATTGAGTCTCAACCGGCGTTGAGAAGGGTCGGAGACAATTCTATTGATTCTCTGAAATTGAGATTTAGGAAGGGCCCTCGTAATGTGACGAGGATGACAACTAGTGAAAAAAAGTAAGCTGTTTTTGTCTGTCGATTTAACATATAGATCCGTGGATAACGATCCATCGTCATTAATAATGACTCTTGTGTCTAAAAATGCAATCGATCCATCGTTACATTAATGAAATTCGTTCACAATTGAATGATTCTGAGACTTATCGTCTAATCCCTAATGATCCTACATTTAAGATTACCAAAGAAATTCGTAATCTGTCTGATCACTTTAGGACTCGAGGAGTGATAGATCAAAAATTGGCAGAATTCCTGATTAATGATCACCCGATCGTTATCCACGGATCTATATGTTAAATCGACAGACAAAAACAGCTTACTTTTTTTCACTAGTTGTCATCCTCGTCACATTACGAGGGCCCTTCCTAAATCTCAATTTCAGAGAATCAATAGAATTGTCTCCGACCCTTCTCAACGCCGGTTGAGACTCAATGATATGGCCAATAAATTTCGTAACAGAGGATATCCCGAGACTCTTTTGGAACTCCCCCCGGTAACTTCATCTTCCCCCATAAAAAGACCCAAGATAAAGAAAATGGCCTTTGTTAATACACATCATCCGTTTATGCGGCTATTTCACGGGATTATTCATAAACACTGGCCAATACTGGGACAATCATATCCTGACATTCCAGAATTTACGGTTCCTCCATTGATGTGCCATAAAAAACCACCTAATTTACGTAACCTTTTAGTCTCAGCTGACATTGGTAGCTCAAAATTGGTTTCAAGACAAACCTTTTTAACAACAACACGGAGGGGCACCTTCCCATGTCACCATTGTCTCCAATGTTCCAATATTACAAAAGGGGACACATTCACCCATCCTAGATCAGGCAAACAATTTTCTATCCGTAATTTCTACAGTTGTGACGCCACTTATGTCGTTTATCTTATTAAATGCCCTTGCGGTCTCGGGTATGTTGGTGAAACTACCCAACATATCCGGGACCGCATCTCCCAACATAAATCCACCATTAGATGCAAGAGACTAATGCTGCCCATACCAGCCCACTTCATCTCCCAGAATCATAATATATCACAGCTTAGATATCAGATCATTGATAGTATACCTTTAGCACGGAGAGGAGGAGATCGGATCTCCAAATTAAAAGAAAAAGAAGCGTATTGGATATATACTCTTCAAACCTTGGAACCCCATGGTTTGAATAGGGAATATGAGGTGTTTCATTAATAATAATAGATTAACTGTGGGTCTCGAGTATACAAGATACTGAACTCAGGATTTTGTATTTTTGTGTAATATGGATAATTTCCCATCTTTCTTGTACTTTTCAATGTATGATCTGCTCTTTCTTTTTCTCTTTTTCAGACATAGTCCAGTGGTCATTCACATATTGGGTGTCTGGTTCTTTAACAGGTTTGTGGGTTTCTGTAATTTTCTTCCCCTCTCTTTTTATGTTTCTTCTATTTACCTATTGCATTTACCCATCAACATATTGCAGACATTCATGACACATACACCTATATGCAATTCACTAGCATTGATTCTATAACACTAACATCCTTAATATACATCAAACCAATAGATAATGTTTGCTATTAGACACCTCTAATTATGGTAAATCCTCCACCCATATTGCGGTACACTATGCGCCTACACTGCCATATAGTTTGTTTTCCTTTTCCGGATTTCAGTGCCCCACTTCCGTACTTTTCTTTCTACTGCGCAAACGCACCATCTTAGCCTGCGCATGCGCTTTGACATCTAGTAGCGCTCCCTCATTTCCGGTGTTCCGGACCTCTCACGTCATAAATAGGCGCCACTTTAGCGCTCCAGTCCACCACGCTCCTTACCGGCCGTATCCGGATCCCTACATTACTCCTTTTACACTTTCAGGTATGTTCCGCTGCTCTCTTCACCACTTAGACTAGCACCCATATATTAATCTGTTTACTTACAACTACTTATTTTACTTTCACAGTACCATTACTTATACCGACATACAGGTAACCCTCTTTTCACCTTTCCTGTTGATCCACTGGACTAACTCTTATATGTGAGGACTATATGTCAACCCGGATGGGGTTTTCCTTTACATTGTTCTATACTGTGACATCAGGATAGCATGTCTACCCATTCAGGGATTGTTTCTTTATGTGATACTGCACTTGGTTAACATTATCCTTTATTTTTATGTTTTCTATGTATGAATACTAAGGATTAAGTATGACCACCAAGAGGAGAGTATCCCTATTTCTCAACAGATGATTTACTTTATTCATATCCATTTACGGAAATATCGTTCTGGATGGACACTTCTGTTTTATTTACTTCGACCAGGAGGAACTCAAATGATATTTATATTTGTTTTATTATGATCTAATTTTGTTCATTGTAATATGTTTTAGATAATTGCCGTGCAAAAGGCCAGGTTGGCCGAAACGTTGGCTCAATATTGTATGTCTGGTTGAAGAAAAATAAATATATAAATGAACTACATTCCATATAATTAATTACTTTTGCCCTCAGATTGATCTTTTACTGATATAGTATTTATCTGAGGACAGCTCTAAATTGTGACTACATTGACCCCTTGATCTATTTCATATATAATTATATACAGGAGATGCCCAGGTTATACCAGCTGTACATATATAATTATATACAGGAGATACCCAGGTTATACCAGCTGTACATATATAATTATATGCAGTAGATGCCCAGGTTATACCAGCATGCTCCACAACACTAAATATAGGAAGATGAACCATCAGTAATTATCTGCTGCACTTCTGTCCTTCTCCTCTAATTTCCCTATATAAAAGCTGGATATAATAATGGACCTCGTCCTGGGGGCTTCATTATAACTTTACTCCCCCCCACACACACACACAATCAAAACTTAGACTTTCTCAAAATCCAGATATAAAATCTGTAAGAAAATGAGATTATTAAAAGTAAAGCCAACGGCAGCAATATCGCCATGGAGGCAAAGAGCGAGAGCCGCACAAGTTCCAGGCACATCCAGAGCTGAATTCACAATTCTGCTCGCTGGCTGTAACGAGAGCATCGTATTACAAGAGGAACGTCGGCAGCAGCTTAGACCCAGACGAGAGGATCTGACACATTGTATCTCTGCATTAATGATTCCATATGTGGATCTGCTTTATCCCCCATGAAGCAGTAAATAGTTTTCTATCCTGGAGAACTTGGTCTGATAAATGGCACAGGATGAATAATACCGCGGGTTTCGGTATGAGAGAAAATAGCCGCAGAATATCACCCCAAAGGGTAAGTGGATATTACTTCCATACACTACAGCTAAATAAGAGTGAATACCACAATACACGGCCATCAGGAATAATACCGACATACATCGTGCGCACAGATCTCTGCTGTGCACAGTCCATAAAAGTAACAGAGCAGCTATATATTGTACACCCATATAAAGAAACTATTCATGCCGATAATGCCGCAGATAAATGACACTGCCATACACAGAAAATGTAAAATAATGGACACTCTTCATATACAGTGCCTTGATGGAGTATTCATACCCGTGAACTTTTCACACACTTTCCATATTACAGCCAGAAACTTAAATGTATCTTATTGCAATTTTCGGTGATACCAACACAAAGTAGCAAGTATTTGTGGAGTGTAAAGGAAATGATACAGGGTTTTCTAATTATTTTAAAAATACAAATCTGAAAATTGTGATGTTCATATGCATGCAGCCCCCCGTAGTCTGATACCCCTAAATAGAATCCTGAGTGACCAGTCGCCTCCAGAAGTCACATAATTAGTACATTGCGTCCTCCTGGGTGTGCTTTCTTCTCATTTTAACTACAGCTGTACTGTGAAGGCCTCAGAGGTTTGTGTGAGAACATAAGGGATTAAACAGCATCATAAAAACCAAGGAGCTCACCAGACAGGTCAGGGATAAAGTTGTAAAGCAGGGTTAGGTTATAAAAATTAGTCCAAGCTCTGAACATCTCACGGAGCACTGTTCAATCCATCATTCAAAGATGGAAGGAGCATGGCACAACTGAAAATCTACCGAGACATGGCCGTCCACCTAACCTGGCATCCCAAGCAAGGAGAGCACTAATTAGAGAAGCAGCCAAGAGGTCCATGGTCACTGGAGGAGCTGCAGAGATCCACAGCTCAAGGGAGAGAATCTGTTCATGGGACAACTATTAGTTGTAAACTCCACAAATCTGGCCTTTATGGAAGAATGACAAGAAGAAAGACATATTTGATAGCAGGCCATAAAAAGTCCCATGTAAGGGACACAGCGAGCATGTGGAAGAAGGGGCTCTGGTCAAATGTGATCAAAAAATAGATTTTTTACACTGCACATCACCTTGAAAACGCAATCCCCACCATCACACATGGTGGTGGCAGCATCATGCTGTGAGGAGGTTTTTTCCTTTTCTTTAGCAGGGGCTGGTCAGAGGTGATGGGTGCTAAATACAAGGCAATCCTGGAGGAAAAACTGTTGGAGGCTGCAACAGACTTGAGACTGGGGCGTAGGTTCACCTTCCAGCAGTGTGGCGGTATTACTTGTCCCTTGTGGTATTATTGGTATATTGGCCTTTGCTGAGTAACAGGATGGGGATGATATTTGTTACTCGGTAACTCTGTATTATTTAGAGCAATTTCTTAGAAAATGATCTTAGCCCTGCGTTTTCCAAGAGAGCTGTATATTTTATTTGTATTTTTTCCCTTTTTAGCAGAGGCAGACACTTATGTTTTTTTATAGACTTTACCTAAACTACTGGGGTCAATGTATGTAGGAAACACGCTGATAGGGGGCCCAGATTCAAATATTGCCCCTAAAACATCCACTGGATGTCACACAGATGTGCCGTCCACCAATTTGTTGGTGTAAATAGTGAGCAGGGGCCGACCGTGCGTCAGACTGCGCACGTATGTGCCGTCACATAGTACAATGCAGGAGCTATCGCTGATTTATTCCAATTAATCCTGAGTCCAGGACCCAACCCCCGATCCCCAAAAACATCTGAGTTACAGATGTCCAGGAACAACATCACAATATCTCGCGGAACAGATAGGCGAAAAACTCCAAAATTCTGGTAAAAGCCGGTGACTCCTTGATACATTGTATATGGAAACATTGGATACTTGTCCTTGTATCAGGACTCCAGCAATAGACTGAGCATTTAACAACTTTACCCAATTACCGACCCTCAACAACAGCATCTGAAAATCTGTGTGCGACCTCCTAAATTCTCTGCAGTCTCCTTATTTTACATAAATCCGCGCCCATCTGACTGCTTGATTGACGACGTTTCTCGAAGACGTTTGGTAATAACTTTGTATCCATATTTATAAGGGAGACACAACTTCATATTTCATGGCTTTTTATCAGTTTTCATTATAAAACTTTTGTCATTAACCCCTTGGTGATGTGCTGGACTGTTACCGCAAATAAGTGCAATTACTGCATGGTGCAGGCTCAGGAGCATGGCTGTCAGCCGTGCTATACAGCCGGCACCTGAAAAGAAGATGGCTCCCATCGCAACAGCGTAACGTCTTGGCTTCATTTTAGATCGGCAATATTACAATACAATGCAATACTACGGTATTATATGAGCGATCACAGGTTCAAGTCCACTTGAGACATATGAAAAATGCCAAAAACATTTATATAAAATGTATATATCAAATTTCTTTCTTTCATCAAACAAAAATATCAAAAGAAAGAACAACAAAAGCTAGTTAGTATCAGCCAAGTAAAATAGAAAAGTATTTCTCACTGTTAATGATTAAATGAAAAATTATATAGCAAAATTAGTTTTTTTGTTTCTTTGCATCTCCCAAAACAATGGAATAAAAAGAACATAAAGCTGTGAGAAGACCTCAGAAACTGGGGCTGAAAAAACCTAAGTAAATAATTCCTAACTAAACCTAAAAAGCTGATTGTTCATGTTTCCCTTGATCAATCATTAAGTAACATCAAATTCTCCAGTCACATCCAAAGCTGCGGTCACAATTCTGTATGCCTGCTCTCAGCCTCAGGATGAACACTGAGGGTCGTGCTGGGCGGGTCGGACGGTCGGTGCCCCCTCTGCCTGTGCACAGAGGGGTCATTCGTTGCCTCCTGTAAGATTCCTGTGTCCAAAACGAAGTTACTACATTGTTTTACATTCAGAAACCAGGAGGTTCAGGATGAGCAGAACTACAGGCGACAGATATAATGTACTGTAACGTGTGTACATAGAGGGGATAATACACAGATATAAAGTACTGTAATGTGTGTACATAGAGGGGATAATACACGGATATAATGTACTGTAACATGGGTACATAGAGGGGATAATACAAGGATATAACGTACTGTAACGTGTGTACATAGAGGGGATAATACACAGATATAACGTACTGTAACGTGTGTACATAGAGGGGATAATACACAGATATAATGTACTGTAACGTGGGTACATAGAGGGGATAATACACGGATATAACGTACTGTAACGTGTGTACATAGAGGGGATAATACACAGATATAATGTACTGTAACATACGTACATAGAGGGGATAATACACAGATATAATGTACTGTAACATACGTACATAGAGGGGATAATACACGGATATAATGTACTGTAACGTGGGTACATAGAGGGGATAATACACAGATATAATGTACTGTAACGTGGGTACATAGAGGGGATAATACACGGATATAACGTACTGTAACGTGTGTACATAGAGGGGATAATACACAGATATAATGTACTGTAACATACGTACATAGAGGGGATAATACACAGATATAAAGTACTGTAACGTGTGTACATAGAGGGGATAATACACAGATATAATGTACTGTAACATACGTACATAGAGGGGATAATACACAGATATAATGTACTGTAACGTGGGTACATAGAGGGGATAATACAAGGATATAACGTACTGTAACGTGTGTACATAGAGGGGATAATACACAGATATAACGTACTGTAACGTGTGTACATAGAGGGGATAATACACAGATATAATGTACTGTAACATGGGTACATAGAGGGGATAATACAAGGATATAACGTACTGTAACGTGTGTACATAGAGGGGATAATACACAGATATAACGTACTGTAACGTGTGTACATAGAGGGGATAATACACAGATATAATGTACTGTAACGTGGGTACATAGAGGGGATAATACACGGATATAACGTACTGTAACGTGTGTACATAGAGGGGATAATACACAGATATAATGTACTGTAACATACGTACATAGAGGGGATAATACACAGATATAAAGTACTGTAACGTGTGTACATAGAGGGGATAATACACAGATATAATGTACTGTAACATACGTACATAGAGGGGATAATACACAGATATAATGTACTGTAACGTGGGTACATAGAGGGGATAATACAAGGATATAACGTACTGTAACGTGTGTACATAGAGGGGATAATACACAGATATAACGTACTGTAACGTGTGTACATAGAGGGGATAATACACAGATATAATGTACTGTAACATATGTACATAGAGGGGATAATACACAGATATAACGTACTGTAACGTGTGTACATAGAGGGGATAATACACGGATATAATGTACTGTAACGTGTGAGTGCAGCGCCCCAGAGTCCTGGTCGTTGCAGTACTGTGGCTCCGCCACTAAGGGGAGCCATGGTGCGTTCGATGGCACTGAAGGAGTTCCTCCAATCAGGTATCACAGACACCAATATGTTTCACAGCTGGGCCTCCGGGGGGAGCTAAGGGTGCTATTCATTAGGCCACTCCCCACCATAGTGGGTAAACTGGGGGTCAGGCAGGAAGTTAGAGAGAACGCTGACTGGATTGAACGAAGCAACACCTAGTGAGAGAGGGTGTTGTGGAGGAAGAGACAGTAGGGTCTCTGCCAGGGGTGGGATCCTGGCAGAGGCTTGGCATTGAAAGAACGCAACGGGACCGTGCCTGCTCAGAATAGCGGCGGTGCCCTAAGAAAGGATTAGAAGCGAGATAGATTGTGCTGAGTGAGAAACGAAATCAAGCAGAAGGAGAATACCAGCAGGGGTTTTGTTGAAAGAGGCAGCACCTTGCTGAGGCGCATTACCGGTGGCCGGAACGCCGAGGGAGTGGAATAATATACAGCTTTAAGCCATACTCCAAACAGCGGCAGGACAGTCAGTCTCAGGCGGGCTGTCTACCACATATCACCTATGAAGTCTTGGGGGGCAATTGCGGGAGAGGGGCGTCTCTAGGGTCCCGGAAGAACTCCAGGCCTACCTGACAAACGGGTGCCGTTCTGACTGTAACATCAGGAAGGGACGGAAGATTAGCAGAAGATCAGTTAATCGAGTTGTGAGGGAACTTAAGAAACAGACACAACAGTTGTGGGGTACTTTCCGTAAGCACAGCAGGGAAGGACTACAACACATAGCGCTAAGAAGGAAGGCACTGATTTCCACCTGTGAGGAGAACTCTGGAGGTGCCATTGGACCGGCCGGACTTGCGCAGCCTGGTGGACCGGATTCTGGACTGAGGACCGAGAGATCTCCAGTAAAGAGGTAAAGAGACTGCAACCTGGTGTCCTCGTTATTTACCGCGACCTGCACCCCACAACTGCACCGCTACACCACCGTTAACAGCACCTATCATTCACTGTACGTCGCCTCCCCACCAGCAGGGTCACGGACCGGGCCTAGCCACCGTGACAACCCCAGAGCAGAGACTCAGAGACCCGGTACCGGGTACCCCTCGGCCCTGCGGCGGTGGGGGCGCTACATGTACATAGAGGGGATAATACACAGATATAATGTACTGTAACGTGCGTACATAGAGGGGATAATACAGATATCATGTACTGTAGCGTGGGTACATAGAGTGGATAATACACAGATATAATGTACTGTAACATATGTACATAGAGGGGATAATACACGGATATAATGTACTGTAACGTGTGTACATAGAGGGGATAATACACAGATATAACGTACTGTAACGTGGGTACATAGAGGGGATAATACACGGATATAATGTACTGTAACGTGTATATAGAGGGGATAATACACGGATATAATGTACTGTAACGTGTGTATATAGAGGTGTAACAAAACACTCCGGGATCGCCTTTGCTGGGGTCAAAGGTCACATGGTTTGTGCATTGAATTCTGAGGCGACAGCAGGTTTCCAAGTTGGCTGACCTCAGGTCAGGTTTATTAAAGTGAAAGCAACATAGAAAAAACAAAACATAAAAATAAATCCTAGCCTGTCCGGCACTAACTAAACCAATACGTTGCTGTCTAAACAACTGGGGGGGCTTCTCCCACCCAGCTAACAACACACGGTACTTGAGCACAGCTCTCACTCACGTTTGTCTCACACAGACAGGCAATCTGTGTGCCCCAGGCTGACGACGGAAACCCCCAGCTGGTCATCCTTTATTCCTGCACTTATTAACCCCTCGGTATCCTGAAGATACTGAGCGGCCTAACTCACATAGGACAAGTACCTGGGCGAGATATATCTGCCCCCGACTACCAGACCGACATGACTCTTACATATCCCCCTTCTTTGCTCAGACCGCTCCGGTCGAGCAAGAGCACTCCTGAAACAGTGCACTCGGGACAGGGCATCAGCGTTCCCCATCTGCATCCCTGGGCGGTGCTCCACCGTAAAAGAGTGCGCCTGCAGAGCAAGGAACCACCGGGTTACCCGACTATTACGGTCCTTGTGGAGGTGCATCCACTTGAGAGGGGCATGGTCCGTGACCAGCCTAAACTTCCTACCCGCCAGGTAATACTTGAGGGAGTCGAGAGCCCATTTAATGCCTAGGCACTCTTTTTCAACTACGGCATACCTCTGTTCATGTACATTCAGTTTCCGCCTGAGGTAGAGGACCGGGTGTTCCACTCCGTCCCTCACCTGTGAGAGTACAGCTCCGACACCAGTATCAGAGGCATCAGTTTGCACCACAAACTCGCTGCTGAAATCAGGAGCCACTAGCACTGGCTGAGAGAACAAAGCCCGTTTCAGGCTGTGGAAGGCCTCTTCAGCAGCCGAGGTCCATTTTACCATGACGGAACCCTTCCCTTTGGTAAGGTCCGTCAAAGGGGTAGCCATGGCTGCAAAATTGGGTATGAACCGGCGATAATAGCCGGCAATCCCCAGGAAAGCTTGCACTTGTTTCTTGTTCACTGGTTGTGGCCAGCCCTGAATTGCCTGTATTTTGTCGATCTGTGGTTTAACCACTCCTCTGCCAATCACGTAGCCCAACTAGCGGGCTTCTTCAAGTCCGATGTGGCATTTCTTGGGGTTCGCCATTAAGCCCGCGCCTCGTAGGTCATCAATCACTCCCTGTACCTTCCGGAGGTGAGTTTCCCAGTCCATGCTGTAAATTACGATGTCATCCAGGTAGGCCGAAGCGTACTGCCTGTGGGGCCTCAAGACTCGATCCATCAGTCTCTGGAACGTTGCTGGAGCTCCGTGAAGTCCAAACGGCATGTAGACATACTGGAACAGACCTTCCGGTGTAGCAAATGCCGTCTTCTCTCTGGCCGCCTCCGCCAGAGGGATCTTCCAGTACCCCTTTGTTAGATCCAGGGTCGTAATGTATCGGGCTTTACCTAGCCGGTCGATTAACTCATCGACCCGGGGCATAGGGTACGCATCAAATTTAGAAACCGCATTCAGTTTCCTAAAGTCATTACAAAACCGGATGGAGCCATCCGGCTTAGGTACCAACACGATTGGACTGGACCAGGCGCTGTGCGACTCCTCAATGACTCCTAAGTCCACCATTGCCATTACTTCCCGGGAGATGGCTTCACGGCGCGCTTCTGGGATCCGGTATGGCTTCGCATGAACTGTGACCCCAGGTTCTGTGACAATCTCATGTTTCACCAGCTTAGTCCGGCCAGGTTTTTCCGAAAAAACTGTCGGTTCTGTAACAAAAACTGCTTAACCTCAGATTTTTGTCGTTCCGAGAGAGTCTCGGCAATCTGCACCTCCGGTACGGTAGGTGAGCAAACCGGACGGGGCAGATCCACCGTTAGGGCAGAGCGGTCTTTCCAGGGCTTTATCAGATTCACATGATAAATCTGTTCTGGTTTTCTCTTACCAGGCTGGTACACTTTATAGTTCACTTCACCAACTCTACCTACGATCTCAAAGGGACCCTGCCATTTCGCCAGAAATTTACTATCTACCGTAGGGATCAGGATCAACACCCTATCCCCAGATGCAAATGTACGGACCTTAGCGCCTCTATCATAACTTTGCCTCTGGGCTCCCTGGGCCTGTAGCATATGGTCCTTAACAATGGGCATCACAGCGGCAATACGGTCCTGCATTTGTGTTACATGATCGATCACCGTTTTAAAGGGAGTGACTTGTCCTTCCCAGGTCTCTTTTGCGACGTCCAACAGTCCACGGGGACGACGGGCGTACAACAGCTCGAAAGGCGAAAAGCCTGTGGAAGACTGGGGAACTTCCCTAATGGCAAACAGCAAATACGGTAACAAGTAATCCCAGTTCTTCCCATCTTTGTCTATCGCCTTCCGGAGCATCTGTTTTAAGGTTTTGTTGAACCGCTCAACCAGGCCATCTGTTTGGGGGTGATAGACAGATGTACGCAACGGATCTATTTGTAAGAGTCGGCAGAGCTCCTTCATTACCCTCGACATAAAGGGAGTCCCCTGGTCGGTGAGTATCTGTTTTGGAATTCCCACCCAACTAAACACTTGTACCAATTCCTTGGCAATCGTCTTGGTAGCTGTGTTACGCAAAGGGATGGCTTCCGGGTAACGAGTGGCATAGTCCACGATGACGAGAATGTGTTGGTGCCCACGTGCGGACCGGGGAAGGGGCCCGACCAAATCCATCCCAACCCTCTAAAATGGGACTTCTATGATAGGGACGGGTACCAAAGGGCTACAGAACCGAGGTTTAGGCGCAGAGATTTGGCACTCTGGACAGGACTCACAATAGTTACGCACATCATTATGTATACCGGGCCACACAAAACAATGTGATATCCTTTCTGTGGTTTTCTGTATCCCCAGATGTCCCCCCATTATATGCCCGTGGGCCAGGTCGAGTACCTTCCGCCGATAAGGTTTTGGTACCACTAACCGTTGTACAGTGTCTTCCCCTTTTTTCTCTACCTGGTAGAGCAAATCATTCTCAAGTACCATGTACGGGTATGCCAGCCTAGTGTCAGGTTCTACGGGTACCCCATCTATCATTTTTACATTTTTCCTAGCCGGGGACAGGGTAGGATCTTTCATCTGCTCGCTGTGCAAGTCATCCGACTGGACTTCCAAATCTGGCAGGCAGGGTGCTGGATGGCTGTCTGCCTCCGCCTCTCGCTGAGTTTCCTCAGTTTCCCCCGCCATAACTGAGAAGGGGAACTGAAAGTTAGATTTAATAACCTCCCCAGCAACGTCTTCCTGTGTGGCCTCCTCTAGGGGCTCGGGACCTCCCGAGGGCATGGGAGAAGATTCACGGGCACAGCTACCGTGAAGGAGCAACTGATTCTCCCACAACTGCCAGAAATGGGGAAAATCCCTGCCCAGGATTACATCCTGTAACAATGCGGGAACGAGTCCCACTTAGTGTTGCACAGACCCATAGGGAGTGGAAACCCATATGACTGCTGTTAGGTACAAGCAAGTGTCCCCATGCACACACGTTACAGAAAACTTGTCAGACGGACCAGATGGAAGTGCCACCAGACTGGCTTTCACCAGAGTCACCACACTTCCAGAATCTAGTAATGCCACAACATTCTTCCCATCAACAGATAATTCACACAGGTGCTTCGCTGTATCATTTTGACCCGCATTCACACTCACTAGCCCTGTAACCAAAGACATGCGTTTTTTAGAGTCTGTAACGTCGCACTGCATGGGTTCAGTGGTAACAGGACAGTTCGCAGAAACATGGCCCTTCTCATGGCAGCGGAAACACCTAACAGGCCCCCTACTGAGTCCACCGTCCAACACTCTCGGTCTCGGAGTGCGAGCAGTCCCGTGTTCCTCCCCCACAGTTTTAGGTGATTTTCCTTCACCCGTAGTCCCTGGAACAGTCTTACCGGTTCCACGAGGAGGAGGCACGGACCGGGTGCTAGCGGTTTCGTCGGGAAGTCCTTCTGCCACGGAATAACGCTCGACCAACTCCACAAGTTGATCCGCGGTCGTGGGATTTCCTTGGCTTACCCACCTTCTCAGCGCTGGTGGTAGTACCCTCAGGTACTTGTCCAGGACAATCCACTGGATTATTTCTGGTGTTGTCAGTACCTCGGGTTGCAACCATTTCTTTGTTAAGTAGATCAGGTCGAACATCTGAGACCGCGGCGGTTTATCTGGCTGGTATGTCCACTGGTGTACCCTCTGTGCACGGACAGCCGTCGTCACCCCCAGCCGGGCCAGGACCTCAGCTTTCAGTTTCTCAAAGTCCTGGGCGTCTTCCGGGTCCAAGTCATGGTAAGCTTTTTGGGCCTCGCCGGAGAGAAACGGGGCAATCAAATCGGCCCAACGTGCCTACGGCCACTTCTCCCTCAAGGCCGTCCGCTCAAACGTTGTCAGGTATGCCTCGACGTCATCTTCTGCAGTCAGCTTTTGCCAGTATCGACTCACATGGATCCTTCTGGACTCTGCTTCCGGGTCCACCTCAGGCATGCTCACCAGGCGCTGCGCCACCTGTTGGAGAAGCTGGCGGTCTGCACCCGTCATGTCCACTAACTCCTTCAGCTGTGCGGCCATCAAGCGGTTAGCTTCATGCTGTGCGGCAGTGGCCTGCTGCTGTACGGCAGTGGACTGTACTAGGGCTTTCACCACGTCTTCCATACTGTCGCCTGTGCCACGTGTTTGCCCGCGTTCTCCACCACAATGTAACAAAACACTCCGGGATCGCCTTTGCTGGGGTCAAAGGTCACATGGTTTGTGCATTGAATTCTGAGGCGACAGCAGGTTTCCAAGTTGGCTGACCTCAGGTCAGGTTTATTAAAGTGAAAGCAACATAGAAAAAACAAAACATAAAAATAAATCCTAGCCTGTCCGGCACTAACTAAACCAATACGTTGCTGTCTAAACAACTGGGGGGGCTTCTCCCACCCAGCTAACAACACACGGTACTTGAGCACAGCTCTCACTCACGTTTGTCTCACACAGACAGGCAATCTGTGTGCCCCAGGCTGACGACGGAAACCCCCAGCTGGTCATCCTTTATTCCTGCACTTATTAACCCCTCGGTATCCTGAAGATACTGAGCGGCCTAACTCACATAGGACAAGTACCTGGGCGAGATATATCTGCCCCCGACTACCAGACCGACATGACTCTTACAGAGGGGATAATACACAGATATAACGTACTGTAACGTGTGTACATAGAGGGGATAATACACGGATATAATGTACTGTAACGTGTGTACATAGAGGGGATAATACACAGATATAAAGTACTGTAACGTGTGTACATAGAGGGGATAATACACAGATATAAAGTACTGTAACATGTGTACATAGAGGGGATAATACACGGATATAATGTACTGTAACGTGTGTACATAGAGAGAATAATACATGGATATATTGTACTGTAATATGTGTACATAGAGGAGATAATACACGGATATATTGTACTGTAACGTGTGTACATAGAAGGGATAATACACATATATAATGTAGTGTAACGTGTGTACATAGAGGAGATAATACACGGATATAATGTACTGTAACGTGTGTATATAGAGGGGATAATACACGGATATAATGTATTGTAACATGCGTACATACACTGTGTTCCAAATTATTATGCAAATTGGATTTAAGTGTCAAAAAGATTTGTTTTGTTTTTCAAATAAACTCATGGATGGTATTGTGTCTCAGGGCTCAATGGATCACTGAAATCAATCTTAAACACATGTGATAATTAGTTTTCCAGGTGATTCTAATTAAAGGAAAACTACTTAAAAATGATGTTCCACATTATTAAACAGGCCACAGGTTTGAAGCAATATGGGAAATAAAAAGGATCTCTCTGCTGCTGAAAAGTGTTTAATAGTGCAATGCCTTGGACAAGGTATGAAAACATTAGATATTTCACGAAAAATTAAGAGTGTTCATCATACTGTGAAGAGATTTGTGACTGAAACAGAGCACAGAGTTCATGCAGATAAAAGCATAATGAGGAAGGTTTCTGCCAGACAAATTCATTGGACTAAGAGAGCAGCTGCCAAAATATCACTACAAAGCAGAAAACAGTTATTTGAAGCTGCTGGTGCCTCTGGAGTCCCTCGAACCTCAAGGTATAGGATCCTTCAAAGGCTTGCTGTGGTGCATAAACCTACTATTCGGCCACCTCTAAACAGTGTTCACAAGCAGAAATGGTTGCAGTGGGCCCAGACATACATGAAGACTAATTTTCAAACAGTCTTGTTTACTGATAAGTGTCGAACAACCCTGGATGGTCCAGATGGATGGAGTAGTGGATGGTTGGTGGAATGCCACCATGTCCCAACAAGGCTGCGACGTCAGCAAGGAGGTGGAGGAGTCATGTTTTGGGCCAGAATAATGGGGAAACAGCTGATAGGGCCCCTTAAGTTTCTGAAGGTGTGAAAATGACCTCTGCAAAGTATATAGAGTTTCTGACTGACAACTTTCTTCCATGGTATAAAAAGCAGAAACGTGCCATCAGGAGCAAAATCATCTTCATGCTGACAATGCACCACCTCATGCTGCAAAGAAAACCTCTCAGTCATTGGCTGCTATGGGCATAAAAGGAGATAAACTTATGGTGTGGCCACCATCTTCCCCTGACCTCAACCCTATAGAGAACCTTTGGATTATCATTAAGCAAAAGATCTATGAGGGTGGGAGGCAGTTCACATCTAAACAGCAGCTCTGGGAGGCTATTCTGACTTCATGCAAAGAAATACAACCAGCAACTCTCCAAAAACTCACAAGTTCAGTGGATGCAAGAATTGTGAAGGTGATATAAAAGAAGGGTTCCTATGTTAACATGTAACTTGGCCTGTTTAGGATGTTTTGGAGTTAAATAGCTTTTTGTTCAGTGAATGTAACCTCCTAATGCTGCAAATTCCACAAATGAGCATTTTCAGTTCCTTTCTACTGTGCCTAATAATTTGGAACAGTGCATTTTGAGTTTTTATTCATTTTGGTGATTATACTGTTTTCATTGGGAGGTTTCTTCAATAAAATTTGATGTATACGCTAACGGGTGATGACTTTTATTAGACCGATTGTCATTTGCACCGACCATTTAGGAAAATCAGAGAAAAATTTTATTTGCATAATAATTTGGAACATGGTGTAGAGGGGATAATACGCGGATATAATGTACTGTAACGTGTGTACATAGAGGGGATAATACACGGATATAATGTACTGTAACGTGTGTACATAGAGGGGATAATACACGGATATAATGTACTGTAACGTGTGTACATAGAGGGGATAATACACGGATATATGACATGCTGTGGAAAGTAAAATGCTGAGAATCAGTGTGGAATTCTCCGCAGCAGGGGCACACGAATTCTGGATTCCCATTGATTAACATTGCCTGAGCAACGCTTTGCAGATTTGGTGCAAATCCACGAGGAAAAAACTCTGCGGATCCGCAACAAAATGTGCAACATGTGCACATAGCCTAATAGTTTTAAGGATGTTGTAGAGTTAAGTCCATCGAGTTCAATCGATAGCCCAAAATGTTGATCCAGAGGAAGCAAAGGCCTCATGGGGCAGAGATTAACAGCTGGTAATACACCCGCTGTAATGTACTGTGATTTAATATATGCACATAGGGCAAAAAAAAAACAACTTTTATACTGTACTGTACCATAATATTTGCACATAGAGCAGAAAATACACACAATAATATCACTTAATATAATATGCATAGAGAACAAACATTTCATGAAATATCATAATATAATTTATACAAAGAAATGTAATATAAAACACTATAAAGCCATATTTATTTTTAGTGAGTAGATATTATAAGTGATATCTAATAATAGATACTGTAGTGTAATAACTACACCGAGCGCATGTGATATATAATATATTCGACACATAGGAAGGGAGGAAATATTAAATGTAACAGAATGCAATGTGAAGGATACAATAAATCCATCCAAACATACAGTACATGAGATCTAGATCTGGAATATGGAGACAGCAAGTAGTGATCTGGTCATTACAGGGGAGAATACATGTAGGATATATATATATATATATATATATATATATATATTATAATTTCGCACTACTATAACACTACATTCACATTCCGTCAGTGCGGACACCTGGACCCCACATGTACAGCAAGAGGTGACGGTCACTGATAGCAAACACATCTGTATATATACCATCCATAGGATATGTTCCCCATATACTCCGGATAATGGGGGACCACACAGTGCTGAACCCACATGCATCATCCCACTACACACCTATATATGATTTAGTATCTCAGCTCTTTCTTCTACATACTGTGTGCAGATCTTCTTACATAGATAAGAGATACATAGAGAGATACAATGTATCTACTTGTTACAGATGTTACACATCACTCTGAGCTGTAGACATATATACTGTATAATGCACATTTCCCATATAGCACCGACATATTGTGCAGCTTTGCACCCCGGTTACACCAGGATCTAGATGGAGCCATTCCTGGATACATTCTCCTGGAGCTGGAGATTCCCACACAGCAGCAGCCAATGACAGAGGCTGCAATCACTATATGATATGTCATGTATCCAATGAAGGGAGCTGCCAATTATCACCTGCCACTTATTGTATCACCCAGCGCAGCCCTGGAACAAGCACAGCAATCCCTGTGATTTCAGCTGATACACTGTCTCTGTCCAGGGTGCTGATCCATAGGAGCTGCCTATGGTGCATGCAGGATCCCTGCCCACATTCTGCTCAGGAGGCACCAATGTGGCAGCACAACTCCAGCTCTATCTGCTTCCCCAGCAGCTCCTGCTCTGCAGCCAGGAAATATATATATATATATATATATATATATATATATATATATATATATATATATATATATATATATATATATATATATATATATATATATACACATACATATATATATACATATATACACACACACACCACACATTGCAGGATCCATAGACTGCTGATGATTGTGCATGGCAGGGAGATCTCCCAGCAAAAAATCCAGCAGAAGAAAATGGTACTGTACCTTTCATCCAGTCCACCACTTGCTTGGCGCTCCACTTGCTTATGGGTTCCATTACTAAAGCCATCCCACTGTGAGTTTTAATCACCCAGATGCAGAGAGAAAGGCGGCGGTGGCAGCAGCAATGCACAGAATTAGAGGGGTCTCTTCAGAGCATGGCTGGATGGGGATGCTCCAGCCAAGATGCAGCCCTGTCCCTCCAGGATTCGCCTGCACTGATTCAGTAATGTATAAAATTACACTGCTTGATGTGCTCTAGCACCTCCCCCACTGCACACAGGCAGCCTGGAGCACAGGGAGTGAGGGGAGCAGTGCTGCAGTACAGTGCCAGTGTGTGCTCATGCTTCCCACAGTCACAGCGGCATCTCCTGACACCACTACTACTACTACTACTACCACCCCCAAGTGCATGTGTGTGCGACCCATGCACAGGAGAGGAACATGGCAGCTGCCGCTCAGCCCCCGCTGGAGGCCTGACACCCTCCTCCCCTACAAGGACTGATATCAGGCACCCCCAGAAAAGGAGGGAAAGATGGGGAGGGGGTCTACACCATACCCTGCCCAGTAGAAGGAGGGAAGACTGAGCTGGAGAGCATTGGCTGATGCTGAGGATGGCAGAGGAGGCATATAGGTGGCCGGGCGGACATTCCAGCCACCATCCTGATACTTCTCTAACTCCATGGGGAGAGACCTTGCTTGAACTCCAGCAATCAGGCGAACGGTAACAAACTGGAAAAGATCTGATAACATTATAGTTTCCGCAATGAATAATAAAGAGTAAAAAAAAAAAACAGATACAAAGTGGCCAATAAGTAGGTATAGGAATGTTGCAACGTCGGTGGAAGAGGATTCCAAAAGTTACGAGATAAAACATTGTGAAATGTAAATGTAATAAAATGAAAACAAACTTCTCTTGTCAATGTTAAGATACCCATAAAATCTGCTATGATAAACTAAACTGATTCAAATGTTTACCTCCTAACACCCTGAATGTGACCAACTCATTGCCATAGAGGAGACGGCGAACCAACCCTACCCAGAACAGGCAAATTACAATTAAACACACTGCTCAAAAAAATAAAGGGAACACTTACAGAATCTAACTCCAAGTAAATCAAACTTCTGTGAAATCAAACTGCCCACTTAGGAAGCAACACTGATTGACAATTTCACATGCTGTTGTGCAAATGGAATAGACAACAGATGGAAATTATTGGCAATTATCAAGACACCCTCAATAAAGGAGTGGTTCTGCAGGTGGGGACCACAGACCACATCTCAGTACCAATGCTTTCTGGCTAATGTTTTGGTCACGTTTGAATGTTGGTTGTGCTTTCACACTCGTGGTAGCATGAGACGGACTGTACAACCCACACAAGTGGCTCAGGTAGTGCAGCTCATCCAGGATGGAACATCAATGCGAGCTGTGGCAAGAAGGTTTGCTGTGTCTGTCAGCGTAGTGTCCAGAGGTTGGAGGCACTACCAGGAGACAGGCCAGTACACCAGGAGATGTGGAGGGGGCCGTAGGAGGGCAACAACCCAGCAGCAGGACCGCTATTTCAGCCTTTGTGCAAGGAGGAACAGGAGGAGCACTGCCGGAGCCCTGCAAAATGACCTCCAGCAGGCCACAAATGTGCATGTGTCTGCACAGTTAGAAACCGACTCCATGAGGATGGTTTGAGTGCCCGACGTCCACAGATGGGGGTTGTGCTCACAGCCCAACAACGTGCAGGACGTTTGAAATTTGCCTCAGAACACCAGGATTGGCAAATTCACCACTGGTGCCCTGTGCTCTTCACATATGAAAGCAGGTTCACACTGAGCACATGTGACAGACGTGACAGAGTCTGTAGACATCGTGGAGAGCGATCTGCTGCCTGCAACATCCTTCAGCATGACCGGTTTGGCAGTTGATCAGTAATGGTGTGGGGTGGCATTTCTTTGGAGGGCCGCACAGCCCTCCATGGCCTTGCCAGAGGTAGCCTGACTGGCATTAGGTACCATGATGAGATCCTCAGACCCCTTGTGAGACCATATGCTGGTGCGGTTGGCCCTGGGTTCCTCCTAATGCAGGACAATGCCAGACCTCATGTGGCTGGAGTGTGTCAGCACTATATAATGAATATTTACAACAGGAATATTTCATTCGGTGATATCAAGGATGTGGGATTTAAGTGCTCCCTTTATTTTTTTGAGCAGTGTATATGTTATGGGGTAATAAATATGAAAGAATATATGGAACAAAGCAGTAAAAAAAATCTGTCACATTTTACAACGTATCACTCTGTATACTTAATGTCTACGTCACCAATGGACATGAAATTACTTGTATAAAAAAGGTAACTTCAAATCTCAGACAGAAGAGTATAAACTTATGACAACCTTTGAAACTCTCAGTGCAGGAATGAATGTGTCGCAAGGATTGATGTCTTTTTAAATCAATTGAGGAATTTGCTCCTCAGACATTGTGGGGGTATCACAACACAGAACCAGAACCCAATCGGAGGACAATAATGAGTGTAAATGTTTTATCTATGACCTGTTCCAATATTTATGGCCACAGCTATTTATCCCTCTCTCATAATGTGCTGTGCAAAAATATGATTCTTCAGATTTTATATTACCGTAGTTTATGCCTGATGAAGAGACCTGAGTAGTCTCGAAAGCTTGAAATTTGTTACCATCGTTCATTTAGCCATTAACCCCTTCATGACCCAGCCTATTTTGGCCTTAATGACCTGGCCGTTTTTTGCAATTCTGACCAGTGTCCCTTTATGAGGTAATAACTCAGGAACGCTTCAACGAATCCTAGCGATTCTGAGATTGTTTTTTCGTGACAAATTGGGCTTCATGTTAGAGGTAAATTTAGGTCGATAATTTCTGAGTTTATTTGTGAAAAAAACGGAAATTTGGCAAAAATTTTGAAAATTTCACAATTTTCACATTTTGAATTTTTATTCTGTTAAACGAGAGAGTTATGTGACACAAAACAGTTAATAAATAACATTACCCACATGTCTACTTTACATCAGCACAATTTTGGAAACAAATTTTTTTTTTGCTAGGAAGTTATAAGGGTTAAAATTTGACCAGTGATTTCTCATTTTTACAACAAAATTTACAAACCATTTTTTTTAGGGACCACCTCACATTTGAAGTCATTTTGAGGGTTCTATATGGCTGAAAATACCCAAAAGTGACACCATTCTAAAAACTGCACCCCTCAAGGTGCTCAAAACCACATTCAAGAAGTTTATTAACCCTTCAGGTGTTTCACAGCAGCAGAAGCAACATGGAAGTAAAAAATGAACATTGAACTTTTTAGTCACAAAAATAATATTTTAGCAACAATTTTTTTATTTTCCCAAGGGTAAAAGGAGAAACTGGACCACGAACGTTGTTGGCCAATTTGTCCTGAGTACGCTGATACCTCATATGTGGGGGTAAACCACTGTTTGGGCGCACGGCAGGGCTCGGAAGGGAAGGAGCGCCATTTGACTTTTTGAATGAAAAATTGGCTCCAATCTTTAGCGGACACCATGTCGCGTTTGGAGAGCCCCCGTGTGCCTAAACATTGGAGCTCCCCTACAAGTGACCCCATTTTGGAAACTAGACTCCCCAAGGATCTTATCTAGAAGCATAGTGAGCACTTTAAACTCCCAGGTGCTTCACAAATTGATCCGTAAAAATGAAAAAGTACTTTTTTTTCACAAAAAAATTATTTTAGCCTCAATTTTTTCATTTTCACATGGGCAACAGGATAAAATGGATCCTAAAATTTGTTGGACAATTTCTCCTGAGTACATCGATACCTCACATGTGGGGGTAAACCACTGTTTGGGCACATGGTAAGGCTCGGAAGGGAAGGAGCGCCATTTGACTTTTTGAATGAAAAATTATCTCCATCGCTAGCGGACACCATGTCACGTTTGGAGAGCCCCTGTGTGCCTAAACATTGGAGCTCCCCCACAAGTGACCCCATTTTGGAAACTAGACCCCCCAAGGAACTTATCTAGAAGCATAGTGAGCACTTTAAACCCTCAGGTGCTTCACAAATTGATCCGTAAAAATGAAAAAGTACTTTTTTTTCACACAAAATTTCCTTTAGCCTCAATTTTTTCATTTTCACATGGGCAACAGGATAAAATGGATCCTAAAATTTGTTGGGCAATTTCTCCTGAGTACGCCGATACCTCATATGTGGGGGTAAACCACTGTTTGGGTGCACGGCAAGGCTCGGAAGGGGAGGCGCGCCATTTGACTTTTTGAATGGAAAATTAGCTCCAATCGTTAGCGGACACCATGTCGCGTTTGGAGAGCCCCTGTGTGCCTAAACATTGGAGCTCCCCCACAAGTGACCCCATTTTGGAAACCAGACCTCCCAGGGAACTAATCTAGATGTGTGCTGAGCACTTTGAACCCCCAAGTGCTTCACAGAAGCTTAGAACGCAGAGCCATGAAAATAAAAAATAATTTTTCTTTTCTCAAAAATGATTTTTTAGCCCACAATTTTTTATTTTCCCAAGGGTAACAGGAGAAATTAGACCCCAAAAGTTGTTGTCCAGTTTCTCCTGAGTACGCTGATACCCCATATGTGGGGGTAAACCACTGTTTTGGCACACGGCGGGGTTCGGAAGGGAAGTAGTGACGTTTTGAAATACAGACTTTGATGGAATGCTCTGCGGGCATCAGGTTGCATTTGCAGAGCCCCTGATGTGCCTAAACAGTAGGAACTCCCCACAAGTGACCCCATTTTGGAAACTAGACCCCCAAAGGAACTTATCTAGATGTGTGGTGAGCACTTTGAACCCCCCAAGTGCTTCACAGAAGTTTATAACGCAGAGCCATGAAAATAAAAAATAATTTTTCTTTTCTCAAAAATGATTTTTTACCCACAATTTTTTATTTTCCCAAGGGTAACAGGAGAAATTAGACCCCAAAAGTTGTTGTCCAGTTTCTCCTGAGTACGCTGATACCCCATATGTGGGGGTAAACCACTGTTTTGGCACACGGCGGGGTTCGGAAGGGAAGTAGTGACGTTTTGAAATGCAGACTTTGATGGAATGCTCTGCGGGCATCAGGTTGCATTTGCAGAGCCCCTGATGTGCCTAAACAGAAGGAACTCCCCACAAGTGACCCCATTTTGGAAACTAGACCCCCAAGGGAACTTATCTAGATGTGTGGTGAGCACTTTGAACCCCCAAGTGCTTCACAGAAGTTTATAACGCAGAGCCGTGAAAATAATAAATGTGTTTCCTTTCCTCAAAAATATTTTTTTAGCCCAGAATTTTTTAATTTTCCCAAGGGTAACAGGAGAAATTTGACCCCAAAAGTTGTTGACCAGTTTCTCCTGAGTATGCTGATACCCCATATGTGGGGGTAAACCACTGTTTGGGCACATGCCGGGGCTCGGAAGGGAAGTAGTGACGTTTTGGAATGCAGACTTTGATGGAATGGTCTGCGGGCATCATGTTACGTTTGCAGAGCCCCTGATGTGCCTAAACAGTAAAAAAACCCCATAAGTGACCCCATTTTGGAAACTAGACCCCCCCCCAAGGAACTTATCTAGATGTGTGGTGAGCACGTTCAACCCCCAAGTGCTTTACAGAAGTTTACAACGCAGAGCCGTGAAAATAAAAAAAACATTTTTGTTTCCTCAAAAAAGATGTTTTAGCAAGCAATTTTTTATTTTCACAAGGGTAACAGGAGAAATTGGACCCCAAAAGTTGTTGTCCAGTTTGTTGTGAGTACGCTGATACCCCATATGTGGGGGTAAACCACTGTTTGGGCGCACGTCAGGGCTCGGAAGGGAAGTAGTGACATTTGAAATGCAGACTTTGATGGAATGGTCTGCGGGCGTCACGTTGCATTTGCAGAGCCCCTGATGTGCCTAAACAGTAGAAACACCCCACAAGTGACCCCATTTTGGAAACTAGACCCCCCAAGGAACTTATCTAGATGTGTGGTGAGCACGTTCAACCCCCAAGTGCTTCACAGAAGTTTACAACGCAGAGCCGTGAAAATAAAAAATCATTTTTCTTTCCTCAAAAAAGATGTTTTAGCAAGCAATTTTTTATTTTCACAAGGGTAACAGGAGAAATTGGACCCCAAAAGTTGTTGTCCAGTTTGTTGTGAGTACGCTGATACCCAATATGTGGGGGTAAACCACTGTTTGGGCGCATGTCAGGTCTCGGAAGAGAAGTAGTGACATTTGAAATGCAGACTTTGATGGAATGGTCTGCGGGCGTCACGTTGCATTTGCAGAGCCCCTGATGTGCCTAAACAGTAGAAACTCCCCAAAAGTGACCCCATTTTGGAAACTAGACCCCCCCAAGGAACTTATCTAGATGTGTGGTGAGCACTTTCAACCCCCAAGTGCTTCACAGAAGTTTATAACGCAGAGCCGTGAAAATAATAAATGTGTTTCCTTTCCTCAAAAATATTTTTTTAGCCCAAAATTTTTTAATTTTCCCAAGGGTAACAGGATAAATTTGACCCCAAAAGTTGTTGACCAGTTTCTCCTGAGTATGCTGATACCCCATATGTGGGGGTAAACCACTGTTTGGGCACATGCCGGGGCTCGGAAGGGAAGTAGTGACGTTTTGGAATGCAGACTTTGATGGAATGGTCTGCGGGCATCATATTACGTTTGCAGAGCCCCTGATGTGCCTAAACAGTAAAAACCCCCCATAAGTGACCCCATTTTGGAAACTAGACCCCCCAAGGAACTTATCTAGATGTGTGGTGAGCACGTTCAACCCCCAAGTGCTTCACAGAAGTTTACAACGCAGAGCCGTGAAAATAAAAAAAACATTTTTGTTTCCTCAAAAAAGATGTTTTAGCAAGCAATTTTTTATTTTCACAAGGGTAACAGGAGAAATTGGACCCCAAAAGTTGTTGTCCAGTTTGTTGTGAGTACGCTGATACCCCATATGTGGGGGTAAACCACTGTTTGGGCGCACGTCAGGGCTCGGAAGGGAAGTAGTGACATTTGAAATGCAGACTTTGATGGAATGGTCTGCGGGCGTCACGTTGCATTTGCAGAGCCCCTGATGTGCCTAAACAGTAGAAACCCCCCATAAGTGACCCCATTTTGGAAACTAGACCCCCCAAGGAACTTATCTAGATGTGTGGTGAGCACGTTCAACCCCCAAGTGCTTCACAGAAGTTTACAACGCAGAGCCGTGAAAATAAAAAATCATTTTTCTTTCCTCAAAAAAGATGTTTTAGCAAGCAATTTTTTATTTTCACAAGGGTAACAGGAGAAATTGGACCCCAAAAGTTGTTGTCCAGTTTGTTGTGAGTACGCTGATACCCCATATGTGGGGGTAAACCACTGTTTGGGCGCACGTCAGGGCTCGGAAAGGAAGTAGTGACATTTGAAATGCAGACTTTGATGGAATGGTCTGCGGGCGTCACGTTGCATTTGCAGAGCCCCTGATGTGCCTAAACAGTAGAAACTCCCCACAAGTGACCCCATTTTGGAAACTAGACCCCCCAAGGAACTTATCTAGATGTGTGGTGAGCACTTTCAACCCCCAAGTGCTTCACAGAAGTTTATAATGCAGAGCCGTGAAAATAAAAAATAATTGTTCTTTCCTCAAAAATTATGTTTTAGCAAGTAATTTTTTATTTTTGCAAGGGTAACAGGGGAAATTGGACCCTGACAGTTGTTCCCCAGTTTGTCCTGAGTACGCTGGTACCCCATATGTGGGGGTAAACCACTGTTTGGGCGCATGTCAGGGCTTGGAAGGGAGGGAGCACCATTTGACTTTTTGAACGCAAGATTGGCTGGAATCAATGGTGGTGCCATGTTGCGTTTGGAGACCCCTGATGTGCCCAAACAGTGGAAACCCCTCAATTCTAACTTCAACACTAACCCCAACACACCCCTAACCATAATCCCAACTGTAGCCATAACCCTAATCACAACCCTAACCCAAACACACCCCTAACCACAACCCTAACCCCAACACACCCGTAACCCTATTCCCAACCCTAACCCTAATCCTAACCCTAATCCCAACCCTAACCCTAATCCCAACCCTAACCACAACTGTAACCCCAACACACTCCTAACCCTATCCGTAACCCTAAACACAAGCCTAATCTTAACCCTATTTCCAACCCTAGCCCTAATTCCAACCCTAACTCTAATTCCAACCCTAACCCTAAGGCTATGTGCCCACGTTGCGGATTCGTGTGAGATTTTTCCGCACGATTTTTGAAAAATCTGCAGGTAAAAGGCACTGCGTTTTACCTGTGGATTTACAGCGGATTTCCAGTGTTTTTTTGTGCGGATTTCACCTGCGGATTCCTATTGAGGAACAGGTGTAAAACGCTGCGGAATCCGCACAAAGAATTGACATGCTGCGGAAAATACAACCCAGAGTTTCCACACAGAATTTTCCGCACCATGGGCACAGCGGATTTGGTTTTCCATAGGTGTACATGGTACTGTAAACCTGATGGAAGACTGCTACGAATTCGCAGCGGCCAATCCGCTGCGGATCCGTGGCCAATCCGCTGCGGATCCGCGGCCAATCCGCTGTGGATCCGTTGCCAATCCGCTGCGGATCCGCGGCCAATCCGCTGCAGATCCGCAGCCAAATCCGCACTGTGTGCCCATGCCCTAACCCTACCCCTAACCCTACCCCTAACCCTACCCCTAGTTCTAACCCTAGTTCTAACCCTAACCCTAGTGGTAAAAGAAAAAAATATATTTTCTTTTTTTTATTATTGTCCCTACCTATGGGGGTGATAAAGGGGGGGGGTCATTTACGATTTTTTTTATTTTGATCACTGTGATAGGTTATATCTCAGTGATCAAAATATACCTGGAACGAATCTGCCGGCCGGCAGATTCGGCGGGCGCACTGCGCATGCGCCCGCCATTTTGGAAGATGGCGGCGCCCATGGAGAAGACGGATGGACACCGGGAGCCTCGGTAAGTATAAGGGGATGGAGATCGGGGCACGGGGGGCGACGGAGCACGGGGGGGTGGCATAGGAGCACAGGGGGAGCGGACAGGAGGACGGGGGAGCGGAGCACAAGACGGAGGGGAGCGGACCACAGATCGGTGGCTTGGGGAGGCGATCGGTGGGATGGGGGGGTCACATCAGTGTTTCCAGCCATGGCCGATGATATTGCAGCATCGGCCATGGCTGGATTGTAATATTTCACCAGTTTTTTAGGTGAAATATTACAAATCGCTCTGATTGGCAGTTTCACTTTCAACAGCCAATCAGAGCGATCGTAGCCACGGGGGGGTGAAGTCACCCCCCCTGAGCTGAAGTACCACTCCCCCTGTCCCTGCAGATCGGGTAAAATTGGAGTTAACCCTTTCACCCGCTCTGCAGGGACGCGATCATTCCATGATGCCACATAGGCGTCATGGGTCGGATTGGCACAGGTTTTCATGACGCCTACGTGGCGTCAAAGGTCAGGAAGGGGTTAAAAGGTATCAACCACCGAAGACTCAATTCTAAATATTTTTTTACGTCACCAATGAAACTTATAATAAAGGTCACACGTAGAGCAATATTGCACATACATTACATATCCTGTACTAATCGTGAATTACATCTAGTATTATACTCCAGAGCTGCACTCACTATTCTGCTGGTGCAGTCACTGTGTACATACATTACATTACTGATCCTGAGTTTCATCCTGTATTGTACTCCAGAGCTGCACTCACTATTCTGCTGGTGCAGTCACTGTGTACATACATTACTGATTCTGAATTACATCCTGTATTATACACCAGAGCTGCACTCACTATTCTGCTGGTGCAGTCACTGTGTACATACATTACATTACTGATCCCGAATTACGTCCTGTATTATACTCCAGAGCTGCACTCACTATTCTGCTGGTGCAGTCACTGTGTACATTCATTACATTACTGATCCTGAGTTACATCCTGTATTATACTCCAGAGCCGCACTCAGTATTCTGCTGGTGCAGTCACTGTGTACATACATTACTGATCGTGAGTTACATCCTGCATTATACTCCAGAGCTGCACTCACTATTCTGCTGGTGCAGTCACTGGGTACATACATTACATTACTGATCCTGAGTTACATCTTGTATTATACTCCAGAGCTGCACTAACTATTCTGCTGGTGCAGTCACTGTATACATACATTATATTACTGATCCTGAGTTACATCCTGTATTATACTCCCGAGCTGCACTTACTATTCTGCTGGTGCAGTCACTGTGTACATACATTACATTACAGATCCTGATTTACATCCTGTATTACATCCTGTAAAGAATCTGAAGACCCACCTCTTCCGACAAGCCTACAACCTGCAGTAACCACCGATCGACCAAACCGCTGCATGACCAGCTCTACCCTCACTTACTGTATCCTCACCCATCCCTTGTAGATTGTGAGCCTTCGCGGGCAGGGTCCTCTCTCCTACTGTACCTATTATGACTTGTATTGTTCAAGATTATTGTACTTGTTTTTATTATGTATACCCCTCCTCACTTGTAAAGCGCCATGGAATAAATGGCGCTATAACAATAAATAATAATAATAATAATTATACGTCAGAGCTGCACTCACTATTCTGCTGGCGCAGTCACTGTGTACATATATTACATTACTGATCCTGAGTTACATCCTGTATTATACGTCAGAGCTGCACTCACTATTCTTCTGGTGCAGTCACTGTGTACATACATTACATTACTGATCCTGATTTACATCCTGTATTATATGTCAGAGCTGCACTCACTATTCTGCTTGTGCAGTCACTGTGTACATACATTACATTACTGATCCTGAGTTACCTCCTGTATTATACTCCAGAGCTGCACTCACTATTCTGCTGGTGCAATCACTGTGTACATACATTACATTACTGATCCTGAGTTACCTCCTGTATTATACTCCAGAGCTGCACTCACTATTCTGCTGGTGCAGTCACTGTGTACATACATTACATTACTGATCCTGGGTTACATCCTGTATTATACTCCAGAGCTGCACTCACTATTCTGCTGGTGCAGTCAATGTGTACATACATTACATTAGTGATCCTGAGTTACATCCTGTATTATACTCCAGAGCTGCACTCACTACTCTGCTGGTGCAGTCACTGTGTACATACATTACTGATCATGAGTTACATCCTGTATTATACCCCAGAGCTGCACTCACTAGTCTGCTGGTGCAGTCACTGTGTACATATATTACATTACTGGTCCTGAGTTACATCCTGCATTATACTCCAGAGCTGCACTCACTATTCTGCTGGTGCAGTCAATGTGTACATACATTACATTACTGATCATGAGTTACATCCTGTATTATACCCCAGAGCTGCACTCACTAGTCTGCTGGTGCAGTCACTGTGTACATATATTACATTACTGGTCCTGAGTTACATCCTGTATTATACTCCAGAGCTGCACTCACTATTCTGCTGGTGCAGTCACTGTGTACATACATTACATTACTGATCCTGAGTTACATCCTGTATTATACTCCAGAGCTGCACTCACAATTCTGCTGGTGCAGTCACTGTGTACATTCATTACATTACTGATCCGGAGTTACATCCTGTATTATACTCCAGAGCTGCACTCTCTATTCTGCTGGTGCAGTCACTGTGTACATACATTACATAACTTTTCCTGAGTTACATCCTGTATTATACCCCAGAGCTGCACTCACTAGGGTTGAGCGAAACGGGTCGGCAATTTTCAGAAGTCGCCGACTTTTGGCAAAGTCGGGTTTCATGAAACCCGACCCGACCCCTGTGTGGGGTCGGCCATGAAGTCGGCGATCTTCTGAATCTGGAATCGGAATTCCGATACCGATTCCCGATATGTTTAAGATATCGGGAATTGGTATCGGAATTCAGATTTAAGTGTAAAATAAAGAATTAAAATAAAAAATATCGCTATACTTACCCTCTGACGGGCCCTGGTACTAACCGGGAACCTTCCTTCCTTAGAATCAGCCTTCCAGGACCTTGCGGTGACGTCGCGGTGACGTCGCGGCTTGTGATTGGTCGCGCGGCCGCCCATGTGACCGCTCGCGCGACCAATCACAAGCCGCGACGTCACCGTGACGTCACCGAAGGTCCTGGAAGGGCTGATTCTTAGGAAGGAAGGCTGCCGGAACGAAGCCGAGGGTGAATATATTCCTATTAGGTATATACTCACCCTCGGACACGCCCTGCTTTTTTCCGGCAGCCTTCCTTCCTAAGAATCAGCCCTTCCAGGACCTTCGGTGACGTCACGGTGACGTCGCGGCTTGTGATTGGTCGCGCGAGCGGTCACATGGGCGGCCGCGCGACCAATCACAAGCCGCGACGTCACCGCGACGTCACCGCAAGGTCCTGGAAGGCTGATTCTAAGGAAGGAAGGTTCCCGGTTAGTACCAGGGCCCGTCAGAGGGTAAGTATAGCGATATTTTTTATTTTAATTCTTTATTTTACACTTAAATATGGATCCCAGGGCCTGAAGGAGAGTTTCCGCTCCTTCAGACCCTGGGAACCATTGGAAACCCAATGCACTGCATTGGGTTTCGAGTTTCGGCCGACCCCGACCCCGACTTTTTTATAGGATCGGCCGATTTCACTCGACCCGACTTTTGAAAAAGTCGGGTTTCGTGAAACCCGACCCGATCCTATAAAAGTAAAGGTCGCTCAACCCTAGCACTCACTAGTCTGCTGGTGCAGTCACTGTGTACATACATTACATTACTGATCCTGAGTTGCATCCTATAGATCTTTTATTATAATAAATGAAAAACATATCAATAGTAATAACAGAAACAAATCAGAAATATCAGCCAGAAATATAATCAGTACAATGAACACTGGTCCAGCCGCTCATTTCTCTCTTCTCACACATATTACACAGTATATACAGAATAATAACTACTTTGACCTTCTGGTCGGTCACCAAATAATAAACAAATAAAATAAATAATAGCAAAGAAAAACTATATACATAAACTTTTTTAAAAATTTTTAAATAAAATAACCATAAACTAAACAAATAAATACAATATTATTTTCAGATTGGAAACTTGTGGACTGAAGACACTGTATTTTGGCCATCTACATGGATTTGTTGTACCACCATGGATGTAAAGAATAAAAATAGTTTCATCGTTAACTTGCTTAGGTGATTTTTATAACCCACAACCTCAAATCATCACAAAACACAAACTATATAAATATATACAAGACTAAACTAAAGATCCCACACTCAAGCCCACCATTCCCAACCCCCACACTGACCTGAGAGCTGGTCCTGCGTCTCATGCCTCAGTCCATGTCCAACATCCATAGGCCAGATCAGTCAGTGCTAGTTTTCCCCCAAACACCCAGTGTCCCATAGTCCCACAAGATAAACCCACCGCCCCCCTTTTTTCACCACCCAACCTATCACCTACACCCAAATCTATATCTCTGTATACAATGTATACAATATATACAGCAGCACACACCACAATAATCACAAATCACGAAGCCCAAGTTCGGCACCTGCAGCCCTACATCACTGTATAATGATCAAACAAAGCAAAAATCTACAGTGTCAGCAGCAGCCCACCACCAGGAAAGGAGATGACCAGACTAGGGCACACTAAAAGAAAAGCCCCTCCAGAGGAGCGCGGCCCTCCGTGTGCCCAGCCGCCCATACTCCAGAGAGCGCACCTTCACCAGGTCACCGAGTATGGTCCTAAACACATCGTCCACTGGGAGGATTTTTCGTTGCGTCGATACTAAGCACCGTGCGTTCCACGTGTGATACCTAACCACTGCGCTAACTAGAAATAAGGTGCAGCGGTCCCGACCACCAAGGTCTCCGAATGCTCCATAGGCCCATTCCGCATAGGAGAGACCGGCCAGCCGAGACCAGCCAATGAAGGCGCCCACCCTGTTGTACACCTCTGTGTTGAAGGGACAATGAAGCAGGAAGTGGTCCATGCTTTCCAGCAAGGTACCACAATGCTCCCGAGGACAATTCCTGTCCTCAGAGCTCCTACACTTCAGATTGTCCCTCACACACAGTTTCCCATGGAAGCAGCGCCAAGCCAAGTCCCAAAACTTTGAGGGGATCCTGATAGAATTTAAAAGATGCAAACCCACCCCAAGATCCCGACTTGGGAAATCCCTGAGCGCCAGAGTCCTCTGCGAATTACCTTTACCTTCAGAACCAAGGTAGCATAAGCCAGGAGAATACCCACGGAGGAGCTCTCTCTTTCCCAAGGTTTGCAATATTGATCTTAACCCCTTTACCCCCAAGGGTGGTTTGCACGTTATGGACCGGGCCAATTTTTACAATTCTGACCACTGTCCCTTTATGAGGTTATAACTCTGGAACGCTTCAACGGATCCCAGTGATTCTGACAATGTTTTCTCATGACATATTGTACTTCATGATAGTGGTAAAAATTCTTTGATATTACCTGCGTTTATTTGTGAAAAAAACGGAAATTTGGCGATAATTTTGAAAATTTCGCAATTTTCCAACTTTGAATTTTTATGCAATTAAATCACAGAGATATGTCACACAAAATACTTAATAAGTAACATTTCCCAGATGTCTACTTTACATCAGCACAATTTTGGAACCAAAATTTTTTTTTGTTAGGGAGTTATAAGGGTTAAAAGTTGACCAGCAATTTCTCATTTTTACAACACCATTTTTTTTTAGGGACCACATCTCATTTTAAGTCATTTTGAGGGGTCTACATGATAGAAAATACCCAAGTATGACACCATTCTAAAAACTGAATCCCCTCAAGGTGCTCAAAACCACATTCAAGAAGTTTATTAACCCTTCAGGTGTTTCACAGGAATTTTTGGAATGTTTAAATAAAAATGAACATTTAACTTTTTTTCACAAAAAATTTACTGCAGCACCAATTTGTTTTATTTTACCAAGGGTAAGAGAAGAAATTGGACCCCAAAAGTTGTTTTACAATTTGTCCTGAGTACGCTGATACCCCAAATGTGGGGGTAAACCACTGTTTGGGCGCATGGGAGAGCTCGGAAGGGAAGGAGCGCCGTTTGACTTTTCAATGCAAAATTGACAGGAATTGAGATGGGACGCCATGTTGCGTTTGGAGAGCCACTGATGTGCCTAAACATTGAAACCCCCCACAAGTGACACCATTTTGGAAAGGAGACCCCCTAAGGAACTTATCTAGATGTGTGGTGAGCACTTTGACCCACCAAGGGCTTCACAGAAGTTTATAATGCAGAGCCGTAAAAATAAAACAAAAATTTTTCCCACAAAAATTATTTTTTAGCCCCCAGTTTTGTATTTTTCCGAGGGTAACAGGAGAAATTGGACCCCCAAAGATGTTGTCCAATTTGTCCTGAGTGCGCTGATACCCCATATGTGGGGGGGAACCACCATTTGGGCGCATGGGAGGGCTCGGAAGGGAAGGAGCGCCATTTGGAATGGAGACTTAGATGGAATGGTCTGCAGGCATCACATTGCGTTTGCAGAGCCCCTAATGTACCTAAACAGTAGAAACCCCCCACAAGTGACACCATTTTGGAAAGTAGACCCCCTAAGGAACTCATCTAGATGTGTTGTGAGAGCTTTGAACCCCCAAGTGTTTCACTACAGTTTATAACGCAGAGCCGTGCAAATAAAAAAAATATTTTTTTCCACAAAAATTATTTTTTAGCCCCCAGTTTTGTATTTTTCCAAGGGTAACAGGAGAAATTGGGCCCTAAATATTGTTGTCCAATTTGTCCTGAGTACGCTGATACCTGATATGTGGTGGGGAAACCACCGTTTGAGCCCATGGCAGAGCTCGGAAGGGAAGGAGCATCATTTGGAATGCAGACTTAGATGGATTGGTCTGCAGGCGTCACATTGCGTTTGCAGAGCCCCTAATGTACCTAAACAGTAGAAACCCCCCACAAGTGACCACATATTGGAAACTAGACCCCCCAAGGAACTTATCTAGATGTGTTGTGAGAACTTTGAGCCCCCAAGTGTTTCACTACAGTTTATAACGCAGAGCCGTGAAAATAAAAAATTCTTTTTTTTCCCACAAAAATTATTTTTTAGCCCCCAGTTTTGTATTTTCCCAAGGGTAACAGGAGAACTTGGACCCAAAAAGTTGTTGTCCAATTTGTCCTGAGTACGCTGATACCCCATATGTTGGGGTAAACCCCTGTGTGGGCAGACGGGAGAGCTCGGAAGGGAAGGAGCACTGTTTTACTTTTTCAATGCAGAATTGGCTGGAATTGAGATCGGACGCCATGTCGCGTTTGGAGAGCCCCTGATGTGCCTAAACAGTGGAAACCCCCCAATTATAACTGAAACCCTAATGCAAGCACACCCCTAACCCTAATCCCAACGGTAACCCTAACCACACCTCTAACCCAGACACACCCCTAACCCTAACCCCAACCCTATTCCCAACCGTAAATGTAATCCAAACCCTAAGTTTAGCCCCAACCCTAACTGTAGCCTTAACCCTAGCCCCAACCCTAACCCTAGCCCTAACCCTAACCCTAGGCCTAACCCTAACCCTAGCCCTAACCCTAGCCCTAACCCTAACCCTAGCCCCAACCCTAACCCTAACCCTAGCCCTAGCCCTAACCCTAACCCTAACCCTAGCCCTAGCCCTAACCCTAGCCCTAACCCTAGCCCTAACCCTAATCCTAACCCTAACCCTAGCCCTAATGGGAAAATGGAAATAAATAAGTTTTTTTAATTTTTTAATATTTCCCTAACTAAGGGGGTGATGAAGGGGGGTTTGATTTACTTTTATAGCGGTTTTTTTAGCGGATTTTTATGATTGGCAGCCGTCACACACTGAAAGACGCTTTTTATTGCAAAAAATATTTTTTGCGTTACCACATTTTGAGAGCTATAATTTTTCCATATTTGAGACCACAGAGTCATGTGAGGTCTTGTTTTTTGCGGGACGAGTTGACGTTTTTATTGGTAACATTTTCGGGCACGTGACATTTTTTGATAGCTTTTTATTCCGATTTTTGTGAGGCAGAATGACCAAAAACCAGCTATTCATGAAGTTCTTTTGGGGGAGGCGTTCTCTGAGGACTATAACTTTTAAATTTTTTTGCTGATGATGCTGTATGGCGGCTCTTTTTTTGCGGGACAAAATGACGCTTTCAGTGGTACCATGGTTATTTATATCTGTCTTTTTGATCGCGTTTTATTCCACTTTTTATTTGGAGGTATTATAATAAAGCGTTGTTTTTTGCCTTGTTTTTTTTTTTTCTTACGGTGTTTACTGAAGGGGTTAACTAGTGGGACAGTTTTATAGGTTGGGTCGTTACGGACGCGGCGATACTAAATAATATGTGTACTTTTATTGTTTTGTTTTTTTTATTTAGATAAAGAAATGTATTTATGGGAATAATATTTTTTTTTTTCTTTATTTAGGAATTTTTTTTTTTTTTTTTACACATGTGGAAATTTTTTTAAAAACTTTTTTACTTTGTCCCAGGGGGGGGGACATCACAGATCGGTGATCTGACAGTTTGCACAGCACTCTGTCAGATCACCGATCTGACTTAGAGCACTGCAGGCTTACCAGCGCCTGCTCTGACCAGGCACTCGGTAAGCCACCTCCCTCCCTGCAGGACCTGGATGCTGCGGCCATCTTGGATCCGGGACCTGCAGCGAGGAAGGAGGTAGGAGACCCTCGGAGCAACGCGATCACATTGTGTTGCTGCGGGGGTCTCAGGGAAGCCCGCAGGGAGCCCCCTCCCTGCGCGATGCTTCCCTGTACCGCCGGCACACCGCGATCATGTTTGATCGCGGTGTGCCGGGGGTTAATGTGCCGGGGGAGGTCCGTGACCGCTCCTGGCACATAGCGCCGGATGTCAGCTGCGATAGGCAGCTGACACCCGGCCGCGATCGGCCGCGCTACCCCCGTGAGCGTGGCCGATCGCGCTGGACGTACTATTCCATCCTTGGGAAGTAGGGCCCACCCCACATGAACGGAATAGTACGTCCAATGACAGAAAGGGGTTAATGAAGGTATCCACAAGGAATACAACAGGGTTGACCATACCCAACCCTCCTAGTCTCCTCGTACGGTAAGTAACCTCCCTCTTGGCCAGGTTCCGTCTATTCCCCCATAACAGTCGGAAGAACAAACTGTAGACCCTAGTCCAGAGAGATTCCGGCAAGATGCACACACTGCCCAGATAAATCAGTAAAGGTAGCAGGTAAGTTTTGATCAGATTTAACCTTTCCCTTAGGGTCAAAGACCAACCCTTCCATTGGTTCACCTTCTGAGTGGCGATCTCTAGCCTGCTGTCCCAATTTTGTTTGGGGTAATCCCCCTGGCCAAATTCGATGCCAAGGACTCTTGCAGAGAATTTGGGTCCAGGAAGGGTGTCCGGGAGATCAAAACCAGGATCTCCTCCTCACAGACAGAGACTCTTGCACTTATCCCGGTTGATCTTGGACCCGGATGCCTCCGAGTAGCGATCTACCTCTGACATCAGCCACCCTGCCTCCTCGTGAGAGGAAACAAACACAGTGACATCATCGGCATACACCACCAGTGGCTTCCGGTGCTGCCTGGTCCATCCCGATCCCGGCCAACGGTCCACAATCCACCCTCCTAAGAAGTGGGTCAATCGCAAACACGTACAGCAGCGGGCACAAATGATAACCCTGGTGAAACACCAGGCCCAACCTCAAAAGAGCTGCGAATCCAACCATTCACAAGCGGGAAACTCTCTGCCCCACTGTACAAGGTCTTAAGCCAATCAACAAACCCCCCCGGCAGGCCATATCTCAGAAGGACGGACCAGAGGTACTGTAATCATGATTAACCCGATCAAACGCTTTGCCTGGTCCAGTGACAGCATGGAAATAAATACATTTTTACAATTTTATTATTTTTCCCTAATTAAGGGGGTGATGAAGGGGGTCTGATTTACTTTTATAGCAGGTTTTGTAGCGGATTTTTATGATTGGCAACTGTCACACACTAAAAGACGCTTTTCATTGCAAAAAATAGTTTTTGCATCTCCACATTTTGAAAGCTGTAATTTTTTCATATTTTTGTCCACAGAGTCATGTGAGATCTTGTTTTTTGAGGGACAAGTTGACGTTTTTATTGGTACCATTTTTGGGCGCGTGACATTTTTTGATCGCTTTTTATTCCGATTTTTGTGAGGCAGAATTACCAAAAACCAGCTATTCATGAATTTCTTTTGGGGGGGCGTTTATACCGTTCCACGTTTGGTAAAATGGATAAAGCAGTTTTATTCTTCGGGTTAGTACAATTACAGCGATACCTCATTTATATCTTTTTTTATGTTTTGGCGGTTTTATACGATGAAAACTATTTTATATAAAAAATAATTATTTTTGCATCGCTTTATTCTGAGCACTATAACTTTTAAATTTTTTCGCTGATGATGCATGGCGGCTCGTTTTTTGCGGGACAAGATGACGTTTTGAGTAGTACCATGGTTATTTATATCAGTCTTTTTGATCACGTGTTATTCCACTTTTTGTTCGGCGGTATGATAATAAAGCGTTGTTTTTTGCCTCGGTTTTTTTTTCTAATGGTGTTCACTGAAGGGGTTAACTAGTGGGACAGTTTTATAGGTCAGGTTGTTACGGACTCGGCGATTCTAAATATGTGTAGTTTTATTGTTTTTTTTGTTTAGATAAAGAAATGTATTAAATGGAACAATATTTTTATTTTTTTTCATTATTTTGAAATTTTTTTTTTTTTTACACATGTAAATTTTTTTTTTACTTTGTCCCAGTGTGGGACATCACAGTATAGTGTCAGATCGCTGATCTGACACTTTGCAAAGCACTGTGTCAGATCAGCGATCTGACAAGCAGTGCTCCAGGCTTGCCAGCACCTGTTCTGACCAGGAGCTTGCAAGCCACCTCCCTGCAGGACCCGGAAGGAGCCCCGCGGCCATTTTAGATCCGGGGCCTGCAGGGAGGAGGACATGGGAGACCCTCTGAACAACGCAATCACTTTGCGTTGTTCCGAGGGTCTCAGGGAAGCGCGCAGGGAGCCCCCTCCCTGCGCGATGCTTCCCTATGCCGCCGGAATGCTGAGATCATGTTTGATCGCAGTGTTCCGGGGGTTAATGTGGCGGGAGCGGTCTATGACCACTCCTGGCACATAGCACAGGATGTCAGCTGTAATAATCAGCTGACACCGGGTGGCGATCGCCTATGATGTACCATCCCGTCCCTGGGAATTAAGTCCTACAGGGATCTACAGGGACATACACTGTATCCTGGAGAGGATGGGGCCCCTGGCAGAGACCTACAAGGCTACAAACTGTATTCTGGGGAGGATGGGGCCCCTGACAGATATCTACAGGGACATAGACGGTATCCTGGGGAGGATGGGGCCCCTGGCAGGGACCTACAGGGACATAGACTGTATCCTAGAGAAGATGGGGCCCCTGGCAGATATCTACAGGGACATAGACTGTATCCTGGGGAGGATGGGGCCCCTGGCAGGGACCTACAGGGACATAGACTGCATCCTGGAGAGGATGGGGCCCCTGGCAGATATCTACAGGGACATAGACTGTATCCTGGAGAGGATGTGGCCCCTGGCAGAGACCTACGGGGACATAGACTGTATCCTGGGGAGGGTGGGGCCCCTGACAGATATCTACAGGGACATAGACTGTATCCTGGAGAGGATGGGGCCCCTGACAGATATCTACAGGGACTTAGACTGTTTCCTGGAGAGGATGGGGCCCCTGACAGATATCTACAGGAACTTAGACTGTATCCTGAGGAGGGTGGGGCCCCTGACAGAGACCTATGGGGACATAGACTGTATCCTGGAGAGGATGGGGCCCCTGACAGATATCTACAGGGACATAGACTGTATTCTGGAGAGGATGGTGCCCCTGGCAGAGACCTACAGGGACATAGACTGTATCCTGGGGAGGATGGAGCCCCTGACAGATATTTACAGGGACATAGACTGTATCCTGGGGAGGATGGGGCCCCTGACAGATATCTCATACCTCCCAACCATCCCGTCCCGATTTTGACAGTCAGCCCCGCGATCCCGGGCAGGACATTAGTTTTCCCGCACTGGTTGGGAGGTGTGTATATCACCCGGTCAGCTCCCTGAGCCCCTGCACCTGCAGAGCAGCATATTGGCTGCTCTGTGCACACAGGACCTGTGATGAAGTCACAGGATGGGAAGCGTCAGGGGGTCACATGATCGGGAGGACCTCCGTGTACAGGACTCTGCTGGTTGTCATGGCGCTGGAGGAAGGTAAGCATATGTGTGAGGTCAGGAGGTGTTTACAGTGTGGATGTAGCAAAGCCGTGTGTGTAAGAGGTGTACGGAGCGGAGCAGCGTGTGAAAGGTGTATGGAGCGGAGTCGTGTGTGTAAGAGGTGTACGGAGCGGAGCAGCGTGTGAACGAGGTGTGCAGAGTGGAGCAGCGTGTGCAATGTGTATGGAGCAGAGCCGTGTGTGTACGAGGTGTATGGAGCAGAGCCGTGTGTGTACGAGGTGTATGGAGCGGAGCCGTGTGTGTACGAGATGTATGGAGAAGAGCCGTGTGTGTATGAGGTGTATGGAGCGGAGCCATGTGTGTGCAAGGTATACGGAGCAGAGCAGCGTCTGCAATGTGTATGGAGCGGAGCTGTGTGTATGAGGTGTACGGAGTGGAGCCGTGTGTGTGCGAGGTGTACGGAGTGGAGCCGTACGTGTATGAGGTGTGCGGAGTGGAGCCGTGTGTGTATGAGGTGTACGGAGCGGAGCTGTGTGTGTACGAGGTGTACGGTGCAGAGCCGCATGTGCAAGGTGTATGGAGCGCAGTTGTGTGTGTACGAGGTGTATGGAGCGGAGCCATGTGTGTACGAGGTGTACGGAGTGGAGCCGTGTGAGTACGAGATGTATGGAGAGCAGCCATGTGTGTCATGAGGTGTACGGAGCGGAGCCGTGTGTGTATAAAGTGTATGGAGCGGAGCCGTGTGTGTACGAATTGTATGGAGTGGAGCTGTGTGTGTACGAGATGTATGGAGAGCAGCCATGTGTGTAATGAGGTGTACGGAGCGGAGCCGTGTGTGTATAAGGTGTATGGAGCGGAGCCGTGAGTGTACGAAGTGTATGGAGTGAAGCCGTGTGTGTACGAGGTGCATGGGGAGGAGCCGTGTGTGTATGAGGTGTACGGAGTGGAGCCGTGTGTGTACGAGGTGTACGGAGCGGAGCCACATGTGCAAGGTGTATGGAGTGGAGTCGTGTGTGTACGAGGTGTATGGAGCGGAGTCGCATGTGTGCGAGGTGTACGGAGCGGACGCTGGCTGTGTCGGATCGGAGCAGATATTGCTCCTCGCTCTGACACTGACTGGCACAGGAGACACAGGAGGTCTTTATCAGTGGCGTATCACAGCTGCAGCGACGTGAGCAGTCAGCGGCGCACCTGGATGACACCATTCAGCGCCGTGGGAGTGGAAGCTGCCGGCTGCTGCGAGGGAGCGCGGTGAAAGATGTGTGTGTGTAGTGATGGAGAAGGCAATGATGGGGGTGGGGTAACTGTTATGACCCCAATGGCAGAGGGTCTCAGAAATAAATACCAAGTCTGCAAACACAAAAAACCAGCTCATAGGGCAGTGGTAACTGGGCTGACCGTATATCTAATCCTAGCACCACAAATAGCAGCAGCCGGGGAACGTGCCTACGTTGGTTCTAGACGTCTCGCGCCAGCCGGAGAACTAACTAACCCTAGAAGGGAAAAGATAGACCTTTCTTGCCTCCAGAGAAAAGACCCCAAAATTTGGATACAAGCCCCCAACAAATAATAACGGTGAGGTAAGAAGAAAAGACAAACGTAAGAATGAACTAGGTATTTAGCAAAGAGAGGCCCACTGACTAATAGCAGAATATAGTAAGATGACTTATACGGTCAGCAAAAACCCTAGCAAAATTTCCACGCTGGATATTCAAGAACCCCCGAACCGTCTAACGGCCCGGGGGGAGAATACCAGCCCCCTAGAGCTTCCAGCAAAATCAGGAATCACATTTAGTACAAGCTGGACAAAAAATAAGAGCAATGCAAATAACCAAAAGACAAGGAAGCAAGACTTAGCTTAATTTTGCAAGAACCCGGACCAGCAGACAGGAGCAAACAGAAAGGACTGATTACAACGATGCCAGGCACCAGACTGAGAATTCAGGAAGTTCATATAGCAACACCCCTGGACTAACGACCCAGGTGGGTGCCAAACTGAGGAAAGACAATCCCAGAGTCATATCACTAGTGACCACAAGAGGGAGCCAAAAAAGTCTAATTCACAACAGTACCCCCCCTTTAAGGAGGGGTCACCGAACCCTCACCAAGACCACCAGGGCGATCAGGATGAGCAGCGTGAAAGGCACGAACTAAATCGGCCGCATGCACATCAGAGGCAACCACCCAGGAATTATCCTCCTGACCATAGCCCTTCCACTTGACCAGATACTGAAGCCTCCGCCTGGAGAGACGAGAATCCAAGATCTTCTCCACCACGTACTCCAACTCGCCCTCAACCAACACCGGAGCAGGAGGCTCAACAGAAGGAACCACAGGTACAACGTACCGCCGCAACAAAGACCTATGGAACACGTTGTGAATGGCAAACGACACCGGAAGATCCAAGCAAAAGGACACAGGATTAAGGATTTCCAATATCTTGTAAGGACCGATGAAGCGAGGCTTAAATTTAGGAGAGGAGACCTTCATAGGAACAAATCGAGAAGACAGCCATACCAAATCCCCAACACGAAGTCGGGGACCCACACCGCGGCGGCGGTTGGCAAAACGCTGAGCCTTCTCCTGTGACAACTTTAAGTTGTCCACCACATGATTCCAAATCTGCTGCAACCTATCCACCACAGAATCTACCCCAGGACAGTCAGAAGGCTCCACATGTCCCGAGGAAAAACGAGGATGGAAACCAGAGTTGCAGAAAAATGGCGAAACCAAAGTAGCGGAACTAGCCCGATTATTAAGGGCAAACTCAGCCAACGGCAAGAAGGTCACCCAATCATCCTGATCTGCAGAAACAAAACACCTCAAATAAGCCTCCAGAGTCTGATTAGTTCGTTCAGTTTGTCCATTAGTCTGAGGATGAAAGGCAGACGAAAACGACAAATCAATGCCCATCTTAGCACAAAAGGATCGCCAGAACCTGGAAACAAACTGGGATCCTCTGTCAGACACGATATTCTCAGGAATGCCGTGTAAACGAACCACATTCTGAAAGAACAAAGGAACCAGATCGGAAGAGGAAGGCAGCTTAGGCAAAGATACCAAATGGACCAACTTGGAAAAGCGATCACATACCACCCAGATGACAGACATGCCCTGAGACACCGGAAGATCTGAAATGAAATCCATGGAAATGTGTGTCCAAGGCCTCTTCGGGACAGGCAAGGGCAAGAGCAACCCGCTGGCACGAGAACAGCAAGGCTTAGCTCGAGCACAAGTCCCACAGGACTGCACAAATGACCGCACATCCCGTGACAAGGAAGGCCACCAAAAGGACCTAGCCACCAAATCTCTGGTGCCAAAAATTCCCGGATGCCCTGCCAACACCGAGGAATGAACCTCGGAAATGACTCTGCTGGTCCACTTATCAGGAACAAACAGTCTGTCAGGTGGACAAGAGTCAGGTCTACCAGCCTGAAATCTCTGCAACACACGTCGCAAATCCGGAGAAATGGCTGACAAGATTACTCCCTCTTTAAGAATACCAACTGGTTCTGCGACTCCAGGAGAGTCAGGCACAAAGCTCCTTGAAAGAGCATCAGCCTTCACATTCTTTGAACCTGGTAAATACGAGACCACAAAGTCAAAACGGGAGAAAAACAATGACCAACGGGCCTGTCTAGGATTCAGGCGTTTAGCAGACTCGAGATACATCAGATTTTTGTGATCAGTCAAGACCACCACACGATGCTTAGCACCCTCGAGCCAATGACGCCACTCCTCAAATGCCCACTTCATGGCCAGCAACTCCCGATTGCCAACATCATAATTCCGCTCAGCAGGCGAAAACTTCCTAGAGAAAAAAGCACATGGTCTCATTACAGAGCTACCAGGGCCTCTCTGCGACAAAACGGCCCCTGCCCCAATCTCAGAAGCATCCACTTCAACCTGAAAGGGAAGTGAGACATCAGGCTGGCACAAAACAGGCGCTGAAGTAAACCGGCGCTTCAACTCTTGGAAAGCTTCCACGGCTGCAGGAGCCCAGTTAGCAACATCAGAACCTTTCTTGGTCATATCCGTCAAAGGTTTAACAACGCTAGAAAAATTAGCGATAAAACGACGGTAGAAGTTAGCAAAACCCAAGAACTTCTGAAGACTCTTAACTGACGTGGGTTGAGTCCAATCATGAATAGCTCGGACCTTGACTGGGTCCATCTCCACCGCAGAAGGGGAAAAAATAAAACCCAAAAAGGGAACCTTCTGTACTCCAAAGAGACACTTTGAGCCCTTAACAAACAAAGCATTCTCACGCAAGACCTGAAACACCATCCTGACCTGCTCTACATGCGAGTCCCAATCATCAGAAAAAAACAGAATATCATCCAGATAAACAATCATAAATTTATCCAGATACTTCCGGAAAATATCATGCATAAAGGACTGAAACACTGAAGGAGCATTAGAGAGCCCAAAAGGCATCACCAAGTACTCAAAATGACCTTCGGGCGTATTAAATGCAGTTTTCCATTCATCTCCCTGCTTAATGCGCACAAGGTTGTACGCACCACGAAGATCTATCTTGGTGAACCACTTGGCACCTTTAATCCGGGCAAACAAGTCCGACAACAGAGGCAAAGGATACTGAAATTTAACAGTGATTTTATTCAGAAGCCGATAGTCAATACAAGGTCTCAAAGATCCGTCCTTCTTGGCCACAAAAAAGAATCCCGCACCAAGAGGGGAAGAGGATGGACGGATATGCCCCTTCTCCAGAGATTCCTTGATATACGAACGCATTGCGGTATGCTCAGGTACAGACAGATTAAATAGTCTTCCCTTAGGAAATTTACTACCTGGAATCAAATCTATAGCGCAGTCACAGTCCCTATGAGGAGGCAGAGCGCTGGACCTGGACTCGCTGAATACATCCTGAAAATCAGACAAATACTCAGGAACTTCCGAAGGAGTAGAGGAAGCAATAGACACCGGCGGGGAATCACCATGAATTCCCTGACAGCCCCAACTTGACACAGACATTGCCTTCCAATCCAAGACAGGATTATGGGTCTGTAACCATGGTAGACCCAAAACGACCAAATCATGCATTTTATGCAGAACAAGAAAACGAATCACCTCCCGATGTTCAGGAGTCATACACATGCTTACCTGTGTCCAAAACTGCGGTTTATTTTCCGCCAATGGCGTAGCATCAATACCTCTAAGAGGGATAGGATTTACCAATGGCTCAAGAACAAAACCACAGCGCCTGGCAAATGACAGATCCATAAGACTCAGGGCAGCACCTGAATCCACAAACGCCATAACAGGGTAGGAAGACAATGAGCAAATTAAAGTCACAGACAAAATAAATTTAGGTTGCAAATTACCAATGGCGACAGGGCTAACAACCCTTGTTAGGCGTTTAGAGCATGCTGATATAACATGTGTAGAATCACCACAGTAAAAACACAACCCATTCTGACGTCTATGATTTTTCCGTTCATTTCTAGTCTGAATTCTATCACATTGCATTAAATCAGGTGTCTGTTCAGACAACACCACCAGAGGATTAGCAGTTTTGCGCTCCCGCAAACGCCGATCAATTTGAATAGCCAGCGCCATGGAATCATTCAGACTTGTAGGAATGGAGAAACCCACCATCACATTCTTAATGGCTTCAGAAAGGCCATTTCTGAAATTTGCGGCCAGAGCACACTCATTCCACTGAGTAAGCACGGACCATTTCCGAAATTTTTGGCAATACACTTCAGCTTCATCCTGGCCCTGAGAAATAGCCAGCAAGGCCTTTTCTGCCTGAATTTAAAGATTGGGTTCCTTTGTAAAGCAATCCGATCGCCAGAAAAAACACATCCATATTCGCCAATGCCGGATCTCCTGGCGCTAGCGAGAAAGCCCAATCCTGAGGGTCGCCCCGCAAGAAAGAGATAACAATTTTAACTTGCTGAGCTGAGTCTCCAGACGAACGGGGTCTCAGAGATAGAAACAATTTACAATTATTCCTGAAATTCCTAAACTTAAATCGGTCTCCAGAGAACAGTTCAGGAATAGGTATTTTAGGTTCAGACATTGGACTACTGGTAACAAACTCTTGTATGCTCTGCACACGAGCAGCAAGCTGATCCACACTTGTAATCAAAGTCTGGACATTCATGTCTGCAGCAAGCATAAGCCACTCAGAGGTAAAGGGGAGGAAGAAAGAGAGGGAAAAAAAAAAAAAAAAACCTCAGAATTTCCTTTCTTATTATCCCACTTCTGCAATGCATTAAACATTCAATGTAGGCCTGGCATACTGTTATGACCCCAATGGCAGAGGGTCTCAGAAATAAATACCAAGTCTGCAAACACAAAAAACCAACTCATAGGGCAGTGGTAACTGGGCTGACCGTATATCTAATCCTAGCACCACAAATAGCAGCAGCCGGGGAACGTGCCTACGTTGGTTCTAGACGTCTCGCGCCAGCCGGAGAACTAACTAACCCTAGAAGGGAAAAGATAGACCTTTCTTGCCTCCAGAGAAAAGACCCCAAAATTTGGATACAAGCCCCCAACAAATAACAACGGTGAGGTAAGAAGAAAAGACAAACGTAAGAATGAACTAGGTATTTAGCAAAGAGAGGCCCACTGACTAATAGCAGAATATAGTAAGATGACTTATACGGTCAGCAAAAACCCTATCAAAATTTCCACGCTGGATATTCAAGAACCCCCGAACCGTCTAACGGCCCGGGGGGAGAATACCAGCCCCCTAGAGCTTCCAGCAAAATCAGGAATCACATTTAGTACAAGCTGGACAAAAAATAAGAGCAATGCAAATAACCAAAAGACAAGGAAGCAAGACTTAGCTTAATTTTGCAAGAACCCGGACCAGCAGACAGGAGCAAACAGAAAAGACTGATTACAACGATGCCAGGCACCAGACTGAGAATTCAGGAAGTTCATATAGCAACACCCCTGGACTAACGACCCAGGTGGGTGCCAAACTGAGGAAAGACAATCCCAGAGTCATATCACTAGTGACCACAAGAGGGAGCCAAAAAAGTCTAATTCACAACAGGTAACCATGTGTGGCCATTATACTGCACCCAGCATTGTGTGGGGCCATTATACTGTATGGAGCATTGTGAGGGGCCATTATACTGTACCCAGCATTATGTGTGGCCATTATACTGTACCCAGCATCGTGTGGGGCCATTATACTGTACAAAGCATCATGTGGGGCCATTATACTGTATGGACCATCATGTGGGGCAAGTATACTTTACGCAGCATCATGTGGGGCCATTATACAGTATGGAGCATAATGTGGCCATTATACAGTATGGAGCATTATGTGCGGCCATTATACAGTATGGAGCATCATGTGGAGCCATTATACAGTAAGGAGCATCATGTGTGGCCATTATACAGTATGGAGCATCATGTGTGGCCATTATACAGTACGCAGAATCATGTGTGGCCATTATACAGTATGAAGCATCATGTAGGGCTATTATACAGTATGGAGCATAATGTGGCCAATGGCCATTATACAGTATGGAGCATCATGTGTGGCCATTATACAGTATGGAGAATCATGTGGCCATTATACAGTACTAGACTGTGGCCCGATTCTAATGCATCGGGTATTCTAGAATATGCATGTCTCCATAGTATATGGACAATGATGATTCCAGAATTCGCGGCAGACTGGGCCCGTCGCTGATTGGTCAAGGCAACCTTTATGACATCATCGTCGCCATGGCAACCATTATGACATCTACGTCGATACTGTGCCCGTCGCTGATTGGCCTCGACCAATCAGAGACGCGGGATTTCCAGGACAGACAGACAGACAGACAGAAAGACAGACAGACAGACAGACAGACGGAAAAACCCTTAGACAATTATATATATACTAGACTGTGGCCCGATTCTAATGCATCGGGTATTCTAGAATATGCATGTCCCCGTAGGACAATGATGATTCCAGAATTCGCGGCAGACTGTGCCCGTCGCTGATTGGTCGAGGCAACCTTTATGACATCATCGTTGCCATGGCAACCATTATGACATCTACGTCGATACTGTGCCCGTCGCTGATTGGTCGAGGCCTGGCGGCAGACTGTGCCCGTCGCTGATTGGTCGAGGCAACCTTTATGACATCATCGTCGCCATGCTGTGCCCGTCTCTGATTGGTCAAGGCCTGGCGGCCTCGACCAATCAGAGACGCGGGATTTCCAGGACAGACAGACAGACAGACAGAAAGACAGACAGACAGAAAGACAGACAGACAGACGGAAAAACCCTTAGACAATTATATATATAGATAGATGGAGCATCATGTGTGGCCATTATACAGTATGGGGCATCATGTGTGACCATTATACAGTATGGAGCATCATGTGTGGCCATTATACAGTATGGAGCACTGTGTGGCCATTATACAGTATGGAGCACTGTGTGGCCAATATACAGTATGGAGCATCATGTGGAGCCATTATACAGTATGGAGCATCATGTGTGGCCATTATACAGTATGGGGCACTGTGTGGCCAATATACAGTATGGAGCATCATGTGTGGCCATTATACAGTATGGAGCATAATGTGGCCATTATACAGTATGGAGCATCATGTGGCCATTATACAGTATGGAGCATCATGTGTGGCCATTATACAGTATGGAGCACTGTGTGGCCATTATACAGTATGGAGCACTGTGTGGCCAATATACAGTATGGAGCATCATGTGGAGCCATTTTACAGTATGGAGCATCATGTGTGGCCATTATACAGCATGCAGCATCATGTGGGCCCATTATACTGTATGGAGCATCATGTGGGGCCAGTAAACTGTACGCAGCATCATTTGGGGCCATTATACAGTATGGAGCATCATGTGTGGCCATTATACAGTATGGAGCATAATGTGGCCATTATACAGTATGGAGCATTATGTGTGGCCATTATACAGTATGGGGCACTGTGTGGCCATTATACAGTATGGAGCATCATGTGGAGCCATTATACAGTAAGGAGCATCATGTGTGGCCATTATACAGTATGGATAATCATGTGTGGCCATTATACAGTACGCAGCATCATGTGTGGCCATTATACTGTACGAAGCATCATGTGGGGCTATTATACAGTATGGAGCATAATGTGGCCAATGGCCATTATACAGTATGGAGCGTCATGTGTGGCCATTATACAGTATGGAGCGTCATGAGTGGCCATATTTTTTTGTTTATAATTATTGTTTATGAAACATTGTGATCAGGAGTGCTAAATGGGTGTGGTTGGGGCGTGACTAGTTGTGAAATGTGGGGCAAGTATACTTTACGCAGCATTATGTGGGGCCATTATACAGTATGGAGCATAATGTGGCCATTATACAGTATGGAGCATTATGTGAGGCCATTATATAGTATGGAGCATCATGTGGAGCCATTATACAGTAAGGCGCATCATGTGTGGCCATTATACAGTATGGGGCATCATGTGTGGCCATTATACAGTACGCAGAATCATGTGTGGCCATTATACAGTATGAAGCATCATGTAGGGCTATTATACAGTATGGAGCATAATGTGGCCAATGGCCATTATACAGTATGGAGCGTCAAGTGTGGCCATTATACAGTATGGAGCATCATGAGTGGCCATATTTTTTTGTTTATAATTATTGTTTATGAAACATTGTGATCAGAAGTGCTAAATGGGTGTGGTTGGGGCATGACTAGTTGTGAAATGGGTGTGGTCAGAGGTGTGGCCTAAACTTTGCCGTGGCAGGGACCTACAGGGACATAGACTGTATCCTGGAGAGGATGGGGCCCCTGGCAGAGATCTACAGAGACATAGACTTTATCCTGGGGAGGATGGGGCCCCTGGCAGAGACCTACAGGGACATAGACTGTATCCTGGAGAGGATGGGCCCCCTGGCAGATATCTACAGGGACATAGACTGTATCCTGGGGAGGGTGGGGCCCCTGACAGATATCTACAGGGACATACACTGTATCCTGGAGAGGATGGGGCCCCTGACAGATATCTACAGGGACATACACTGCATCCTGGGGAGGATGGGGCCCCTGGCAGAGACCTACAGGGACATAGACTGTATCCTGGGGAGGATGGGGCCCCTGGCAGAGACCTACAGGGATATAGACTGTATCCTGGGGAGGATGGGGCCCCTGGCAGAGACCTACAGGGTCATAGACTGTATCCTGGGGAGGATGGGGCCCCTGGCAGATATCTACAGGGACATAGACTGTATCCTGGAGAGGATTGGCACCCTGGCAGATATCTACAGGGACATGCATAGCTCCCAACCGTCCCTCATTGTGCGGGACTGTCCCGGATTTAATGCTTTGCCCCGCAGTCCTGAACAGGACGCTCTGATCCCAGTGCTAAATGGGTGTGGTTGGGACGTGGATATGGGTGTGACTAATTATAAATGGGTGTGGTCAGAGGCGTGGCCTAAAAATTGCCGCAGCGCGCGTTGCGCGCCGCAAACTTTGTCCCTCTTTCCCATCTTCAAAAGTTGGGAGGTATGGACATGGACTGTATCCTGGAGAGCTACACTCATGCAGCTCCAGTGGCTGAACTACTCTTTTCATGTGTTGGATATAGCAATATATTATATACACTAACCGGCCACTTTATTAGGTACACCATGCTAGTAACGGGTTGGACCCCCTTTTGCCTTCAGAACTGCCTCAATTCTTCGTGGCATAGATTCAACAAGGTGCTGGAAGCATTCCTCAGAGATTTTGGTCCATATTGACATGATGGCATCACACAGTTGCCGCAGATTTGTCAGCTGCACATCCCAAAGATGCTCCATACAAGGCAGGATGGATCCATGCTTTCATGTTGTTTACGCCAAATTCTGACCCTACCATCCGAATGTCGCAGCAGAAATCGAGACTCATCAGACCAAGCAACGTTTTTCCAATCTTCTACTGTCCAATTTCGATGAGCTTGTACAAATTGTAGCCTCAGTTTCCTGTTCTTAGCTGAAAGGAGTGGTACCCGGTGTGGTCTTCTGCTGCTGTAGCCCATCTGCCTCAAAGTTCGACGCACTGTGCGTTCAGAGATGCTCTTAGGCCTACCTTGGTTGTAACGGGTGGCGATTTGAGTCACTGTTGCCTTTCTATCAGCTCGAACCAGTCTGCCCATTCTCCTCTGACCTCTGGCATCAACAAGGCATTTCCGCCCACAGAACTGCCGCTCACTGGATTTTTTTTCTTTTTCGGACCATTCTCTGTAAACCCTAGAGATGGTTGTGCGTGAAAATCCCAGTAGATCAGCAGTTTCTGAAATACTCAGACCAGCCCTTCTGGCACCAACAACCATGCCACGTTCAAAGGCACTCAAATCACCTTTCTTCCCCATACTGATGCTCAGTTTGAACTGCAGGAGATTGTCTTGACCATGTCTACATGCCTAAATGCACTGAGTTGCCGCCATGTGATTGGCTGATTAGAAATTAAGTGTTAACAAGAAGTTGGACAGGTGTACCTAATAAAGTGGCCAGTGAGTGTACGTTTTGTATTAATGAGTTCCTCATTTGTACCTTATCTGTTGGAACCGCACTGCCTTGATTTTGGTGATCTTTGTCTTACCTTGGTTTTCCCTATTGTGATTTTTATTGTTACCTACTTAATGGTTATTTAATAAAGTACTATTTAATTTTATTTGGTTCCTTCGGTGCTTTTTTTCGTTTTTGGTTTTCATATTTATCTCTTATTGCACTGAACCGCTTATATATACATCTATGCACCTATGGTAATTGTGGTTGGCGGTGCTTGTATGGTCTGGCTCCATATGTTTTGCAATTAACACTGTGGATTTCCACAGATTTTCTTTTGTCCCGATCAGGATGGATTATCGGACTAGGGATGCAACTTGGCAAACAGTGGTTGCTCAAGTGTTTGACAATGATCCCACAGGCATGGAAACTGATGATTTGGGGAATGCTAGTGTGTTACAGACACAAATTAAGAGATTACTGTATAGACGTACAAAATTGTGGTGGAACAAAGCTTTCCCAGAGAATTATATTAAAAAGAAATTGGTACCACGAGGGCTCCGCATTCAGATATTCCCCTCCTTTCCGATCTCGGATGAACAGTTTACAGGCAGCTGGGAGGAAGTTTGTAACAAGGCCTCCACACAATTCATGGAGCTCCTTATTGACTTTGATAAAAAAAACCTTGATCACAATTGAAAGTGAGATTGATGACTTATACTCAAAATTTAAGAAAGTGGCTAGCAGTGATACACTGACAGCATTTAACGCATCTATGGACAAAAACTCCAATGAATGGGAAGCCCAAATTAAGACTACTTAGGCTAAAAAACTAACTCGTGATACAATGGATTTTTCAAAAAAAACTGCCTATAGATGGAGGCGTACTGGTCACATGGTGCGAGAGCGTAGATCTCCATCTGTCTCTTCAGTATCATCATCTGGGGAGACCTCTGATACCTCGCAACACTCCATGCAAACTCGCTTTGGCAATATAGGCAAAAGGAAGTGGGAACGTAAAACACCTCAGAACAAACGAGGTGCCTACCATTCGGCACATAAGGATACTCCGAAGGTAATTAATTTGTCTGAACACTCATTTAATGATGATGAAATTTCCCTTCTTACAAAAGGTCTCACTTTTTCACCCAGCATGCGGTTTGACCCATTTCTGGCTTTGAAGGATTTACATTTCTTTGCACGTTCTTTGTTATTTAAAAAATGGCACCACAATGAGGAACTACAACAGGCATTCCCCCTGCCAGAGGAACAATTGGCTCTTCAAACTTTAGAAGAACTGGCCCGTGAACATGGGAACCCATCTATGGGTAAGGTACCCTCTTCATTGTGTCCGAGATCTAAGAAGTTCCCCCCCTTGTCCCTGTGCCCTAATATTGACATTTTTGTCAAACTTGTGTCCAGCGAGTTTGACTTGATTTCCACTTCAATAAATCATAATAATTTGTCTATTTCAGAACAAAAAAGTTTGAAAAAGCTTAAACAAATCAAAGATGTGGTATTTAAGCCAGCGGACAAGGGGGGTAACATCGTCATTTGGCCCAATAAATTGTATCTGGCAGAGGCATACCGTCAACTACGTAACACATCATGTTACAAAAAACTGACATATAATCCCTTGATTTCGTACAGAGAAGAATTGTCCAAAATCTTACAGCGGGCTTTGTCAGATGGGATAATCACAATTCAGGTCCGGGACATTCTGCTGAGCAAAGACCATCGCATTCCAACACTGTATCTGCTACCTAAGGTACACAAAAATTCTGTTTGTCCACCTGGGAGACCTATAGTCTCTGGGGTTGGGGGACTGACTGAGAACATTGGCAGGTATGTCGACTCTTTCCTCAAGCCCCCGGTGGAGACTATTCCTTCTTACCTTAAGGATACTTCGGATTTTTTGAAAAAAATTGACTCCGTCCATGTTGACGAGGATACTCTTCTTGTCACGTGTGACGTAGAGTCGTTATACACAAGCATTCGACACCAGGATGGCTTGAGGGCAGTGTCATATTTTTTGTCCATGACCTCCCTCTCACCCAGTGACATCAATTTTCTGATTGTTCTTTTACAATTTTTGTTAACACTGAATTTTTTTCTGTTTAATGGATCCTTCTTCCTGCAGCTCCAGGGAACAGCAATGGGGGCGGCTTGCGCACCCTCGTATGCCAACCTGTTCCTGGGGCTGTGGGAGAGGGATCTGTTCTCGTCGGATCGGGGTTCATCGATGGAGCGGGTCCTTTTTTGGGCCCGCTACATCGATGACATTTTCCTGATCTGGCGAGGTACTCCTTTTGAATTACAATCCTTTTTTGAGGAGCTCAACAATAATGAATTAAATATACGTTTGACTTACAAGTTTGATTTTTCTCATATAGATTTTTTGGATGTTTTGGTGGAGAGAGGGGTTGATGGCCTTCTAAGTACTAGTGTTTTCCGCAAGGATACATCAGTGAACTCAGTTCTTCACGCCACATCCTCCCACCCGCCCCATATGATCAGTGCGGTTCCTATAGGGCAGTTCCTCCGCCTGAAAAGAATTTGCACTTCAGTTGAGGGGTTTGAGAGACAAGCTGATGACCTCAAGCAACGTTTTTTGGCTCGCGGATACAGCAAGAGGAGTGTGAAAAAGGCATACAACAGGGCCAGGAATACTAATCGGCAGCAACTTCTGTTCTCTAAACCACAAATTAAGACTAATCAGCAGGTACGTATGATTACCCAGTATCATTCCCGGTGGAGGGAAATGACACAAGCCTTGGCCAATTATTGGCCTATACTCCTATCTGACCCAATTCTTAAACAATATGTACCGGCCCACCCGTCGGTTGTTGCTCGCAGATCTAAAAATTTGGGGGACCATTTGGTACGGAGTTATTTTCCACCTATTACTCCGTCCCCTATTTTCTCAACTGTCCCAAATCAAAAACCATCTCGATGGGGTTGCAAACCTTGTGGCAAGTGTATTGCGTGCCCCAATATAAATACCGCTACCCACTTTACATCCTCAGATGGTCGTGAGTTTTTAATCACACATTCGATTAACTGCAGCACCACTATGGTAGTCTATTATGGTACGTGTCCTTGTGGTAAAATCTACATTGGTCTCACGACACGTACTCTAAAGGTACGTGTGCGTGAGCATGTTCGAGATATTTTGGCGGCCAGAAAAGAAGACAATATTGAGAGTTTAACCCCTTCATGACCTTGTCGTTTTTTGCAATTCTGACCAGTGTCCCTTTATGAGGTAATAACTCAGGAACGCTTCAACGGATCCTAGCGATTCTGAGACTGTTTTTTCGTGACATATTGGGCTTCATGTTAGTGGTAAATTTAGGTCGATAATTTCTGAGTTTATTTGTGAAAAAAACGGAAATTTGGCAAAAATTTTGAAAATTTCGCAATTTTCACATTTTGAATTTTTATTCTGTTAAACCAGAGAGTTATGTGACACAAAATAGTTAATAAATAACATTTCCCACATGTCTACTTTACATCAGCACAATTTTGGAAACAAATTTTTTTTTTGCTAGGAAGTTATAAGGGTTAAAATTTGACCAGTGATTTCTCATTTTTACAACAAAATTTACAAAACCATTTTTTTTAGGGACCACCTCACATTTGAAGTCAGTTTGAGGGTTCTATATGGCTGAAAATACCCAAAAGTGACACCATTCTAAAAACTGCACCCCTCAAGGTGCTCAAAACCACATTCAAGAAGTTTATTAACCCTTCAGGTGTTTCACAGCAGCAGAAGCAACATGGAAGTAAAAAATGAACATTGAACTTTTTAGTCACAAAAATGATCTTTTAGCAACAATTTTTTATTTTCCCAAGGGTAAAAGGAGAAACTGGACCACGAACGTTGTTGTCCAATTTGTCCTGAGTACGCTGATACCTCATATGTGGGGGTAAACCACTGTTTGGGCGCACGGCAGGGCTTGGAAGGGAAGCAGCGCCATTTGACTTTTTGAATGAAAAATTGGCTCCAATCTCTAGCGGACACCATGTCGCGTTTGGAGAGCCCCCGTGTGCCTAAACATTGGAGCTCCCCCACAAGTGACCCCATTTTGGAAACTAGACCCCCCAAGGAACTTATCTAGAAGATAGTGAGCACTTTAAACTCCCAGGTGCTTCACAAATTGATCCGTAAAAATGAAAAAGTACTTTTTTTTACAAAAAAATTATTTTAGCCTCAATTTTTTCATTTTCACATGGGCAACAGGATAAAATGGATCCTAAAATTTGTTGGACAATTTCTCCTGAGTACACCGATACCTCACATGTGGGGGTAAACCACTGTTTGGGCACATGGTAAGGCTCGGAAGGGAAGGAGCGCCATTTGACTTTTTGAATTAAGAATTATCTCCATCGCTAGCGGACACCATGTCACGTTTGGAGAGCCCCTGTGTGCCTAAACATTAGAGCTCCCCCACAAGTGACCCCATTTTGGAAACTAGACCCCCCAAGGAACTTATCTAGAAGCATAGTGAGCACTTTAAACCCTCAGGTGCTTCACAGAAGTTTATAACGCAGAGCCGTGAAAATAAAAAATAATTTTTCTTTCCTCAAAAATGATTTTTAGCCCGGAATTTTTTATTTTCCCAAGGGTAATAGGAGAAATTGGACCCCAAATGTTGTTGTACAGTTTGTCCTGAGTACGATGACACCCCATATGTGGGGGTAAACCACTGTTTGGGCGCACGGCAGGGCTCGGAAGGGAAGGTACGCCATTTGGCTTTTTGAATGGAAAATTAGCTCCAATCATTAGCGGACACCATGTCGCGTTTGGAGAGCCCTTGTGTGCCTAAACATTGGAGCTCCCCCACAAGTGACCCCATTTTGGAAACTAGACCTCCCAAGGAACTAATCTAGATGTGTGGTGAGCACTTTGAACCCCCAAGTGCTTCACAGAAGTTTATAACGCAGAGCCATGAAAATAAAAAATAATTTTTCTTTTCTCAAAAATGATATTTTAGCCCACAATTTTTTATTTTCCCAAGGGTAAAAGGAGAAATTTGACCCCAAAAGTTGTTGTCCAGTTTCTCCTGAGTACGCTGATACCCCATATGTGGGGGTAAACCACTGTTTGGGCACACGTTGGGGCTCGGAAGGGAAGTAGTGATGTTTTGAAATGCAGACTTTGATGGAATGCTCTGTGGGCGTCAGGTTGCGTTTGCAGAGCCCCTGATGTGCCTAAACAGTAGGAACTCCCCACAAGTGACCCCATTTTGGAAACTAGACCCCCAAGGGAACTTATCTAGATGTGTGGTGAGCACTTTAAACCCCCAAGTGCTTCACAGAAGTTTATAACGCAGAGCCGTGAAAATAATAAATGTGTTTCCTTTCCTCAAAAATATTTTTTTAGCCCAGAATTTTTTAATTTTCCCAAGGGTAACAGGAGAAATTTGACCACAAAAGTTGTTGTCCAGTTTCTCCTGAGTACGCTGATACCCCATATGTGGGGGTAAACCACTGTTTGGGCACACGTCGGGGCTCGGAAGGGAAGTAGTGATGTTTTGAAATGCAGACTTTGATGGAATGCTCTGCGGGCATCAGGTTGCGTTTGCAGAGCCCCTGATGTGCCTAAACAGTAAAAAAAACCCATAAGTGACCCCATTTTGGAAACTAGACCCCCCAAGGAACTTATCTAGATGTGTGGTGAGCACGTTCAACCCCCAAGTGCTTCACAGAAGTTTACAAAGCAGAGCCGTGAAAATAAAAAATAATTGTTCTTTCCTCAAAAAAGATGTTTTAGCAAGCAATTTTTTCTTTTCACAAGGGTAACAGGAGAAATTGGACCCCAATGTTTGTTGCCCAGTTTGTTGTGACTACGCTGATACCCCATATGTGGGGGTAAACCACTGTTTGGGCGCACGTCAGGGCTCGGAAGGGAAGTAGTGACATTTGAAATGCAGACTTTGATGGAATGGTCTGCGGGCGTCAAGTTGCATTTGCAGAGCCCCTGATGTGCCTAAACAGTAGAAACACCCCACAAGTGACCCCATTTTGAAAACTAGACCCCCGAAGGAACTTACCTAGATGTGTGGTGAGCACTTTCAACCCCCAAGTGCTTCACAGAAGTTTATAACGCAGAGCCGTGAAAATAAAAATAATTGTTCTTTCCTCAAAAATTGTTTTAGCAAGTAATTTTTTATTTTTGCAAGGGTAACAGGAGAAATTGGACCCCCAATAGTTGTTGCCCAGTTTGTCCTGAGTACGCTGGTACCCCATATGTGGGGGTAAACCACTGTTTGGGCGCACGTCGGGGCTTGGAAGGGAGGGAGCACCATTTGACTTTTTGAACGCAAAATTGGCTGGAATCAATGGTGGCGCCATGTTGCGTTTGGAGACCCCTGATGTGCCTAAACAGTGGAAACCCCTCAATTCTAACTTCAACACTAACCCCAACACACCCCTAACCCTAATCCCAACTGTAGCCATAACCCTAATCACAACCCTAACCCCAACACACCTCTAACCACAACCCTAACCCCAACACACCCGTAACCCTAATCCCAACCCTAACCCTAATCCTAACCCTAATCCCAACCCTAACCCTAATCCCAACCCTAACCACAACTGTAACCCCAACACACCCCTAACCCTATCCGTAACCCTAACCACAAGCCTAATTTTAACCCTATTTCCAACCCTAGCCCTAATTCCAACCCTAACTCTAATTCCAACCCTAACCCTAAGGCTATGTGCCCACGTTGCGGATTCGTGTGAGATTTTTCCGCACGATTTTTGAAAAATCTGCAGGTAAAAGGCACTGCGTTTTACCTGCGGATTTACAGCGGATTTCCAGTGTTTTTTTGTGCGGATTTCACCTGCGGATTCCTATTGAGGAACAGGTGTAAAACGCTGCGGAATCCGCACAAAGAATTGACATGCTGCGGAAAATACAACGCAGCCTTTCTGCACGGAATTTTCCGCACCATGGGCACAGCGGATTTGGTTCTCCATAGGTGTACATGGTACTGTAAACCTGATGGAAAACTGCTACGAATTCGCAGCGGCCAATCCGCTGCGGATCCGCGGCCAATCCGCTGCGGATCCGCAGCCAATCCGCTGCGGATCTGCGGCCAATCCGCTGCGGATCCGCAGCCAAATCCGCATTGTGTGCACATGCCCTAACCCTACCCCTAACCCTACCCCTAACCCTAACCCTACCCCTAGTTCTAACCCTAGTTCTAACCCTAACCCTAGTGGAAAAAGAAAAAAAAATATTTTCTTTTTTTTATTATTGTCCCTACCTATGGGGGTGATAAAGGGGGGGGGTTCATTTACTATTTTTTTTATTTTAATCACTGTGATAGGTTATATCACAGTGATCAAACTATACCTGGAATGATTCTGCCAGACGGCAGATTCGGCGGGCGCACTGCGCATGCGCCCGCTGTTTTGGAAGATGGCGGCGCCCATGGAGAAGACGGACGGACACCGGGAGGCCCGGTAAGTATGAGGGGGGGGATCTGAGCATGGGGGGTGGATCGGAGGATGAGGGGTGGGATCGGAGCACGGGAGGAGCGGGCAGGAGGACGGGGGAGCAGACAGGACGACGGAGGGGAGCGGAGCACCAGACGGAGGACCGGGGAGGAGATCGGTGGTGGTGGTGGGGGGGTACATAAGTGTTTCCAGCCACGACCGATGATATTGCAGTATCGGCCATGGCTGGATTGTAATATTTCACCAGTTTTTTAGGGGAAATATTACAAATCGCTCTGATTGGCTGTTTACTTTCAACAGCCAATCAGAGCGATCGTAGCCACGGGGGGGTGAAGCCACCCCCCCTGGGCTGAAGTACCACTCCCCCTGTCCCTGCAGATCGGGTGAAATTGGAGTTAACCCTTTCACCCGATCTGCAGGGACGCAATCATTCCATGACGCCACATAGGCGTCACAGGTCGGATTGGCACCGACTTTCATGACGCCTACGTGGTGTCACAGGTCGGGAAGGGGTTAAAGGGATAAAGTTTGTTTTCGGGACGCCACCTGTGGTATTCGGTCAGGGTGACTGTTATGGACCTGGTGGTTAGGTGCACCTGGAATGACCTGATGGCTAAACTAAAAGACAGGACAAGCTCTGGGAAGTGGGAACTCTGCTGACCGCAAATCCTAATCCTAACACACACACTAGAAATAGCTGTGGAGCGTACCGAACTCTCCCTGGACGCCTCTTCACAGCCTAAGAGCTAACTACCCCTAAAGATAGGAAAATAAGCCTTACCTTGCCTCAGAGAGATTCCCCAAAGGTAAAGGCAGCCCCCCACATATATTAACTGTGAGTTAAGAGGAAAGTCACAAACACAGGGATGAAACAGGTTTCAGCAAAGGAGGCCAGACTTACTAGATAGACTGAGGATAGGAAAGGGATCTATGCGGTCAGCACAAAAAACTACAAAAAGCCACGCAGAGTGTGCAAAAAGACCCCCACACCGACTCACGGTGCGGAGGTGCCACTGCAACCCAGAGCTTCCAGCTAGCAAGGCAATATCATGTTAGCAAGGTGGACTAGAACTTAGCAAGCACTAAGAAACATATTCAGTACACAATGAACAACAAATGAACTAGCAGGGACTTAGCTTTTGCTGGAGTAGACAGGTCATCAGAAAGATCCGAGAGAGATCTGAACCAGTACTAATACATTGACAGCTGGCATGGAGTAACGATCTGAGTGGAGTTAAATAGAGAAGCCAGCCTAGCCGCAAACGAGGGCAGCTGAGGAAGCAACCTCAGAACCAGCAGTTCCACTCACAGCCACCAGAGAGAGTCCACGGACAGAACTCGCCGAAGTACCATTCATGACCACAGGAGGGAGTTTGAGAACGGAATTCACAACAGGTGACCGACGCTGCTGTGAGGGGTCCGCTGGGGTGATGTGATGGCAGCTAGATGGAATACCTTCCCACAGGTGAAGTGTATCCCCAGGGCTTCCCAGTGTGTAGATGGTGGATGGTGAGAGGCGCGGTGAAGACTCTTTACCTTTACTGAAGGCTTCAGCATCTGCAGTCCAGAGCACCAGACCACAGGGCAGGCAGGGTCCGGCCGGTTTGGAGGCAAGCCCAGAGTCCCCTTGTCCATGTGGAGAATAAAAGACTTCCTTTGCGCTGTAGTGGTGTAGTCCCTTACTGCCTATGGCTTCACATAAGGGTCTCACAGATGTTATCGCTCTCTCTGTCCCCGGATAGGATAGGACAAAACCCGTATGATTGGTGACTTGAGCCTGTCTATAGGATCTCTTAGATGACCCGGCTATATGGGTGTCACCATGCCTCCCGGGTGTAGGTGCGGACAGGTAACTGTTATGGTTTCCAATGGCAAGGAAACATCAGAAGCATAGAATAAACGGACAAGCTCTCGGGTGATGGAAACTAGAGCTGACCGCGATGCTAAACCTATACACCACACTAGAAGTAGCCAGGGGGCATTCCTGCGTTGTCTCTAGATGCCGCGCGCCAGCCGGAGAACTAACTACCCCTGGTAGAAGAAAACACAGTCCTGGCTTGCCTCCAGAGAATGTCCCCACAGGAGATAGCAGCCCCCCACATATAATAACGGTGAGAGCAGATGAAAAGACACACGTAGTAAGAAAGCAGATTTAGCACAGAGAGGCCCGCTAACTAAATAGCAGAAAGATACAACAGAGGACTTCGCGGTCAGCTGCAAAACCCTTCAAAACACCATCCTGAAATTACCTTAACTCATGTGACAACTCATGCCACTGGAGTGGTAATTTCAGCCCAACAAGAGCTTCCAGCTGCAGAGATTCACATAAGTGCAAACTGGACAAAACATACAAAAATAGACTTAAGGACTAAAGTGTCCAACTTAGCTGAGCAGAAAACTGGGAGCAGGAACATGCAACAGAATCACTCTGGATACATTGATGGCCAGCATTAGAATGACTGAGGAGCAAGGTTAAATAGGATACTCCCACATCCTGATAGGAACAGGTGAACTGAGAAGGCAAAGCTTGCAGGACACCAGTACCACAAGAGACCACCGGGGGAGCCCACGAACCGAATCACAACAGTACCCCCCCCCTTAAGGAGGGGGCACCGAACCCTCACAAGAACCACCAGGGCGATCTGGATGAGCCCTATGAAAGGCACGGACCAAATCAGAAGCATGAACATCAGAAGCTGTAACCCAAGAATTATCCTCTTGACCGTAGCCCTTCCATTTCACCAGATATTGAAGTCTCCGTCTGGAAACACGGGAGTCCAAGATTTTCTCCACCACGTACTCCAATTCACCCTCAACCAGCACAGGAGCAGGAGGCTCAACAGAAGGCACAAGTGGTACCTCATACCTCCGCAATAATGACCGATGGAAGACATTATGGATAGCAAAGGATGCTGGGAGGTCCAAACGAAAAGACACAGGGTTAAGAATTTCCAAAATCTTATAAGGACCGATGAACCGAGGCTTAAACTTAGGAGAAGAGACCCTCATAGGGACAAAACGGGAGGACAACCACACCAAGTCCCCAACACGAAGACGAGGACCAACACGACGATGGCGATTAGCAAAACGTTGAGTCCTCTCCTGGGACAACTCCAAATTGTCCACCACCTGCCCCCAAATACGATGCAACCTATCCACCATGGTATCCACTCCAGGACAATCCGAAGACTCCACCTGACCAGATGAAAAACGAGGATGGAACCCTGAATTGCAAAAGAAAGGGGAGACCAAAGTGGCAGAACTGGCCCGATTATTAAGGGCAAACTCAGCCAACGGCAAAAAGGAGACCCAGTCATCCTGATCAGCAGACACGAAACACCTCAAATAAGTCTCCAAGGTCTGATTAGTACGTTCCGTCTGGCCATTTGTCTGGGGATGAAATGCAGACGAAAAAGACAAATCAATGCCCATCCTGGCACAAAACGCCTGCCAAAATCTGGACACAAACTGGGATCCCCTGTCGGAAATGATATTCTCCGGAATACCATGCAGCCGAACCACATTCTGAAAAAACAGGGGCACCAACTCAGATGAGCAAGGCAGCTTGGGCAAGGGCACCAAATGAACCATCTTAGAAAAGCGGTCACACACCACCCAAATGACGGACATCTTCTGAGAAATAGGGAGATCAGAAATAAAATCCATAGAGATGTGTGTCCAAGGCCTCTTAGGAACAGGCAAGGGCAACAACAACCCACTAGCCCGAGAACAACAAGGCTTGGCCCGAGCACAAACATCGCAAGACTGCACAAAAGTACGCACGTCCCGAGACAGGGAAGGCCACCAGAAGGACCTAGCCACCAAATCTCTGGTACCAAAAATTCCCGGATGACCTGCCAACGCAGAAGAATGAACCTCCGAGATGACTCTATTGGTCCACTCATCCGGCACAAACAATCTACCAGGCGGACAACGATCAGGCCGATCCGCCTGAAACTCTTGTAAAGCACTTCGCAGGTCTGGGAAGACAGCAGACAATATCACCCCATCCTTAAGTATACCCGTAGGTTTAGAATCACCAGGGGAATCAGGTTCAAAACTCCTAGAAAGGGCATCCGCCTTCACATTCTTAGTACCTGGCAGATACGAAACCACAAAATTAAACCGGGAGAAAAACAACGACCAGCGCGCCTGTCTAGGATTCAGACGTCTGGCCGACTCAAGATAAATCAAATTTTTGTGATCAGTCAAGACCACCACCTGATGTTTAGCACCCTCAAGCCAATGACGCCACTCCTCGAATGCCCACTTCATCGCCAAAAGCTCCCGATTACCGACGTCATAATTTCGCTCGGCGGGCGAAAATTTTCGAGAAAAGAACGCACAAGGTCTCATCACTGAACAATCTGAACTTTTCTGCGACAAAACCGCCCCCGCTCCGATCTCGGAAGCATCAACTTCCACCTGAAAAGGAAGAGAAACATCAGGCTGGCACAACACCGGAGCAGAAGAAAAACGGCGCTTAAGCTCCCGAAAGGCCTCCACAGCAGCAGGAGACCAATCTGCAACATCAGCACCCTTTTTAGTCAAATCAGTCAAAGGCCTGACAACGCTAGAAAAACCAGTTATGAATCGACGATAAAAGTTAGCAAAGCCCAAAAATTTCTGAAGGCCCTTAAGAGAAGTCGGTTGCGTCCAGTCACAAATAGCCCGAACTTTCACAGGATCCATCTCAATAGAAGAGGGGGAAAAAATGTACCCCCAAAAAGAAATCTTCTGAACCCCAAAAACACACTTTGAACCTTTAACAAACAGAGAATTGGTCCGCAAAACCTGAAAAACCCTCCTAACTTGTTGAACATGAGATTCCCAGTCATCCGAAAAAATCAAGATATCGTCCAAATACACAATCATAAATTTATCCAGATATTCACGGAAAATATTGTGCATAAAAGACTGAAAGACCGAAGGGGCATTTGACAGACCAAAAGGCATCACCAAATACTCAAAATGGCCCTCGGGCGTATTAAATGCGGTTTTCCACTCATCCCCCTGCTTAATACAGACATTGTTTTCCAGTCAAGGACTGGGTTATGAGTTTGCAACCATGGCAATCCCAGCACCAACACATCATGTAGATTATACAGTACAAGGAAGCGAATCACCTCTTGATGGTCTGGAGTCATACGCATAGTCACTTGTGTCCAGTATTGTGGTTTATTACTAGCCAATGGTGTAGAATCAATACCCTTTAAAGGTATAGGAACTTCCAGAGGCTCTAGATCAAACCCACAGCGCCTGGCAAAGGACCAATCCATAAGACTCAAAGCGGCGCCAGAATCCACATACGCATCCGCAACAATAGAAGATAACGAACAAATTAGAGTTACAGACAAAATAAACTTGGACTGCAAAGTGCCAATAGCAGAGGATTTATCAACTTTCTTTGTTCGTTTAGAGCATGCTGATATAACATGAGTAGAATTTCCACAATAGAAGCACAAATGATTTTTGCGCCTATAAATCTGTCGTTCGCTTCTGGACAGAAAGCTATCACATTGCATACTCTGTGGTGCCTCTTCAGAAGACACCGCCAACTGGTGCACAGGTTTGCGTTCCCGTAAACGCCGATCAATCTGAATTGCCATTGTCATGGACTCATTCAGACCAGTAGGCGCAGGAAACCCCACCATGACGTCTTTTACAGCATCAGAGAGACCTTCTCTGAAAATTGCCGCCAGAGCGCACTCATTCCACTGAGTAAGCACAGACCATTTTCGAAATTTTTGGCAATATATTTCGGCTTCATCTTGCCCCTGAGAGAGGGCTATTAGGGCTTGCTCAGCCTGAATCTCCAAATTTGGTTCCTCATAAAGCAACCCCAAAGCCAGAAAAAACGCATCCACATTGAGCAACACAGGATCCCCTGTGCCAATGAAAATGCCCAATTTTGGGGGTCACCCCGCAGTAAAGAAATAACAATTTTTACTTGCTGGCAGGATCTCCAGCAGAATGAGATCCCAGCGAAAGAAACAATTTACAATTGTATTTAAAATTTAGAAAACAAGATCGATCTCCAGAAAAAAACTCCGGTATAGGAATTTTAGGTTCAGACCGAGGAGCATGTAACAAAAAATCTTGTATATTCTGAACTTTAGAGGCCAGATTATTCAAATTGGTAGCCAGACTCTGGGGATCCATATTTCAACAGATAAAGTCTGAGCCATTCAGGGGTTAAGAGGAGAGGAAAACAGGAGACTGCAATTAGAGCTGGAGTGCAACTTCAAGGAAGGGAAAAAAAAAAAAAAGGTTTCACACAGTTCCTTTTCTCTCCTGCTTCAGCCTATAGATTAAACATTTGGGCTGGCCATACTGTTATGGTTTCCAATGGCAAGGAAACATCAGAAGCATAGAATAAGCGGACAAGCTCTCGGGTGATGGAAACTAGAGCTGACCGCGATGCTAAACCTACACACCACACTAGAAGTAGCCAGGGGGCATTCCTGCGTTGTCTCTAGATGCCGCGCGCCAGCCGGAGAACTAACTACCCCTGGTAGAAGAAAACACAGTCCTGGCTTGCCTCCAGAGAATGTCCCCACAGGAGATAGCAGCCCCCCACATATAATAACGGTGAGAGCAGATGAAAAGACACACGTAGTATGAAAGCAGATTTAGCACAGAGAGGCCCGCTAACTAAATAGCAGAAAGATACAACAGAGGACTTCGCGGTCAGCTGCAAAACCCTTCAAAACACCATCCTGAAATTACCTTAACTCATGTGACAACTCATGCCACTGGAGTGGTAATTTCAGCCCAACAAGAGCTTCCAGCTGCAGAGATTCACATAAGTGCAAACTGGACAAAACATACAAAAATAGACTTAAGGACTAAAGTGTCCAACTTAGCTGAGCAGAAAACTGGGAGCAGGAACATGCAACAGAATCACTCTGGATACATTGATGGCCAGCATTAGAATGACTGAGGAGCAAGGTTAAATAGGATACTCCCACATCCTGATAGGAACAGGTGAACTGAGAAGGCAAAGCTTGCAGGACACCAGTACCACAAGAGACCACCGGGGGAGCCCACGAACCGAATCACAACAGGTAACATGCAATTAATATTGGTGTTGTGCAGCTTTGCGCTTGTTGTCGGGCAGATTTGCTCTTGTTGTCGGGCAGCTTTGCGCTTGGTGGGGTGCAGCTTTGCGCTTGGTGTCGTGCAGCTTTGCACGTGGTGTCATGCTGCTTTGTGCTTGGTGTCGTGCAGCTTTGCGCTTGGTGTCGTGCAGCTTTGCACTTGGAGTCGTGCAGCTTTGCACTTGGTGTCGTGCAGTTTTGCGCGTGGTGTCATGCAGCTTTGCGCTTGATGTCGTGCAGCTTTACGCTTGGTGTCGTGCAGCTTTGCGCTTGGTGTCGTGCAGCTTTGCGCTTGGTATCGTGGCCATCCTGGGTACTGTGGCTCAGATGATGTGGTCTGGCTGCAGTACCTCTGAACGGCCACTACACAGTGTACGGAGCCGTTTTCACACTTGTGTACTTCCAATGGCTACAGGGGCTGCAAACAGCTGGTTGGTGGAAGTGCCGGTGTTTGGTGGTCACCATTCCCCATTGATCTGACATTGATGACCCAAAAAACAGATCAACCATCAATATTCAAGTCTTGGATATCAATCAATCGCACAGCCTAGACTCCAGACTGATACATTGCAACAAATTAAAAGGGAAAGGATTTGTACTTCTGAAAGGTAGACTGTTCCTCAGTGGTCCGGGCTCCAGGGCCAGTCTGTGTGCCTTTCTACCCTAGCGGACAGATCGCTCTGTATATCAGATTACCCAGATAGCCCGGCACCCATCCCTGATGTCACTGCTTACACCTCTTAGCCCCTCTCAGGCAGCAGCACACTGAGTATTCAGGTAGTACTGCTGCACTCCTGCAGAGCTGCTAGGCTCTGCTACTAGAGTGACTTATGACTACCTCAGCTTAAACCTCTGCCTGGCTCTGCTGCATCAACTCACAAGGAAAGCTGTGAACCTCCACACAAACCCAGCTCTACTATACTGCATACTCAGCCCTGCTGTTATAAGGTGCTTTTCTGCACACTGGGCTCTGCTGTTCCAAGGTGTCTATCTGCTTACTTGGCACTGCTGTTTCAAGGCGCCTGTCTACATTTCATGCTATGCTGTTCAATGACCCCTGTCTGCATACTCTACAATGCTGTTTCAAGGCATAGATTCACTTTCTCAGCTTTGCAATTTGAAAAAACTCGCACAACTTGAATGTCGATGGATTAGTATTTTGGGCACAATGTCCCCACATGGGCTAAACGAACAGCTGAGTTTTGCGTCCTTTTTATAAGTTCTCTAGGTCCGGGTCTGTTTGGATTCTCTGTTTCTGGATTTTAATTTTGTGTGTCTTTATGTTTATTTTTTAGTACCTTTGCACATAACCATCTCCATCATTGTTTGTTATCCTGGGCATGTGTGTGACATCTGGATCTCTGGTCGGTTGGATCTTCGGACAGACGAAGAATCTGGAAGAAATTTGAAACCAGTTATGGACTACATATATATTTTTTCCATTAAATAGGAGTTAGTAATGTGTAGCAACAACAAGATAGCTATGATTCATACTGAAGGGGATAGTCTTGAGCACGTATCGGAATTGTGTATGATGTATGTTTTTTCTTCTTTTTTTCATTTTATGTATATGTTTTGGTATAAAACGGGACTAAAAGTGTATGAATATATGCACACGATTGGTACACCTTGTAATTATAAGGGGGACAGAATGGGTGTTTGTTATTATTTTTTATTTCTAGGCACCTATGTAGTCCCCGTTTAGTCCTTATGAGGATATTTCACATGAAGATGTTTACATGTGCACTGTTATTTATGCCTTATACATTTCGGGACCTTAGTGTTTGGGGTCGATGATATCTCCATATATAAGTTGTATTTTCACCCACTTATATGGGGTTTTTGGCTTATAAATGTTATGTTTTGAAGGTGTTGATATATTTTTATGGCCATATGTGTGACAATTTGATTGTCTCATGCTCTATTTATTAGGACTGATGTTGTCTGCAAGTTTATAGCTTTGTAAGACGGCTGTGGGGGCATATATATAGGTATTTATTTTTTAGGTACATATTTAGTTTCAGCTATTCATATTAGGAGTCTTTATAGATTCACAGTTGCATCTGTTCTAGCTCTTACACGGGGATTATCCCTATATATTTATGGGGTGGGTGTGCACTTGATCATCACCCTCGGTTATATGTTATATGTTTTAGTACTTTGTATGTTTTAGGACTTAGGCTTGAAACACTTGTAGCAAATATAATAGCGTCACACACACGCGAAGCTGTACGTGTTCTACGTTTTAAATTAGGCATAATGGATCTTATGTCACTTTTATAGGTGGGCGTTTCTTTGCTTTTGCACATAAGTACGTAATCCAGTTTTAGTATGTATTTTACTGCTATTTCCATACCTTATAGTGCCGTGTCGCTGCTGCCAGTAGTCTGTCCCTTAATGAAGATGGCCGCGCGTGTATGCGCGCATGCGCGTCACAACGGCGCCCGCAGTTTACCATACCCGGCATCCATGAGCAGTGGAGCAGGAAGTGACGTCCTGAGGGTTTTCCCTCTGCCTGCTCACAGCGCTGCAGGTGCCGAGGATGGTATATGCGGCGTCCCTGAAATGGCGGTGCGCATGCGCCAATCATAATGCGCGATGGCGGCTACAGCTGAATATGGATCTTTAAATACAGCCCAGTCTGACACACAAACATGTCCCCCCGAGGAAGCTCATGCGAAACGCGCGTCGGGGCCTCCGGACACACACTGGCACCAACGTACATTTGGGTAAGACTGACAGGAATAGTTTGATACTTATATTATGATGTCTGACTTATGATTTAAGATGCATGTTGTTACTGAGCACAACTGGTACTTACATAGAGCACTATGCACTTTATGATTATAACTACTAGTTACTGTGCGAGTGACATGTCTTTACTAGACATTTGCATGTGTCATCTCTGAACCCGAGGTGCTACCTTTTCAGTGCGGTGTTTCCGCCATATATGTGCTAATACGTGTACCTTGTCTGTTTACATTTGTAGTTACTGTTGTCTATATGTTTTTCAATAAAAGTTGTTATCTTTTTACATTTTTGTGGGTATGTATACTCCGTATTTCTTTTGTAGGATCTATATGCAGTGGAGTTTGCCCTGTTATATTCTATGTCCATTATAGGGTGTTTCCCTTTTGAAATCTGATATGCATCAGTGGTATATGTATTTAGTGTTTCAAGGCGCCTGTCTACATTCCATGCTATGCTGTTCAATGACCCCTGTCTGCATACTCTACAATGCTGTTTCAAGGCATAGATTCACTTTCTCAGCTTTGCAATTTCAAGGTGCCTGTCTGCATACTCTGCTCTGCGGTTCCAACGTGCTTGTCCTCATACTTGACTCTGCTGCTCCAAGGTGCCTGTCTGCCTACTCTTCACTGCCATTCCATAACCATGAAGCCATTCAGCATACTCAGCATACTCAGCCATTCCACGCCTCAGGTGCTGTCCAATTCTTCATCTCTATTGTGCCTCATTCCAAGTGCAATTCAGCTCTACTATCCCACAGTGCTCCAGGTGCTGCCCAGCATATCCATCTTTACTATCCCACAGTGCTCCAGGTGCCGTCCAGCATATCCATCTCTACTATCCCACAGAGCTCCAGGTGCCGCCCAGCATATCCATCTTTACTATCCCACAGTGCTCCAGGTGCCGCCCAGCATATCCATCTCTACTATCCCACAGAGCTCCAGGTGCCGCCCAGCATATCCATCTTTACTATCCCACAGTGCTCCAGGTGCCGCCCAGCATATCCATCTCTACTATTCCACAGTGTTCCAGGTGCCGCCCAGCATATCCATCTCTACTATCCCACAGAGCTCCAGGTGCCGCCCAGCATATCCATCTTTACTATCCCACAGTGCTCCAGGTGCCGCCCAGCATATCCATCTCTACTATTCCACAGTGCTCCAGGTGCCGCCCAGCAGATCCATCTCTACTATCCCACAGTGTTCCAGGTGCCCCCCAGCGTATCCATCTCTACTATTCCACAGTGTTCCAGGTGCCCCCCAGCGTATCCATCTCTACTATTCCACAGTGTTCCAGGTGCCGCCCAGCAGATCCAGCTCTACTATCCCACAGTGCTCCAGGTGCCGCCCAGCGTATCCAGCTCTACTATACCACTGTGCTCCAGGTGCCGCCCAGCATATCCAGCTCTACTATCCCACAGTGCTCTAGGTGCAGCCCAGCAGATCCAGCTCTACTATCCCACAGTGTTCCAGGTGCCCCCCAGCGTATCCATCTCTACTATTCCACAGTGTTCCAGGTGCCGCCCAGCATATCCAGCTCTACTATCCCACAGTGCTCTAGGTGCCGCCCAGCAGATCCAGCTCTACTATCCCACAGTGTTCCAGGTGCCGCCCAGCAGATCCAGCTCTACTATCCCACAGTGCTCCAGGTGCCGCCCAGCATATCCATTTCTACTATTCCACAGTGCTCCAGGTGCCGCCCAGCATATCCATTTCTACTATTCCACAGTGCTCCAGGTGCCGCCCAGCAGGACTGCGGCGACCCCCCAATAAACACCGAACCAGCAAAACCACTCTCCCTCCCCCTCCCGAGTAGTATTCCATCTCCCAATAAAGAGACAACACAAGTAAATTGCTGGGTGAGGGTCACAGCTTTAATTTCTTTTTTCATATATAACATATATAACAATGGAAGGAAGCACTTTCAACTTCACAACAGACCAGTAGCCAAATGCCCTGTAACATCTACAGGCAAGTCAGCCTACTTAGCCTCAAACTTCCGATGCTTCCTATTGTTGAAACAGCTGCTGTGACATTTATTCAGTAACAAATATTAAAACTACCCAAACATAGGGGAGGGAGGGTGAGACGAGCACCTCCAGGACCCAAAGGGGAAGAGGAGGATCTATGCAGCTACTGCTGTTATATACCAGGTACAAGTGGGAGGGGGCTGAAAATAGCCCTAAGAGCTACCATTGGCCAACCAAAACGGGCCAAACCATTTAGCCCATAACCAAAAGAGAGGAGGGGGGAGGGAGAGAGGGGGAGTGCCAAGTGAATGGAATGGGTGGGGGGGCACCGCAGTCAGTGGCACACTCCTTAAACAGTGCTGTGCCATCCAATCAGTGCTCCAGGTGCCACCCAGCATATCCATCTCTACTATTCCACAGTGCTCCAGATGCCGCCCAGCATATGGAGCGGCCCCCAAACGCAGGACGGCGGGGTACTCGGTACCGGGTCTCTCAGTTCTGGGAATGTCACGGTGGCCCTACCCGGTCCGTGGCCCTGCTAAGGGGCGCCCAATAAAAGGTGTAGGTGGTGGTGTAGGTCGCAGTAAACGACAAGGACACAGGGTTGCAGTCTCTTTACCTCTTTACTGAAGGCTTCGGCACCCGCAATCCAGAGCACTGCTAACAGGGCTGGCTGAGACCGGCCGGTCCGAAGGCACATCCAGAGTTCCCTTTGCAGGTGGAAATCAGTAGCCTTCCTACCAGCTCCTGTGTGTTGTAGTCCCTCCCTGCTGAGCACCACGGGATAGTCCTCACAACTGTCGTGTATGTTTCTGTTCTTTCTCTCCGTCCCCCAGATGATATGGCTAGGACGCACCCGTATGACGGGGTAGGCCTGGAGTTATTTTATAGGGACCCTAGAGACGCCCGTCTCCCACAATTGCCTCCGTTGTCTTTGTAGGTGTAAAGGTGAGACTGCTAACCTAAAGTTAACTGCCCTGCCGTAGTTCAAAGTAATGCGTAGAGTCTATTACTTCCTTGGCGTTCTGGCCGCCGGCTACGCACCTCAGAAGGATGTTGCCGATCTCAGGGCATGACTCCTTCTGGTTCTGTCTCCTTGTGCTGTGATCCCGTTTCTCACTTCTCCACAATATACTTAGCTTCGTGTCCTTTCTTAGGAGTCTGCCGCTATAAGTTACAGGCACGGCTCCGTAACGATCTGTCTGTGCTAGGCCGCTGTCAGGATCCCACCCCTGACAGGTCCTCTCCCGAACTCTCCCGGGTTGCTTTCTCCCTAACTTCCTATCCAACCCCCAGTTTTACCAGAGTGTGAGGAGTGGCCTAATAGAACCGCTCCCCCTGGTGGCCGGAGAGTGAAGTGTAGTGTGTGACTGTGATACCTGGCAAGGTGAACTCTTTTAGTGCAATCAGACGTACCAACACTCCCCCTGGTGGAAGAGCAACGTTACTGCAACGACCAGACTCTGGGGCGCTGCACTCCCCCCCCCCGTTAAATCCAGTACTCCCAGACTGGGAAAAGAAGAACAACAATACATGTTAGCAAAAGACATACTAAATTTTTGAAATGCTATGAACAAATAAATGCTATGAACAAGTAAGTATAACAGTGCTTCCCTTTATGGGAGGTGAGGACACTTGAACTTTGCGAAAGTTTTGGTCATGCACAGTTCATGACTCCCAGTTGAGTGGGTGCAAACTTGAAACAGCAGGGATCCCGGGTAAACAAAGGGATCCCTTTTGAAAGTTTTGGAGCAATTCACTGTCCATTACTCCATTGTCCATTTTTAAACCTGTAACAAAGATATTTACACAAACATTTTCAACCAAATAGCAGCTATCGTTAATATTTCCAAGTTTTGTAACGAAGTGGAGTTTGATTCTTGGTGCTACGTGTAGACCTCCGCAGTGCAGGGGTTGCTACTGGCCTAACAGGGCCCGCTGCGCTTGCTATCACTTGTGTAGTGCACTGTCTTCTAGCTACACTTCTAGTGAGTCTGGGTAGCACTGGCATGCTGGAATTTTCAGGGCTGCTGCTACTAATGGTGGACATGGCAGATTCACCGATAGCAGAGGGAGGACTTGCCGGTTCAACTGTTGGCATGGCATCCTCTGGTTGGGTCTGCTGTGCTTGCGGGCCCGGATGATCTGGCACATTTAGTTCTGGCGGTTTCAGTTGACGAAACGTTAAGACAGGTACGACGATGGCCTGATTTATTTGAGTCCAAGACTGGGGAAAATCGCCGAGAACAGTGTGTATCGCCTTCTTCTCTTCGACAGGTGGAGAGGTCCCTGGATCTGCTTCCCTCTCTCTCAACTTGTCAGGGCATATTTTAAGGTGGTCTCTGGATATTGCCGTTGAGGTTTCCCCTCCATCTTTGCTGATGAGACAGACCTTCGTATTGTCAAAATCGGATGGCAGGATGGTATACGGTTCCGCTTCCCATTGGTCGTCAAGCTTGTGTAATCTCCTCTTCCGTTTGAGTACTTGTTCACCGGGTGACAAGGGAATCGCAGGATCATGCTGGTTGTAGTCCCTCTCTTGTTTTTGTCTGGCTTGGGCTAGACTTCTTTCCACGCATTCCTGTATTTTGCAGTACCTTTGCTGCCTTTCTGTATCCCAATCTGCATCTGGCGAGGTCTCTTCGGGGGTTAGGACCCCCATGTCCAGATCAACAGGTAACTTGCTAGATCTTCCTCGCATCAGGTACGCTGGAGTGCAGTTGGTGGAGTTCACTGGGATGTGGTTGTACATGTCTACCAAGTCAGGCAACTTTGTTGGCCACAAGTTCCGTTCCTCCATAGGCAGGGTCTTCAGTAAGTCGATTACCACTTGGTTCATCCTCTCACACATCCCGTTGGTTTGTGGATGGTACAGTGTAGTCCTGATCTTCGTACACCCGTACAGATTGCAGAACTCCTGGAACACCTCCGCTTAGAATGCTGGCCCCTGATCGGTCAGTACTTCTCCGGGTACCCATGTGGTCTACAGAAGTACTGCTGGAAGGTTTTGGCGGCCGTCCTAGCCGTTAGGTCTTTGACAGGCACGACTACCAGGAATCTAGAGTAGTGATCCACGATGGTAAGAGCGTAGATATAGCCCGACCGGCTAGGTGTTAGCTTCACATGATCTAGCGCGACCAGTTCGAGTGGCCGTTTGGTGATGATAGGCTGCAAGGGAGCTCGTTGGCTGTCATGATCCTTCCTACGTAGGCTCCATGGGCCACACTCTCGACACCACTTCTCGATGACTTTCTTCATGCCAATCCAGTAGAACCTCCCCCGGAGTAGCCTCTTCAACTTCCTCCATCTGAAGTGTCCTGCCCCATCGTGGTACGCTCCCAGAACCATTGGCACATCTTGCCTTGGGACCACTATCTGCCATACCAATTCGTGAGTGCGTGGGTCTTTTCTTCTCAAGCACAGCTTGCCATCGTGAATAAACAGTTTGCCTCTCCCCTTCCACAGCTGTTGTGTCTCTTGTGGATCATCCGGGCCGGGATGCAAAGCTGCCTGCGTCAGGAGCTCTTTCACCCGACGGACCGCGGGGTCACCATTCTGGGTCTTACCCATCCGTGGTGGGGCAGGGGATTCATCGTGGCGTTCTGTTTATTCTTGTGCTTGTTCTCTACATGATGGGAGCACTGGGTGGCCTCGGGGCGATGGAAAGCGGGCAGCTCTACCTCTTCAAGTGCCTCCGGGTCTTCCCCCATTTCTGGCAAGTTGGGCATCTGGGACAATGCATCGGCATTCGCATTCTTTTGCCCTGCCCGTTACTTGATCGTGAAGTCATAATTGGACAGCCGAGCCATCCACCGCTGTTCCAAGGCACCGAGTTTTGCCGTGGCCAAATGCGTTAGTGGATTATTATCCGTGAAGACGGTGAATTTCACTTAGGCCAGGTAGTGCTTGAACCTCTCTGTCACTGTCCAAACGATGGCGGGGAACTCCAACTTAAAGGAACTATAGTTGTCAGGGTTCCTCTCAGTGGGACGAAGCTTCCTGCTGGCGTAAGCAATTACCCTCTCCTTGCCTTTCTGAACCTGGGACAACACGGCTCCCAACCCCACGTTGCTGGCGTCTGTGTACAGCACAAACGGTTGGTCATATTCAGGGTAGGCCAGAACCTCTTCTCCCGTTAGCGCCGACTTTAAACAAGTGAAGGATCCCTCCAGTCCATCATTCCAGTCAAATGGGGTATTCCGACACTTGGTCTTCTTGGACTGGCCCACCAACAGGTCTTGCAATGGCGCGGCTTTCTTGGTGAAGTCCTTGATAAACCTCCTGTAGTAGCCTACCAACCCGGGGAACTGACGGACTTCATGGAGGTTGCTGGGCTTCGGCCAGTCCTTGATCACAGTAACCTTGTCGGGGTCTGGGGCCACTCCTTCAGCACTCACCACATGGCCCAGGTACTGCACTTTGGGTTTTAGCAGATGGCATTTGGACGGTTTCACCTTCAAGCCAAAGTTGGACAGGGCTTCAAACACCTCGGCCAGGTGCTTCAGATGGTCTTCATAGGTCTTAGAGAAGACAATGACATCGTCCAGATATAGCAGCACGGTTTCAAAGTTCTTGTGTCCCAAACAGCACTCCATCATCCTCTAGAGCGTTCCCGGGGCGTTGCACAGCCCAAAGGGCATGTAGTTGAACTCACAGAGACCCATCGGCGTCGTGAAGGCCGTCTTTTCCTTGTCCGCCTCTGCCACGGGAACCTGCCAGTACCCACTAGTGAGATCCAAGGTAGAGAAGTAGTTAGCAGATTTTAAAGCAGCCAAGGACTCCTCTATCCTGGGCAGTGGGTATGCATCCTTATGTGTGATACGATTTAGCTGCCTATAATCAACACACATCCTCATTGTGCCATCTTTCTTCCTAACGAGGACTAACGGAGCTGCCCAGGGGCTACAACTGTCTCTCACTACCCCAGCCTCCTTCATCTCTCGCAACATGTCTTTGGCGCACTGATAATGAGCTGGGGGTACAGGATGGTATCTCTCTTTTATGGGTGGATGATCTCCCGTGGGGATATGATGTTGAATCCCTTTTACCTGCCCAAAATCTAGGGGGTGCTTGCTGAATACTCGCTCATACTCATGAACCACCCTGTAGGCCCCCTGTTTCTGGTGAGGTGGGGTAGAGTCAGTGCCCACGTGCAATTCCCGACACCAATCTTTCAGTTGCCCTGCAGAACCGTTGTTCTCTGCCGGATTGGACGGGGCCAAGGGTCCGGGTGCCTGTGGAGCGCCCCCAGACGCAGGGCCGCGGGGTGCTCAGTACCGGGCCTCTCAGTCTCGGTCCTGGGGTTGTCACGGTGGCTAGACTCGGTCCGTGACCCTGCTAAGGGACGTCCAATGAAAGGTGTGATGAGGGTGCGTGGTGCAGGTCGCGATGAATAACGAGGACACAGGGTTGCAGTCTCTTTACCTCTTTACTGAAGGCTTCGGGATCCGCAATCCAGAGTACTGCTAACAGGGCTGGCTGAGACCGGCCGTTCCGAAGGCACATCCAGAGTTTCCTTTGCAGGTGGAAATCAGTGCCTACCTTCTAGCGCCTGTGTGTTGTAGTACCTCCCTGCTGAGCATCACGGGATAGTCCTCACAACTGTCGTGTATGTTTCTGTTCTTTCTCTCCGTCCCCCAGATGATATGGATAGGACCAGGGGTGGGATTCAAATTTTTAACAACAGGTCCTCTAAGTCGCGGCGGCCGGAATTTTGGCCACGCCCATTTTCAATAACCCCGCCCATACTAATAAGCCACGCCCAGTGGCACGATTCTCCAGACTCTGGGAGTCTGGAGAGTAAAAAAAAACCTCTCAGGGTGATTGGCAAAAACCTGGCCATAGTATGAGAGGTAAATTAAGGAAGTGGAAAATCCCTTTAATGTCTGTTTGAAATCTCAATTTTATTGGAGGAAATAATTTGCATAGATTTTAGGACTTATTGAACATGATGTAAAAATCTGCAATAAGTTATGGATTTCTTCTCAATTCCAACCTAAGCAAAGGGACGTTACAAAAGTGAAATACAACCTGCAGTGAACACGACCATGGATAGAGTAGGAATTCATGCTGTTAGGATGGGCATGCCACAATGTAAAAGCTGCTAATAATTTCCATACATCTATTACACCCACAGAATAGGTGATAACTTGCTGACCGGGGGGGGGTCCGGCCCCTGGGACTCTCACTGAACCTGAGAAGGTGGCTGTGACATGCCCCGACAGAATGGCGTGGTGGCGACCCATGCATGCCACCCCTCCACACATTGGCTATGGGACTGATGCAGAAAGCTGAATGCTGTTCTCCTGAGGACTGGCTAATAACTTGGATTGTTGAGTTTAACCCTTTAAAGTTCTGTTCACATTGATGTTTGGACACTCCATCTGACTGTTCTGTTTAAGGAACAAACAGAATAAGTGATCCGCTGTATCAGGTATGCCAGTGGAGACGAGAGAGGCCTCATTGATAGTTATGGGGTTTGTTTGGATTTGGTTTCTTAAGGACTTTTTTCTGTTCTAAAAAAACCAGACCCAATCATGATCACTGGGGCCACTCTGTCAACAATGAGCACGAAGGATGCAGCAGATCACGTATTCCATTTATTGGTCCCTAAGACAGAACAGACACCGGGAATGTCGGCGCACCATGTGATCAGAGCCTTATTATAGGAAGATGGCAGACGCCCCCGTGCATTGCAGCTTGCGGAGTGCGGGCAGTGTAGCTGCACATCACATATTACCCGAACGACAGATGATTATCATGGATGCATTGTATACACCGTATCACCAAGCACAACCATCATTAGCCTGCAGCGAGGCAAAAGCATCATCCATACGGCGGAGAACAACAACTGCAACCACCGGTATAACCAGATACGTACACTCGTCAGTCTATCTACACAACATCAATATACAGGTCCGCTAGACACCTGCACATACGGAGGTCTGTAACTGGGGGCACTGACATTTCTCCACTTCCTGTCACTAACCCCAATGAAGAAAACTACCATCAGTTTCTCCCTAGAATGGAATTGCTGCTACCAGAGAACAGTAGAGCATGAAGGCCAGATCCTGCACACAGTGTGGAGAGGAGCACAGGCAGCCATCTTAAGGTACCGTCACACTAGGCGATATCGCCAGCGATCCGTGACGTTGCAGCGTCCTGCATAGCGATATCGCTATGTTTGGCACGCAGCAGCAATCTGGATCCTGCTGGGATATCGCTGGTTGCAGGGAGAGTGGACGAACTTTCTTTCGTCGCAACTCTCCCGCTGACATCGCTGGATCGCCGTGTGTGACGCCGATCCAGCGATGTCTTCACTGGTATCCATGGTAAACATCGGGTTACTAAGCGCAGGGCCGCGCTTAGTAACCCGATATTTACCATGGATACCATGGTAAAAGTAAAAAAAAAACACTACATACTCACCGTCTGTTGTCCGTCACGTCCCCTGGAGCTTGCCGTACTGACTGTCTCAGCGCCGTCCGGCCGTAAAGCAGAGCCCAGCGGTGAACCTGCAGTAACAGCGGTTCACCGCTGGGCACCGCTGTTATGGCCAGCGCTGAGACACAGTCAGTGCGGCAAGCGCCGAGGGACATGAAGGACGACAGAAGGTGCGTATGTAGTGTTTTTTTTTTTTTTACATGGGGACTTCGGCATCGCTGAAGACAGTTTCAGCGATGCCGAAGTCGCTTGGTCGCTGGAGAGAGCTGTCTGTGTGACAGCTCCCCAGCGACCACACAGCAACTTACCAGCGATCACGTCGCTGGTCGCGATCGCTGGTAAGTTGCTTAGTGTAACGGCACCTTTACATGATGCGGACAGTGATCGGCACAGCACAGCTGCAGGACAGGAGAGGTAACTAGTGACAGATCTGCTGCCATCACCATCATTACCAGGGGACGCTCCGCTCAGGGTCTTCTCCGCCCGGTGACAGCTGCGGCCCGAAAGGTGTGAAGCCCCCGTTCCTTGCGGTAGATCAAGGCCTCGCCGCTCGTACAGTCAGCGGCTGCATCCTCGGCAGGGTCCGGACCCCGGCCCTTGCAGGCTCCGCTGCGCAGCTGTTGTGGGTCCAAGCACTGACGTCTGTTACGTCATCACCCGGCGCGGGCTCTGGCGCATTGGTTGGAACAGTTGGCAGCGGGAGGGGACAGAGCCGTGCGCTGCCTGCTGTAGCCATGCGACCCCGGAGCGGCAGCCCGTCACATGCCTGCTGTCAGTTGCTATGGCCCCGGGGGCGTGGCAACCATTTTCAATTACCGGAACGCTGGCAGATAGAAATTTTAGTAAACGGCTGCCCCGTACCGGGTCGTACCGGCTGAATCCCACCCCTGGATAGGACGCACCCGTATGACGGGGTAGGCCTGGAGTTATTTTATAGGGACCCTAGAGATGCCCCTCTCCCACAATTGCCTCCGTTGTCTTCGTTAGGTGTAAAGGTGAGACAGCCAACCTAAAGTTAACTGCCCTGCCGTAGTTCAAAGTAATGAGTAGAGTCTATTACTACCTCGGCGTTCCGGACGCCGGCTACGCACCTCAGAAGGATATTGCCGATCTCAGGGCACGACTCCTTCTGGTTCTGTCTCCTTGTGCTGTGATCCCGTTTCTCACTTCTCCACAATATACTTTGCTTCGTGTCCTTTCTTAGGAGTCTGCCGCTATAAGTTACAGGCACGGCTCCGTAACGATCTGTCTGTGCTAGGCCGCTGTCAGGATTCCACCCCTGACAGGTCCTCTCCCGAACTCTCCCGGGCTGCTTTCTCCCTAACTTCCTATCCAACCCCCAGTTTTACCAGAGTGTGAGGAGTGGCCTAATAGATAGAACCGCTCCCCCTGGTGGCCTTAGTGTGAAGTGTAGTGTGTGACTGTGATACCTGGCAAGGTGAACTCTTTTAGTGCAATCAGACTTACCATCACTCCCCCTGGTGGAAGAGCGACGTTACTGCAACGACCAGACTCTGGGGCGCTGCACTTATCCATCTCTACTATTCCACAGTGCTCCAGATGCTGCCCAGCGTATCCATCTCTACTATTCCACAGTGCTCCAGATGCCGCCCAGCGTATCCATCTCTACTATTCCACAGTGCTCCTGATGCCACCCAGCGTATCCAGCTCTACTATCCCACAGTGTTCCAGGTGCCGCCCAGCGTATCCAGTTCTACTATCCCACAGTGCTCAAGGTGCCACCCAGCATATCCATCTCTACTATTCCACAGTGCTCCAGGTGCCGCCCACCATATCCATCTCTACTATCCCACAGTGCTGCAGGTGCCGTCCGGTGTATCCATCTCTACTATTCCACAGTGCTCCAGGTGCCGCCCAGCAGATCCATCTCTACTATCCCACAGTGTTCCAGGTGTCGCCCAGCGTATCCAGCTCTACTATCCCACAGTGCTCCAGATGCCACCCAGTGTATCCATCTCTACTATTCCACAGTGTTCCAGGTGCCGCCCAACGTATCCAGCTCTACTATTCCACAGTGTTCCAGGTGCCGCCCAGCGTATCCATCTCTACTATTCCACAGTGCTCCAGATGCCGCCCAGCGTATCCAGCTCTACTATTCCACAGTGCTCCAGGTGCCGCCTAGCATATCCAGCTCTACTATCCCACAGTGCTCCAGATGCCACCCAGTGTATCCATCTCTACTATTCCACAGTGTTCCCGGTGCCGCCCAGCGTATCCATCTCCACTATCCCACAGTGTTCCAGGTGCCGCCCAGCGTATCCAGCTCTACTATCCCACAGTGCTCCGGATGCCACCCAGTGTATCCATCTCTACTATTACACAGTGTTCCAGGTGCCGCCCAGCGTATCCATCTCTACTATTCCACAGTGCTCCTGATGCCACCCAGCAGATCCAGCTCTACTATACCACAGTGCTCCAGGTGCCGCCCAGCATATCCAGCTCTACTATCCCACAGTGCTACAGGTGCAGCCCAGCGTATCCATCTCTACTATCTCACAGTGCTCCAGGTGCCGCCCAGCGTATCCAGCTCTGCTATCCCACAGTGCTCCAAGTGCCGCCCAGCATATCCAGCTCTACTATCCCACAGTGTTCCAGGTGCCGCCCAGCGTATCCAGCTCTACTATCCCACAGTGCTCCAGGTGCCGCCCAGCATATCCATCTCTACTATCCCACAGTGCTCCAGGTGCCGCCCGGTGTATCCATCTCTACTATTCCACAGTGCTCCAGGTGCCGACAAGCAGATCCAGCTCTACTATCCCACAGTGCTCCAGGTGCTGCCCAGCATATCCATCTCTACTATTCCACAGTGCTCCAGGTGCCGCCCAGCAGATCCATCTCTACTATCCCACAGTGTTCCAGGTGTCGCCCAGCGTATCCAGCTCTACTATCCCACAGTGCTCCAGATGCCACCCAGTGTATCCATCTCTACTATTCCACAGTGTTCCAGGTGCCGCCCAGCGTATCCAGCTCTACTATTCCACAGTGCTCCAGGTGCCGCCCAGCGTATCCATCTCTACTATTCCACAGTGCTCCAGGTCCCGCCCAGCGTATCCAGCTCTACTATCCCACAGTGCTCCAGATGCCACCCAGTGTATCCATCTCTACTATGCCACAGTGTTCCAGGTGCCGCCCAGAGTATCCATCTCCACTATCCCACAGTGTTCCAGGTGCCGCCCAGCGTATCGAGCTCTACTATCCCACAGTGCTCCAGGTACCACCCAGCATATCCAGCTCTGCTATCCCACAGTGCTCCAGGTGCCGCCCAGCGTATCCAGCTCTACTATCCCACAGAGCTCCAGGTGCCACCCAGCGTATCCAGCTCTACTATCCCACAGTGCTCCAGGTACCACCCAGCATATCCAGCTCTACTATCCCACAGTGCTCCAGGTACCACCCAGCATATCCAGCTCTGCTATCCCACAATGCTCCAGGTGCCGCCCAGCATATCCATCTCTACTATCCCACAGTGCTCCAGGTGCCGACAAGCAGATCCAGCTCTACTATCCCACAGTGCTCCAGGTGCCGCCCAGCATATCCAGCTCTGCTATTCTAGACTACGTCGTGGGTTCCGATCTGTCCTGCATCAGGCCTTCACCTTAGAGAATCCTTCGCACTAGGTGAGCCCATACCAGAATCAAGTAAAAAGTAAACGGCCACATTGAATTCACAACGTCCTGGTGTAAGTGCAGCGCCCCAGAGTCCTGGTCGTGCAGTATTGTCATTCTGCCACTAAGGGGAGTGATGGTACATCTGATTGTACTAAAAGAGTTCACCTGACCAGGTATCACAGTCACACATTACACTTCACACTCCGGCCACCAGGGGGAGCAAAAGGTTCTATTTACTAGGCCACTCCTCACATTCTGGTAAAACTGGGGGTTGGATAGGAAGTTAGGGAGAAGCTGACTGGGTTTTGCCCAGGTAGCATCTAGTGAGAGGAGAGCGTTGCTTGGGAAGACTCAGGGGGCTCCCTGTCAGGGGTGGGATCCTGACAGTGGCCTAGCAAGTGACAGATCGTTACTGAGCCGCGCCTGCACTTCATTGCGGCGGCCTCCTAAGAAAGGACACGAAGCAGAGTATATTGTGGAGAAGTGAGAAACGAGATCACAGCACTAGGAGATAATACCGGGAGGAGTTGTGCCCTAAGATCGTGGCAACATCCTTCTGAGGCGCGTAGCCGGCGGCCGGAACGCTGAGGAAGTAACAGGCTCTACGCATTACTTTGAACTACGGCAGGGCAGTTAACTCTAGGTTGGCTGTCTCACCTTTTCACCTAAGCAGACAACGGAGGCAATTGTGGGAGAGGGGTATCTCTAGGGTCCCTATAAAATAACTCCAGGCCTACCCCGTCATACGGGTGCGTCCTAGCCATACCAACTGGGGGACAGAGAGAGAACATCAGAAACAGATACAAGAGTTGTGATGACTATCCCGTGGTGCTCAGCAGGGAGGTACTACAACACACAGGCGCTAGAAGGTAGGCACAGATTTCCACCTGTAAAGGGAACTCTGGATGTGCCTTCGGACTGGCCGGTCTCAGCTTGCCCTGTTAGCAGTGCTCTGGAATGTGGATGCCGAAGTCTACAGTAAAAGGTAAAGAGACTGCAACCCTGTGTCCTCATCATTTACTGCGATCTACACCATCACCATCTACACCTCGTGGGAAGCCCTGGGGACATACTTCACCTGTGGGAAGGTATACCATCTAGCTGCCATTCCATCACCCCAGCGGACCCCTAGCAGCGTCGGTCATCCTGACCGAATACCACAGGTGGCGTCACAACCACTTGACAGACTTCTACCTACTCCTTTGATTGGGCGCCCCTTAGCAGGGCCACGGACCGGGTCGGGCCACCGTGACATCCCCAGAACCGAGACAGAGAGACCCGGTACCGAGTACCCCGCTGCCCTGCGTTTGGGGGCCGCTGCAATTTTGGCGTCACGAACAGGATCTACTTAAGCCTGAGAATCAGGTCATGTGTGCCTTGGAACTGTGACTGAATTGTGTTTGAACCGTGATTTATTGCAAAGACTGTGTATTGCTATTTGCCGCCAAAAATTCCCGCCAAAACCGCCACCATTACAGTGCCACGAGGAGCGCAGAGAAAGAAGAAGGGCGTGCCATGGGAGGAGACTACCAGAGCGGCGCCAAAAGTGACGACCGCCCCCTCCGACTACTGCTGCAAGAACACGACGTGCCCCGAAGTACAGGAGAACCGGCCCCTGATTTGCCACGGCGGGAACCAAGGGGAGAGGGCAGAGGCGTAGCTAGGGTTTCAACTTAGGGGGGGCGAAACATCTGAGTGGGCCCCTAACCAGCTAACCCTGATTACAGCTACGGTTGCGCACTCTAGTTGTGAATATAGGGGAACCTCAGAATATGACCGCTCTGTTATTGAAAATAAATCTATATACAAAAACGAACATTGACTTTACCGCCATATTGTGACCATATGCAACTTTGATGGTCACAATACTCTGAGTGCCCCTATAACAATGATGCTTAAGTGCCCACTTAACATTTAATAATGGTCCCTAAGTTCCCTCATGTACTGCTCCATTATACACAGTATGGTGAGCTTAAAGCTTCCCTATACACAGTCTAAGGCCCCCACAGCTCCCCTATACACAGTATGATGATTCTATAACTCCCTGATACACCGTATGATGTTCTCACTGCTCCCCTCTACACAGTATGATGTTCCCACTGCTCCCCTTTACACAGTATAAGGCCCCCACAGCTCCCCTATACATCGTATGATGTTGTCACTGCTCCCCTTTACACAGTATGATGTTCCCACTGCTCCCCTCTACACAGTATGAGCCCAATGCTCCCATATACACAGTATAATGCTGACAGAACTCCACTATAGAAAGTATAATGCCTCCCAGAGCTCCCCTATATACAGTGTAATGGGCCAACAGCCCCCATGTGCACAATATGCCTTCACAGCTCCCTTATACACAGTATGATGGACCCACAGCTCCCTTATACACAGTATGATTGGCCTGCAGCTCCCTTATACACAGTATGATGGGCCCGCAGCTCCCTTATACACAGTATGATGGACCCGCAGCTTCCATATACACAGTATGATGGGCCCACAGCTCCCTTATACACAGTATGATGGACCCACAGCTCCCTTATACACAGTATGATGGACCCACAGCTCCCTTATACACAGTATGATTGGCCTGCAGCTCCCTTATACACAGTATGATGGTCCCGCAGCTCCCTTATACACAGTATGATGGTCCCGCAGCTCCCTTATACACAGTATGATTGGCCTGCAGCTCCCTTATACACAGTATGATGGTCCCGCAGCTCCCTTATACACAGTATGATGGGCCCACAGCTCCCTTATACACAGTATGATGAGCCCGCAGCTCCCTTATACACAGTATGATGGGCCCGCAGCTCCCTTATACACAGTATGATGGACCCGCAGCTCCCGTATACACAGTATGATGGGCCCACAGCTCCCTTATACATAGTATGATGGGCCCGCAGCGCCCTTATACACAGTATGATGGGCTTGCAGCTCCCTTATACACAGTATGATGGGCCCGCAGCTCCCTTATACACAGTATGATGGGCCCGCAGCTCCCTTATACACAGTATGATTGGCCCACAGATCCCGTATACACAGTATGATGTGTGCACAGCTCCCTTATACACAGTATGATGTGTGCACAGCTCCCTTATACACAGTATGATGTGTGCACAGCTTCCTTATACACAGTATGATGGACCCGCAGCTCCCGTATACACGGTATGATGGACCCGCAGCTCCCTTATACATAGTATGATGGACCCGCAGCTCCCTTATACATAGTATGATGGGCCTACAGCTCCCTTTACACAGTATGATGTTCCCACTGCTCCCCTCTACACAGTATGAGCCCAATGCGCCCCTATACACAGTATAATGCTGACAGAACTCCACTATAGAAAGTATAATGCCTCCCAGAGCTCCCCTATATACAGTGTAATGGGCCAACAGCCCCCATGTGCACAATATGCCTTCACAGCTCCCTTATACACAGTATGATGGACCCACAGCTCCCTTATACACAGTATGATTGGCCTGCAGCTCCCTTATACACAGTATGATGGGCCCGCAGCTCCCTTATACACAGTATGATGGACCCGCAGCTTCCATATACACAGTATGATGGGCCCACAGCTCCCTTATACACAGTATGATGGACCCACAGCTCCCTTATACACAGTATGATGGACCCACAGCTCCCTTATACACAGTATGATTGGCCTGCAGCTCCCTTATACACAGTATGATGGTCCCGCAGCTCCCTTATACACAGTATGATGGGCCCGCAGCTCCCTTATACACAGTATGATTGGCCTGCAGCTCCCTTATACACAGTATGATGGTCCCGCAGCTCCCTTATACACAGTATGATGGGCCCACAGCTCCCTTATACACAGTATGATGAGCCCGCAGCTCCCTTATACACAGTATGATGGGCCCGCAGCTCCCTTATACACAGTATGATGGACCCGCAGCTCCTGTATACACAGTATGATGGGCCCACAGCTCCCTTATACATAGTATGATGGGCCCGCAGCGCCCTTATACACAGTATGATGGGCTTGCAGCTCCCTTATACACAGTATGATGGGCCCGCAGCTCCCTTATACACAGTATGATGGGCCCGCAGCTCCCTTATACACAGTATGATTGGCCCACAGATCCCGTATACACAGTATGATGTGTGCACAGCTCCCTTATACACAGTATGATGTGTGCACAGCTCCCTTATACACAGTATGATGTGTGCACAGCTTCCTTATACACAGTATGATGGACCCGCAGCTCCCGTATACACGGTATGATGGACCCGCAGCTCCCTTATACATAGTATGATGGACCCGCAGCTCCCTTATACATAGTATGATGGGCCTACAGCTCCCTTATAAACAGTATGATGTGTGCACAGCTCCCTTATACAGTGTAATGGGCCAACAGCTCCCATATGCACAATATGCCTTCACAGCTCCCTTATACACAGTATGATGGGCCCGCAGCTCCCTTATACACAGTATGATGGACCCGCAGCTCCCGTATACACAGTATGATGGGCCCGCAGCTCCCTTATACACAGTATGATGGACCCGCAGCTCCCGTATACACAGTATGATGGGCCCACAGCTCCCTTATACACAGTATGATGGACCCACAGCTCCCTTATACACAGTATGATTGGCCTGCAGCTCCCTTATACACAGTATGATGGTCCCGCAGCTCCCTTATACACAGTATGATGGTCCCGCAGCTCCCTTATACACAGTATGATGGTCCCGCAGCTCCCTTATACACAGTATGATGAGCCCGCAGCTCCCTTATACACAGTATGATGGGCCCGCAGCTCCCTTATACACAGTATGATGGACCAGCAGCTCCCGTATACACAGTATGATGGGCCCACAGCTCCCTTATGCATAGTATGATGGGCCCGCAGCGCCCTTATACACAGTATGATGGGCTTGCAGCTCCCTTATACACAGTATGATGGGCCCGCAGCTCCCTTATACACAGTATGATGTGTGCACAGCTTCCTTATACACAGTATGATGGACCCGCAGCTCCCTTATACACAGTATGATGGACCCGCAGCTCCCTTATACACAGTGTGATGAGCCCGCAGCTCCCATATACATAGTATGATGGGCCCGCAGCTCCCTTACACACAGTATGATTGGCCCACAGATCCCGTATACACAGTATGATGTGTGCACAGCTCCCTTATACACAGTATGATGTGTGCACAGCTCCCTTATACACAGTATGATGTGTGCACAGCTCCCTTATACACAGTATGATGGACCCGCAGCTCCCGTATACACGGTATGATGGACCCGCAGCTCCCTTATACATAGTATGATGGACCCGCAGCTCCCTTATACATAGTATGATGGGCCTGCAGCTCCCTTATAAACAGTATGATGTGTGCACAGCTCCCTTATACACAGTATGATTGGCCCGCAGCTCCCTTATACACAGTATGATGTGTGCACAGCTTCCTTATACACAGTATGATGGACCCGCAGCTCCCTTATACACAGTATGATGGACACGCAGCTCCCTTATACACAGTGTGATGAGCCCGCAGCTCCCATATACATAGTATGATGGACCCGCAGCTCCCGTATACATAGTATGATGGGCCCGCAGCTCCCGTATACACAGTATGATGGACCCGCAGCTCCCGTATACATAGTATGATGGGCCTGCAGCTCCCGTATACATAGTATGATGGGCCCGCAGCTCCCGTATACACAGTATGATGGACCCGCAGCTCCCTTATATTCAGTATGATGGACCCGCAGCTTCCTTATACACAGTATGATGGGCCCGCAGCTCCCTTATATACAGTATGATGAGCCCGCAGCTTCCTTATACACAGTATGATGGACCCGCAGCTCCCTTATACACAGTATGATGGACCCGCAGCTCCCTTATACACAGTATGATGGGCCCGCAGCTCCCTTATACACAGTATGATGGGCCCGCAGCTGCCTTATACACAGTATGATGGGCCCGCAGCTCCCTTATACACAGTATGATGGGCCCGCAGCTGCCTTATACACAGTATGATGGGCCCGCAGCTGCCTTATACACAGTATGGTGGACTCACAGCTCCCTGTCATGATTTGGATGCCCCGGTCATTTACTCATCCTCCGGCATATTCACTATTTTGTGGCACTGCTGCAGTGCCTCTGCTCAAACTTGTGAGCGCAGCTTCTGACAGGCCAGAAGTTAGAAGCTATGTCACAAGCGCTCAATGTAAGACTATGAGGCTATGTGCACTTGTTGCGGATTCGTGTGCGGAATTACTGCGGATTTCCTGTGTTTTTTGTGCAGATTTCACCTGCGGAATCCTATACAGGAGCAGGTGTAAAACGCTGCGGAATCCGCAAATAAAATTGACATGCTGCAGAAAATACAAAGCAGCGTTTCCGGGCGGTATTTTCCGCACCACGTGCACTGCGGATTTGGTTTTCCATAGGTTTACAAGGCACTGTAAACCAGACGGAAAACTGCTGCAAATCCGCAGCGGCCAATCCGCACCGTGTGCACATAGCCTGAGAGTGAGAAAGAGGCCAGAACGAGGCTCCCACAGACTCACACTGATTAGTGACCTCTGCGCTGCTCCATAAACAGTGGAGCCTCGGACAGGTCACAAACTGCAGGAGACGGAGCCGAGCGGAGACTAAAACAGATGAAAACACCAGAAGGTGAGTATCAGACAGAGGCAGGGGACGGGGATTATCAGCACCGCTCCAGCATTGAAATTAAAAAATAATGCTGGAGTGGTGCTGTAAATGTGATGCAGCTCTTGGTTACTGTATGCGGCTCCTTATACTAATACTCATAAAGACCCAGGTGGTACGTATCAAAAGCCCCCTACCCCCCATCTCCAGCCTCCCCAGACAGCAAATATTACATGTGATGGAGTACATATAATATCAGAACAAAACATTATAATATTCAGCCCCCAGTGCCCTGTCCCCCCTCCCCCACTTCAGCCCCAATTCCCCCATCATCTCACATCCACCCCTCAGTGCCCTGTCCCACCTCACCCACCTTCTGCCTTCACAACCCCCCATGGTCTCACATTCACCCCCCAGTACCCTGTCCCCCCTCCCCCACAATACCCCCATGGTCTCACATTCACCCCCCAGTCCCCCGTCCCCCCTCACTCACTTTCAGCCCCCACAATACCCCACGGTCTCACAGTGACATACCTGAATTTAATAAACCTAATAAGTCCCATCCCCAGCACTTACTGATAAAGTTTGCAGGCAGGACCAGGAAGTGTCTAGGTGAAATGCAGGATGTGGGCACTAGGACCCAGCGTGCCTGAGCCAATCCCAGCGTGCACAGAGTGAAGAAAACTGCAGCCAGGAAAAGCTTCATGATCAGGTCAGAGGGGCGAAACCATTCACTGCAGGGGGGAGACTGCAGCCGCCACTGTGCTAGCAGCCTGCTGCAGAGTCTCCGTCAGACGGGAGCAGACATTATACTGCTCTGCTCCTATGTGGTGTTCTGCCTCCTCACAGAAGTGGCCCTGGCTCCCGGTGGGCCCCTTCATATGACAGGGCCCGGGGCGATGGCCCCCTCTGCCCCCCCAGTAGCTACGCTACTGGGAGAGGGAGCTCCACCCCGAGAAAATGGCGGAACCAGGTGTGTGTGCAGCTGCCGACCGCTATACAGCGAGGGTGACCAGCGAGTACCTGAACGACGACGAAGTGATCCCGGACTATCCCCACCGTCCGGAAGCGGATCCGAACCCACCGCAGCTGGAGGATCCGAACTTCTTGGAGCCGCAAGCGGAGGAGCCGAGCGAACCTATCCCGGACACGGAGCCAGCAGATGTGAAGCAATGGAGGTCGGAGCTGTCTCAGAGGGTCGCATCGGAAGAACCGTGGTCCGAGCAGCTGCCGACTCCAGTGTCCTCATCAGTGAAACAGACCGGCATTGGTGGAACCACATCAGGTGCAGGTATGGAAAGCGCCCCTGCTCGCTTGACCGATCCTGCTCCCGTGACCGCTCCCCGTCCCGACACTGACCAATTCCTCGCCGCTGAGCTGGTAGTGATAACCCCTGACACTATGGAGAAGCTGGTGCCTCCGTTACCGACAACTATGGGGGAACCACTAGATGTGAGCTCAGAGGGGGTGATCTTCCAATGGGATACTCAGAGGATTGGGCCAGACGGGGCCAGGCAGGAGGGCCTCAGCATTGCTGTGCTCACCTGGGAACAATATAAACAATGCTTAATTCTACACTCTAAAAACCGAAAAGAGACAGGACAAAGTGACCCACCGAAAGTACAAGAACCAAAGACTGAACGCGGTAAGAAAAACTTGGTAAAACAGGGGACTGTGCTAGCTTTTCTCCCGAAACGGGGTTGGGGCTCTATACAGGAACCGGGACTGCCGACTGAAGTCTTCTTTACCAGCTACAATGTGAAGACCCCGTTCCGCAACAGATGTGACAATCAACTTCTATGTAAAGGGGACCAGGTGACCTACACTCGCCATCGGAGTGCGCAAGGGTGGTGCGCTCGGAACGTCCAACGATGCGAGCCTGCAGTGGCGCCACCTGCTGTCCTGACTACGACTAACTCGGATCTGACAAATTTTACTACTATCACCACTGTGTGCATAATTGCCGCTACTGAACTTGCTACCAAAGCTGACATTCGAATTCAGACCCCTGGTGACCTGGCCGCACCTGAGAGACGAACCACTGATACTGACACCGCATCAGATGAGGACACGGAATTGAAGCTTTCCCGGTCAGGAAGCGTCCGCTACCGACTGATGCCTTGCAACCTACTGTGAGAATGGACCTCGGAGCCATGAGTGTGTAAATAGTTAACTGTTTGTGTTCCTGCTGTTTTGCTGCTAAAACCCGTTTAGGGTTATTCTTAAAGGGATCCTGTTGTGAATTTGCTTTTTGCTCCCTCTAGTGGTTACTAGTTTTTTGACTCTGGTTTTTCTGTCATTCCTTTTATCCGCACCTGGGTCGTTAGTTAGGGGTGTTGCTATATAAGCTCCCTGGACCTTCAGTTCAATGCCTGGCAACGTAGTTATCAGAGCTAGTCTGCTGTGCTCTTGTCTACTGATCCTGGTTCCAGTTATATCAGCTAAGTCTGCCTTTTGCTTTTTGCTATTTGTTTTGGTTTTGTATTTTTGTCCAGCTTGTTCCAAAACTATATCCTGACCTTTGCTGGAAGCTCTAGGGGGGCTGGTGTTCTCCCCCCGGACCGTTAGACGGTTCGGGGGTTCTTGAATTTCCAGTGTGGATTTTGATAGGGTTTTTGTTGACCATATAAGTTACCTTTCTTTATTCTGCTATCAGTAAGCGGGCCTCTCTGTGCTAAACCTGGTTCATTTCTGTGTTTGTCATTTCCTCTTACCTCACCGTCATTATTTGTGGGGGGCTTCTATCCAGCTTTGGGGTCCCCTTCTCTGGAGGCAAGAAAGGTCTTTGTTTTCCTCTACTAGGGGTAGCTAGATTCTCCGGCTGGCGCGTGTCATCTAGAATCAACGTAGGAATGATCCCCGGCTACTTCTAGTGTTGGCGTTAGGAGTAGATATATGGTCAACCCAGTTACCACTGCCCTATGAGCTGGATTTTTGTATTCTGCAGACTTCCACGTTCCTCTGAGACCCTCGCCATTGGGGTCATAACAGTTTGCCAGGCCAGTATTAAATGTTTAATGCATTGCAGAAGAGGGATTATAAGAAAGAAGATTCTGAGTTTTTTTTTTTTTTCTTCTTCCCCTTTACCTCAGAGTGGCTATGCTTGCTGCAGACATGAATGTCCAGACCTTGATTACAAGTGTGGACCAGCTGGCTACTCGTGTGCAGGGCATACAAGACTATGTTATCAGAAATCCTAGGTCAGAACCTAAAATACCGATTCCTGAACTGTTTTCCGGAGACAGGTTTAAGTTTAGGAATTTCGTGAATAATTGTAAATTGTTTTTGTCCCTGAGACCCTGTTCATCTGGAGATTCTGCTCAGCAAGTAAAAATTGTTATTTCGTTCTTACGGGGCGACCCTCAGGATTGGGCTTTTTCGCTGGCGCCAGGAGATCCGGCATTGGCTGATCTTGATGCGTTTTTTCTGGCGCTCGGTTTACTTTATGAGGAACCCAATCTTGAGATTCAGGCAGAAAAGGCCTTGCTGGCTATGTCTCAGGGGCAGGACGAGGCTGAAGTGTATTGCCAAAAATTTCGGAAATGGTCCGTGCTGACACTTTGGAACGAGTGTGCACTGGCCGCTAATTTTAGAAATGGCCTTTCTGAAGCCATTAAGAATGTTATGGTGGGTTTTCCCATTCCCACAGGTCTGAATGATACTATGGCACTGGCTATTCAAATTGACCGGCGGTTGCGGGAGCGCAAAACCGCAAATTCCCTCATGGTGTTGTCTGAACAGACACCTAATTCGGTGCAATGTGATAGAAAAACCGCAAATTCCCTCATGGTGTTGTCTGAACAGACACCTGATTTAATGCAATGTGATAGAATCCTGACTAGAAATGAGCAGAAAATTCATAGACGCCGGAATGGCTTGTGCTACTACTGTGGATGCTTCGGAGATTGGGGCAGGGGCCGTTTTGTCGCAGAGAGGCCCTGGTTGCTCTGTTATGAAACCTTGTGCCTTTTTCTCTAGGAAGTTTTCGCCTGCCGAGCGAAATTATGATGTGGGCAATCGGGAGTTGTTGGCCATGAAATGGGCATTTGAGGAGTGGCGTCATTGGCTCGAGGGTGCTAAGCATCGTGTGGTGGTCTTGACTGATCACAAAAATCTGATGTATCTCGAGTCTGCTAAACGCCTTAATCCGAGACAGGCCCGCTGGTCATTGTTTTTCTCCCGCTTTGATTTTGTTGTCTCGTATTTACCTGGTTCAAAGAATGTGAAGGCCGATGCTCTTTCTAGGAGCTTTGTGCCTGATGCTCCTGGAGTCGCTGATCCTGTTGGTATTCTTAAAGATGGAGTTATCTTGTCAGCTATTTCTCCGGATCTGCGACGTGTGTTGCAGAGATTTCAGGCTGATAGGCCTGAGTCTTGTCCACCTGACAGACTGTTTGTCCCGGATAAGTGGACCAGCAGAGTCATTTCCGAGGTTCATTCCTCGGTGTTGGCAGGTCACCCGGGAATTTTTGGCACCAGAGATCTGGTGGCTAGGTCCTTGTTGCGGCGGTACATTGTGCCTGTAGTTCCTTCTGCTGAGCCTCCTGCTCCGGTGTTGGTTGAGGGCGAGTTGGAGTACGTGGTGGAGAAGATCTTGGATTCTCGCCTCTCCAGGCGGAGGCTTCAGTACCTGGTCAAGTGGAAGGGCTATGGTCAGGAGGATAATTCCTGGGTGGTCGCCTCTGATGTTCATGCGGCCGATTTAGTTCGTGCCTTTCATGCCGCTCATCCTGATCGCCCTGGTGGTCGTGGTGAGGGTTCGGTGACCCCTCACTAAGGGGGGGGTACTGTTGTGAATTTGCTTTTTGCTCCCTCTAGTGGTTACTAGTTTTTTGACTCTGGTTTTTCTGTCATTCCTTTTATCCGCACCTGGGTCGTTAGTTAGGGGTGTTGCTATATAAGCTCCCTGGACCTTCAGTTCAATGCCTGGCAACGTAGTTATCAGAGCTAGTCTGCTGTGCTCTTGTCTACTGATCCTGGTTCCAGTTATATCAGCTAAGTCTGCCTTTTGCTTTTTGCTATTTGTTTTGGTTTTGTATTTTTGTCCAGCTTGTTCCAAAACTATATCCTGACCTTTGCTGGAAGCTCTAGGGGGGCTGGTGTTCTCCCCCCGGACCGTTAGACGGTTCGGGGGTTCTTGAATTTCCAGTGTGGATTTTGATAGGGTTTTTGTTGACCATATAAGTTACCTTTCTTTATTCTGCTATCAGTAAGCGGGCCTCTCTGTGCTAAACCTGGTTCATTTCTGTGTTTGTCATTTCCTCTTACCTCACCGTCATTATTTGTGGGGGGCTTCTATCCAGCTTTGGGGTCCCCTTCTCTGGAGGCAAGAAAGGTCTTTGTTTTCCTCTACTAGGGGTAGCTAGATTCTCCGGCTGGCGCGTGTCATCTAGAATCAACGTAGGAATGATCCCCGGCTACTTCTAGTGTTGGCGTTAGGAGTAGATATATGGTCAACCCAGTTACCACTGCCCTATGAGCTGGATTTTTGTATTCTGCAGACTTCCACGTTCCTCTGAGACCCTCGCCATTGGGGTCATAACAGGATCCCTTTGGTGACCCGGGATCCCTATTGTTTCTAGTTTTGCATCGGTTCATCACCGTTTTGCTAAAGAACATTGGAATCATGAACTACGAATGATTCACAAACTGCTGCTTGTATATAGTTGCACCTTCTTAAAGGTGCCCCCTACTGGTTTTACAAAAAGAAGAGCTTTTTGAAGAGACTGTTCCTGAGTACAGCGCAGAAGTTCTTGCTTTAACCAGACTTGCAGATCGAGAATTTGCACTACCTCAGAAGAGACTTGGTACCCTCTTCAAGGGAATGTATAATTGTTGCACTTAGTCTAAGCCATAATGTTGCCTTAAGGAAAGTTGAATAGTGATAATGTTCTACATAGAAATAGCATGAAGTTAGTTAGTAATAGGAAAATGTTTGATGACGAACTTTAGAGATTGAGGACAAAGGAAAGTTGAAAGCTGAGTTTCAATAAAGTGAACCCGTAGGGGTTAGTGAGTCCTCCGGAGAACCATAGATAGACGGTTCATAGATTTTGCACTTAAGAAAGAGAAATAAAGAAAAGTTAATTTATACTGTAGTTTTTTGTAGTATGCCTTTAGTGGGTTCAGTATACGCTCTTAAAGGAAAAGTTAAATTATTATTCAGAGATTGCACTTAGTAGATAGTATGCCCGGCTGGATCATAATAGTTAGTTATAGTCAGTTAATTGTAAGCGTTATTTAAAACTTAAGCCCAATGTAAATATGTTTCTGTTTGTAACGTTCAAGCGTCCTCACCTCCCATAAAGGGAAGCACCGTTATATTTAATTGTTTACAGCATTTCAAAATTTTGTATGTCTTTTGCTAACATGTATTGTTGTTCTTCTTTTCCCAGTCCAGGAGTACTTGATTTAATGGGGGGGGGGGGGGGGGGGGGAGTGCAGCGCCCCAGAGTCCTGGTCGTGCAGTATTGTCGCTCTGCCACTAAGGGGAGTGATGGTACATCTGATTGAACTAAAAGAGTTCACCTGACCAGGTATCACAGTCACACATTACACTTCACACTCCGGCCACCAGGGGGAGCAAAAGGTTCTATGTATTAGGCCACTCCTCACAATCTGGTAAAACTGGGGGTTGGATAGGAAGTTAGGGAGAAGCTGACTGGGTTTTGCCCAGGTAGCATCTAGTGAGAGGAGAGCGTTGCTTGGGAAGACTCAGGGGGGTCCCTGTCAGGGGTGGGATCCTGACAGTGGCCTAGCAAGAGACAGATCGTTACGGAGCCGCGCCTGCACTTCATTGTGGCGGCCTCCTAAGAAATGACACGAAGCAGAGTATATTGTGGAGAAGTGAGAAACGAGATCACAGCACTAGGAGATAATACCGGGAGGAGTTGTGCCCTAAGATCGTGGCAACATCCTTCTGAGGCGCGTAGCCGGCGGCCGGAACGCTGAGGAAGTAACAGGCTCTACGCATTACTTTGAACTACGGCAGGGCAGTTAACTCTAGGTTGGCTGTCTCACCTTTTCACCTAAGCAGACAATGGAGGCAATTGTGGGAGAGGGGCGTCTCTAGGGTCCCTATAAAATAACTCCAGGCCTACCCCGTCATACGGGTGCATCCTAGCCATACCAACTGGGGGACGGAGAGAGAACATCAGAAACAGATACAAGAGTTGTGAGGAATATCCCGTGGTGCTCAGCAGGGAGGTACTACAACACACAGGCGCAAGTAGGAAGGCTATCGATTTCCACCTGTAAAGGGAACTCTGGATGTGCCTTCGCACCGGCCGGTCTCAGCTTGCCCTGTTAGCAGTGCTCTGGAATGTGGATGCCGAAGTCTACAGTAAAAGGTAAAGAGACTGCAACCCTGTGTCCTCGTCATTTACTGCAATCTACACCATCACCATCTACACCTCGTGGGAAGCCCTGGGGACATACTTCACCTGTGGGAAGGTATACCATCTAGCTGCCATTCCATCACCCCAGCGGACCCCTAGCAGTGTCGGTCATCCTGACCGAATACCACAGGTGGAGTCACGAACACTTGACAGACTTCTACCTACTCCTTTGATTGGGCGCCCCTTAGCAGGGCCACGGACCGGGTCGGGCCACCGTGACATCCCCAGAACCGAGACAGAGAGACCCGGTACCGAGTACCCCGCTGCCCTGCGTTTGGGGGCCGCTGCATAAACAAGCACAAAGCCATTCATTTACAGCAGGAAGAGATGGAAACAGCTTGTCTATGGGAAAGTTACTGAACTTTCCATTCTACACCAGTGAAGTGAGCCGCATTGATTTTGGGGTCTACTCTGACAGTTGTGACAGACATAGCGGGCGCTGCAATCCCACCAGTCACATGACCAGTAAGAGACTCCCTCCTCCCCCAAACATGAAGTCGTTGTACTAATTCCCAGAATATCCGCAGTGTTACGAGTTTGGAGACCTGCGATTAGATCAGCCCTGAGTGCGGTGGCAGCGAAAAGCTAATAACTAGCATTTAGCATTGAATATTCGCCGGGTCTCAAGCTGTTCTACAATTACCAGGCATTCAGGTGTTATTAAGACAAGAGTCTTTTCACAAGGAGCAGCAATGGCGCACAGTGGCTGCTGAATTAGGGAACAGTGATCTCCCACACTCTGCTATAAAGATGGTGATTACCGAGCACTGATAGTGCAGCACACAGTGGGCCCGGCCGAACTGATCAGCCTCGGCTCGTGGAGGAGTTTACCGGGGAAGATTAGAGCCGCCCATACACTGCTGTATGTACACAGGGGCATAACGTACAGTACAGAGGGGTAATACACCTCCTGGTAATGCTCCAGTTATATCCAGAGCTGCAGTCACACTTCTGCATTTCCATCACATCTTTAAGGCACAGTTCACACATCAGTGTTTCATGTTTGTGTCCTCTCCGATTCGCAGATCAAACTCATCCATTTAAGCGAATAAGTCCATGGAGAAAATGTATAACACTCAGATGCCACCTGGGATCATCTTTTACTGTTTGTCTTCTATTTCTATATGAGGAAAAACAAATGGCGCACTAGTGGTAAAACAGACCCACGGTCCAAAAACGGATGAAAATGGATCCAGCAAACTGCTGAAAAATGCTTACTTACTTACCGGTAACTGTGTTTTTCGGAGCCCATGACAGCACCACAAGAGAGGGGATCCACCCTTCAGGGACAGGAAACCTACAGACATAAAAAGGCAGTTGGATTACAAAGCATGAAAGGACCTCCCAAGTTTGTAGCAATATATACACATTATTTCATACCCAAATAATTATCCACATGTGACTATGCTAAGGCAACAAGAAGTGCTCACCTACACATGAAGGGAAGGAATATAACAGTGCTGTCATGGGCTCCAAAAAACACCGTTAACGGTAAGTAACTAAGCATTTATTCGGTCTCCCATGACAGCACCACGAGAGAATTACAGAGATGTAAGGAAATTAGGGAGGGACCACAGCCTGAAGCACCCTTCTCCCAAATGTGAGATTGAATGAGGCACCCATATGCAGTCTATAATGTTTGAAAAACGTGGAGGGAGAAGATCATGTAGTCGCTTTACATATCTCCTCAAATGACACTTCTGATCTCTCAGCCCAGGAAGTTGCAGCGGCTCATGAGGAGTGAGCTTTCTGACCCTCCGGAACTGCAACATCACTTTATGTTCAGGTCAAAGACATTGCTTCCCTAATGCACCTAGCTAAGGTGCTCTTGGAGACTCTAAGCCCCTTCCTAACCCCCTGAAAGGAAACAAATAGGGAATTATCTGTCTTCCAAGAGTCAGTTATCGTAATATAACTAAGTAGACACCTCCTAACATCTACTAAATGCAGCTTTCTCTCGTTTTGATTTCCGGGGTTGGCACAGAAGGAAAGAAGAACTATTTCCTGCAGTCTGATGAACTTAGAAACTACTTTTGGTAAATACAAGGGATCCAGTCTTAAAATAACTATCTTCCCCTAACTGGATATGTGGAGGCTGCCTGGATAGAGTCTGGATGTCACTAACCCTACGGGCCAATGTCAGTGCCACCAGAAGAGGTGTTTTGAGAGAAATAATTTTTATTGGGGTTTCCTCAATGGGTTCAATGGAGCGTCCGTCAAAGCCGTTAGTACTGAATTTAAATCCCAAGGCATTAACTTCTGTCTAAGGATGGGCCTAGACCTAGCTGATGCCCTGATAAATCTAGATATCCAATAATTGCCCGAGAGATCACAATTATACAGGGCCCCTAGTTCCGCAACTTGGACTTTGAGGATGTTTGTGGCCAGACCCATCTCTAGGCCCTTTTGTAAGAACTCCAACACCTAGCCTATCTTAACCTTTCCTTCAACTTCAGCCCCTGAAACTAAAAACTTGCTCCAGGTTCTGGCGTATATTTTGGGATGCCTTTTTGCTTTTAAGTAAAGTGTTTACCTGGTCATGTGAAAACCCTTTCCCCCTTAACAGTGACCTCTTAAATTCCATGCCGTCAGATGTAAGTTGGAAACTCGTAGATGGAAGACCGGACCCTGGGAGAGGAGATCCATGAGTTCCTGGAGAACCCAGGGATCGGTGATGGACATCCTTCTCAGCCATGAAGACCACAGTCTCTTGGGCCAAAACGGGGCTATCAAAATAACACGTGCCCTGTCCTCTGGTATCTTCCTCAATACCAATGGAATCAGGCTATTGGAGGAAATGCATATGCTAGTTTGAAATCCCATTGGATCAGGAGAGCATCCACCGCCTGAGGACTTTCTCTGGGGTTTAGAGAACAAAACAGACGCGCTTTCCTGTTCTCTCTGTTGGCAAAAAGATCTATGTCCGGACACCCCCACAACTGCACAATCTGGTTGAAGACAGTCTGATTCAACACCCATTCCCCCTGTCTGAGCTTGTTGCGGCTTAGGAAATCAGCTTTGATGTTCTTCTTTCCTCTTATGTGCAGGGAGGTTAACGACAGTAGATGAGTTTCAGCCATCTGAAAATTACGATCCGCCACCTCCATTAAAGATCTGGATCGGCTTCCCCCCTAGTGGTTGATGTAGTTACCTGATTGTCAGAAAGCAATCTGACATGTTGACCCTGCAAGGACATAAGGAGCCGACTTATTACTAGCTCCACCGCTAACAGCTCTTTGAGATTAGATGAACCGGTCTGCTCAGTACATGTCCAAAGCTCTTGGACCCACACCTCCTCCATATGAGCCCCCAACCCATGGGGCTAGCATCCGTAGTAACAATCCGGGAGATATGGCTAACCCAGGAAACCCCTTTGGTCAAGTTCGGTAAATCTAACCACCAAAGCAGGGACTGTATTGTAGAGGGGACAGAGAATTTTAGATCCAGGCACCCTCCCAGCTGACGATCATTATGTAATACATCCCACTGTAAGGCCCTAGTTTGGAAATGGGCCCAGCGAACCGCCGGAATGCACAATGTGAGTGAGCCTAAAAGAGGCATTGTCCGCCTAAGGGACATAGATGGATTGTTTACTACCTTCAGAACCTGACGCCAAATACCGTCTACTTTAGATCCTGGTAAATGACATTCCTGAACTTCAGAGTCCAGCACCAGACCCAGGAATTCCTGCACCTCTAGGGGCTGTAAGCGTGATTTTTTTAATATTCACAAGCCACCCGAGCTCATCTAGTGCGGACATCACCTTATTTAATTGAGTGCAGGACTGAATTGCCTACAATCAAAAAGTTATCCAGATAGGGGACTACCAAGATATCCTGCTCATGGAGATGTGCCATGACCACTGCAATCCCTTTGGTAAAGACCCATGGAGCAAAGGTGAGACCAAATGAGAGGGCTCTAAACTGAAAATGTTTTACCATACCTTCCAGTGACACTGCCACCCTAAGGAACTGCTGGTGATCTGCATGTATATGAGTTGCCCACCAGGGCCTAGGGAACTCGGTACCGGGTCCGGTACTTAAAGGGGATGTCACGGTGGCTGCGACCCGGTCCGTGGTCCTGGGCGCCCAAATACAGAGGAATGTCTTTAAAGGGATTGAGAATAAAGTTTATTCATGACGCCACCTGTGGTATTCTGTCAGTAGGGACCGACGCTGCTTAAAGGGATCCCCTGGGGTGATGGTATAGCAGCTAGATGGTATAACTTTCCACAGGTGAAGTATATCCCCAGGGCTCCCGGTGTGTAGATGGAGATGGTGAATGGTGCAGTAAAGAACGAGGACACAGGTTTGCAGTCTCTTTACCTGATTTACTGAAGCTTGAGGCAACCGCAGTCCAGGGCACCAGATCACAGGGACAGGCAGGGTCCGGCCAGCTTCGAAGCGAATCCAGAGTCTCCTTCACCAGGTGGAGATGATAGCCTTCCTCAAAGCGTGGTGGTGTTGTAGTCCCTTACTGCCTATGGCTTCTGATAAGGTCCTCACAGTTCCTCTCTGTCACCCATATAGGTTAGGGCACAAACACGTATGACAGGTGACTCGAGCCTTTTTATAGGGTCTCTATCATGACCCGGGCCCTATATGTCACTGTGCCTCCTGGGTGTAAAGGCGGACAGGTAACTTAAAGTTCAGCTGTCCTGCAGGTTTCAGCTATGTCCCTTAGAGTCCGACACGGCCTCGGTCTTCCGGCTACCGCAATCTGCGCTAGCCAGGGAGGTAGCCAAATCACTGCTAAGCTCCCCAGGTGTCACTCTCCTGTGCCTTTTCCCTTACACTCTCCTGTGTCCTTCCGACACTCAATGTCTGACAGCTCTCTTCTCTGTCCTCTGACAGACTGACTGAAAAACTCCCTTTCTCTCCAGACCAGAATGTATTTATAGGGGAGTTCACCCTTAATCTGGGTTAGAGCTCCCCATTCTGGCCTGGAGTGTGAACAGGTTGCGTGTATGGTGATTACCTGGTAAAAGAGATCTTTCATCGCATCCAAACGTGACATCACTCTCGCCGTGAGGAAAGCACATATAGGTATGTGGTAGTAAGCGTCCTTTAGATCCAACACTACCGTGAAGCAACTTTTGAAGAGTAATTTTATTGCTGACTTCACAGACTCCATCTTAAAGGAACGCAAGACCAAGAATTAATTTAGACCTCTCAAATTAATAACGGTCCGGTAAGAACCGTATGGTTTCTTAATGAGGAAGAGGGGGGAGTAAAGCCCCCTTCCTCTTTCTGACACAGGAAGCTCCACCAAGACTGCTTTGGGACAAAGTTCCTGATTTTCCAACTCTAGAGCCTGTTGCTCTGCTGGTGAGGAACGTGTGGGGGTTACCATGACCCTGTCCTGAGGAATTACATGGAACTCTAATTTAAGTCCTGCACTGATGATATTGTGAATCCACATACTGTCTGAAATTCTTGACCAGACCGGGTAGAAGGCTAAACCCCCGCACACACACACACACCTGGGCCAGCAGTCATTGGGGTGGTTTTCTGCGGTCCTGGCAGGAACCAAACATGTATCCTCTATCTTTCTCCCGTCGTCCCATCTAGTCTTATCTTTAGATGACTTTCTACGGTTGAACCTCTTCCTGCTGAAGGAACGTCCGTGGGAAGGACCCGACAGGCAGGGAAACTTCTTTTTACTGTCATCTGCCGTCTCTTTTCCTGCCCTCTCTTACAGCTCGTCCAACACTGGCCCGAACAAGTGATCCCCTCACTAGGGATGCTGCACAACTTGATCTGGCCTGGATGTCACCCGGCCAACATTTTAGCCACAAGGCTCTCCGTGCTGCAGTTGAAAGTGCCGCTGCTCTTGCAGAGCCGAAGCTCCTTGGATCATGGGAAGAGAAGACAGGATACTTTCTCCGGAAGCTCTGTCCTTTAGTTGGGATTCCAATTAACCCAACCAGACCATTAACGACCTGGCTGTACACGGACCCCGCCGACATCTACCAGGCGCCTTTTAGAAAGGTATCAGCTTTTCTATCTAATTGGTCCTTTTAATTTCCCATATCCTCAAATGGCAGCGAGGCTTTTCTGGATGCCTTAGAAACTGCTGCATCCAGCTTCGGGGCTTTATCCCATGAAGATGAGGCAGATTCCTCAAATGGGTACCTTCTTTTGAAAGCAGGAGGTGGGGAACCCTTCCTTTCTGGTTTCTTCCACTAACGCAAGATAAGAGAGCAGATTTTACCATTCAGAGGAAAAGATCTATGAGTTCTCTAGTCCAACCCTCCGAACATCACATCCTGCATGGACTTCTCTGGCCGGGGTTCTACAATGACCATTGTACTATTGACCGCCTTTACTAGCTTGTTCATCCAATCGACCGGAAGCCAGTCTCCAGCAGGAACTCACCCAACAACGCGATACTCAGGGTCATATCCTTAACCCCTTAATGACCGCCAATACGTCTTTTAACTGACCTGAGATATAAGAGAATAGCCTCCCCATACAGGTGACAATCCAGCAGCCGTCGGTTGTGCACTATAGCTGACAACTTGCTGTATCAGCCATGATCAGTGTTTGCACCATCCAAATCTGTTTAACCCCTTAGATGCTGCTGTCAGTAGTGACTACATCATTATAAATGGTTAACAGAGTGTGAGGGCTTCCTCTTTATCCAAATTGGTGCCCTCAGATCATGATTGTGTGGTCCTGATGTTTGCCATGTCAGTTCATGACCAAATAGCAGCCTTAAGGCCCCGTCTCACATAGCGAGATCGCTAGCGAGATCGCTGCTGAGTCACAAGTTTTGTGACGCAACAGCGACCTCCATAGCGATCTCGCTATGTGTGACACGTACCAGCGATCAGGCCCCTGCTGCGAGATCGCTGGTCGTGTCGGAATGGCCTGGACCTTTTTTTGGTCGTTGAGGCCCCGCTGACATTGCTGAATCGGTGTGTGTGACACCGATCCAGCGATGTCTTCACTGGTAACCAGGGTAAACATCGGGTTACTAAGCGCAGGGCCGCGCTTAGTAACCCGATGTTTACCCTGGTTACCAGCGTAAATGTAAAAAAAAACAAACAGTACATACTCGCCTTTCGGTGTCCAGGTCCCTTGCCGTCTGCTTCCTGCTCTCACTGACTGCCGGCCGTACAGTGAGAAGTGAGAGCACAGCAGTGACGTCACCGCTGCGCTCTGCTCTCAGTGTACGGCGGCTCAGTCAGTCAGAGCAGGAAGCAGACGGCAAGGGACCTGGACACCGAAAGGCGAGTATGTAGTGTTTGTTTTTTTTGGTAACCAGGGTAAACATCGGGTTACTAAGCGCGGCCCTGCGCTTAGTAACCCGATGTTTACCCTGGTTACCGGGTGCTGCAGGGGGACTTCGGCATCGTTGAAGACAGTTTCAACGATGCCGAACTCGTTCCCCTGATCGTTGGTCGCTGGGGAGAGCTGTCTGTGTGACAGCTCCCCAGCGACCACACAGCGACTTACCAACGATCACGGCCAGGTCATATCGCTGGTCGTGATCGTTGGTAAATCGCTTAGTGAGACGGGGCCTTTACAGTCTGACTGCTGTAGTAATCTGTTCAGAAGTTAGAGGCATTTAGGTGGTAAAAATAGACATTTTCATTTCTGTCATGCCACTCTGCATTAATTCCTGTAAAGCACCTGAATGGTTAACAAACTAACTGACTGCAGTTTTCAATATGTCAGGGGGTGCTGTTTTTAAAATGGTATCACTTTTGGGGTTTTTCTAATATATAGGACCCCTAAAGTCACTTCAAACATGGATAAGTCCTTAAAAAAAGAAATTGTGTAAATTTCCTTGAAAATATGAAAAATTGATGCTACATTTTTAAACCTCATAAAATGCTAACAAAACAAAATAACATTTTACAAATGGTGCTGATATAAAGCCGACACGTAGGAAATGTTATTTATTAATGGTTCGCTGTGGTGTGACCATCTGGATTAAAGAGATAATCATTAAAATTTAGAAAAGTGCAAATTTTTTAACATTTTACTAAAATTTTTGTTACTTTTTATAAATAAACACAAAACATATTGACCTAGATTTACCATTATCATAAAGTATAATGTGTCATGAAAAAACAGTCTCAAAATCACTGGGATTTGTTGAAGCGTTGCAGAGTTATTACCACATAAAGTGACACTGGTCAGATTTCAAAACTGTGGCTCCGTCACTAAGGGGTTAATTATATGGCTTCGGTGGATAACCGTCTCCTTTCCCTACAATCATCCGCCTCGGCCTCTGCTCCGGCTCCACATCCACCGCCTCGTCTAGCTAAACCTCTGCGCTACGCTGGAGATCCCAAGTTGTGTTGGGGATTCCTCAATCAGTGTCAGTTACATTTTGAGTTACTGCCTCTACAATATCCCACAGACCGAGCTAAGGTGGCTGTTGTGGTGTCCCACTTGGAAGGAAAGGCTTTGGCCTGGGCTAACCCCCTTTGGGAGCGAGACGATCCTCTTGTCTCTCGACTTTCCACTTTCTTGGAGACCTTTCGGAAGGTCTTCGATGAGCCTGGGCGACTAGCCTCTACCACCAAGTCTCTTTTTAATCTCCACCAGGGCATGCTTTCTGTTGGCCAGTACGCCATCCATTTCCGTACGTTGTCCTCCGAATTAGGGTGGAACAATGAGGGCTTGGTAGGAGCTTTTTGACGCGGCCTGTCTGGTCAAGGATGAGTTGGCGGGCCGTGACACTCCAACATCCTTGGAGGATCTCATTTCCCTGGCAACCCGCATAGACTTGTGCTTTCAGGAGCGCCTCCATGAATCGTCCAGGGAGAGAAAACTTCCTCGTCAAGTTCCTTCTCCTCGCAGTCCTCCTCGCTCGCTACATGTCTGTACTTCTGCGCCTTCGGCTCCTGAACCCATGCAATGAACCCAAGCCAGCGGAACAGTGCCGCAAGGAAAGACTCGCTCAGGGTCTCTGTTTCTACTGTGGCAGCGCCTCCCATCTTCTGCATTCTTGTCCAGTGAGGCCGGGAAACGCCTCCGCCTAGGACAGGTAAGAGAGGCCTCCCTAGGTGTCAGTGATACCTCTCTACCCTTTACTCTCTCGGTCTTGTTGAATTTAGGTTCTAGTCACTTTTCTGAGGTGGCTTATGTTGACTCTGGAGCAGCGGGAAACTTTATACAGCTTGAGGTGGTTAAAAGGTTTCAAATTCCTGTCAGGTCCTTGGAGTCTCCTCGGCAGTTAGCTTCAGTCGACGGAAGACCCTTGCGGGAAACCGTTACCTTGGTCACCGAAGAGGTGGAACTTCAGATCGGAGCCTTGCATCGGGAGAGGATCGCCTTCTACGTGTTGCCATCGTTGTCTTATATGTCTCTTTTGGGTCTTCCTTGGCTAAGAATTCATGAACCTGTCTTGGATTGGCATTCTGGCGATGTCCTACGTTGGGGGCATTCCTGTCAGTCTTCATGCCTGCACACCGTCCTGCCTATAAAGTCTTCCTGGTCTACTTCTGTGCCTGCAGATCTACCTTCGGCCTACTGCTTTTTTGCAGACGTCTTCAACAAGAAGGAGGCGGAGAGAGCTTGCCACCACATCGTCCATACGACTGCCCCATCGACCTCGTCCCGGGTTCAACCCCGCCTAGGGGTCGAATTTACCCTCTGAACCCCCTCGAGTCTCAAGCCATGACTGATTATATCCAAGAAAATTTGGCCAAAGGTTTCATCCGGAAGTCCTCTTCACCAGCGGGTGCAGGTTTCTTTTTTGTCAAGAAGAAGGATGGATCTCTCCATCTCTGTATCGACTACAGGTGTCTTAACAGTATCACTAGTAAGAACAAATACCCGCTCCCTCTCATCCCAGAACTTATTGATCGGCTACGGGGAGCACGAATCTTTACCAAACTGGATCTTCGTGGGGCCTACAACCTAATCGGAATCCGTCCCGGAGATGAGTGGAAAACTGCTTTTAACACCAGAGATGGTCACTATGAGTATTTGGTCATGCCCTTCGGCCTATGCAATGCCCCCACGGTATTTCAAGAGTTTGTGAATGACGTTTTCCGAGATCTTTTATATTCTTGTGTGGGATTTGGACGACATTCTCGTTTATTCTCCGGATCTATCTACCCATAGAAGGGATGTCAGTCTTGTTCTTCGGCGATTGAGAGAGAATCGTCTTTTGCCAAGCTCGAAAAGTGCGGCTTTGAACTGTCATCTCTTCCGTTCCTGGGTTACGTCATTTCGGACTCTGGTCTAAGTATGGATCCGGAGAAGGTGTCTGCCGTGCTCAACTGGCCTCGTCCTCATGGTACCAAAGTAATCCAGCGATTCCTTAGTTTCGCAAATTATTATCGACAATTCATTCCTCACTTTTCCTCACTTTTCCTCTTTGACCGGACCTATTTCCTCTTTGATTCGCCAGGCTTCCAATCCTCACATCTGGTCGCCTGAGGCTAACAAGGCCTTCCAGTCTCTGAAACGAGCCTTCGCCACAGCTCCCGTTACTTCATCGCCCTGAGACCAACAAACCTTTTATTCTTGAGGTTGACGCTTCTGCTGTTGGAGCTGGAGCGGTACTTTCTCCAAAGTCTCCCTCTGGATGCCTTGTCACCTGCGGCTTCTTCTCCAAGACATTTAACGGAATTATTCCATTGGAGACAGGGAGTTATTGGCCATCAAGTTGGCCTTGCAAGAGGGGAGGTATCTTTTGGAAGGAGCCGTTCATCCATTCAAGATCTATACAGACCACAAGAATGTAGCTTATATCCGTTCGGCACAAAGACATAATCCCCGGCAAGCTAGATGGTCTCTGTTTTTTGCCCGCTTTAATTTTGAATTGCACTTCCGTCCTGGCAATAAGAATCTCAAGGCTGACGCACTCTCCAGATCCTTTTTGTCTATCGATATGGAGGAGGAACCTACGCACATTTTGGATCCCTCCAAGGTTATCATGGTAGCACCAGTCAATCTGTCTTCCTTACCTCCTGGTAAGACCTTCGTTTCGAGAGGCGGGTCTTACGGTGGGGACATACCTCCAAAATTGTAGGTCAAGTTGGTTACAAGAAGACTCTTATGCTCGTGTCTCACTATTACTGGTGGCCAACCCTTTCTCAAGATGTCCAAAGCTTTATAGTCTCTTGTCCATCTTGTGCCAAGAACAAGGTCCCTAAGCGGCTACCCTATGGTCTTCTTCCGCTTCCTGTTCCATCGGCTCCTTGACAACACATTGCGATGGACTTTATCTCCGACTTGCCTCATTCTTCCGGCTGTACCGTCATTCTCGTGGTTGTGGACAGGTTCTCCAAGATGGCTCACTTCAATTCTCTTCCTGGTTTGCCCTCTGCACCTGACTTGGCAAAAGTTTTTGTCCACCATATTTTTCGTATTCATGGCTTTCCACAACATATTGTTTTGGACAGGGGAGTCCAATTCACCTCCCGATTCTGGAGAGCTCTCTGTAAATATATGAACATCACGCTTGACTTCTCCTCTGCTTACCACCCTCAGACCAACGGTCAGGTGGAACGTACAAATCAGACTTTGGTTACTTTTCTCTGTCATTTCTCTAACTCCCGTCAGAGTTACTGGGTCGATTTACTTCCATTGGCTGAATTTGCATACAATAATCATACCAGTGAATCCTCTTCCAAGTCACCTTTCTATGTCGTCTACGGGCAACATCCTGGTGTACCTCTACCGGTTCATCCAATCTCAGGTGTGCCAGCGGCTGATCTTCTGTTCAGGGAGTTCTCCAGGATTTGGCAGGAGACCAAGACCGCCCTTGAGTTAGCTCGTGACAGGATGAAGAGATACGTGGACAAGAGGCGCTTAGATCCTCCACTATATCATCCTGGTGATAAGGTGTGGTTGTCTTCTTGGTTCGTTCGCTTAAAAAATTCCCTCTCGTAAGTTGGGTCCCCGCTATATTGGACCCTTTGAGGTTCTAGCCCGCATTAATGATGTTTCTTACAAATTAAGGTTACCCTCCTCGCTCCGTATCCCCAATTCTTTCCATGTTTCCCTCCTGAAGCCAGTTGTCCTTAATCAGTTCCATGCATCCACTGCTTGGTCCCCTCAGCCTGTCTCTGCTGATGATGTGTTTGAAGTTAAGGACATTCTGGCTATGAAGAAACTTAGAGGAAGGACTTTTTTTCTGGTGGACTGGAAGGGTTTTGGTCCTGGGGAGAGATCTTGGGAGCCTCGGGAGAACATTCGGGCTCCTCAAATCTTGGCAAGATTTCTTTCAGGTCTTAGGAGGAGGGGACGTAAGGGGGGGTTACTGTCACGCCGCCACTGCCGCATTCCCGGGTGTCTTCTTATACTTACCGCTCCACGGCGTCCTGGTGCGATCCTGTTCCTTCTTCAGCGACTTCTCTCCTGCTCGCGCGGCTGGCTTCTGCTTCTCGTCGGATACGCGCGCCTGCTGGGTGTCACTGCGCGCGCACACTGCTCTCTATGACTCCAGCCGCTCCTTCCGCTCTGCTCTATTCCTCTGGAAGACCCAGACCCAGAAGGTACGCTGCTGCTCTGCATATCAGGCCGCCTCTTCCGCCTGGCGGTGCCTGATTATCATTTGTCTTTCGCAAGTGACTCTGGCCCTCACGTTCTCCGGCGGCCTCACCTTTTCCAGTCCTTTCTTCCGCCTGACCTTGTGAATTATCTCGTGCCTAACCCTTGTTCTTCTTTTGTTTTTCTTTTAGTCCTGGTCGTCCTTTTCCTCCGATTCTCCTGTGTACTTGTCTTCTTGCTATGCCAGTCCGCTGTTTGGCTTTCCCACATCCTGGTTCCAATGTCTCCACCTAGTATACCGGTTTGTCTCCTACCTTCTCTGTGGCTCCCATGTCTATTCTGTAACAGCCCGCCCTTCAGATTTGCCTGCCTTTCCCTGCATCTCTGCCTTACCATTCTTCCCATTTATTTCTCCTTTTCTTCAGCGGTCTTTTCTGTTCCCTTTCTTTGGGTACCAGCTGCCGTAGCAGTAGTCTCCCCTGGCCTGCTCCTAACGCTCCCTGTATAGGGGGTGGTCTACCTGGTCTCCTCGCCCTAGGGAGAATAATAAAATTATTATTATTATCAAAGCAACCTGGGCTTCCATAACCCCTCAGCAGTGCCACAGGCTGATCGCCTCCATGCCACACCGCATTGATGCAGTAATTGATGCAAAAGGAGCCGCGACCAAATATTGAGTGCATTTACTGAACATACATTTCAGAAGGAAAACATTTTGGATTTTAAAATCATTTTTCAAGCTGGTGTTATAAAGTATTCTAATTTACTGAGATAATGACTTATGGGTTTTCATTGGCTGTAAGTCATAATCATCAACATTAACAAAAACAAACACGTGAAATAGATCACTCTGTGTGTAATGACTATAGAATATATGAGATTCACTTTTTGTATTGAAGAACTGAAATATATTCACTTTTTGATGATATTCTAATTTTGTGAGATGCACCTGTACCTTATGCTTCAGTCACATACAGAGCTGCATTCCTAATTCTGCTATAACATTACGTGTTTCATTCCAGTAACTTTCAGAAACGCAGTATCATGTCTTAAGCTACAGTCTAGTTGTGCTGTTCTTCATGTGTATTCTGCACTTACCTCCAGAGCTGGAATTCTACTTCTGCTGTTATACTCCAGTCACGTACAGAGCTGCAGTTATAATTCTACTCTATCATCCAGTCATATGCAGATGCAGAGGTATACTGTTCTATTATGCCTTATTTCCTAGTCACATTCAGAGCTGTATTCTGAATTCTGCACCTACATTGTGTTACAGCCAGATCTGCAGTCACAATGTGTTCCTCTGATCGGCTCCTTGTGATTTTTCTATTGTCATTGTAGGAGGAGAGTAACGCTCCTCTATGGGCCCGATGACTGTGCTGGAGCAGATGCAGCAGCGTTGACATTTCCTGTGACTATATAACTTAGGCTACGTTCACATTTGCGGTCAGCGCCGCAGCGTCGGGCGCCGCATGCATCATGCGCCCCTATATTTAACATGGGGCCGCATGGACATGCGTCGCACTTGCGTTTTGCGCCGCATGCGTCACTGCGGCGCCCGCGTCCAGGCGCAGAGGACGCAGCAAGTTGCATTTTTGCTGCGTCCAAAATCAATGAAAAAAAGGACGCATGCGGCGCAAAACGCAGCGTTGTGCGTGCGTTTTGCTGCGTTTTTGTTTGCGTTGTGCGTTGCGGCGCCGACGCTGCGGCACACAACGCAAATGTGAACGTAGCCTTATCGTCCAATGTGCACACTGTCCTATTACATAGGTATGACGGTACTATCATTTCCGCACTGTATGGCAGATTTATAGGATTATTTTGCAGTAGCACATCACGAAACTTCACAATTGTTTCCTTTTGTGTTGTTCTGGGTTTTACGCTATTTAATGTTTTGTATTATTGTGAGATGCATTAAGGGATTTTTAATTGCATAATGGGTGTGATCATGATGATTGGAGTAATTGTCCATTCCACTGATTGTATACCGCACCTATAAATCCCATGCACGGAGAGGAGCAGCGCGGCCTTTGTCGGCGGTCTGTGCTCTCCCATTAATGGAGGCTTCAGATGAACTAATGATTATGGACAAAGTATTGGAGGTTTGTTTGGAGATATCTAGAAGATGATGTAGATGAGGAAAACAAGGCAAATTATTATTGGCAGCGGTGGAGGCCATCAACAAGGCGAATAGGATGGCGTTTTTGGATGATGCTGAACATAAGAAATGACCTGATTAGTGACGGTTTATCATCTCAGCACCACATAAATGTAACCAAGCACTCAAGTAAAACTGCCATATAAATCCTGCAATACATGACAGCGCCCGCATAGCAGTGCCAAAAATGGCTAAAAGTGCACCTGCTGGAAAAATCCTGTCCCTGCATCTATCTGCTATACAGCGCTCCGGCCGCCTGCTATTACCCCATTAAATGCCACCGTCAATGTCTGACAGCATTTAAGCACGCAAACCGGGGAACGCACCGTTCCATACGCCTAACAACTGCGAGGGGCCGACGGGATGTTGCCATAACGGTTGAGTGTCTGCTGAACGCCCCTGTGCCTGTCATGACGATTCTCATGTGAAGTCTGTTACTAAAAAACAGAGTAAATAGTAATAAAAAAAAGTTTTTAAAGATATAAAAATGCATAAAAAAAATAAAAAAATTTAAATCAACCCCATTTTTCCCCATTAAGAATGAAGATACGAAGAAAATAAAAGCATATTTGGCATCGAAGACAGTCGGGTCTATCAAAATATAAAATTAATTAACCCGATAGGAAAAAAAAAAAAGTTAACGGAGCAACAAGAATAAACAAATGTAACTTTGCAAAAATAATGCAATAAGAAGCAATAAAAATGTCATATCAATAAAAACATCAACGCATCACACAAAAAATAAGCCCCCCCACTGCACCATCGAAGGAAAATGTTACAGGTTTAGGAAAATCACAATCGCACTGACCTCGAGAATCGTGCTGAAAACTTATTTGTAACACAAGGAATATCCAGAAAACTATTTTGACTTTTTTTTGTGTGTGTGTAATTTCATCGTACTTGGAATTTATTATCTATTTTCCAGTATATTAAATGGAAAAGCGAATGGTGGAATTCAAAACTACAAATTGCCCCTCAAAAAAAACAAGCTCTCATATGGTAAAGTCAATGGAAAAAACAAAAAAAAGTTATGGGGAGTGAAATACAAAAGCGTCAAATTTGAAAATGGCCCGGTTGTGAAGGGGTTAAAGTGAGCTGCAACCAGTCACTGACTCAGTAGAGGAACGTGCGCCCCCTTTTGGTAGCTCACCAGTGATTACACCCGTCACACACAGGCTGCTGTAATCTCTGGACCTTATAACCAAGTCCAATGAGTGATGTTATAAATATTTGGAATTTTGCACAATTTTTGCAACATTTTAGCGGAACATACAAAGTCTGCGCTTAAAAGCTGTAAATAAGATACATGTAAAAATAGAGAGCATTCACAAAATTCATAAACCACGTGTGCCAAGTTGAAGAAAAGGACCTGAATACCACAAGATAAAAACAGAAGAGTGGCTTAAATGATGAACTGGGCCCATAAGCTCTGTATATTACGTCTTCTCACTCCCTATAGAGACACTTTTATTATCCCACGTTCACTTCGTGGTCTCGCCGGCACTGGAGCTCTGCGGCGAGCGGCTTTGTCCTGGAATCGTCTTTCCGAGAGCCCATTGTGATTCTCCTAAAGGGTAATTGGTGTAATAATTTTAATTACAGCTGTTGGAGTGTCAGGCCGGCCATTATGGTGCAGAGCGCGGAGGATCCTTCCCGACTTCCATTACACTTTTATATATTGCTGATAATTAATAGCTTGTTTTGCTTTTCATGATCAGCGACAAATTAATATGAGTGAATATTATAGCGTAACACAAAAACAAAGTATCTGCTGAACGTCCACGTAGAGAAGGAACCTGACCCTAGCAGATTACACAAGCAAAAAGAACAACAGCAGCTGCCGATCCTCCTGCTTGTTGATGGTCTCCAGCAAGATGTAGAGACTATTTCTTAATGGGGAAATCTCAAACCCCATACACATGTGGGCATTTCTTTATATTTATTGAATTAATACAATAATTAGTGAATATATAGAGTTACACTAAAAATTACCCCCCCCCTTCCTTTATATTCAGTTTATTAGTAACATTTACTATCTTCCTGCTGTTTTCAACAGACCAAATTCACCACAAGATGCCAATTGTACTAACCCCTGCGGTCTCCGGATTATTCAGCCCTTCATGAGCAGAATGTTTAGTGCTTACTACAGTCCTTCCGGTTGTTAAGACCTGATGCAGATGCTTAGCCATACATTAGCTTCTGGCAGAGATTCTGACTCCATTTCTGATGGACAATGGCCTCCAGGTCACCAGTAATCTTGGGATTTATTTTTCAGCCGCCTTCTTCACATCCCATCAAAGATTTTCTATGGGGATCAAGTCAGGCGACCATGACTGCTGTTCCAGAATCTCCCAGAACCTCTTCAGACACTAAACCTTGATGGACTGCAAGAAATGCTTAGTCCTGTGGGAAGGTCAGGGACACAGAATACATGTCATTTTTTCCTAATATTTACTGGTACTTGAATGAAGTCATCTTGTTTTCCACGTTGTGCTTCACTGTAGACATCACTGAGCTGCCGCCATGCTTCACTATAGACATCACTGAGCCCCCGGCCATGCTTCACTATAGACATCACTGAGCCCCCACCATGCTTCACTATAGACATCACTGAGCCCCCGGCATGCTTCACTATGGACATCACTGAGCCCCCACCATGCTTCACTGTAGACATCACTGGGCCTCTGACATGCTTCACTATAGACATCACTGAGCCCCCACCATGCTTCACTATAGACATCAGTGGGACTCTGGCATGCTTCACTGTAGACATCACTGAGCACCTGGCGTGCTTCACTGTAGAATCACTGAGCCTCCGGCGTGCTTCACTGTAGACATCACTGAGCCTCCGGCATGCCTCACTGTAGACATCACTGAGCCCCACCATGCTTCACTGTAGACATCACTGAGTCTCCGCCATGCTTCACTGTAAAGATCAACGAGCCCCACCGTGCTTCACTGTATACATCACTGAGGCTACGCCGTGCTTCACTGTAGACATCACTGAGACCAAGCCGTGCTTCACTGTAGACATCACTGAGCCCCCGCCATGCTTCACTGTAAAGATCGCTGATCCTCCACCATGCTTTACTGTGGACATCACTTGGCCCTCACCAAGCTTCACTGTAGACATCACTGAGCCTCCAGTGTGCTTCACTGTGGACATGACTGAGGCTCCGCCATGCTTCACTGTAGACATCACTGAGCCCCTGCCATTTTTCACTGTAGACATCACTGATCCCCCGCTATGCATCACTGCAGACATCACTGAACCCCTGCCATGCTTCACTATAGACATCACTGAGCCCCTGCCATGCTTCACTAAAGACATCACTGAACCCCTGGCATGCTTCACTGTACACAGCACTGAGCCTCCGGGGTGCTTCACTGTGGACATCACTGAGCCTCCGCCGTGCTTCACTGTAGACATCATCGAGCCCCTGCCATGTTTCACTGTAGACATCACTGAGCCCCTGCCATGCTTCACTATAGACATCAATGAGCATCTGGCGTGCTTCACTGTAGGCATAACTGAGCCTCCGGCTTGCCTCACTGTAGACATCACTGGGCCTCTGGCATGCCTCACTGTAGACATCACTGAACCCCGCCGTGCTTCACTGTAGACATCACTGGGACCCCACTGTGCTTCACTGTAGACATCACAGAGCCCCACCGTGCTTCACTGTAGACATCACTGAGACCAAGCCGTGCATCACTGTAGACATCACTGTGCCCCCGCTGTGCTTCACTGTAGACATCACTGATCCTCCGCCATGCTTTACTGTGGACATCACTTGGCCCCCACCAAGCTTCACTGTAGACATCACTGAGCATCCACCTTGCTTCACTGTAGACATCACTGAGCCCCCGTTATGCTTCACTGTAGACATCACTGATCCTCCACCATGCTTCACTGTAAACATCACTTGGCCCCCGCCATGCTTCACTGAACAAATTGTTAAATCACAGTTCAAATTGTGATAAAATTTTAGACATTTAGAGCATCTTCAAAACAGCGGGTCTTGTTCCTATTATGTGGAGGGTCTTGTGGGGTGTTTTTATTGTACAGAGGGGCTTGTGGGGTGTTTCTATTGTACAGATGGGCTTGTAGGGTGTTTCTATTGTACAGAGGGGCTTGTGGGGTGTTTCTATTGTACAGAGGGGCTTGTGGGGTGTTTCTATTGTGCAATGATTAATGCCTAAGAAAAGAGGTTATGGGTCAGGAATACACAAGGCTCATTGATGTGTGCAGGGAGTGAAGATGTCTGGTCTGAACCCATAGAAGAGCGACTATCCCCCAAACTACTGGTAAATGTACTGCTGACTATTATAGAAACTTGTCAGTACACACAGAATATGCGGTCCCCTGTCTCACCTACAATGGGCTCATGAGGATGAGAACTGAACCATCAAGCAACTGAAGAAGGTTTCCTGGTCTAATTAAAAACATAATGTGTTTTGACTGTATCTAGTCTTCCTCAGGTGTCAGAAGGTTGGTCAATACACTGCGCTCATATATACTTATCAGCATATAAGGTAGAAGGAGCTACCAATCGACAAAGAAAATAATATGAAACAAATATATAATATATTCCTCCATACAACTTTTAACATATAGCATGAGTACTGTAGTTTACACCTATAAATAGAGAGGATACAGTATATCGATATTTTCATTGCCGATACGAAAAGGATGGTATATATAACAGTGAGAAACTAATTTGATGGAAGCCGATAAGGTTCATAAAAGCAAAGAAGCGTCTTCTATTTAATAGCAGTACAACGCGAACTAGCTGTATGGGATTACAACAGATGACGAAGGGGCTCAAAGGACCAAGGAAATCACTGTCCACTGAAGTACTGGATTATGAAAAAAAGAAAAGAGATGGTAAGTATCACTATATGGGACAAAATCAATGATCTGAGGGACAGGAGTTTGTGAAGAGAATTCATTGTATCACCTATGTGTCATGTGCTCTGGATACTTTGTATCAGAGCAGCCAGAACAGGTGCAGCGCTGGAGCAAACGTTGTAGCCTATATATCTAATATGTTAAAAATAGAAAACACCAAATATGAAAAAATCATAAAACCTCTGCAAAACATGATGTTTGGTTCTACTGGAATCAACCCTTTTCATATCGGGTCTTATTTCAAAAGATACCAATATTTTTGAAGAATATTGGTAACAGTTTGATTTCATTCGTTACAAGAGATAATGAAGTTACATTTTCAGCGTTTATTTAGTTGATCAGTATTGAGCTTGTTCATTTCTGCTTTTGAATACTTTGGGGGAAAATTATTACTAGACATACAATCATTTTGAGAGATCATTTTTTTTATATTTTTGATTTACACACATAATCTGCTGTTAAAATACAACGTCTCTTGATACGGCAAACTTGACTAAGAGAAATATTTATTTTCCATTTGGGGAAAGGTGCACTATAAAAGTCGAAATATCAATTTCCATCCACAGATTTAAAATGCGTATTGGTCATGATTGACTTATTAACAGCGAATAACTTGAAATTAAGAAATACAATTCTTTTATCATAAATATTAGCAGTAAGATAACACTAAGAACCCTAACCCTAGGATAATCCCCAATCATTTTTTATTTAATATCTAATCAAAGTGGGAAGCTTCTGAAGGGGTACTGTTATGACCTGGTGGTTAGGAGCACCCGAAGTGACCTGATGGATAAAACAGAAAACCTGGGACAAGCTCTGAGGAAGTGGAAACTCTACTGACCGCAATCCCTAATCCTATCACACACACTAGAAATAGCCGTGGAGCGTACCTAACTCTCCCTAGACGCCTCTTCACAGCCTAAGAGCTAACTACCCCCCACAAATATTAACTGTGAGTTAAGAGGGAAGTGACAAACACAGGAATGAAACAGATTTTAGCAAAGGAGGCCGAATCTTCTCTAGAAAGACAGAAGATAGGAAAGGGAACTATGCGGTCAGTATAAAAACTACAAAAACCACGCAGAGTATGCAAAAAGACCTCCACACCGACTCACGGTGTGGAGGTGCAGCTCTGCACCCCCAGAGCTTCCAGCTAGCAAGGAAATATCATAATAGCAGGCTGGACTGAAACATAGCATGTACTGGAAAATATATTCAAAAAAACCAATGAACAGCAAATGACTAGCAAGGACTTAGCTTCTGCTGGAGTAGCCAGGTCATCTGAGAATTCCAAGAGAGATCTGAACCAGTACTGAGACATTGACAGCTGGCATGAACTAACGACCTGGGCAGAGTTAAATAGGGAAGCGAGCAGAAGTAATAAACGAGGGCAGCTGAGAAAGCCAACCTCAAAGATCAGCAGTTCCACTCAAAGCCACCAGAGGGTGTCCAAGGACAGAACTCACCAAAGTACCATTCACGACCACAGGAGGGAGCCCGAGAACGGAATTCACAACAGTACCCCCCCTTGAGGAGGGGTCACCGAACCCTCACCAGAGCCCCCAGGCCGATCAGTACGAGCCAAATGAAAGGCACGAACCAAATCGGCAGCATGGACATCGGAGGCAAAAACCCAGGAATTATCCTCCTGACCATAGCCCTTCCATTTAACCAGGTACTGAAGCTTTCGTCTCGAAATACGAGAATCTAAAATCTTCTCCACCATATACTCCAACTCCCCCTCAACCAACACCGGAGCAGGAGGATCACCGGAAGGAACCATAGGCGCCACATATCTCCGCAACAACGACCTATGGAACACATTATGGATGGCAAAAGAAGTTGGAAGGGCCAAACGAAACGACACAGGATTGATAATTTCAGAAATCTTATAAGGACCAATGAAACGAGGCTTGAACTTAGGAGAAGAAACCTTCATAGGAACATAACGAGAAGACAACCAAACCAAATCCCCAACACGAAGTCGGGGACCAACACAGCGACGGCGGTTAGCAAAACGTTGCGCCTTCTCCTGAGACAACGTCAAATTGTCCACCACGTGAGTCCAAATTTGTTGCAACCTGTCCACCACAGAATCCACACCAGGACAGTAAGAAGACTCAACCTGCCCTGAAGAAAAACGAGGATGAAAACCAGAATTACAAAAAAAAGGCGAAACCAAAGTAGCAGAACTAGCCCGATTATTAAGGGCGAACTCGGCCAATGGCAAGAAGGTCACCCAATCATCCTGATCAGCAGAAACAAAGCATCTCAGATAGGTTTCCAAGGTCTGATTGGTTCGTTCGGTTTGGCCATTTGTCTGAGGATGGAACGCTGAAGAAAAAGACAAATCAATGCCCATCTTAGCACAAAAGGACCGCCAAAACCTAGAAACAAAATGGGAACCTCTGTCCGACACAATGTTCTCCGGAATGCCATGCAAACGAACCACATGCTGAAAAAATAATGGAACCAAATCAGAGGAGGAAGGCAATTTAGGCAAGGGTACCAAATGGACCATCTTAGAAAACCGATCACAAACCACCCAGATGACAGACATCCTTTGAGAGACAGGAAGATCAGAAATAAAATCCATGGAAATATGTGTCCAGGGCCTCTTCGGGACAGGCAAAGGCAAAAGCAACCCACTGGCATGAGAACAGCAAGGTTTGGCCCGAGCACAAGTCCCACAGGACTGCACAAAAGAACGCACATCCTGTGACAAGGAAGGCCACCAAAAGGACCTGGCAACCAAATCTCTGGTACCAAAAATCCCAGGATGACCAGCCAACACTGAACAATGAACCTCAGAAATAACCCTACTAGTCCATCTATCAGGGACAAAGAGTTTCTCCACTGGGCAGCGGTCAGGTCTATCAGCCTGAAACTCCTGCAGCACCCGCCGCAAATCAGGGGAGATGGCAGACAGAATCACCCCCTCTTTAAGAATACCAGCCGGGCTCAGGGACTCCCGGAGAATCAGGCAAAAAACTCCTAGAAAGGGCATCAGCCTTCACATTCTTAGATCCCGGAAGGTATGAGACCACAAAATCGAAACGGGAGAAAAACAGTGACCATCGAGCCTGTCTAGGGTTCAACCGCTTGGCGGACTCGAGGTAAGTCAGATTCTTGTGATCAGTCAGGACCACCACGCGATGTTTGGCTCCCTCAAGCCAATGTCGCCACTCCTCAAATGCCCACTTCATAGCCAACAACTCCCGATTGCCGACATCATAATTACGCTCGGCAGGCGAAAACTTTCTAGAAAAGAAAGCACACGGCTTCATCAAGGAGCCATCAGAACTTCTCTGAGACAAAACAGCCCCTGCCCCAATCTCAGAAGCATCAACCTCGACCTGAAAAGGGAGCAAAACATCTGGCTGACGCAACACAGGGGCCGAAGTAAAACGACGTTTAAGCTCCTGAAAGGCCTCAACGGCCGCAGGGGACCAATTCACCACATCAGCGCCTTTCTTCGTCAAATCAGTCAAAGGTTTAACCACACTAGAAAAATTAGCGATGAAGCGACGGTAAAAATTAGCAAAGCCCAGGAACTTCTGAAGACTCTTCACAGATACAGGTTGAGTCCAATCATAAATGGCCTGAACTTTGACAGGATCCATCTCGATAGTAGAAGGGGAAAAAATGAAGCCCAAAAAGGAAACCTTCTGAACTCCAAAGAGGCATTTAGAGCCCTTCACAAACAACGCATTAGCACGAAGGACCTGGAACACCATCCTGACCTGCCTCACATGAGACTCCCAATCATCCGAAAAGACCAAAATATCATCCAAATATACGATCATGAACCTATCCAGATACTTCCGGAAGATGTCGTCCATAAAGGACTGAAACACAGATGGAGCATTAGAAAGCCCGAATGGCATCACCAGGTAATCAAAATGGCCCTCGGGCGTATTAAATGCTGTTTTCCATTCATCGCCCTGTTTAATACGCACAAGATTATACGCCCCTCGAAGGTCAATCTTGGTAAACCAACTAGCCCCCTTAATCCGAGCAAACAAATCAGACAACAGAGGGAAAGGGTACTGAAATTTGACCGTGATTTTATTGAGAAGGCGGTAATCTATACAGGGTCTCAGAGAGCCATCCTTCTTGGCCACAAAAAAGAATCCTGCTCCCAACAGCGACGAAGACGGGCGAATATGCCCTTTCTCTAAGGACTCCTTTACATAACTCCGCATAGCGGCATGTTCTGGCACAGATAAATTGAACAGTCGGCCCTTAGGGAACTTACTACCAGGAATCAAATTAATAGCGCAATCACAGTCCCTATGAGGAGGTAGGGCACTGGACTTGGGCTCATCAAATACATCCTGGTAATCCGACAAAAACTCAGGGACTTCAGAAGGAGTGGAGGAAGAAATTGACATCAAAGGAACATCACCATGTATCGCTTGACAACCCCAACTAGACACAGACACTGATTTCCAATCCAGTACTGGATTATGAACCTGTAACCATGGCAAACCCAACACGACAACATCATGCAAATTATGCAACACCAAAAAGCGGATATTTTCCTGATGTGCGGGAGCCATGTACATGGTCAGCTGAGTCCAGTACTGAGGTTTATTCTTGGCCAATGGCGTAGCATCAATCCCCCTTAAGGGAATAGGACTCTGCAAAGGCTCCAAGGAAAAACCACAGCGCCTGGCAAACTCCAAGTCCATCAAGTTCAGGGCAGCGCCTGAATCCACAAATGCCATAACAGAGTAGGACGACAGTGAGCAAATCAGAGTAACAGATAAGAGAAATTTAGGCTGCAAAGTACTAATGGTGACAGACCTAGCGAACCTCTTAGTGCGCTTAGGACAATCAGAGATAGCATGAGAGGAGTCACCACAGTAAAAACACAGCCCATTCTGACGTCTGTGTTCTTGCCGTTCAGCTCTGGTCAAAGTCCTATCACATTGCATAGGCTCAGGCCTCCGCTCAGAGGACTGTTATGATCCTAGTGGCTTAGGATCACAAATCTAACCAGCTAAGTAGAAGAAAATAGGACGAGCTCTGGGGATGTGGTAAATGGACTGACCGCAAAACTGATCCTAACCGCACACACTATAGGTAGCCGTGGAACGTTTCCTGAAATCCTAGACGTCTCTTCACGGCCTGAGAAACTGACTACCCCTAAAGAGAAAGTAAAGACCTCACTTGCCTCAGAGAAATAATCCCCAGAGATATAGAAGCCCCCCACAAATAATAACAATGAGTTAAGAGGAAAAGACAAACGCAGAGATGAAACAGGTTAAGCAAATGAGGCCCGCTAACGCTAGATAGCAGAAAATAGCAAGGGATCTGTGCGGTCAGTAAAAAACCCTATGCAAAAATATCCACGCAGAGAATGCGAGAACCCCCACACCAACTAACGATGTGGGGGGAGCAACTCAGCACCCCAGAGCACCAGCAAGCAGGGAAATCACATATTAGCAAGCTGGACAAAACTCATCATATACTAGGAAACATCTTGAACACAGATGAGCAAAAATAAGCAAACAAAACTTAGCTTCTCTTGGAGAGACAGATAACGGATGTAGACAGGAGCAATCAGAATAGCACTGAATACAACGACAACAGGCAAGGAATGAAGGACCAGGTGGATTAAATAGGAAACCTAACTAGCAGATGACGAGACAGCTGATCCCAGCCAGAAACCTGCAAAATAACAAAAAGAGCCACCAGGGGGAGCCCAAAGAGAGAAATCACACAGTACCACTCACGACCACAGGAGGGAGCCCGGAAACAGAGTTCACAACAGTACCCGCCCCTTGAGGAGGGGTCACCGAACCCTCACCAGAACCCCCAGGGCGATCAGGGTGAGCCACATGGAAGGCATGAACCAAATCGGCCGCATGAACATCAGAGGCGACAATCCAGGAATTATCCTCCTGACCATAGCCCTTCCACTTAACCAAATACTGAAGCCTCCGTCTTGAAATACGAGAATCCAAGGTCTTCTCCACCACGTATTCCAATTCTCCCTCAACCAGCACCGGAGCAGGAGGCTCAACAGAAGGAACCACAGGCACCACATACCTCCGCAACAAAGACCTATGGAACACATTATGGATGGTAAACGATGCCGGGAGGTCCAAACGAAATGACACAGGGTTAAGGATTTCCAACATTTTATAAGGACCGATAAAACAAGGTTTAAACTTAGGAGAAGAAACCTTCATAGGAACATAACGAGAAGACAACCACACCAAATCCCCCACACGAAGTCGGGGACCCACACAGCGACGACGGTTAGCAAAGCGCTGAGCCTTCTCTTGTGACAACGTCAAATTGTCCACCACATGGTTCCAAATCTGCTGCAACCTATCCACCACAGAATCCACCCCAGGACAGTCAGAAGACTCAACCTGACCCGAGGAAAAATGAGGATGAAAAACAGAATTACAAAAAAAAGCCGAAACCAAAGTAGCCGAACTAGCCCGATTATTAAGGGCAAACTCGGCCAATGGCAAAAAAGTCACCCAATCATCCTGGTCAGCAGAAACAAAACATCTCAAATAAGTTTCCAAGGTCTGGTTAGTTCGCTCGGTTTGGCCATTCGTCTGAGGATGGAAGGCCGACGAAAAAGACAAATCAATGCCCATCTTAGCACAAAAGGACCGCCAAAATCTGGACACAAACTGGGATCCTCTATCAGACACAATGTTTTCAGGAATGCCGTGCAGACGAACCACATTCTGAAAAAATAACGGAACTAAATCGGAGGAAGAAGGCAACTTAGGCAAGGGCACCAAATGGACCATTTTAGAAAAACGATCACAAACCACCCAGATGACAGACATTCTCTGAGAGACCGGAAGATCCGAAATAAAATCCATGGAAACATGCGTCCAAGGCCTCTTAGGAACCGGCAAAGGCAAAAGCAAACCACTGGCACGAGAACAGCAAGGCTTAGCCCGAGCACAAATCCCACAGGACTGCACAAAGGAACGCACATCCCGCGACAAGGAAGGCCACCAGAAGGATCTAGCCACCAAATCTCTGGTACCAAAAATCCCAGGATGACCCGCCAACACTGAAGAATGGACCTCGGAAATAACTCTGCTGGTCCATCTATCTGGGACAAACAGTCTCTCTGATGGACAACGGTCAGGTCTATCCGCCTGAAATTCCTGTAACACCCGTCGCAAATCTGGGGAAATGGCAGACAAAATTACCCCCTCTTTGAGGATACCAACCGGCTCAGAAACTTCAGGGGAGTCAGGCACAAAACTCCTAGAAAGAGCATCAGCCTTCACGTTCTTCGAACCAGGAAGGTACGAGACCACGAAATCGAAACGTGAGAAAAACAACGACCAACGAGCCTGTCTAGGATTCAACCGCTTGGCCGACTCAAGATAAATCAAATTTTTATGATCAGTCAAGACCACCACACGATGCTTAGCTCCCTCTAGCCAGTGTCGCCACTCCTCAAATGCCCACTTCATTGCCAACAACTCCCGATTACCAACATCATAATTTCGCTCAGCCGGCGAAAATTTTCTTGAAAAGAAGGCACATGGCTTCATCACAGAGCAATCAGAGCTTCTCTGTGACAAAACAGCCCCTGCTCCAATTTCAGAAGCATCAACCTCGACCTGGAAGGGAAGAGAGACATCTGGCTGACATAAAACTGGAGCCGAAGAAAACCGGCGCTTCAGCTCCTGAAAGGCCTCAACGGCCGCAGGAGACCAGTTAGTCACATCAGAACCCTTCTTGGTCAAATCCGTCAAAGGTTTAACCACACCAGAAAAATTAGCAATGAAGCGACGGTAAAAATTAGCAAAACCCAAGAACTTCTGAAGACTCTTAACTGATGTAGGTTGAGTCCAATCATGAATAGCCTGGACCTTGACTGGGTCCATCTCAATAGAAGAAGGAGAAAAAATAAAGCCCAAAAAGGAAACTTTCTGGACTCCGAAGAGACATTTGGAATCCTTCACAAATAAGGCATTGGCACGCAGGACCTGAAATACCATCCTGACCTGCTTCACATGGGATTCCCAATCATCTGAAAAGACCAAAATATCATCCAGATACACAATCATAAATTTATCCAGATATTCTCGGAAGATATCATGCATGAAGGACTGAAACACAGAAGGGGCATTAGAAAGTCCAAAAGGCATCACCAAGTACTCAAAATGGCCTTCGGGCGTATTAAATGCTGTTTTCCATTCATCGCCCTGTTTTATACGCACAAGATTATACGCACCGCGAAGATCTATCTTGGTGAACCAACTAGACCCCCTAATCCGAGCAAACAGATCAGACAACAATGGCAAGGGATACTGGAATTTGACCGTGATTTTATTTAGAAGGCGATAATCTATACAGGGTCTCAACGAACCATCCTTCTTGGCCACAAAAAAGAATCCCGCACCAAGAGGGGACGAGGAGGGGCGAATATGTCCCTTCTCCAAAGACTCTTTTACATAGCTCCGCATAGCGGCATGCTCTGGTACAGACAAATTAAACAGTCGTCCCTTAGGGAACTTACTACCAGGAATCAAATTTATAGCACAATCACAATCCCTATGAGGAGGTAGGGCACTGGATTTGGGCTCATCAAATACATCCTGGTAGTCCGACAAAAACTCAGGGACTTCAGAAGGAGTAGAGGAAGCAATTGATACCAAGGGAGCATCGCCATGAATTCCCTGGCAACCCCAACTCAACACAGACATAGCTTTCCAATCCAGAACTGGATTATGAGCCTGCAACCATGGCAGACCCAACACGACAACGTCATGCAAATTATATAACACAAGAAAGCGAATCACCTCCTGATGTGCAGGAGTCATACACATGGTCACCTGAGTCCAGTATTGAGGTTTATTCTTGGCCAATGGTGTAGCATCAATTCCCTTCAATGGAATAGGGAACTGTAATGGCTCAAGGATAAAACCACAGCGCTTGGCAAATGACAAATCCATCAGATTCAGGGCGGCACCTGAATCTACAAAAGCCATAACTGAGTAGGATGACAGAGAGCAAATCAAAGTAACAGACAAAATGAATTTAGGCTGTACAGTACCATTGGTGACAGATCTAGCAAAGTTTTTTGTGCGCTTAGAGCATGCTGAGATAACATGAGCTGAATCACCACAGTAAAAGCACAACCCATTCTGACGTCTATGATTTTGCCGTTCAATTCTGGTCAGAATCCTATCACATTGCATAGACTCAGGTTTCTGTTCAGAAAACACCGCCAGATGGTGCGCAGGTTTGTGCTCCCGCAAACGCCGATCAATCTGAATGGCCAAAGCCATTGACTCATTCAGACTCGCAGGCGTGGGGAACCCCACCATAACATTCTTAATGGCTTCAGAAAGACCTTCTCTGAAATTTGCAGCCAGGGCACACTCATTCCATTGAGTAAGCACCGACCATTTCCGAAATTTTTGACAATACAGCTCAGCTTCATCCTGACCCTGAGAGAGAGCCAGCAAGGCCTTTTCTGCCTGGTTCTCAAGATTAGGTTCCTCATAAAGCAATCCAAGCGCCAGAAAAAGCGCATCCACATTCAGCAATGCAGGATCTCCTGGCGCCAGGGAGAAAGCCCAATCTTGAGGGTCGCCACGTAACAGGGAGATAACAATTCTAACTTGCTGAGCGGAATCACCAGAGGAACGAGGTCTCATAGAAAGAAATAATTTACAATTATTCTTAAAATTCAGAAACCTAGATCTATCTCCAGAAAAAAACTCAGGAACAGGTACTTTTGGCTCAGACATAGGACTGTGAACAACAAAATCCTGAATGCTTTGCACCCTTGCAGCAAGATGATCCACACTAGAAGTCAGACTCTGAATATCCATGTCTGCAGCTGAACTCAAAGCCACCCAGAGATTAAGGGGAGGAGAGAAGCAGGACACACTGCAGAGCAGAAAAAAAAAATTGAACTCAGGATTTCTCTTATCCCACTTTTGCGATGCATTTAACACTTTTGGCCTGTTGTACTGTTATGATCCTAGTGGCTTAGGATCACAAATCTAACCAGCTAAGTAGAAGAAAATAGGACGAGCTCTGGGGATGTGGTAACTGGACTGACCGTAAAACTGATCCTAACCGCACACACTATAGGTAGCCGTGGAACGTTTCCTAAAATCCTAGACGTCTCTTCACGGCCTGAGAAACTGACTACCCCTAAAGAGAAAGTAAAGACCTCACTTGCCTCAGAGAAATAATCCTCAGAGATATAGAAGCCCCCCACAAATAATAACGGTGAGTTAAGAGGAAAAGACAAACGCAGAGATGAAACAGGTTAAGCAAATGAGGCCCGCTAACGCTAGATAGCAGAAAATAGCAAGGGATCTGTGCGGTCAGTAAAAAACCCTATGCAAAAATATCCACGCAGAGAATGCGAGAACCCCCACACCAACTAACGATGTGGGGGGAGCAACTCAGCACCCCAGAGCACCAGCAAGCAGGGAAATCACATATTAGCAAGCTGGACAAAACTCATCATATACTAGGAAACATCTTGAACACAGATGAGCAAAAATAAGCAAACAAAACTTAGCTTCTCTTGGAGAGACAGATAACGGATGTAGACAGGAGCAATCAGAATAGCACTGAATACAACGACAACAGGCAAGGAATGAAGGACCAGGTGGATTAAATAGGAAACCTAACTAGCAGATGACGAGACAGCTGATCCCAGCCAGAAACCTGCAAAATAACAAAAAGAGCCACCAGGGGGAGCCCAAAGAGAGAACTCACACAGTACCACTCACGACCACAGGAGGGAGCCCGGAAACAGAGTTCACAACAGAGGACACCGCCAAATAGTGCACAACTTTGCGCTCGCGCAAACGCCGATCAATCTGAATGGCCAAAGACATTGACTCATTCAGACCAGCAGGCGTGGGGAACCCCACCATAACATCCTTAAGGGCTTCAGAAAGACCCTTTCTGAAAATTGCTGCCAGGGCACACTCATTCCATTGGGTAAGCACAGACCACTTTCTAAACTTCTGGCAATATACTTCTGCCTCATCCTGACCCTGACATAGAGTCAGCAAGATTTTTTCTGCCTGATCCACAGAATTAGGTTCGTCATAAAGCAATCCAAGCGCTAGAAAAAATGCATCCACATTAAGCAATGCAGGATTTCCTGGCTCAAGGGAGAATGCCCAGTCTTGCGGGTCACCACGCAACAAAGAAATAATAATCTTTACTTGCTGAATGGGATCACCAGAGGAGCGGGGTTTCAGAGCAAGAAACAGTCTGCAATTATTTTTGAAATTCAAAAATTTAGATCTATCCCCAGAAAACAAATCAGGAATTGGAATTCTAGGCTCTAACATCGGATTCTGAACTACATAATCTTGAATCCTCTGTACCCTAGCAGTGAGTTGATCCACACAAGAGGACAAACCTTGAATATCCATATCTACACCTGAGTCCTGAACCACCCAGAGGTTAAGGGGAAAAGAAAGACAAAACAAGCTGCAAAGAAAAAAAAATTGACTCAGAACTTCTCTTATCCCTCTTTTGAGATGCAATAACACTTTGTTGGGCCAGCTGTACTGTTATGACCTGGTGGTTAGGAGCACCCGAAGTGACCTGATGGATAAAACAGAAAACCTGGGACAAGCTCTGAGGAAGTGGAAACTCTACTGTCCGCAATCCCTAATCCTGTCACACTCACTAGAAATAGCCGTGGAGCGTACCTAACTCTCCCTAGACGCCTCTTCACAGCCTAAGAGCTAACTACCCCTAAAGATAGAAATAGTAGCCTACCTTGCCTCAGAGAAATTCCCCAAAGTAAAGGTAGCCCCCCACAAATATTAACTGTGAGTTAAGAGGGAAGTGACAAACACAGGAATGAAACAGATTTTAGCAAAGGAGGCCGAATCTTCTCTAGAAAGACAGAGGATAGGAAAGGGAACTATGCGGTCAGTATAAAAACTACAAAAACCACGCAGAGTATGCAAAAAGACCTCCACACCGACTCACGGTGTGGAGGTGCAGCTCTGCACCCCCAGAGCTTCCAGCTAGCAAGGAAATATCATAATAGCAGGCTGGACTGAAACATAGCATGTACTGGAAAATATATTCAAAAAAACCAATGAACAGCAAATGACTAGCAAGGACTTAGCTTCTTCTGGAGTAGTCAGGTCATCTGAGAATTCCAAGAGAGATCTGAACCAGTACCGAGACATTGACAGCTGGCATGAACTAACGACCTGGGCAGAGTTAAATAGGGAAGCGAGCAGAAGCAATAAACGAGGGCAGCTGAGAAAGCCAACCTCAATGATCAGCAGTTCCACTCAAAGCCACCAGAGGGTGTCCAAGGACAGAACTCACCAAAGTACCATTCACGACCACAGGAGGGAGCCCGAAAACGGAATTCACAACAGGGTACCACACCAAATGAGAAAAAGGTGGTCTATATAGCGACAATAATATTATGTTTTCAGTAATATTCAGATGTGATAGGCGATAGGGGCTCGAATTGCCCCATGGAGAGATTAGCATAACTTGGGCCGGCTGGAGTCCCCATCGCTGTACCATATTACTGCAAGTAGAATTTTTGCTGGCAGGAGAATAAATGATGTTTAAGTATAAACTAGAGATCATTCAATAGAAACTATTTCTGTATTTAATAATACAATCCATGGTGAGACAGTGAGCTATGGCTTGAAGACCCAATTCATGGCTGATATTAGAATACAGGGCAGGTACATCTGATGTAATGAGCAGAAAATGATCTCTCTGGTTTCATGAATTAAAGAAGACGTCCACTACTTGGACAACCTCTTCTCATATCCCACACTTGCACCGGCGACGTTCCAGCTGCTCTCTTATTTCTTCCTGATGCTTGATTTGTAGGAAGGTGGGGCCCCTGAGGCTGGTGTTGATTGGGGGCCAAGATCACACATAACATCCACATTAGAGCCCCGGAACGCAAGTGCTGACACCGCTGAAACGGCTCCAGCACGGGAGTTGAGTATAAGCTTTTTTTATTTGAGCGGAGCCAAACATTTAGATCAAGAAGGGGTTGTCCTAGTAGTGGAAAAGCCATTTAATCCCTCAAATATAAAGGTAATTGGACTATCAGATTCTGTAACAAAGCCCAATATGTGAAAGGCAACTGGGTCAAGGAACCAAACCCCGATATGATAGGATGCCCCAGGGGGTTTTGGTCTTTATGGACTTTGGGGAGAAGGTAACATATTACCCTACTTGAGATCAATTAGTTGAAAAGGGTTTTTCTTTCTCGTTTATGATTTGACACATAAATGTGTCATTGACTTTTGCTCTTTGAATTCACAATATGCAGTGAGATCGCTATGGACGTCCGTGTAGTGTTTGTGTTTGTGTTCTGTATTTTCCATCATGTGACGGATCATCAGTTACCTGGTGAGACACAACCTTGGGATGCTCTGCGGAAGAATATGAACTGGTGGATGCCCGTAATAATGGGGCGATGAGCTGCAGGGTGACCGAGCGATGTTCTGCTGTCATCATGTGGATGTGACACATATTCCCTCCGAGGATCGAGGGGTCAGAGGGGAAGATCTTTATATTAGGCAGTTTGTATTATAGGGGATGTGCAATGTATACAAGTTATCATCTATCAGAAGGAAGGTGATCAGTGGGGGGTCTGACCGCTGAGATCAGCACCGATCAACAAGATGGAACAGCACCGCAAGGAATGGAGCCGTGGTCGGGTATCTTCAGGGCCGAACCCAGGAGTCCGGACCCCACAGATCAGTTATCACCGATCCTGTGCAGAGCTGAGGAGTCAGAACGTGTTGTCGCAAGAGCCACGCCACAAGGTTATAATAGTGTGCAGAGCAAAGAAACGACAGCGACATCACTACAGGCAGTATATATCCAGGAGCGGTGACATCACTACAGGCCATATATAGTATATATCCAGGAGCGGTGACATTGCTACAGGCCGTATATGGTATATATCCGGGAGCGGTGACATCACTACAGGCCATATATAGTATATATCCAGGAGCGGTGACATCACTACAGGCCGAATATATTATATATCCAGGAGCGGTGACGTCACTACAGGCCATATACAGTATATATCCAAAAGCGGTGACATCGCTACAGGCCGTATATAGTGTATATCCAAGAGCGGTGACATCACTGCAGGCCGTATATAGTATATTTCCCAGGAGCGGTGACATCACTACAGGCCATATATAGTATATATCCAGGAGCGGTGACATCACTACAGGCCGTATATAGCATATATCCAGGTGCGGCGACATCACTACAGGCTGTATATAGTATGTATCCAAGAGCGGTGACATCACTACAGGCCGTATATAGTATATATCCAGGAGCGATGACATCACTACAGGCCATATATAGTATATATCCAGGAGCGGTGATATCACTACAGGCCGTATATAGTATATATCCAGGAGCGGTGACATCACTACAGGCCGTATATAGTATGTATCCAGGAGAGATGACATCACTACAGGCCGTATATAGGATATATCCAGGAGCGGTGACATCACTACAGGCCATATATATTGTATATATCCAGGAGCGGTGACATCACTACAGGCCGTATATAGTATTTATTCAAGAGCGGTGACATCACTACAGGCCGTATATAGTATATATCCAGGAGCGGTGACATCACTACAGGCCGTATATAGTATATATCCAGGAGCGGTGACATCACCACAGGCCGTATATAGTATATATCCAGGAGCGATGACATCACTACAGGCCATATATAGTATATATCCAGGAGCGGTCACATCACTACAGGCCATATATAGTATATATCCAGGAGCGGTCACATCACTACAGGCCATATATAGTATATATCCAGGAGCGGTGACATCACTACAGGCCGTATATAGTATATATCCAGGAGTGGTGACGTCACTACAGGCCGTATATAGCAAATATCCAGTAGCGGTCACATCACTACAGGCCGTATATAGTATATATCCAGGAGCGGTGACATCACTACAGGTCGTATATAGTATATATCCAGGAGCGGTGACATCACTACAGGCCATATAGAGTGTACATCCAGGAGCGGTGACGTCACTACAGGCCATATATAGTATATATCCAGGAGCGGTGACATCACTACAGGCCGTATATATCCAGGAATGGTGACGTCACTACAGGCCGTATATATTGTATATATCCAAGAGCGGTGACATCACTACAGGCCGTATATAGTGTATATCCAGGAGCGGTGACATCACTACAGGCCGTATATATTGTATATATCCAGGAGCGGTGACATCACTACAGGCCGTATATAGTATATATCCAGGAGCGGTGACATCACTACAGGCCGTATATATCCAGGAGCGGTGACGTCACTACAGGCCGTCTATAGATTCAAGATTCAAAGAAGCTTTATTGGCAGGACCAAATACACATCAGTTTTGCCAAAGCAAGTGTATAAAGGCAATAGGGATAGGGACTGTGGGGATGTTGGGTAGGAGCTGTAGGGGAGGTGGATGGGGGCAGATCCAGGGTAGGGGCTATAGTCCATGGCATAGGGGAGGTGGATGGGGGCAGATCCAGGGTAGGGGCTATAGTCCATGGCATAGGGGAGGTGGATGGGGGCAGATCCAGGGTAGGGGCTATAGTCCATGGCATAGGGAAGGTGGATGGGGGCAGATCCATTGTGGAGGCTATAGTCCATGGCATAGGGAAGGTGGATGGGGGCAGATCCAGGGTGGGGGCTATAGTCCATGGCATAGGGAGGTGGATGGGGGCAGATCCAGGGTGGGGGCTATAGTCCATGGCATAGGGGAGGTGGATGGGGGCAGATCCAGGGTAGGGGCTATAGTCCATGGCATAGGGGAGGTGGATGGGGGCAGATCCATTGTGGGGGCTATAGTCCATGGCATCATAGTACTCTCTCTCGCAGTCTATGACATTCGCTCACACACCGCGCTGCCATCTCTACTGCTCTCTCTTCTTCTCCCAGCAGGATATATGTCTTCTCTTCCTCCTTCATGGTGATGAAGTCCGGGAAGAGATGTGAGAGTCTCCTGAAGTGAGTGTCCCTCACTGCTGAGTATTTGGAGCAGTGTAGCAGGAAGTGGGTTTCGTCCTCTATGGCCTCCTCATCACAGTGTTGGCACAGTCTTTCCTCCCTGGGCTTGTAGTTCTGCCTGTGTCGGCCACATTCGATGGCCAGACTGTGGGCACTGAGTCTATATCGGCTCAGGATCTTGCGATCTCTGGGGTCCGGGAGTTTCTCCAGCTATGGGGCCAGTCTGTAGTCTCTCTGTAGACTCCGGTACATGATCAGTTTCTGTGAGCTGATGATATTCTTACAGTCACTGACATACTTCTCCTGGCCTTTGTCTGCCATCTTCCTGATTCCGGCTTTTGTCAGGTTGTGATCGGTGTTCTGGTCCGGTTGGGTTTAGCTGGGCTGTTCCGAGGGTTCTGGTTTTTCTGTTTCACCTACATGTATCAGGGCTTTATGGTGATGGGAGCTTGGATTGCTCCTATGCAGGTGAGCCCGGAATGACAGCGCCCTCTTTAGAACTGTTAGGTGCAGAGGGAATCTGCCCAGCTCGGCCCGACCAGCACTGTTGGAGGTGCTCCGATGGACCTGGAGAAGGTGCTTGCAGAATTCCAGGTGGAATAATTCTGATGGATTGGAATCCCACCTCGACCAGTCTGGGTAGGTGTGAGGACCCCAGACTTCGCTGCCATACAGGAGGATTGGGGCGATGATGGAGTCGAAGATTTTTAGCCAGACCCTCACTGGTGGCTTCAGATGGTAGAGTTTCCTTTGGATGGCATAGAAGGTTTTGCAGGCCTTGTCTTTCAGGGTCTCTATGGCTTGTTTGAAGCTCCCTGACCGGTGAATCTCTAGGCCCAGGTAGGTATATTTGTCCGTTCCTGTGAGGTCGCAGTTGTTGAGGACAAATGATGGGTGCTGGTCTGATCTTCTCTTTCTCCTCTGGAACACCATGGTGTTGGTTTTCTTTAGGTTGACAGGTAGAGCCCAGGTGGAGCTGAATTTCTCTAGGATTTTCAGGTTGTCCTGGAGGCCTTTCTCGGTTGGTGACAGCAGCAGCAGGTCATCTGCATACAGCAGGAATTTCACCTGAGCGTCGTGGAGGGTGAGACCTGGTGCTGTGGAGGATTCCAGGGCAGTAGGTAGGTATAGTATATATCCAGGAGTGATGACGTCACTACAGGCCGTATATAGCATATATCCAGGAGCGGTGACGTCACTACAGGCCATATATAGTATATATCCAGGAGCGGTGACGTCACTACAGGCCGTATATAGTATATATCCAGGAGCGGTGACGTCACTACAGGCTGTATATAGTGTATATCCAGGAGCGGTGACGTCACTACAGGCCGTATATAGTATATATCCAGGAGCGGTGGCGTCACTACAGGCCGTATATAGTATATATCCAGGAGCGGTGACATCACTACAGGCCGTATATAGTATATATCCAGGAGCGGTGACGTCGCTACAGGCCGTATATAGTATATATCCAGGAGTGGTGGCATCACTACAGGCCGTATATAGTATATATCCAGGAGCGGTGACGTCACTACAGGCCGTATATAGTATATATCCAGGAGCGGTGGCATCACTACAGGCCGTATATAGTATATATCCAGGAGCGGTGACGTCACTACAGGCCGTATATAGTATATATACAGGAGCGGTGGCGTCACTACAGGCCGTATATAGTATATATCCAGGAGCGGTGGCATCACTACAGGCCGTATATAGTATATATCCAGGAGCGGTGGCGTCACTACAGGCCGTATATAGTATATATCCAGGAGCGGTGACGTCACTACAGGCCGTATATAGTATATATCCAGGAGCGGTGACATCACTACAGGCCGTATATAGTATATATCCAGGAGCGGTGATATCACTACAGGCCGTATATAGTATATATCCAGGAGCGGTGATATCACTACAGGCCGTATATGGTATATATCCAGGAGCGGTGACGTCACTACAGGCCGTATATAGTATATATCCAGGAGCGGTGACGTCACTACAGGCCGTATATATATTATATATATATTGACTTCCCCTGACGAAGGCACGCCGCCGAAACGCGCGTTGGGGCAGTGGCACCATCCTCTGAGTATTCCTGGTAATGTACCCTTTTACTATTTTGATATACTCGCTTGCTGCAGTATCACTAATTGATATTGCATTTGATCATATATGGACTTAGTTACTCTAATTTTTGGTCTATACGGTGGTTATTCAACCCCAAGTGGGCTGTGTCTGATTACTGATCATGCATTTAAACATATGGTACTGCAGTGTAACTAGTGCATGTTTTTTGTTATAGACGCATACTCAGAGTGGTGCCACGTATTTTCTTGTTGGCTCACCATTAGAACACACATGTGGCATTTAGGTGTTTTCTTTTTAGACATGTTTTGTATTTTTGAGGGAATTGTTTCTCCTCATGTTTGATTTTTTTCAATAAAATTATATCTATATTTGTTCTGTATACGCATTTTTCTTATATGATTGTAAGTATATAGCGTTGAACATATACGTATTTTCCGCAATTAAGGACATTATACATATCCGCTATTTATAGCCATACAATTTAATATTGATATGTCCAATTTGCTCTTGGTAACCCTTTGATTTTTCGTATATATAGTATATATCCAGGAGCGGTGACGTCACTACAGGCCGTATATAGTATATATCCAGGAGCGGTGACGTCACTACAGGCCATATATAGTATATATCCAGGAGCGGTGACGTCACTACAGGCCGTATATAGCATATATCCAGGAGCGGTGACGTCACTACAGGCCGTATATAGTATATATCCAGGAGCGGTGACGTCACTACAGGCCATATATAGTATATATCCAGGAGCGGTGACGTCACTACAGGCCGTATATAGCATATATCCAGGAGCGGTGACGTCACTACAGGCCGTATATAGCAAATATCCAGGAGCGGTGACGTCACTACAGGCTGTATATAGTATATATCCAGGAGCGGTGACGTCACTACAGGCCGTATATAGTATATATCCAGGAGCGGTGATATCACTACAGGCCGTATATAGTATATATCCAGGAGCGGTGACGTCACTACAGGCCGTATATAGTATATATCCAGGAGCGGTGGCATCACTACAGGCCGTATATAGTATATATCCAGGAGCGGTGACGTCACTACAGGCCGTATATAGTATATATCCAGGAGCGGTGACGTCACTACAGGCCGTATATAGCAAATATCCAGGATCGGTGACGTCACTACAGGCTGTATATAGTATATATCCAGGAGCGGTGACGTCACTACAGGCCGGATATAGTATATATCCAGGAGCGGTGACACTACAGGCCATATACAGTATATATCCAGGAGCGGTGACGTCACTACAGGCTGGATATTACGGTATATAGAGGTTCGGTCGTCGCTCTCAGGACAGTACACATCTGAGTCCTATCGTTGTATTATCTCCCCTGTACGCAGCACTCAGGGTCCGAGTGAGATATAAGTGTGGACTCAGTGTATAATCCCCCCGTCTGGCGCCCCAGCCCCTGTATCCCCCCGGTGGTGACGTCACTGCAGGCCCCTAGCAGTGTGTCCTCGCCCGTGTATCTCCCCAGCAGTGACGTCACAGCCCGCTGCAGACACGTGCACTCCCTCCTCGCAGGGCCGGGCTCTGGGGGTCTGCGGGGGTCTCCGGGGCAGGGTCGCCGTGCGGCGCTCATTATTCACAGATCACCATCCCCCCCATGTCAGCCCCTGATCTCGGCCTCCCATTGGCCGCTGTCTGCCGTGACGTCACAATCATGATGAGAATTGATGATCGGACGTGCTGATTTCATTGTCTGGAGCCGGAGCAGCGCGGACCCGGCCCGGCCCGGGGATCCCGGCGGCGGGGGGAGGTAGGTGGAGGCCGCGGAGCCCCGGGAGGTGAGCGGGGACCGCAGGCCAGAGCGGGGATCGTGGGGGCAGCGGACGCGCGGACCTGGGGAACTTCTGCGGTCGCGCACGCCCCCTCCTCCACATTGTATACCAGCAGAGCTTGGTGCACGGGGTTTCTGTAGCCCCTGCGCGCCGTCTGCACGTTCTGCGGCTGTCCAGTAGCGCAGGGGTTAATAAGAATTCATCCGCCCCCCCTCCCCGGCCTTAGTGTGGGGGGAGCGGCGTCTTCCTCCCCTCCCCCTGCTGGCGCATGCGCACAGCGCGCCTCCTCTCCGGCGCTGCACCTGTCTCCGGCCGCTCTGATACAAAGTATCCGGAGCACGTGACCCGCCGCTGATACATTGTAGCCAGTCACAGGGGCTGCGCACGTGACCAGTGAGCGCACGTCATTACCGGGGGGAGGGGGGTTGGACGGATGTGACGTCACGTTCCGGCTATTTACATATCTACATTGGTGACGTCATGTACACGTTACTTTATGTAGAGCAGTGACGTCATGAATATAAAAACCTGCACATACTGCAGTGACATCACACATATATATATATGAATAGTGGCTCCTCTTTTCTTTTCCTTCTTCCACATCTATAACTTTATTAACTGAAGTTTTCTTTGTTCTTCTTCAGTGCGGCAGAAATTCCCTGAGGAGTCCTGAGCGGAGCGTAGGATGGAGGGAGCTGTGGCCCCGAACGTTGGGGAAGTCACCTCCACCGGCTCTCAGGGGTACCAGCCCGAGGTGGGAACAACCCCGCAGTGTGATTGGATGGGCTCAGACTGGGGGTCCTCAGACTGGGGGTCCTCCGGGGCCACTAGCTCCATGGAAGCGCTGGCTCGTGTCTGCATTCATCACAGTTGCCGCCACCATGTCACCGCACCTTCCCACCGCCTGCTTCCATCTTTCTCCACCCTCCTATGGCTCTATGAAGCCAGAGCTGTCAATCAAAGAGGAAGATAAAGGGAAAGCCAGCAGGGGGAGGTGCACAGAAGTGATCGGCCGCCATGATGCATCATCAGATCAGAGCTGTCAATCAAAGAGGGGGATAAAGAGAAAGCCAGCAGGGGGAGGTGCACAGAAGTGATCGGCCGCCATGATGCATCATCAGATCAGAGCTGTCAATCAAAGAGGAAGATAAAGGGAAAGCCAGCAGGGGGAGGTGCACAGAAGTGATCGTCCGCCATGATGCATCGTCAGATCAGAGCTGTCAATCAAAGAGAGGGATAAAGGGAAAGCCAGCAGGGGGGAGGTGCACAGAAGTGATCGGCCGACCTGATGCATCATCAGATCAGAGCTGTCAATCAAAGAGGGGGATAAAGAGAAAGCCAGCAGGGGGAGGTGCACAGAAGTGATCGGCCGCCATGATGCATCATCAGATCAGAGCTGTCAATCAAAGAGGAAGATAAAGGGAAAGCCAGCAGGGGGAGGTGCACAGAAGTGATCGTCCGCCATGATGCATCGTCAGATCAGAGCTGTCAATCAAAGAGGGGGATAAAGGGAAAGCCAGCAGGGGGGAGGTGCACAGAAGTGATCGGCCGACCTGATGCATCGTCAGATCAGAGCTGTCAATCAAAGAGGGGGATAAAGAGAAAGCCAGCAGGGGGAGGTGCACAGAAGTGATCGGCCGCCATGATGCATCATCAGATCAGAGCTGTCAATCAAAGAGGAAGATAAAGGGAAAGCCAGCAGGGGGAGGTGCACAGAAGTGATCGTCCGCCATGATGCATCGTCAGATCAGAGCTGTCAATCAAAGAGGGGGATAAAGGGAAAGCCAGCAGGGGGAGGTGCACAGAAGTGATCGGCCGCCATGATGCATCGTCAGATCAGAGCTGTCAATCAAAGAGGGGGATAAAGAGAAAGCCAGCAGGGGGAGGTGCACAGAAGTGATCGGCCGCCATGAGGCATCATCAGATCAGAGCTGTCAATCAAAGAGGAAGATAAAGGGAAAGCCAGCAGGGGGAGGTGCACAGAAGTGATCGGCCGCCATGAGGCATCATCAGATCAGAGCTGTCAATCAAAGAGGGGGATAAAGAGAAAGCCAGCAGGGGGAGGTGCACAGAAGTGATCGGCCGCCATGATGCATCATCAGATCAGAGCTGTCAATCAAAGAGGAAGATAAAGGGAAAGCCAGCAGGGGGAGGTGCACAGAAGTGATCGTCCGCCATGATGCATCGTCAGATCAGAGCTGTCAATCAAAGAGGGGGATAAAGGGAAAGCCAGCAGGGGGGAGGTGCACAGAAGTGATCGGCCGACCTGATGCATCATCAGATCAGAGCTGTCAATCAAAGAGGGGGATAAAGAGAAAGCCAGCAGGGGGAGGTGCACAGAAGTGATCGGCCGCCATGATGCATCATCAGATCAGAGCTGTCAATCAAAGAGGAAGATAAAGGGAAAGCCAGCAGGGGGAGGTGCACAGAAGTGATCGTCCGCCATGATGCATCGTCAGATCAGAGCTGTCAATCAAAGAGGGGGATAAAGGGAAAGCCAGCAGGGGGAGGTGCACAGAAGTGATCGGCCGCCATGATGCATCGTCAGATCAGAGCTGTCAATCAAAGAGGGGGATAAAGAGAAAGCCAGCAGGGGGAGGTGCACAGAAGTGATCGGCCGCCATGAGGCATCATCAGATCAGAGCTGTCAATCAAAGAGGAAGATAAAGGGAAAGCCAGCAGGGGGAGGTGCACAGAAGTGATCGGCCGCCATGAGGCATCATCAGATCAGAGCTGTCAATCAAAGAGGAAGATAAAGGGAAAGCCAGCAGGGGGAGGTGCACAGAAGTGATCGGCCGCCATGAGGCATCATCAGATCAGAGCTGTCAATCAAAGAGGGGGATAAAGAGAAAGCCAGCAGGGGGGAGCTGTAGAGAAGTGATCGTCCGCCATGATGCATCATCAGATCAGAGCTGTCAATCAAAGAAGGGGGGGGATAAAGGGAAAGCCAGCAGGGGGGAGGTGCACAGAAGTGATCGGCCGCCATGATGCATCATGGGATCAGAGCTGTCAATCAAAGAGGGGGATAAAGGGAAAGCCCGCAGGGGGGAGGTGCACAGAAGTGATCGGCCGCCATGATGCATCATCAGATCAGTCTGTGCTGACAGTCCCCTCAATGGCCGACTGATCCGCAAAACAGATAGGACAAGATCGGAAACTGATGGTGCATGTGTGAGAAGGAGACCGAGCGTGTGTGAATGGCGCCTTACACTGTATCAACGCTTTGTTATTTTTTTGTTACGATTGTTGCAGCCAGCACTTGTCATTCTCATTTCTGAACCATAATGAACGTTTGTCATTCGGGCATCAGGCGAAAATGAACAATCGATTTCTGTGGTTCATTTTCGTTAATGTTTGGGCTACATTAGGACTTTTACCGTTTTGTTTTTTTTTTAAATAGACTTTTTTTTGCAGACATTGTTAAATATGTTACAGAAACCGATGGGAAAATGTCTTGAAAAACAAAATCCTCCATTTTGCTGAATTTACCCTGGATGTTTTTTCCAGTATTGTTTTTTTTTTTAATTGCACACACGTTTACTGCAGTCGCCAAAACACAGCGATCTGTGCCTCAGGAATCAGCGTTATTGATTAGCTATTTTGTTGCATTTTAGATGGACATGACTCTTTTGTCTGCACATTGGGGTCCGGGGCATTTTGTCTTTCCATTGTCCCATAGGCTTCTTCTCTACACAACTTGTAAAGAACATATGTATAAAAATCCCATCTCCCCCCTCCTCCTGGGGAAAAAAAATCAGATTCCAAACTAGGTGAGGGCGCAGAGCAGAGGTCTATAGAGCTTGTTAACGTTAAGCTTATGTTCATGCTTTGCTGTCGTTTCCTTTTATTGACACAAAATGATTTGGCAAAAAATCGCAGCATTTTGGTGCAATTTTGGTCTATTTGTGGCCGTGTGACAGATGACCGGATCGCAGCGGCTCCGTCAGGACTTCTCATCTTCGGCAGCGTCTGTCTCTTTGAGGTGCGCAACATAAATGTGATGGACTGGGTTTTTGTGCCTCAACAAAGCAGATATATAAAATGAGGTTATACGGAGCAGAAAGTGACTCCATCTGCTTCACTAAAGTCAATGGCCTCATTGGCAGATCCACCCAAATCCCATTTTTCATGTCTTCAGATAGAAGCCCTGAAGGAGCCACCGACGTGGCTACAATGTAATGTGAATGTGGCCCAAGGCACACTGCCACACCTGCCCATGGTTGTGTCTGACACTGCATTAATGTAGTGCACGGCGATGAGCTGCAATTCCACATATGACCTATGCACCAGCGTGGCGCTATTTTTGCTGTTTTTCTAGTTCCGTACAATTTTTTTAAATTATTGGACTTTACTGTGTGACGTTCAGCTGCCGGTTTGGGGGGGGATTTTCCGCTGCAGATTTGCTGGTCCATTAGTTTCCTGTATTCCTGTTACAGATGAACCTGCGCTCCGTGTTCAGTGCGGAGCAGCAGAGGACACTGCAGCGATATTATGAAAAGGGTATGACGAACCAGAGCAAAAGCTGCTTCCAGCTGATATTACAGTGTGCACAAGAGACAAAGCTGGACTTCAGCGTGGTCAGGGTAAGTGGCTGGACAGCGGAACAATCACACCCTAGATATCCAGTAGATACAAATATAAGCTCGCTGTTTGCTGTCAATGAATGGAAATATTTCTATATATCCTGACCTAATACTTTTCATAGCTGAGGGTTTGTTACAATTGTATCCATTCTAGACCATCCGTTGTGAGGGAAACCTCTTCTGACCTGATGGTGTGTCACTATGTATCTGTGCAGAACAGTGTAAATACTGCTGCAACGCTAACAAATCCTCTGCAGCTGAATATTGCAACATATTGACATTGGTTGTCCCCTATATCTATAGGGTCTGTTCCCCGCCCTTCGCTCCTACGCTTTCCTCATGCTGTGCATATCTTAGTGGCTGGAGACTCGTACATATGGCGTCCCGGAGCCAGGACTGACGCTCTCCACCTCCTATTTATGGCCAGGGAGGATGTTGTGCCGTTACAGCTCTCTAAAGCTTTCTGCTGACATTTGGCACCAATGTAATAGAACTGGACTCTGCATATTGTGATTTGTTTTGTTTATTGCTTGTGTATAAATGTGACATTATTGTAAGTCAATATTGTCACCGATTATTTATTTAAGCTTTCTGTTCAGACTGTGTAAATAGAACGCAGCCTACAATATACTGCACAGCAGTACAGCTTCAGAGCTGTAATATCCCAGCATTCCTCACGCCATCATTAAGGCATGGAGCATGTAGAAATGATTTGCACTTTAGAAAGTGTCTGTTACTTCTACTGTACATTAGATAAATGTACAAACTGTCCACTTTACATTACACAAGCTCAACAAAGCTCATAGGAGAGTGCATGGTTGTAAGCATACTGACTGTTTCCAATACAACCAGCAGAATAGTGAATGCAGCTCTGGTGTATAATACAGGAGGTAACTCAGGATCAGTAATGTAATGTATTTACACAGTGACTGCACCGGCAGAATAGTGAGTGCAGCTCTGGTGTATAATACAGGGTGTAACTCAGGATCAGTAATGTATGTACACAGTGACTGCACCAGCAGAACAGTGAGTGCAGCTCTGGGGTATAATACAGGATGTAACTCGGGATCAGTAATGTAATGTATGTACACAGTGACTCCACCAGCAGAATAGTGAATGCAGCTCTGGGGTATATTACAGGCTGTAACTCAGGATCAGTAATGTAATGTATGTACACAGTGACTGCACCAGCAGAATAGTGAGTGCAGCTCTGGAGTATAATACAGGATGTAACTCAGGATCAGTAATGTAATGTATGTACACAGTGACTGCACCAGCAGAACAGTGAGTGCAGCTCTGGGGTATAATACAGGATGTAACTCAGGATCAGTAATGTAATGTATGTACACAGTGACTGCACCAGCAGAATAGTGAGTGCAGCTCTGGAGTATAATACAGGATGTAACTCAGGATCAGTAATGTAATGTATGTACACAGTGACTGCACCAGCAGAATAGTGAGTGCAGCTCTGGAGTATAATACAGGATGTAACTCAGGATCAGTAATGTAATGTATGTACACAGTGACTGCACCAGCAGAACAGTGAGTGCAGCTCTGGGGTATAATACAGGATGTAACTCAGGATCAGTAATGTATGTGCACAGTGACTGCACCAGCAGAATAGTGAGTGCAGCTCCGCAGTATAATACAGGATGTAACTCACTCAGGATCAGTAATGTATTTGCATATTTCCACAGTGCACTGCGGCGCCATCACTAATGTTTCCATAGTTTGGTGACTATTTTGTATCTCTCTTGTGTTATCACATAACCGTCCCATTTCCTTAATTTCCAGACCTGGGTGGGTAACAAGCGGAGGAAGTTGAGCAGTAAGAGTTACGTGGAGACTGGAGGACAGTTACCAGGCTCCGTGTCTAATTCACCATCACGTCCCCAAGAGGCAACTGTGAGAACTGTACCAAACATCCCCCGTAGTCTGCCGCCCCCCCGGACTTCCTCTGGAGGGGACCTCATGATGACTTGTGTGTACAGTCCAAACAGCTCTTCTAGAGCAGGGACCACCGCTCAGACCACCAGCCCTAAGCCTGATCTCAAGAAGCCCACCCTGCAGAGGACGCCAGTGAGGACTGAGGCTGAGTATCACAAGCTGCAGGCTCCGTTGCAGCGACCGACTCCTGTGGTCAAAGCCCCGATGCAGCCGACTGCAGAAAAGACTGTGATGTTGCCTCGTCCACAAAATGTGGCAAATCCAAGCATCTCCATGTATTCTGCCAAGAGAAACTTTGGGGGCTCTAGTCAGATGATCGAGAGAATTGCCCCTCAAAAGACAATGACTTGGTCAGTGAAAAATGTAGCAGAGGCTCGTGGGGGGCAACGCTTGCACAAGCCCGAGCAGCCAAATGTGAGCCCCATCCCTCAATTGTCCACCGGGCAGCGGCCCAGGGACTCGGCCTGTGGTCTGAGTAACCTGGAGATCCGGGAAGTGTTTTCCTTAGCGCCTGGCGAGCATTCCTCCAGAACGCTGAGTGCAGGACTAGAGGAGAGACCACGTCCGCCAGAGAGTAACTGCTTCTCCATAGCTATGGAGACGGGTGACGTCAATGACGAATACGCCCGCGAGGAAGAACTGGCGTCCATGGGGGCTCAGAACCAACTCTGCTCAAGGTTCAGGGAAAGCAACAGTTCACCGCCCGAAAAGTCAGCGCTGTCGCCGGTCCCTGTACGGACAGGAGGTGCCAAAATCCACCAACCCAACACGAGAGAGCCAGCCGAGAATACAATGTATCACAGCAGTGACTACTACATGCCCCCGAATACCTCAGCACACAACACAAGCAGCACACAATACCCCGGGCACAACGCCGCGCGGAGCAGCCTGCACCGACACTACAGCATAGCCGCTCAGCCCGGAGGGATGATGCCCACCCCAAACAACTACCAGGTAAAGGGCCCGGAGCCAGAACGCAGCGGGGCTGATAGCATGCTGCCATGGGCGCGGTGCAGACCCTTTTGAGGTGCTGATGAGGGTTTTAGTTTGGTCATCAGTTTTTGATTATTTCTAAAAAAAAAAAATCACAGAGTATTAAAGGATAATATTGTGCTGACGTCAGTGAGTGTTTATATAACTCTCTGTGACCTCAGTACAAACCTCTCCTGAAATACTCTGTGCAGCCTGCTGGGGACTCTTCCTTCCACTATGTAACGCTCTGTCTGGTGACTCTTATAAGACCTGCACATTCCGCTGCTGAAATACTCTGCGCTGCAGGGATCCACCTCTATCCATTATGACCTTTTATAAGATCAGTACTCTCCCCTGAAATACTCTGTGCTGCCTGCTGGGGACTCTTCCTTCCACTATGTAACTCTGTCTGGTGACCCCTATAAGACCTGCACATTCCTCTGCTGAAATACTCTGCGCTGCAGGGAGACCCAGCTTCTTTCACAATGTAACTTTGAGTCTACAACTTCCCAAAGGATCATGTACTCTCATTCCTGAAATGCTCTGTGCTGCTGTGGACCCCGCTCCTCTGTCCGTAATGTAACTTTCAATCTCTGCTCTCAGAACACCGTACTCCTGCAGCTCGGAGTCCTGCGAACTGTACAGAGTATTTCAGGAGAGGGGTGCACTGGTCTTGTGGTGGACATGACATGATGTAAGGGGTGGAAAGAAAAGTGGGTGGTCGCCAGTTACATAGTGCAAGGAGCAGGGTTCCCCAGCAGCACAGAGTATGTCAGGAAATAAATGCTAATCCTGTGTGGGGTCACAGACCGGCTGGTTATACAGCGGCACTATGGGGTCTCCAGCAGCACAGAGTATTTCCAGAGATGAGTTAGCTGACCCGGTGGGAGGTCATAGACTGAGAGCTGCACACTGACATGAGGAAGGTCATCACAGCAGCACAGAGTATTTTAGGAAAGGAATATTGGACTTCTGATTGTCCTGTATGTAGTGTCGTCCATGTCTGGAGGTTGTAACTTGCCCCTTTCTCCCCGCAGATATCAGGAAACCTCACCGTGCCTTGGATTACAGAGTGCTCGCGGAAAAGAACAGTGAGTGAGTTTATCTCAGAGATTTCCCCAAATAATGAACAGATCACAGCCGAGCACTAATCAGAGACGTAGAGACCCTGGAGGAAGCAGGAAAGCCGAGATGTAGGGGGAACGTCACACCGCATATGGGTCTGCTCTGCAGGCAGCATGTTATGCTTAGGAGTCCAGTGGGCGGTCCTAATACATGATTGACAGCCTTCTGTATGTGACTGCAAGGAGATGGCTGCCAATCACTGATGAGGACCGCCCACTGGACTCCTAAGCTCAGCATAAACATTTATTCATATAAAATACACATTATACAAAAGCTTTCTCTAAATGTTCATTGCTACAGGTTTCTTTTAAGAACTGAAGGTTTGTGTCGACTGTAATCAGCTGAATGCGACGTTTCCGGGCTGCTGTGTACTGGAGTTTTGTGCGCTCTCCCTGGTTTTGTGTGGCCCGGTGTCTAGGTACTAACCCTGGTCTCTGTGTCTGGTCTCTATCCCTGGTCTCTGTGTCTGGGCCCTATCCCTGGCCTCTGTGGCTCGGTGTCTGGGCCCTATCCCTGGTCTCTGTGGCTCGGTGTCTGGGCCCTATCCCTGGTCTCTGTGGCTCGGTGTCTGGGCCCTATCCCTGGTCTCTGTGGCTCGGTGTCTGGGCCCTATCCCTGGTCTCTGTGGCTCGGTGTCTGGGCCCTATCCCTGGTCTCTGTGGCTCGTTGTCTGGGCTCTATCCCTGGTCTCTGTGGCTCGGTGTCTGGGCCCTATCCCTGGTCTCTGTGTCCCGGCCCTATCCCTGGTCTCTGTGGCCCGGTGTCTGGGCTCTATCCCTGGTCTCTGTGGCCCGGTGTCTGGGTCCTATCCCTAGTCCTGTGTCTCGGTGTTTGGGTCCTATCCCTGGTCTCTGTGGCCCGGTGTCTGGGCCCTATCCCTGGTCTCTGTGTCCCGGCCCTATCCCTGGTCTCTGTGGCCCGGTGTCTGGGCTCTATCCCTGGTCTCTGTGGCCCGGTGTCTGGGTCCTATCCCTAGTCCTGTGTCTCGGTGTTTGGGTCCTATCCCTGGTCTCTGTGGCCCGGTGTCTGGGTCCGATCCCTGGTCTCTGTGGCCCAGTGTCTGCTCCCTATCCCTGGTCTCTGTGGCTCGGTATCTGGGCCCTATCCCTTATCTCTGTGTCTGGACCCTATCCCTGGTCTCTGTGGCCCTGTGTCTGCTCCTTATCCCTGGTCTCTGTAGCTCGGTGTCTGGGCCCTATCCCTGGTCTCTGTGGTCCTGTGTCTGCTCCCTATCCCTGGTCTCTGTAGCTCGGTGTCTGGGCCCTATCCCTGGTCTCTGTGGTCCTGTGTCTGCTCCCTATCCCTGGTCTCTGTAGCTCGGTGTTTGGGCCCTATCCCTGGTCTCTGTAGCTCAGTGTCTGGGCCCTATCCCTGGCCTCTGTGGCTCGGAGTCTGGATCCTATCCCTTGTCTCTGTGGCCCGGTGTCTGGGTCCTATCCCTGATCTCTGTGGCTCGGTGTCTGGATCCTATCCCTGGTCTCTGTGGCCTGGTGTCTGGGTCCTATCCCTGGTCTCTGTGGCCTGGTGTCTAGGTCCTATCCCTGGTCTCGGTGGCCCGGTGTCTGGGCCCTATCCCTGTTCTCTGTGGCCCGGTGTCTGGGCCCTCTCCCTGGTCTCGGTGGCCCGGTGTCTAGGTCCTAACCATGGTCTCTGTGGCTTGGTGTCTGGGCCCTCTCCCTGGTCTCGGTGGCCCGGTGTCTGGGCCCTCTCCCTGGTCTCGGTGGCCCGGTGTCTAGGTCCTATCCTTGGCCTCTGTGGCTTGGTGTCTGGGCCCTCTCCCTGGTCTCTGTGGCCCGGTGTCTGGGCCCTATCCCTGGTCTCAGTGTCTGGGCTCTATCCCTCGTCTCTGTGGATCGGTGTCAGGGCCCTATCCCTGGTCTCTGTGGCCCGGTGTCAGGGTCCTATCCCTGTTCTCTGTGGCCCGGTGTCTGGGCCCTCTCTCAGGTCCCTGTGGCCCTTTGTTTGGGCCCTATCACTGGTCTCCAGGATGCCGATACAGTTGTAAGTGTGATGCTTGGCGCTCCCACTCTGCGTCGCGTGTGAGCGGCGTCCTTATATCTCTGCATCCTGGCCGCTCAGCTGAACTATGGAAATCAGATGTGCGACTTCTGCCGTTCCTGTATCAGAGGCGCAAAAAGTGTCTTCCTAGAAGTAATGGCTGCCTGTGGACTTGCCTACGTCTGCTGCGTTTGTCCCCTACGTTGTCGGACATGTGACCAATATTTGCATCAGAGCTCAGGAAATATGTGGAGGGAATATTGGATTTATAGTTAGTTACTATAACAATTTTACAGCAGAAGGAACCGCGCGGATACGAAATCTGCGCCAGAATCTCCGCGTAGTGTGAATAAAAACCTGGAAATGAGCGGGTGACGTGGGGAAACTGGGGCCATATTGTATCAGAGGCGGCAGCCGTGTACCCCAGTGTTACACATGGCACATATTAGATGGGGGTCCGATGCTCTACTCCAGGAACGATGTAGCTGTGGTGGAAAGTGCGCCAAGATAGAAATGAGGAGTGGTGTAAGAGAAGGAAGGATGTACATGCAGCGAATATTCTGCATTCTATAGACGCAGATTCCATCGGTGCAAGTTTCCGGGGTCGATTTCTCCAGGTGTTTTGTGCTGGAGCGAAATGCAATGGTAGCCGCGCTGTGCCCAGGAAGCCGCCTGACTTAATGGCTGCCTTTCAAGTGCCGCCGATCCGTGTAAATAACTGAGGAGAAGGGAAAATACTGCGACAGGAGGCAAAACATTGATTAGGCAGATTAGTCTCAGGTTGTAGACGAGCTCGCACCTTCCATTGTGCCGCCGCTCGCTCCTCCACAACATAAGAACGCGTCCCGCTGCTCCGGCGTATTATCCAGGAACAATCAGCCGCTGATCTCTTATTTCCCTGCCAGACGTTCTGCTGAGTGTGGGATGAGCGAGGAAATCCAGCAGAAACGCCGAAAGTCAGGGAACGCAGTGACGCATCTATTGTCCGAGCTCACGTGAACGGAGATGATGCGGGTCAGCGAGAAGCCTTCACCATGTGATGGCCGCATTGTGTTTTACTCCTTCACATCTTTCAAGATGGAGACATTGTTGCTTTTACATTTAGATGCTGACAAATCTACTCAGGCTGATTACTGCTCACAGCTGAGGGTTTGCTACAATGTAACATAAGTAAAATACACCAGACTGCTCAGCACAGAGAGGATTGAGTACGCTGGATACATAATATCACATGCTCTGTTACAATGTTGCAGTATGCAAAAAAATGTTATGTTTGTCTGATGGAAATCTGATCCGTGACCAGAAGGAAAAGGAGGATGATGATGATTATAAATCTTGGTCAACTAGCCAGTGGAAAAAGGTAATTTTCAGTGATGAAACCCATCTTTTTGTTCAAGGGTACAAGTGAACCATTGCGAGCTGATCATATTCCACAAGCTGTAAAACATCCTCAAAAACAGATATTTTGGGGCTTTTTTTTTTACAGCTGATGGTACAGGGAGCTTATTTCCCATTGATGGTATGATGAATTCATCGAAATACATAGACGTTTTATTGTGCCATTCATGCGTAAATTTGAAGGGACATTCCAACAAGATTTGGCTCCATGCCACAATTCCAAGTGTGTGAAGAAATTCCTGGAAGAAAATAAAGTATAAGTTCTGGACCGGACCAGCAATTCACCAGACTCAAATCCTATAGAAAATGTGTGGAGCATTGTGAAGAGACGTCTTGGCAAAATGGAGTGTACAACCAAAGAACGCATGATAAACAGTGCATTATAACATTTTATTATTAAATATTCAAAAATATGTGTTTTTTTTTTTTGCTTTGTCCCAATTAATTTGCACAGCATTGTAATAGGAGCTTCCACTGTTTCCTCAGCTCCAAGACCGCACTCAGTTCAGTGACCACGACCTCGCTCAGCTGAAGAAGTACTGGGACCATGGGATGACGAGTCTGGGGTCTGTGTGCCGGGAGAAGATCGAAGCCGTGGCCTCCAACCTGAACGTGGACTGTGAAATAGTAAGGGTAAGTGATTAAGACGCAGCGTATCATCATATCACTCTCATACATGCAACGTATTACACTCCGCTCACCGAAGCAAACCAAATTCTTACCCATATGGCAGTATTATAGTAGTTATATTCTTGTACATAGGAGCAGTATTATAGTAGTTATACTCTTGTATATAGGAGCAGTATTATAGTAGTTATATTCTTGTACATAGGAGCAGTATTATAGTAGTTATATTCTTGTACATAGGAGCAGTATTATAGTAGTTATATTCTTGTACATAGGGAGCAGTATTATAGTAGTTATATTCTTGTACATAGAAGGCAGTATTATAGTAGATATATTCTTGGCGTTGGAGCAGTATTATAGTAGTTATATTCTTGTACATAGGAGCAGTATTATAGTAGTTATATTCTTGTACATAGGAGCAGTATTATAGTAGTTATATTCTTGTACATAGGGGCAGTATTATAGTAGTTATATTCTTGTATATAGGAGCAGTATTATAGTAGTTATATTCTTGTATATAGGGGCAGTATTATAGTAGTTATATTCTTGTACATAGGGGCAGTATTATAGTAGTTATATTCTTGTACATAGGGGCAGTATTATAGTAGTTATATTCTTGTACATAGGGGTCAGTATAATAGTAGTTATATTCTTGTACGTGGGATCAGTATTATAGTAGTTATATTCTTGTAAATAGGTGCAGTATTATAATAGTTATATTCTTGTACATAGGGGGCAGCATTGTAGTAGTTATATTCTTCTACATAGGAGCAGTATTATAGTAGTTATAATCTTGTACATAGGGGCAGTATTATAGTAATTATATTCTTGTACATAGGAGCAGTATTATAGTAGTTATATTCTTGTACATAGGGGGCAGCATTATAGTAGTTATATTCTTGTACATAGGAGCAGTATTATAGTAGTTATATTCTTGTACATAGGGGCAGTATTATAGTAGTTATATTCTTGTACATAGGAGCAGTATTATAGTAGTTATATTCTTGTACATAGGGGCAGTATTATAGTAGTTATATTCTTGTACATAGGGGCAGTATTATAGTAGTTATATTCTTGTACATAGGAGCAGTATTATAGTAGTTATATTCTTGTACATAGGGGCAGTATTATAGTAGTTATATTCTTGTATATAGGGGCAGTATTATAGTAGTTATATTCTTGTACATAGGAGCAGTATTATAGTAGTTATATTCTTGTACATAGGAGCAGTATTATAGTAGTTATATTCTTGTACATAGGAGCAGTATTATAGTAGTTATATTCTTGTACATAGGAGCAGTATTATAGTAGTTATATTCTTGTATATAGGAGCAGTATTATAGTAGTTATATTCTTGTACATAGGGGCAGTATTATAGTAGTTATATTCTTGTATATAGGGGCAGTATTATAGTAGTTATATTCTTCTACATAGGGAACAGTATTATAGTAGTTATATTCTTGTATATAGGAGCAGTATTATAGTAGTTATATTCTTATATACATGTTTACAACATATGTTCAAGAAAACATGCGTAATTGCAATAATGTCCTGGGAGAAATACTTAAATTTCTGTAACAATTCCAAGGGTGCCCACACTTTTGGCATGACTGCATATATGATGCTTATCCTAATGTATCAGACATTGTTCGGTCTTACCTACATTGTTTTTGGGTCGCTGAACACCGAGTCGGCTCTGCTATACGGCACAGATAAAGCCGCTCTGTTTTTTGCAGGGTGTAAATATATAGTTGGAGTTATCAGTAAATGTCCAGGCTGCAGATTTCCCGGCTGAGGACTCTGGACGCAGGGAACGTTACAGCAGGAATTGCTTATGAGGCTGCGGTGAACTCTGGGGAACATAAAGCAGATTTGAAGCTGAACGTGATTTTTTTTTTCTCCAAGAAAAGCCGTTAATATTGTATGAGGCTCCGGCCAGCGAGGCCTGAAATAGATTTTTGGTCTTGTATAATAAATAACCGTCCTGGTAAACCACTTACTTATCCTGTCTGTGCTGCTAAATATAGTGCTGGCTGCAGGTGCGGGGGCGCAGATCAGCGGAGGGGGGCACAGATCAGCGGAGGAGGGGGCGCAGATCAGCGGAGGGGGGTGCAGATCAGCGGGGGGTGCAGATCAGCGGAGGGGGGCACAGATCAGCAGAGCGGAGGAGGGGGTGCAGATCAGCGGAGGAGGGGGTGCAGATCAGCGGAGGAGGGGGCGCAGATCAGCAGAGGAGGGGGCGCAGATCAGCGGAGGAGGGGGCGCAGATCAGCGGAGGAGGGGGCGCAGATCAGCGGAGGAGGAGGCGCAGATCAGCGGAGGAGGGGGCGCAGATCAGCGGAGGAGGGGGCGCAGATCAGCGGAGCCACCACTGATCTTCACATGTGACTACAGAAGATGAAGCGTGTCATCGTCTGCACTGGGACCATGGCACACTTGTATGGCACGGTGTATGTGCCGGCAGCGGCCATTGTACGGATAGGGTTGTACGCAGTGAATGGTGCGCCGTTATTTGCCTTCCACATTGTCGCCGGTTGCACCTCTGATACTGACACAGTATACGGTAATTATAAAGCCGCCTCTGTAGGAAGCGCAGCAGGACTTCTGTCCGTTCTCTCGGGGTCACGTTGGTGTCTTATCTCTGCAGACGTGGATCGGGAATAGAAGAAGAAAATATCGATTAATGGGCATCGAGGTCCCCCCTCCCCGCGGGGGTCCCGCCACCTTCCCTGAACAGCTGGAATCTGCCTCCTTGACGCCGTCGGAGGATCCAGTGGCCGGGGTGGTGGAAGAAAACGACCGGCACGATGAAGTGTCTATCTGCCTTTCTGAAGAAAGTTCTCAAGGTAAGACGTTTGGGCGCAGAAACGCTCAACACAATGGCGGCACGCCGTCATGTGCGTGATGGACTACTATAGTCACATCCAGAGCTGCTTTGACACTTTACTATACTCCAGTCACATCCAGAGCTGCGGTCACACTTTACTATACTCCAGTCACATCCACAGCTGCCTTCACACTCTACTATACTCCAGTCACATCCAGAGCTGCGTTCACACTTTACTATACTCCAGTCACATCCAGAGCTGCATTCACACTTTATTATACTCCAGTCACACCCAGAGCTGCATTCACATTTTACTATACTCCAGTCACATCCAGAGCAGCATTCACACTTTATTATACTCCAGTCACATCCAGAGCTGCGTTGACACTTTACTATACTCCAGTCACATCCAGAGCTGCGTTCACACTCTACTATACTCCAGTCACATCCAGAGCTGCATTCACACTTTACTATACTCCAGTCACATCCAGAGCTTCATTCACACTTTATTATACTCCAGTCACACCCAGAGCTGCATTGACACTTTACTATACTCCAGTCACATCCAGAGCTGCATTCACACTTTACTATACTCCAGTCACATCCAGAGCTTCATTCACACTTTACTATACTCCAGTCACACCCAGAGCTGCATTGACACTTTACTATACTCCAGTCACATCCAGAGCTGTGTTCACACTTTACTATACTCCGGTCACATCCACAGCTGCGTTCACACTTTATTATACTCCAGTCACATCCAGAGCTGCATTGACGCTTTATCATACTCCAGTCACATTCAGAGCTGCGTTCACACTTTATTATACTTCAGTCACATCCAGAGCTGCATTCACACTTTACTCCAGTCACATCTAGAGCTGCGTTCACACTTTACTATACTCCAGTCACATCCACAGCTGTGTTCACACTTTGTTATACTCCAGTCACATCCAGAGCTGTGTTCACACTTTACTATACTGCAGTCACATCCAGAGCTGCGTTCACAATTTACTGTACTCCAGTTACATCCAGAGCTGCATTCACACTTTATTATACACCTGTTATGTCTAGGGCTGTGGTCAAACCCTCTGTCTATACATCGTCACGTGTGCCCTGAACATGGAAATTTTGCTACATTCAATGTTTCATAAATATACTGATCCCATAGTAAGGATACAGCATAAGGATCAAGAAGTGTTTGCAAATTGCAAAATAATTAAAATTAAAAGACACTTTATTTCAACAAAAGTTAAAATTCACACAGATATTAACAATAAAATTTAAAAAGGTGCCTGAAACCACAAAAAACAGACAAAAAGGAGGTCAGCTGAAGCAGTGTACATCAATACACAGGTAAATATATTGGCACGACTACATATGTCCTGCTGATTTATGATAACATCAGAGTTGAATGTTCAGGATAGCAGAGAACATGTAAAAGCCAAATGGTGTAACATTTAAAAAAAAAAATAAAACTTATTGCAAAAAATGTTTATGCCCCAGTTACATGCATTTAATAAATAAAGTATATATAATTGTTACTTACATGAATATAATTGTAATTAAAAATACTTTTCTAAGCCCCCCGCTCTGTTCAATAATCCCCCTATTTGTTGGAATTATATCGAGTTTAGACAATTCTCTATGAGATAAATATTTTGCGCTGAAACATTGTAACGAGCCATCAGCACCGGAGATGTGCCCTGCTGATATTATATTCAGCTCCTGGGATAGGCTGTGCTGTTACTTGTAACAGACCCCCAGCAGGGAGAAGCATTGGGTCAGGACTGGTTTTTGGCCTCTGACTATGAAGAGAAGGGTGATCCCCATTCATTGGCAGTAAGCAGAGATGCTGAAGGTGTTTGTTGCTTGGCCGGCATCGGAGCGGACCCTGATGTCTTCGTCCGGCAGTGCCTGTACCGGAGGCCGAGGTCTGGTATCTCGTGCGGCCGGACGCCAGCGCTCTCACCTGCGCCCACAGCGACGTTGGCACCATGGCGGCCGTCTCTGCGCTGTGATTATTATACAGGGAAATCAGACGCGGCCCGGATCACTTACTCGTTACTAATTAAAATGACAGATGTCTCCCGTGTTCGCTTACATGAGCGCTCTTCATTACGCTGCGCAGATTATTCTGTCCACCGTCCAGCAGCTGATTGAATTTGCCGGTACTCAGGGGAATGAGTGATGGACGCTTTTTTTTTTTTTTTTGGACCCTTTGCCCAAAAATCAATTGTGAATGTTGTCAGATTGATATAAGTGAAGCACACACTGCAAGGGAAGGGTTAGGTAGGAGACACAGGCACCGCCATATCGGTTTTGCTTTGTCCCCACTATTACAGTAGTGTAAGGGTTTTTGTTACTTTTTTTTCTTAATTTCTTCTTTTTCACATCTTCAGAAATTCAGCAATTTTGCCATTTCCACTGGTGCTGACATCTAGTGGCCCAATAGCTGCACTGCAGGTCGATCCCAGATAAAGTGTCTCACTTTACAGCCTGCAGAAAAGTTGTTCCAGATACAAGCTGACTCACAAGGTGGATGCTTTCTCTCCTAAAAACTTCACAAGTCACAAGTTCCATCTTTGCAAAGGTTTGTGGAGCTGTAGAGAAGCTGCTGCCAGAATCCTGGAACAGCCGCGTAATTCTCACCCTTTACCCCGACATAAACACCACAGTCAGCTCCATAGACATAGACTGGCATTAATCTGATGCATGCTACGGTTATGTACGGTTATACATATACAGATGACTGCCCTCTACCACCGGGGAAATATCCACCTACGGAGTATACATGTCTGAGGTGTATACACCTTATTCTACACAGGTTGGTTAATGGCTTTACAAGATCTCGTTATAAAGTAAGTCACGTCCTAGTGAGGAGTAAGGTGGAGTTATGGGAGAAGCTAGTGATGTCATAGTGAGAGGTAAGGAGGAGTTATGGGAGAAGCAGTGATGTCACAGAGAGGCAGTGATGTCATAGTGAGAGGTAAGGTGGAGTTATGGGAGAAGCTAGTGATGTCATAGTGAGAGGTAAGGAGGAGTTATGGGAGAAGCAGTGATGTCACAGAGAGGCAGTGATGTCATAGTGAGAGGTAAGGTGGAGTTATGGGAGAAGCAGTGATGTCGCAGTGATGTCACAGTGAGGCAGTGATGTCATAGTGAGAGGTAAGGTGGAGTTTTGGGAGAAGCTAATGATGTCACAGTGAGGCAGTGATGTCACAGTGAGGCAGTGATGTCATAGTGAGAGGTAGGGTGGAGTTATGGGAGAAGCTAATGATGTCACAGTGAGGCAGTGATGTCATAGTGAGAGGTAAGGTGGAGTTATGGGAGAAGCTAATGATGTCACAGTGAGGCAGTGATGTCATAGTGAGAGGTAAGGTGGAGTTATGGGAGAAGCTAGTGATGTCATAGTGAGGCAGTGATGTCATAGTGAGAGGTAAGGTGGTGTTATGAGAGAAGCTAGTGATGTCACAGTGAGGCAGTGATGTCATAGTGAGGTAAGGTGGAGTTATGGGAGAAGCAGTGATGTCACAGTGAGGCAGTGATGTACTAAGTGAGGTAAGGTGGTGTTATGAGAGAAGCTAGTGATGTCACAGTGAGGCAGTGATGTCATAGTGAGAGGTAAGATGGAGTTATGGGAGAAGCAGTGATGTCACAGTGAGGCAGTGATGTCATAATGAGAGGTAAGGTGGCGTTATGAGAGAAGCAGTGATATCACAGTGAGGCAGTGATGTCACAGTGAGAGGTAAGGTGGAGTTATGGGAGAAGCTAGTGATGTAACAGTGAGGCAGTGATGTCATAGTGAGAGGTAAGATGGAGTTATGGGAGAAGCAGTGATATCACAGTGAGGCAGTGATGTCACAGTGAGAGGTAAGGTGGAGTTATGGGAGAAGCTAGTGATGTAACAGTGAGGCAGGGATGTCATAGTGAGAGGTAAGGTGGAGTTATGGGAGAAGCAGTGATGTCACAGTGAGGCAGTGATGTCATAATGAGAGGTAAGGTGGAGTTATGAGACAAGCAGTGATATCACAGTGAGGCAGTGATGTCACAGTGAGAGTTAAGGTGGAGTTATGGAAGAAGCTTTTGATGTCACAGTGAGGCAGGGACGTCCTAGTGAGAGGTAAGGTGGAGTTATGGGAGAAGCTAATGATGTCACAATGAGGCAGTGATGTCATAGTGAGAGGTAAGGTGGAGTTATGGGAGAAGCTAATGATGTCACAGTGAGGCAGTGATGTCCTAGTGAGAGGTAAGGTGGAGTCATGTCCCCGTAGTATATGGACAATGATGATTCCAGAATTCGCGGCAGACTGTGCCCGTCGCTGATTTTTCGAGGCAACCTTTATGACATCATCGTCGCCATAGCAACCATTATGACATCTACGTCGATACTGTGCCCGTCGCTGATTGGTCGAGGCCTGGCGGCCTTGACCAATCAGAGACGCGGGATTTCTACGTCATGATATTGTATGAAATCTATATATATAATTGTCTAAGGGTTTAATTGTCTGTCTGTCCTGGAAATCCCGCGTCTCTGATTGGTCGAGGCCGCCAGGCCTCGACCAATCAGCGACGGGCACAGTATCGACGTAGATGTTAGAATGGTTGCCATGGCGACGATGATGTCATAAAGGTTGCCTCGACCAATCAGCGACGGGCACAGTCTGCCGCGAATTCTGGAATCATCATTGTCCATATACTACGGGGACATGCATATTCTAGAATACCCGATGCGTTAGAATCGGGCCACAATCTAGTATAATATAAGTTGTAGTCTCTCATTTCCAGCACCTATAGGGTGGGCGTTGACCCCCCCTTCTCTTCAGGGTTTAGCTTTTCTTTTCAATGGGTAACCTGAAGCTTGTGTGTGAGCAGGGTGTGGCTTTAACCTGGTGACCAATCCTGCTAAGCCACCTATGGTCCCTCCCTTAGCAGTCAGAAATGTCTTTGTCTCCAGAGTCTCAAAATGTAAAGATCTCTGACCTCAGTGAATATAATTAACCAGCCCTTTAGTGATGCCCCGAGGCTAGAGTATATAAGTCTCTACTCTTAACCCAGCCCAGAGAGTCAGCAGAGTTTTTTGCCTGAGGAGCTGTACTATGCACTGGGACATCTGGGGTCTGCCTGCCAGCATGGTTTTGCCTGAATAACTGAGAACATGTGAGTTTTACCTTTCTTATTTAATCCCTGTTATTTTTATAATTACCTTGTACATTTTCAATTGTCTCATATTGTAACATCCTTATATGTCTTTTGTAAACACTGCCTTTTCGGAGTAAAATATATAAATTACTAGTTTCCGTTTCTAAAACGTACCTTAAGCCTTCTGAAGGGAATTACGCTACTGTTTGGGGTTAGCTTCGGACCCGTTTAATCGAAGCTGAGCTGGTGGCAGCATACCGCTGTACTGGGTAGTTGGGAGTCGTGGTAGCGACTGCGGCGTTGATAATTATTGTTCCTGCCTGAGTGGGAGTATTTATATTGCCTCGCTGCAGCGTGCCCAATAGCCAGTACAAAGCAGGCAGCCTTTCTGGCGACTAATCACCCTAGGTGCAGTACCTAATCTGACCTGAGAGAAAGGGGGGGCGCTAGAGAGCTGCAAGTTTTAAGTGGAACTATAAGCGGGATATACATAAATCCCTGCAGTTCGTGGTATATCGAAGAGCAGTGGGATGCCTAAAATAAGCCCCTGCGGTAAACTAAGAGGTCAATAGCCTTGTGTGTGTTTTTTCATCACATTGTAGCAGTGGAGGGATAACTAAGATAAGCCCCCCTGCACATGTGATAGCCGTCTGTTGGCCTAAAGTCACGCGATCCGTGAATCATGACAAATTGGGTGCAGCGGTGTGGATTCATGACAAATTGGTGGCAAGGCGGTGGGATATTAGAGCATTAGTGATTTGGTTTGAGCAATCATTCCTCTCACTAAAAACTTGCAAAGTTCTTGCGAGGACTCTGCGCAATTAAGTTTGGAGAACGAACTCAGTGTTTATTAGTCCAGAGACAATTGTGTGTACTGGTAATTATCCCTTCCCTTTCTCTTCGTTTTTCTGTCCTATCTTTTATTTGGCAACCATGGTTGTGCTGGGAGAAACCTGTTATGACCAGCAGACCAGAGACACCCTTATTGCCTTATGCAAGTCAGAGCACATTGACTTTGCAGGCCAAAACAAAGCCCAACTGGTCGCAGTTCTGGTGCAATGGTAAGCCGCTCTAGACCACTCTCAGAGCCCAGTGGCCGCAGAAGCCAGCACAAGCGAACATGGTGCTGCAGCAGAGGTCCAACCACTGAATATGGGCCCTACCAGCAACCAGGGCGGTTTGGACCCCAGTCTGCTGGCTGTCTTGGAACTACTCCCCGCCAATGACCGTGATGGACGTCGGCAGCTGATCCAGCAATACCAGGAGCGGGAGTAGCAGCTGCAATTAGCCCGACTGCAAATGCAGGGGTCGTCCCAGTCCAGCCATGAGCCCAGCAGCGCTCAGATACCGAAGCCCCGGCCCGATCACTTTCCTGTTATGGAAAAGGACGGGGACTTGGACACTTTTCTGCGGGCATTTGAGAAAGCCTGCAGACAGTATCGGCTGCCTACAGATGAATGGGCCCGATACCTGACACCAGGGCTGAGAGGCAAAGCTCTGGAGGCGTTTGCTGCCCTCCCTCAAGAACAAGATGGTGACTATGAGGCCATCAAGCGGGCTCTGATAGCCAAGTACCAGCTTACACCCGAGGTGTACCGTAGAAAGTTCCGGAACCTCCAACGTGGCCCACACGACAGTTACAGTGATGTGGCACATGGACTGGGGACCCACTTTGACCAGTGGACCCAAGGACTGTCAGTGACCACCTTTGCACAGCTGCGAGACCTGATGATCAAAGACCAGTTCTTACATCTTTGCCCAGCTGAGGTGCGACAGTTCGTGATGGACTGAGAACCCAAAGACGTGACGAAAGCAGCGCAGATTGCCGATGCCTATGAGGCCAACCGTAGTTCGGAAGTGCGGAAGCCAGTCACCACCAGCTGGAGAGGGGGTAAGCCTGCAACCAACGCCAGTACCCCTGCCAGCTAACACACCAGAGGTCCCGTCCCCGTAGCCAACAGCACCAGACCTACCACCGATCCTCGACAGTGTTTCGTCTGCAACCGGACTGGTCATATCAGTCCCTACTGTCCAGACAGGCCGAAGAACTCCCAATCCAAGGCCCCAGGGCCTAATGCAGCAGTTCTTTTGGTGGGTGGTGTGGCTGGGAGGGTGTGTGACAACGTACAGCACGTCACTGTGGGAGGCCATGTTGCTACAGGCCTCAAGGACACCGGGGCTGAACGAACCCTCATCCGACCCGAACTGGCGGCCCCTGAAGAAATCATTCTGGGGAAAACTCTAACTGTCACTGGGATTGGGGGCATCAGCTGTCCCTTGCCAATGGCCTGGGTTTATATTGATTGGGGTGTTGGGAGCGGGGTGAAGGAAGTGGGGCTGTCTGATAATTTGCCCACTGATGTTTTGTTGGGGACTGATTTGGGGAGGATGGTTGCATACTACGTCCCTGACACCCCTCCCCAATCTGCTAATAAGGGTAACGTTAACCCTGATGATGATGATAATGATGGGAAATCGCATGTGTTACCTGACCATGCTTTATCTTGTAATGATGCATCTAATAACCATTTTTTCCCTAGGATTGATGGTGAAAATGTTGTACCTGTGCCCACTTCTGTGAAAGTTGATGTGTCCATAGGTACAGGAGTGCTCAGCCACGTCGCTCTGCGGAGTGAGACGGCTGAGGAACCCCTAGCAGGGGCAAGTGTCGGTGCTACAGGAAATGGGGAGATACATGGGAACCGTGAGGAAGGTGATGCCATGCAATTGACCAGTGCCACCGAGGAAGGTAACTGGCCCATAAGTAGCACTGCTCCTGAGGTAATGGGGGTGGATGGGGAGGTAGAGCCCATAGCAGCGTCGGTTGATGGGTCTGTAGAAATCCCCGGGGAGACAGCCTACGTAGCTGCTGTCACCTGCAGTCAGAGTACCCGGGACGCAGATAACTGTCTGCCTTCCGGACCCTCCTCAGTCCTCGTTGTGACTGAACCAGAGGTGGACCCAGAGCAGGTTCCAGAGGGTTCCCATGGGGAAGGGACCCTGACGTCGCTTCTGGCTTCCCCTAGCCAGGAGTTTCAGGCCGCTCTGCACACAGATGTGAGCCTAGAGAGTTTGAGACAACTCGCCGAGACGCCCATCTCCGAGACTGATAAGGAGAGGGTGTTCTGGGAAAGAGGAAGGTTGTACCGGGAGACAGTACCCGGAAAATCGCAAAAGGAGTGGTTGAGGGAAAGACAGCTGGTCGTCCCGCAGCAATTCCGGAGTGAGTTGTTACGGATTGCCCATGAGATCCCGCTAGCTGGACACTTGGGGATCAGCAAAACAAAGGCTCGGCTGTCTCAACACTTCTATTGGCCTAAGATGGGGACAGATGTGTCAAACTACTGCCGCTTCTGTGTCACCTGTCACAGAGTGGGGAAGGCGGGGCCTGCTCTTAAGGCTCCCCTGATCCCTTTGCCAGTGATAGAGGAGCCTTTCCAGAGCATCGCGGTGGACATTGTGGGCCCGCTGGCCGTCCCCAGCAGCTCTGGAAAGCAATACATCCTTACTGTGGTAGACTACGCTACCCGGTACCCAGAGGCAGTAGCTCTGTCGTCAACTAGGGCAGATAAGGTGGCAGATGCCCTGTTGGCTATCTTTTCACGTGTAGGATTTCCCAGGGAGATGCTCACTGATCAAGGGACCCAATTCATGTCTCGCCTAATGGAGGCTGTTGTGAACTCTCTTTGGGCTCCCCCTGGTGGCTCTTTTTGTTATTTTGCAGGTTTCTGGCTGGGATCAGCTGTCTCGTCATCTGCTAGTCAGGTTTCCTATTTAATCCACCTGGTCCTTCATTCCTTGCTTGTTGTCGTTGTATTCAGTGCTATTCTGATTGCTCCTGTCTACATCCGTTATCAGTCTCTCAAGAGAAGCTAAGTTTTGTTTGCTTATTTTTGCTCATCTGTGTTCAAGATGTTTCCTAGTATATGATGAGTTTTGTCCAGCTTGCTAATATGTGATTTCCTTGTTTGCTGGTGCTCTGGGGTGCTGAGTTGCTCCCCCCACATCGTTAGTTGGTGTGGGGGTTCTCGCATTCTCTGCGTGGATATTTTTGCATAGGGTTTTTTACTGACCGCACAGATCCCTTGCTATTTTCTGCTATCTAGCGTTAGCGGGCCTCATTTGCTCAACCTGTTTTATCTCTGCGTTTGTCTTTTCCTCTTAACTCACCGTTATTATTTGTGGGGGGGCTTCTATATCTCTGGGGTTATTTCTCTGAGGCAAGTGAGGTCTTTACTTTCTCTTTAGGGGTAGTCAGTTTCTCAGGCCGTGAAGAGACGTCTAGGATTTCAGGAAACGTTCCACGGCTGCCTATAGTGTTTGCGGTTAGGATCAGGTTTGCGGTCAGTCCAGTTACCACATCCCCAGAGCTCGTCCTATTATCTTCTACTTAGCTGGTTAGATTTGTGATCCTAAGCCACTGAGGATCATAACAGTACAACAGGCCATAAAAGTGTTTAATGCATCGCAGAAGTGGGATAAGAGAAGTCCTGAGTACAATTTTTTTTTTTTTTTCCTCTCCCTTTGCTGCAGTCTGTCCAGCTTCTCTCATCCCCTTAATCTCTGGGTGGCTTTGAGTTCAGCTGCAGACATGGATATTCAGAGTCTGACTTCTAGTGTGGATCATCTTGCTGAAAGGGTGCAAGGCATTCAGGATTTTATTGTTCACAGTCCTATGTCTGAGCTTAATGTACCTATTCCTGAGTTGTTTTCTGGAGATAGATCTAGGTTTCTGAATTTTAAGAATAATTGTAAATTATTTCTTTCTTTGAGACCTCGTTCCTCTGGTGATTCCGCTCAGCAAGTTAGAATTGTTATCTCCCTGTTACGTGGCGACCCTCAAGATTGGGCTTTCTCCCTGGCGCCAGGAGATCCTGCATTGCTGAATGTGGATGCGTTTTTTCTGGCACTTGGATTGCTTTATGAGGAACCTAGTCTTGAGAACCAGGCAGAAAAGGCCTTGCTGGCTCTCTCTCAGGGTCAGGAGGAAGCTGAGGTGTATTGTCAAAAATTTCGGAAATGGTCGGTGCTTACTCAATGGAATGAGTGTGCCCTGGCTGCAAATTTCAGAGAAGGTCTTTCTGAAGCCATTAAGAATGTTATGGTGGGGTTCCCCACGCCTGCGAGTCTGAATGAGTCAATGGCTTTGGCCATTCAGATTGATCGGCGTTTGCGGGAGCGCAAACCTGCGCACCATCTGGCGGTGTTTTCTGAACAGAAACCTGAGTCTATGCAATGTGATAGGACTCTGACCAGAATTGAACGGCAAAATCATAGACGTCAGAATGGGTTGTGCTTTTACTGTGGTGATTCAGCTCATGTTATCTCAGCATGCTCTAAGCGTACAAAAAACTTCGCTAAATCTGTCACCATTGGTACTGTACAGCCTAAATTCATTTTGTCTGTTACTTTGATTTGCTCTCTGTCATCCTACTCAGTTATGGCTTTTGTAGATTCAGGTGCCGCGCTGAATCTGATGGATTTGTCATTTGCCAAGCGCTGTGGTTTTATTCTTGAGCCATTACAGTTCCCTATTCCATTGAAGGGAATTGATGCTACACCATTGGCCAAGAATAAACCTCAATACTGGACTCAGGTGACCATGTGTATGACTCCTGCACATCAGGAGGTGATTCGCTTTCTTGTATTATATAATTTGCATGACGTTGTCGTGTTGGGTCTGCCATGGTTGCAGGCTCATAATCCAGTCCTGGATTGGAAAGCAATGTCTGTGTTGAGTTGGGGTTGCCAGGGAATTCATGGCGATGCTCCATTGGTATCAATTGCTTCCTCTACTCCTTCTGAAGTCCCTGAATTTTTGTCGGACTACCAGGATGTATTTGATGAGCCCAAATCCAGTGCCCTACCTCCTCATAGGGATTGTGATTGTGCTATAAATTTGATTCCTGGTAGTAAGTTCCCTAAGGGACGACTGTTTAATTTGTCTGTACCAGAGCATGCCGCTATGCGGAGCTATGTAAAAGAGTCTTTGGAGAAGGGACATATTCGCCCCTCCTCGTCCCCTCTTGGTGCGGGATTCTTTTTTGTGGCCAAGAAGGATGGTTCGTTGAGACCCTGTATAGATTATCGCCTTCTAAATAAAATCAAGGTCAAATTCCAGTATCCCTTACCATTGTTGTCTGATCTGTTTGCTCGGATTAGGGGGTCTAGTTGGTTCACCAAGATAGATCTTCGCGGTGCGTATAATCTTGTGCGTATAAAACAGGGCGATGAATGGAAAACAGCATTTAATACGCCCGAAGGCCATTTTGAGTACTTGGTGATGCCTTTTGGACTTTCTAATGCCCCTTCTGTGTTTCAGTCCTTCATGCACGATATCTTCCGAGAATATCTGGATAAATTTATGATTGTGTATCTGGATGATATTTTGGTATTTTCAGATGATTGGGAATCCCAGGTGAAGCAGGTCAGGATGGTATTTCAGGTCCTGCGTGCCAATGCCTTATTTGTGAAGGGTTCCAAATGTCTCTTCGGAGTCCAGAAAGTTTCCTTTTTGGGCTTTATTTTTTCTCCTTCTTCTATTGAGATGGACCCAGTCAAGGTCCAGGCTATTCATGATTGGACTCAACCTACATCGGTTAAGAGTCTTCAGAAGTTCTTGGGTTTTGCTAATTTTTACCGTCGCTTCATTGCTAATTTTTCTGGTGTGGTTAAACCTTTGACGGATTTGACCAAGAAGGGTTCTGATGTGACTAACTGGTCTCCTGCGGCCGTTGAGGCCTTTCAGGAGCTGAAGCGCCGGTTTTCTTGGGCTCCAGTTTTATGTCAGCCACATGTCTCTCTTCCCTTCCAGGTCGAGGTTGATGCTTCTGAAATTGGAGCAGGGGCTGTTTTGTCACAGAGAAGCTCTGATTGCTCTGTGATTAAGCCATGTGCCTTCTTTTCAAGAAAATTTTCGCCGGCTGAGCGAAATTATGATGTTGGTAATCGGGAGTTGTTGGCAATGAAGTGGGCATTTGAGGAGTGGCGACACTGGCTAGAGGGAGCTAAGCATCGTGTGGTGGTCTTGACTGATCATAAAAATTTGATTTATCTTGAGTCGGCCAAGCGGTTGAATCCTAGACAGGCTTGTTGGTCGTTGTTTTTCTCACGTTTCGATTTCGTGGTCTCGTACCTTCCTGGTTCGAAGAACGTGAAGGCTGATGCTCTTTCTAGGAGTTTTGTGCCTGACTCCCCTGGAGTTTCTGAGCCGGCTGGTATCCTCAAAGAGGGGGTAATTTTGTCTGCCATTTCCCCAGATTTGCGACGGGTGTTACAGGAATTTCAGGCGGATAGACCTGACCGTTGTCCATCAGAGAGACTGTTTGTCCCAGATAGATGGACCAGCAGAGTTATTTCCGAGGTCCATTCTTCAGTGTTGGTGGGTCATCCTGGGATTTTTGGTACCAGAGATTTGGTGGCTAGATCCTTCTGGTGGCCTTCCTTGTCGTGGGATGTGCGTTCCTTTGTGCAGTCCTGTGGGATTTGTGCTCGGGCTAAGCCTTGCTGTTCTCGTGCCAGTGGTTTGCTTTTGCCTTTGCCAGTTCCTAAGAGGCCTTGGACGCATATTTCCATGGATTTTATTTCGGATCTTCCGGTCTCTCAGAGAATGTCTGTCATCTGGGTGGTTTGTGATCGTTTTTCTAAAATGGTCCATTTGGTGCCCTTGCCTAAGTTGCCTTCTTCCTCCGATTTGGTTCCGTTATTTTTTCAGAATGTGGTTCGTCTGCACGGCATCCCTGAAAACATTGTGTCTGACAGAGGATCCCAGTTTGTGTCCAGATTTTGGCGGTCCTTTTGTGCTAAGATGGGCATTGATTTGTCTTTTTCGTCGGCCTTCCATCCTCAGACGAATGGCCAAACCGAGCGAACTAACCAGACCTTGGAAACTTATTTGAGATGTTTTGTTTCTGCTGACCAGGATGATTGGGTGACTTTTTTGCCATTGGCCGAGTTTGCGCTTAATAATCGGGCTAGTTCGGCTACTTTGGTTTCGCCTTTTTTTTGTAATTCTGGTTTTCATCCTCGTTTTTCCTCGGGTCAGGTTGAGTCTTCTGACTGTCCTGGGGTGGATTCTGTGGTGGATAGGTTGCAGCAGATTTGGAACCATGTGGTGGACAATTTGACGTTGTCACAAGAGAAGGCTCAGCACTTTGCTAACCGTCGTCGCTGTGTGGGTCCCCGACTTCGTGTTGGGGATTTGGTGTGGTTGTCTTCTCGTTATGTTCCTATGAAGGTTTCTTCTCCTAAGTTTAAACCTCGTTTTATCGGTCCTTATAAAATTTTGGAAATCCTTAACCCTGTGTCATTTTGTTTGGACCTCCCGGCATCGTTTACCATCCATAATGTGTTCCATAGGTCTTTGTTGCGGAGGTATGTGGTGCCTGTGGTTCCTTCTGTTGAGCCTCCTGCTCCGGTGCTAGTTGAGGGAGAATTGGAATACGTGGTGGAGAAGATCTTGGATTCTCGTATTTCAAGACGGAGGCTTCAGTATTTGGTTAAGTGGAAGGGCTACGGTCAGGAGGATAATTCCTGGGTTGTCGCCTCTGATGTTCATGCGGCCGATTTGGTTGGTGCCTTCCATGTGGCTCACCCTGATCGCCCTGGGGGTTCTGGTGAGGGTTCGGTGACCCCTCCTCAAGGGGGGGGGTACTGTTGTGAACTCTGTTTCCGGGCTCCCTCCTGTGGTCGTGAGTGGTACTGTGTGAGTTCTCTCTTTGGGCTCCCCCTGGTGGCTCTTTTTGTTATTTTGCAGGTTTCTGGCTGGGATCAGCTGTCTCGTCATCTGCTAGTCAGGTTTCCTATTTAATCCACCTGGTCCTTCATTCCTTGCCTGTTGTCGTTGTATTCAGTGCTATTCTGATTGCTCCTGTCTACATCCGTTATCAGTCTCTCAAGAGAAGCTAAGTTTTGTTTGCTTATTTTTGCTCATCTGTGTTCAAGATGTTTCCTAGTATATGATGAGTTTTGTCCAGCTTGCTAATATGTGATTTCCTTGTTTGCTGGTGCTCTGGGGTGCTGAGTTGCTCCCCCCACATCGTTAGTTGGTGTGGGGGTTCTCGCATTCTCTGCGTGGATATTTTTGCATAGGGTTTTTTACTGACCGCACAGATCCCTTGCTATTTTCTGCTATCTAGCGTTAGCGGGCCTCATTTGCTCAACCTGTTTCATCTCTGCGTTTGTCTTTTCCTCTTAACTCACCGTTATTATTTGTGGGGGGCTTCTATATCTCTGGGGTTATTTCTCTGAGGCAAGTGAGGTCTTTACTTTCTCTTAAGGGGTAGTCAGTTTCTCAGGCCGTGAAGAGACGTCTAGGATTTCAGGAAACGTTCCACGGCTGCCTATAGTGTTTGCGGTTAGGATTAGGTTTGCGGTCAGTCCAGTTACCACATCCCCAGAGCTCGTCCTATTATCTTCTACTTAGCTGGTTAGATTTGTGATCCTAAGCCACTGAGGATCATAACAGGAGGCTCTCTGTCGGAGAATGCAGGAGAAGCACCTGGTATCGAGTGCGTATCACCCACAGACCAATGGCTTGTGTGAACGCTTCAATGGTACCCTCAAACAGATGCTACGCATGCTGGTTGAGACACAAGGGCGCGACTGGGAGCGGTGCCTCCCACACCTGATGTTCGCTTACCGAGAGGTTCCGCAGGCCTCGACGGGGTTCTCCCCCTTCGAGCTCCTGTACGGCAGGCGAGTCCAGGGACCCCTTGGGTTGGTTAGAGAATCCTGGGAAGAGGAGCTGAACCCTTCCGAAGTGTCCATAGTGGAGTATGTCATGTTCTTCCGTGACAAGATGCAGACCTTAACGCAGTTGGTGCATGACAACATGACGGAGGCTCAGGCTGATCAGAAGCACTGGTACGACCAGAACGCCCGGGAGCGGACCTACCACGTGGGTCAGAAGGTGTGGGTGCTGGTCCCCGTACCAAAGGATAAGCTTCAGGCAGCCTGGGAGGGCCCGTACGTCGTCCACCAACAGCTCAACCCGGTCACCTACGTGGTCACGCTTGACCGCGCTCGGGGTAGGCGAAAGGCCTTTCACGTCAACATGATGAAGGCTCATCACGAACGTGAACCCTTCGTCCTACCGGTCTGCAGCTTACCCGAAGACAGGGAGGAAGACACCCTCCTGGACATGCTGGCCCAAGCCAAGGCTGGTGGGTCCATTGAGGACGTGGAGGTAAGCGCCTCGCTAACTGAACCACAGCGGTTGCAGTTGCAAACCACCCTGGAACCCTTCCGGGTCGTCTTCTCCAACCGACCTGGAAGGACTGAGTTAGCAGTCCACGAGGTGGACACCGGGAATCATGCCCCACTACGGCGAACACCCTATCGAATCTCCGACCAGGTGCAGCAGGTTATGCGCCAGGAGATCGATGAGATGTTACAGCTGGGGGTGATTCGACAGTCAAAAAGCGCGTGGGCCTCACCCGTAGTCCTCGTGCCAAAGAAGGACCGGACCACCCGGTTCTGTGTGGACTACAGGGGGCTCAATGCCATTACAGCCTCTGACACGCACCCAACGCTGCGCATCGAGGAGCTGCTTGAGAAGTTAGCTGGCGCAAAATACCTGACAATAATGGATCTGAGTCGAGGATACTGGCAGATTCCCCTGAGCCCCGAGGCGCAGGAGAAGTCCGCCTTTATCACACCCTTTGGACTGTACGAGTCCACGGTCATGCCCTTCGGCATGAAGAATGCCCCTGCCACTTTCCAGCGGATGGTCAACCTCCTGCTTCAGGGACTGGAGGAGTACGCCGTGGCGTATTTGGATGACATAGCCATCTTCAGTCCCTCCTGGAAGGAACCCCTGCAGCATCTCGAGGAGGTGCTCAGGCGAATTCACCGAGCAGGACTATCAAGCCGGGAAAGTGCCAGATGGGCATGAGGGAGGTCCACTACCTGGGGCACCGGGTAGGCGGAGGCACCCTAAAGCCAGAGCCTGAGAAAGTGGGAGCGATCGTGGACTGGCCCACTCCCAGGACCAAGAAACAGGTGATGTCCTTCCTGGGCACCGCAGGGTACTATAGGCGCTTCGTACAGCACTATAGTAGCCTGGCAAAACCCTTGACGGACCTCACCAGGAAGAAGCTGCCCCACATCGTCAACTGGACCGATGGCTGTGAGGGGGCCTTTCAGGCGTTGAAAACAGCACTGTGCAACGCCCCGGTGTTGAAATCAGTCGACAGCAGTCGACCGTTCTTGGTGCAGACCGACGCCAGCGAGTTTGGCGTTGGTGCTGTTCTCAGCCAGGTTGACTCGGAGGACCAAGAGCACCCCGTGTTGTACCTGAGCCGGAAACGTTTGCCGAGGGAAGTGGCCTACTCCACCATTGAGAAGGAGTGCCTGGCCATAGTCTGGGCCCTGCAGCGCTTGCAGCCCTACTTGTATGCCCGTGCCTTCACGGTGGTGACTGACCACAACCCTCTGTTCTGGCTAAACGCCATGTGTGGAACCAACGGCAGGTTGCTACGCTGGAGCCTTGCCCTTCAGCAGTTTGACTTCACCATTGAACACAAAACGGGCAGGGAGCATGGAAATGCAGATGGGCTGTCCTGCCGGGGTGAACCTGCTGAGGTGCGCATGGAGGATTACCGAAAGGTCCTGCCTCCGTAGCGCAGACCAAAAGGGGGAGGTGTCACGATGTATGAAATATAATATAAGTTGTAGTCTCTCATTGCCAGCACCTATAGGGTGGGCGTTGACCCCCCCCTTCACTTCAGGGTTTAGCTTTTCTTTTCAGTGGGTAACCTGAAGCTTGTGTGTGAGCAGGGTGTGGCTTTAACCTGCAGGTGACCAATCCTGCAAAGCCACCTATGGTCCCTCCCTTCTCGGTCAGGAATGTCTTTGTCTCCAGAGTCTCAAAACGTAAAGATCTCTGACCTCAGTGAATATAATTAACCAGCCCTTTAGTGATGCCCCGAGGCTAGAGTATATAAGTCTCTACTCTTAACCCAGCCCAGAGAGTCAGCAGAGTTTTTTGCCTGAGGAGCTGTACTATGCACTGGGACATCTGGGGTCTGCCTGCCAGGATGGTTTTGCCTGAATAACTGAGAACATGTGAGTTTTACCTTTCTTATTTAATCCCTGTTATTTTTATAATTACCTTGTACATTTTCAATTGTCTCATATTGTAACATCCTTATATGTCTTTTGTAAACACTGCCTTTTTGGAGTAAAATATATGATTTACTAGTTACCGTTCTCCTGTTCTAAAACGTACCTTGAGGGTATGTGCACACGCTGCGGATTTTGCTGCTGATCCGCAGCGGATTTGACGCTGCGGATCCGCAGCAGATTTCCCAAAGTTTACAGTACCATGTAAACCTATGGGAAAAAAAATCTGCTGTGCACATGCTGCGGAAAATTCCGCGCGGAAACGCAGCGGATTACATGTCAATAGGGCGACTAATCACCCTAGGTGCAGTACCCAATCTGACCTGAGAGAAAGAGGGGGCGCCAGAGAGCTGCAAGTTTCAAGTGGAACTGTAAGCGGGATATACATAAATCCCTGCAGTTCGTGGTATATCGAAGAGCAGTGGGACACCTAAAATAAGCCCCTGCTGTAAACTAAAAGGTCAGTAGCCTTGTGTGTGTTTTTCATCACATTGTAGCAGTGGAGGGATAACTAAGATAAGCCCCCCTGCACATGTGATAGCCGTCTGTTGGCCTAAAGTCACCCCAATCCGTGACATAGGTGTGACGGTCACGGTGTGAATCGTGACAAATTGGGTGCAGCGGTGTGGATTCATGACACTAGTGATGTTACAGTGAGGCAGTGCCATCCTAGTGAGAGGTAAGGTGGAGTTATGGGAGAAGCTAATGATGTCACAGTGAGGCAGTGATGTCATAGTAAGAGGTAAGGTGGAGTTATGGGAGAAGCAGTGATGTCACAGTGAGGCAGTGATGTCATAGTGAGAGGTAAGGTGGAGTTATGGGAGAAGCAATGATGTCACAGAGAGGCAGTGATGTCATAGTTAGAGGTAAGGTGGAGTTATGGGAGAAGCTAATGATGTCACAGGGAGGCAGTGATGTCATAGTGAAAGGTAAGGTGGAGTTATGAGAGAGGCTAGTGATGTCACAGGGAGGCAGTGATGTCATAGTGAGAGGTAAGGTTGAGTTATGGGAGAAGCCAGTGATGTCACAGTGAGGCAGTGATGTCATAGTGAGGTAAGATGGAGTTATGGGAGAAGCTAGTGATGTCACAGTGAGGCAGTGATGTCAGTGAGAGGTAAGGTGGCGTTATGAGAGAAGCAGTGATGTCACAGTGAGGCAGTGATGTCATAGTAAGAGGTAAGGTGGAGTTATGAGAGAGGCTAGTGATGTCACATGGAGGCAGTGATGTCACAGTGAGAGGTAAGGTGGAGTTATGGGAGAAGCAGTGATGTCACAGTGAGGCAGTGATGTCATAGTAAGAGGTAAGGTGGAGTTATGGGATAAGCAGTAATGTCACAGTGAGGCAGTAATGTCATACTGAGAGGTAAGGTGGAGTTATGAGAGAGGCTAGTGATGTCACAGGGAGGCAGTGATGTCATAGTGAGAGGTAAGGTGGAGTTATGGGAGAAGCTAGTGATGTCACAGTGAGGCAGTGATGTCATAGTGAGAGGTAAGGTGGCGTTATGAGAGAGGCTAGTGATGTCACATGGAGGCAGTGATGTCACAGTGAGAAGTAAGGTGGAGTTATGGGAGAAGCAGTGATGTCACAGTGAGGCAGTGATGTCATAGTAAGAGGTAAGGTGGAGTTATGAGAGAGGCTAGTGATGTCACATGGAGGCAGTGATGTCACAGTGAGAGGTAAGGTGGAGTTATGGGAGATGCAGTGATGTCACAGTGAGGCAGTGATGTCATAGTAAGAGGTAAGGTGGAGTTATGGGATAAGCAGTGATGTCACAGTGAGGCAGTAATGTCATACTGAGAGGTAAGGTGGAGTTATGAGAGAGGCTGGTGATGTCACAGGGAGGCAGTGATGTCATAGTGAGAGGTAAGGTGGCGTTATGAGAGAGGCTAGTGATGTCACATGGAGGCAGTGATGTCACAGTGAGAAGTAAGGTGGAGTTATGGGAGAAGCAGTGATGTCACAGTGAGGCAGTGATGTCATAGTAAGAGGTAAGGTGGAGTTATGAGAGAGGCTAGTGATGTCACATGGAGGCAGTGATGTCACAGTGAGAGGTAAGGTGGAGTTATGGGAGAAGCAGTGATGTCACAGTGAGGCAGTGATGTCATAGTGAGAGGTAAGGTGGAGTTATGAGAGAGGCTGGTGATGTCACAGGGAGGCAGTGATGTCATAGTGAGAGGTAAGGTGGAGCTATGGAAGAAGCTAGTGATGTCACAGTGAGGCAGTGATGTCATAATGAGAGGTAAGGTGGAGTTATGAGAGAAGCAGTGATGTCACAGTGAGGCAGTGATGTCATAGTGACAGGTAAGGTGGAGTTATGAGAGAGGCTAGTGATGTCACAGAGAGGCAGTGATGTCATAGTGAGAGGTAAGGTGGAGTTATGGGAGAAGCTAATGATGTCACAGGGAGGCAGTGATGTCATAGTGAGAGGTAAGGTGGAGTTATGAGAGAAGCTAGTGATGTCACAGTGAGGCATTGATGTCACAGTGAGAGGTAAGGTGAAGTTATGAGAGAAGCTAGTGATGTCACAGTGAGGCAGTTATGTCATAGTAAGAGGTAAGGTGGAGTTATGGGAGAAGCAGTGATGTCACAGGGAAGCAGTGATGTCATAGTGAGTTGGGGGCATTTGGGGGGAATTTTGGGACTGCCCAAATGCAGGATCTTACTTTAAAAAATGTGTCTGGCAATGTGACTGGGGTTGCTCAAGAGCCGGGGCCGACACCAGGGTTTCATATTTCACTTTAAAAGAATAACTGCTCTATTGGGTCACTAAGCTGAGAAAGGAAGTGATAGAGAAGTTGTTGGTGCCCTGTCCCTATAGGCATAGGGTATTAGATCTGGCCCATTTTCATGTCTTAATTGGGCATCTGGGAGTAGACAATACTCAAGAGAGGGTTCTTCAGATGTTCTATTGGCCTGGGTGTCACCGAGACATTGTTAATTTCTGCCAATCCTGCCCTACCTGTCAGCTAACTGCTCCCGATTCGTATTTCCACAGTCCCCTAGTGCCGTTGCCCATATTGCTCCCATTTGATCAGATTGCCATGGATCTGGTCGGGCCCTTAGTTAAGTTCGCCAGGGGTCATCAATACATCCTGATGGTAATGGATTATGCAACACGGTACCCAGAGTTAGTGCCATTGAGAAACTCCTCCGCCAGTAGTATAGCGCTGGTTCATATTTTCTCCCAGACGAGCCTGCCAAAGGAGATCCTGAAGGACCAAGGGACACCGTTCATGTCCAAGGTAAAGAGGGAGTTGTATAAGGCCCTCCAGATTACCCAACTTTTGACGTTGTTGTACCATCCGCAGATGGACCGCCTGGTGGGGAGGTTCATTAAGACCTTGAAATCAATGCTGAAGTAGGTCGTGGAGAACGATGGCCGAGACTGGGATTACTCGCTACCATACCTACTGTTCTTCATTAGAGAAGTTCTACAGGCCTCCATGGAGTTCTCACCGTTTGAGCTGCTATATGGACGGCACCCTTGAGGACTTCTGGACGTTGCAAAGGAGACTTGGGAAGCGGAGGTGGCCCAAATGCAGGACAGGATCGCGACAGTGATGCTGATTGTCAAGAAAAGCCTTCATCAAGCACAAGAGGCCCAGGCGAAGGTCTACAGCTGGTCGGCAAGAATGAGACTGAGTGTTGGTGTTGATCCCCACAATGGAAAGTAAGTTCCTGGCAACGTGGCAAGGGCCACACAAGGTGGTCAAAAAGCTGAGTGATGTCAATTACAAGGTCCACCAACCACGGAGAAGGAAGCCGTACCAAGTGCACCAACTTGTAGCTTCCACCGGTTGCCTGTCTTGCCATAGATTGAGCAGGTTGATACATGCCTGGGAGCCAGTACTGAAGCCAGGGTCGAAGATGTCACAATGGCAGAAACACTGTCACCGGCCCAGGAACAACAGTGCCGTGAGCTGCTTCAGCGGAAACGGGACCTGTTTACGGAGTTCCCAGGTTGTACGCAGGTTGTGGAGCACGAAACCCCGACTGGACCGCATGTGAGAGTGAACTAAAAGCCATATCGGATTCCCGAAGCCCACCGCAAGGTGATCTCCAAGGAGGTAAGGGGAATGTTGAACCTGGAGAAGTCAAAGCGCTGCTGGTCCAGCACAATTATCCTTGTGCGAAAGCCGGATGGAGAGTGGCGCTTCTGTAACAACTACAGAAAACTAAATAAGGTGTCCAAGTTTGACATGTATCCGATGTCCTGGGTCGATTAGCTCATTGAGAGGCTAGGGCCAACCAGTTCACCACTCAGGACATAACAAAAGGATACTGGCAAATTCTCTTGTCCCCAAGTGCCAAGAAGAAGACGGCCTTCTCTACACCTAATGGCTGCTTCCAGTATACCAGAATGCCATATGGACTACAAGGAGCCCCAGCTACCTTCCAAAGGACCATGGACCGGATCCTAGCCCCTCGCAAAAAGTACACCGTCACTTATTTGGATGACATTGTGATCTTTAGACCGGATTGAGGAAGACACCTGCAGAAGGTCCAGGAGGTACTGGATGCACTGAGGAAGGCAGGGTTTACCATAAACCAAAAGAAGTGCGCTCGGGGGAAAAGAGGCAAAATAATGAGGCTACACTGTCGGGAGGGGCGAGATAAGGCCGCAAGTAAACAAGGTGGAGGCAATACAATAGTGGCAACAACCGATCTCCAAAAAGCCGGTCAGGGCATTTCTGGGAATTGTGGAATACTATCGGTGATTTATCCTGAATTTTGCCATGATAGCCGCCCCCCTGACTGATCTTCTAAGGGCACAAAGTCGCCATTGGTCTACTGGTCCTCTGAGATGGCATTCCAGGAGTTGAAGCTCACCCTGTGCAGACAGACGGGCTTGGTCGCATCGGATTTCACTAAGGAGTTCATGCTCCAGAAGGATACCTCCGACGTCTGGGTGTGAGTTGTTTTGTCCCAGAAGATAGGTACATGACTAGATGTTTGTCCCCAATCCTCCTCCTGTGAGAACTAGAAAAAGAGTGCTTGGCCATCAAGTGGGCAATCGACACCCTGAGATACTACCTGGTAGGCAGAAAATTCAGGCTGGTCTCAGATCATGCGCCCGGGAAGAATGGGGAAGAAGGGGAAGAATGCCCGGTTGACTAGATGGTTTTTAGCGCTCCAGGACTTTTTAGTTTTCATGTCGAGCACAGGTTACGTAAGTTGCAAACAAACGCAGATGCTCTGTCCAGGCTCTCCTGCTTAGCTAGTGAAGGTGCCAAACCACTCGGCTTTGAGCAGAAGGGGGAATATGTGACAAAGTCACTGGTAAAGTGCTGGAGGAGAGACATGTTTCACTTCGCCTAATGGCGTCAGTGATATAAAACCCAGGGGTTTTCTTCCAGCACACTAAGTACAGTGAGGGGTTGCAGCTAATTTGTTTAATCGGCTGAGTTTTATGTGGACATCCATAGAGCGGGTGGGAGGATGTCCACCTTATTTCCACCCCAGGGTGTGGTCTGGAGCTTAAGTAGCTGGCCTCCAAAGGCAGCAGTGTTAAATGTCTGGAGACAAACACTCCAGAGAAGTGTTTGTGTGTTTTGCTAATACCGAAACTGTGGGTCTTGCTAACAATAAGCGGGCTGATCCCTGCTAATACAGTGAAGGAAATAAGTATTTGATCCCTTGCTGATTTTGTAAGTTTGCCCACTGACAAAGACATGAACAGTCTGTAATTTTAAGGGTAGGTTAATTTTAACATTGAGAGATAGAATATAAAAAATAAAATTCAGAAAATCACGTTGTATCTATAATATAACGCTGGGAGCGTCACTCTGTCCGAAGCCTCTATAGACTGCGCAAGCGCAAGCGCCGGCGCAGTCTGGACCGCACAGAGCGACGCTCCCAGGAGATCGCGGTATGCGTAAGCGCTGAACGCACACCGCGATCTCCACCGGACAAGCAGGGACGAGCCAGGAGGCGGAGGGTGAGTATACTTACCTGACCCGTTCCACCGACGCGCTTCCGGGCCGTGACTGTCCCCCTGCTCCCGGAATCGGCGCCTGCGCAGTCCGCGCTTTCCGGCGCCATTTTCTTGAAGACACATTGCAGTGTCTTCAAGAAAATGGCGCCGGAAAGCGCGGACTGCGCAGGCGCCGACTCCGGGAGCAGGACCAAGAAAATGGCCGCACCCAGCACAGCCGCCGCGCCCAGCACAGCCACGCACAGCCGCCCACAGCAACGCACAGCCGCCCACAGCAACGCACAGCCGACCATAGCCACGCACAGCCACCCATAGCCACGCACAGCCGCCGCACCCAGCACAGCCGACCACAGCCACGCACAGCCGCCGCACCCAGCACAGCCGACCACAGCCGCCGCACCCAGCACAGCCGCCCACAGCCACGCACAGCCGCCCACAGCCACGCACAGCCGCCCACAGCCACGCACAGCCGCACCCAGCACAGCCGACCACAGCCACGCACAGCCGCCGCACCCAGCACAGCCGACCACAGCCGCCGCACCCAGCACAGCCGCCCACAGCCACGCACAGCCACCCATAGCCACGCACAGCCGCCGCACCCAGCACAGCCGACCACAGCCACGCACAGCCGCCGCACCCAGCACAGCCGCCCACAGCCACGCACAGCCGCCGCACCCAGCACAGCCGACCACAGCCGCCGCACCCAGCACAGCCGCCCACAGCCACGCACAGCCGCCCACAGCCACGCACAGCCGCCCACAGCCACGCACAGCCGCACCCAGCACAGCCGACCACAGCCACGCACAGCCGCCGCACCCAGCACAGCCGCCCACAGCCACGTACAGCCACCCATAGCCACGCACAGCCGCCGCACCCAGCACAGCCGACCACAGCCGCCGCACCCAGCACAGCCGCCCACAGCCACGCACAGCCGCCGCACCCAGCACAGCCGACCACAGCCGCCGCACCCAGCACAGCCGCCCACAGCCACGCACAGCCGCCCACAGCCACGCACAGCCGCCCACAGCCACGCACAGCCACACCCAGCACAGCCGACCACAGCCACGCACAGCCGCCGCACCCAGCACAGCCGCCCACAGCCACGTACAGCCACCCATAGCCACGCACAGCCGCCGCACCCAGCACAGCCGACCACAGCCGCCGCACCCAGCACAGCCGCCCACAGCCACGCACAGCCCACAGCCACGCACAGCCGCCGCACCCAGCACAGCCACCCACAGCCGCCGCACCCAGCACATCCGCCGCACCCAGCACAGCCATGCACAGCCGCCACAGCCACGCACAGCCGCCTACAGCCACGCACAGCCTCCCACAGCCACGCACAGCCGCCCACAGCCACGGACAGCCGCCGCACCCAGCACAGCCGCCGCACCCAGCACAGCCACGCACAGCCGCCCACAGCCACGGACAGCCGCCGCACCCAGCACAGCCGCCGCACCCAGCACAGCCGCCGCACCCAGCACAGCCACGCACAGCCGCCCACAGCCACGCACAGCCGCCGCACCCAGCACAGCCACGCACAGCCGCCCACAGCCGCCGCACCCAGCACAGCCGCCCACAGCCACGCACAACCGCTGCACCCAGCACAGCCACCCACAGCCGCCGCACGCAGCACAGCCGCCGCACCCAGCACATCCGCCGCACCCAGCACAGCCGCCGCACCCAGCACAGCCACGCACAGCCGCCACAGCCATGCACAGCCTCCGCACCCAGCACAGCCACGCACAGCCGCCTACAGCCACGGACAGCCGCCGCACCCAGCACAGCCACCGCACCCACAGCACAGCCGCCCACAGCCACGCACAGCCGCCGCACCCAGCACAGCCTCCCACAGCCACGCACAGCCGCCTACAGCCACGCACAGCCGCTGCACCCAGCACAGCCGCTGCACCCAGCACAGCCACCGCACCCAGCACAGCCGTCCACAGCTGCCGCACCCAGCACAGCCGCCCGCACCCAGCACAGCCACGTCACATACAGCCGCCCGCACTCAGCACAGCCACATACAGCCGCCCGCACTCAGCACAGCCGCCCGCACTCAGCACAGCCGCCCGCACTGATGGGGGCGCAGGATGGAGCAGCACGTGATAGGATGGGGGCGCAGGATGGGAGCACATGACAGGATGGGGATGAGGATGGAGCAGCACATGACACGGTGGAGCAGCACATGACAGGATGGGGGCGCAGGATGGAGCAGCACATGACACGGTGGAGCAGCACATGACCGGATGGGGATGCAGGATGGAGCAGCACATGACACGGTGGAGCAGCACATGACAGGATGGGGGCGCAGGATGGAGCAGCACATGACACGGTGGAGCAGCACATGACAGGATGGGGGCGCAGGATGGAGCAGCATATGACAGGATAGGAGCAGCACATACCAGGATGGAGACCATATTCCAATATAAATGCTCGCCACCCGGGCGTAGAACGGGTTCAATAGCTAGTAAATTATATAAATATATTTGCATTTTGCAGTGAGAAATAAGTATTTGATCCCCTACCAACCATTAAGAGTTCTGGCTCCTACAGACCAGTTAGACGCTCCTAATCAACTCGTTACCTACATTAAAGACAGCTGTCTTATATGGTCACCTTTATATAAGACTCCTGTCCACAGACTCAATTAATCAGTCAGACTCTAACCTCTTCAACATGGGCAAGACCAAAGAGCTTTATAAGGATGTCAGGGACAAGATCATAGACCTGCACAAAGTTGGAATGGGCTACAAAACCATAAGTAAGACGCTGGGTGAGAAGAAGACAACTGTTGGTGCAATAATAAGAAAATGGAAGAAATACCATGCAAAATCTCACCTCGTGGAGTATCCTTGATCATGAGGAAGGTGAGAGATCAGCCTAAAACTACACGGGGGGGGGGGGGGAACTTGTTAATGATCTCAAGGCAGCTGGGAGCACAGTCACCAAGAAAACCATTGGTAACAACATTACGCCGTAAATATGTAAAATCCTCCATTGCCCGCAAGGTCCCCCTGCTCAAGAAGGCACATGTGCAGGCCCGTCTGAAGTTTGCCAATGAACACCGGGATGTTTCTGTGAGTGATTGGGAGAAGGTGCTGTGGTCAGATGAGACAAAAATTTGCCAACAAGGGTTTTGCCATCAAGTATTAAGTCTTGTTTACCAGGGGGATCAAATACTTATTTCTCACTGCAAAATGCAATTGTGGTCTGGGGCTTAACCTGAACCATGGGTCTTGCTAATCCTGAGCAGACTCCCACTAATACAAGGACTGTGCTATGTGCTGCCATTTTGTTTTGCCCAGAGAGCCGTGTTTACTTTGTGCTTCACTTTGGTTTGTGCCGCTTCTAATAAACCAAGGACATTCCTAAAGCAACAGTGTTTCTGGGTCTACCTCTGTGTACACCCGCGTGAGCCGATCTATCACAACTGATACAAGTTCTGGACTGAAGATAGAATGTAGCAATCCGGACATGACAGTTTTGTCCCAATATCTTTAGGTTGCAGACGATTGTCTAGACTGGATCTAATTGTAACAAAACCGTCATGTGTAACAAATATAATGCCAAGATTGTCTCACAACCTTTAATGCTTCTATTCACTGGCTGCAAGCAGAAATCTTAGAAATGCTGAGAGATGAGAAAATATAACTGTAGTTTTATAAGCTGCCAACTTACACGAGAAGTGAAGATATTGCTGAGATGAGAGGTACTTTATGCTTCATGCCTCGGCCGTTCCACTGAACTGAAAGCATGCAGGGCGTATACTGTACACTCCAGGGGACTGTCATATTATATTTTACTTCTGCCTCCAACTACAACTCCTATCATTCTGTTCTACCTACATACCACACCTTTTGGCAGCTCCATCTGCTCCAGCTTCTGCTCATTATCCTTCTCCTCCCACTTTGTTTCTTGCAGTTTACAGCAGCGTCTTGTGTTTTTTTCTGTAGAAGCTGCAGGATGCTTTAGAAAAAAAAATTAACATAAATTCTATCTGAAAGGCGACAACAACAATATTCATAACTACCAAGTCCTCCGTCACAGTAGAGAAAATGATACTGTGAAACTCTAAAGGAATGCGACCAATCCCATGTAAATATATAGTACCACACAGCAGAGGGTTTGTTACAATGTGTGCAGGCAATCCTGTGTGTGCTATACCAAGACATTATAACAAACCCTCCGCTGGGGTCATAACATGTTACAAATGATACACTGAGTAAGAAAGGTGGAGTCAGTCAGCAGGCAGGATGGTGTCAGTCAGCAGGCAGGATGGTGTCAGTCAGCAGGCAGGATGCAGAAATCGTTTCAACCTCTCATTCTGCTCTGGATTTTGATATAAAAAGAAGCCTTCATCACCTTCCACAATAATATAATGGTTTCTCTGTTTATTTGCTATGTGTCAAGTCCAACTGTCACATAACTGCATTCTTCTGACAACTCATGTGCACATGTAAAGAGAAATGACTCAAGAAGGGTGTCAGACACTTATGTGGGCAGACAATGGAGATTTCAGGTGCTGTGATGTGTACTAATGGCTGCATGGAGCAATGGAGAGGAGGCCAGATACACGGGGACAAGTTGAGATTCCTTAAAACGTCAGTGTATTCGAATATCCTGAAAATAAGACAACATGTTGTTCTTGTCCTGCAGCCGACGACGTGCATGAGATGGGGCGCAACGAGGACCTGAGCATCAAGGAAGACAGTTTGGACATGGTGCTGCCACACAATGTGGTGAGTACCGCAGAAACCTCACAAGTTCACAGTAATCAGCTCCCCCACTGCATGACCACAGCAAGGAGGCTTATGTCATGATCCAGGCCAGATTTTGTATCCTGTCTCTCGTTCCCGGTCTGATCATGTCAAGGGTTAACTTTTCTCTGCCTCGTTCTGGCGTTAGGTCGCTATTTCTCTCCACTGCATCCTGCAGGCGTTGTCAGTTATAGTTTCTGCCTATGGCGTGTGTAGCTGACTCTATGTACCCTGATTCGTCCTGCTGCTTTTGCTGACTGAACCCGTGTCTGTTAGTTTATTCCCCTCTTCCCGTCCCGACTCTATGTTCCCCTTTCGTGTTTGGATTCCCTGGTACCTGACTTGGCTTGGACCCTGACTTGTGGTTTGTCTCTTGTCTTTGGCATATCTGCTCATGACCGGTATTGACTCATTTGGCTTGTTTCTGACTCTGTGCTTGGTTATTCCCTTTGGTATTGCGCTACAGACTAATATCGACCCGGCTTGTTTTACTATTTGCGCTGCTAACTAGTGGTGGCCTCGCTGCTGCGCTGCAGGTCTGCTCCTGCTGTGTGCAGTCCTCCCTCCACTCTATTGCCATCTAGTGGAGCTGCATCTACCTGCATAGCAGCAGCGTGACAGCTTATGAGTGGGTTATCAAATGGATTCCGACCTGTGCAGTGTATGGGGGGAGAAATGTGTGTGCCTGGAGATGGTGCTTTTATACAGCAGGCAATCTGAACAAGCAGAGCTGCAGTGTAACGCATGGGAAGTATGCAGAGCAGCAGCCTCTGATGCGATAGGAGGTGGTGGTCTTCAGACTCTTCCATACACAATACCAATAAGCTGCAGTCAGCAATCAGAGCTTAAATGCCGCCGGAGCTGAACATCCACCTTGTTTGGCGTCGATCACTGATTTTACCTGATGTCCTTCTGTGTTTTTCAGAAAGTGGAAGCTCCGGAGGAGGAGATGAGCGACACCTTGGGCACGTTTGATATAGAGCAGATGCGCTCGCTCCTGGATTATAAGGTATCGATGGGTTTTGTTTGCTTTCATAAAACTAGAATCACAAAACAGAAAACCAGTAGAATACGCCATGTCCTGCGGATGGCGCCGGTACCGTGACAGGGCTCATCCATGAGGATAATCAGAGTGGTGACCGGCTGCAGGGCCCCGTGTGATGCTGCTGGGTGGCGACCGGCTGCGGGGCCCATGTGATGCTGCTGGGTGGTGAGCGGCTGCGGGGCCCCATGTGATGCTGCTGGGTGGTGACCGGCTGCGGAGCCCCGTGTGATGCTGCTGGGTGGTGACCTGCTGCGGGGCCCCATGTGATGCTGCTGGGTGGTGAGCGGCTGCGGGGCCCATGTGATGCTGCTGGGTGGTGAGCGGCTGCGGGGCCCCATGTGATGCTGCTGGGTGGTGACAGGCTGCGGAGCCCCGTGTGATGCTGCTAGGTGGTGACCTGCTGCGGGGCCCCATGTGATGCTGCTGGGTGGTGACCGGCTGCGGAGCCCCGTGTGATGCTGCTGGGTGGTGACCTGCTGCGGGGCCCATGTGATGCTGCTGGGTGGTGAGCGGCTGCGGGGCCCCATGTGATGCTGCTGGGTGGTGACCGGCTGCGGAGCCCCGTGTGATGCTGCTGGGTGGCGACCAGCTGCGGGGCCCCGTGTGATGCTGCTGGGTGGTGACCGGCTGCGGAGCCCCGTGTGATGCTGCTGGGTGGCGACCAGCTGCGGGGCCCCATGTGATGCTGCTGGGTGGTGACCTGCTGCGGGGCCCATGTGATGCTGCTGGGTGGTGAGCGGCTGCGGGGCCCCGTGTGATGCTGCTGGGTGGTGACCGGCTGCGGAGCCCCGTGTGATGCTGCTGGGTGGCGACCAGCTGCGGGGCCCCATGTGATGCTGCTGGGTGGCGACCAGCTGCGGGGCCCCGTGTGATGCTGTGGCTCCTCTCAGGCACATTGGCCATACACAAGACCAGTGGTGAGTGGTCGGGAACATCGATGACGCTGAGTCCACGGCTCCTCCGTGTGTTATTATAACAAAATCCATAGATATTCCTCTTACATGGGATTCCACATTTGTGACTCTTTGTATTCTCTTTATATATTACTTTGCTGCTCTTTCTTCTATATTTCTAGATGATTAAATGTAAATTCTTACTATTTTCTTCCTGGTGCAGTGAGAAATATTTCAGCTCCATGGCTCCGTTACATATTTATTTTTTGTAGGGTGCTGGTGTATAAATCTAATTAGTTCTTACTGTATGTTATCAAATACTATGACGCCTTGTTGTTGATTTTTATATCTCAGTTGTGAATTTCTTCTTATTTGTTATTGTTACTTTACAAGAAGGTTAAAACCTAGATGTGACTGATACAAATGAATGGGAGATAATCTCCTGCTGCAGACTGAACAGAGAGGGGGAAGCTCCTGCTGCAGACTGGACAGAGAGGGGGAGGCTCCTGCTGCAGACTGGAAAGAGGGGGGGAGGCTCCTGCTGCAGACTAGACAGAGGGGGGGGAGGCTCCTGCTGCAGACTGGACAGTGAGGGGGAGGCTCCTGCTGCAGAATGGACAGAGAGGGGGAGGCTCCTGCTGAAGACTGGACAGAGAGGGGGAGGCTCCTGCTGAAGACTGGACAGAGAGGGGGGAGGCTCCTGCTGCAGACTGGACAGTGAGGGGGAGGCTCCTGCTGCAGACTGGACAGAGAGGGGGAGGCTCCTGCCTGCTGCAGACTGGACAGAGAGGGGGAGGCTCCTGCTGAAGACTGGACAGAGAGGGGGGAAGCTCCTGCTGCAGACTGGACAGTGAGGGTGAGGCTCCTGCTGCAGACTGGACAGAGAGGGGGAGGCTCCTGCTGCAGACTGGACAGAGAGGGGGAGGCTCCTGCCTGCTGCAGACTGGACAGAGAGGGGGAGGCTCCTGCTGAAGACTGGACAGAGAGGGGGAAGCTCCTGCTGCAGACTGGACAGTGAGGGGGAGGCTCCTGCTGCAGACTGGACAGAGAGGGGGAGGCTCCTGCTGCAGACTGGACAGAGAGGGGGAGGCTCCTGCTGAAGACTGGACAGAGAGGGGGGAGGCTCCTGCTGCAGACTGGACAGAGGGGGGGAGGCTCCTGCTGCAGACTGGACAGTGAGGGGGAGGCTCCTGCTGCAGACTGGAGAGAGAGGGGGAGGCTCCTGCTGCAGACTGGAGAGAGAGGGGGAGAATCCTGCTGCAGACTGGAGAGAGAGGGGGAGGATCCTGCTGCAGACTGGACAGAGATGGGGAGGATCCTGCTGCAGACTGGACAGAGGGAGTAAGCTCCTTCTGCAGATTGGACAGAGAGGGGGAGGCTCCTGTTGCAGACAGGACAGAGGGGGAGGCTCCTGCTGCAGACTGGACAGAGAGGGGGAGGCTCCTGCTGCAGACTGGACAGAGGGGGTGGCTCCTGCTGCAGACTGGACAGAGAGTAGGCTCCTGCTGTGGCATAGGCTCCTGCTGCACACTGGACAGAGGGAAGGTGCTCCTGCTGCAGACTGGACAGAGGGGGAGGCTCCTGCTGCAGACTGGACAGAGGAGGAGGCTCCTGCTGCAGACTGGATAGAGGAGGAGGCTCCTGCTGCAGACTGGACAGAGGAGGAGGCTCCTGCCGCAGACTGGACAGATGGGGAGGATCCTGCTGCAGACTGGACAGAGGGAGTAAGCTCCTGCTGCAGACTGGACAGAGAGGGGGAGGCTCCTGCTGCAGACTGGACAGAGGGGGTGGCTCCTGCTGCAGACTGGACAGAGAGAGTAAGCTCCTGCTGTGGCATAGGCTCCTGCTGCACACTGGACAGAGGGAAGGTGCTCCTGCTGCAGACTGGACAGAGGGGGAGGCTCCTGCTGCAGACTGGACAGAGGAAGAGGCTCCTGCTGCAGACTGGACAGAGGAGGCGGCTCCTGCTGCAGACTGGACAGAGGAGGCGGCTCCTGCTGCAGACTGGACAGCGGAGGAGGCTCCTGCTGCAGACTGGACAGGAGGAGGCGGCTCCTGCTGCAGAATGGACAGAGGTGGAGGCTCCTGCTGCAGACTGGACAGAGGAGGAGGCTCCTGCTGCAGACTGGACAGAGGAGGAGGCTCCTGCTGTAGATTGGACAGAGGAGGAGGCTCCTGCTGCAGATTGGACAGAGGGGGAGGCTGCTGCTGCGGACTGGACAGAGGGCGTAGGTTCCTGCTGCAGACTGGACAGAGGGGTGGAGAGATATAAATATGTAACAAAGGAAGAGCTGCCAAGTCGTATTGGGTGAAAAGTGTCACCTCCTGGCCGCCTTGCTTTCACCAGTATAAATATCAGGTAGATGACTGTAACCCGGTATTAACTGCTTCTCTGAAGGTCACGTCACCTGCCTGTTAATATCACATGGATAGGACGGTAAATAACAGTGGTCCGGCCGCGTTACTGCCGACCGCCATCAATCCCCACCTAAATCACTCTACAGCCCGGATTCCCTGCAGGCAGCCTGAGACATGGAAGGAGGATTCTCGGAAAGACTTTACCACTTGTGATTTTATAGCTGAGATTATGGGATTAGGATACAGTAACGAGGTTTATATTTACGATTTCCTCTGCCGCTTTTAAGGCTTTAATTAAGGTGTAATTCTGTTTTTACAACATCTCTGTGTAAAGCGGAGAGTAATGATGATATTTTGCTTTGCTTAATGTGTACTGATGCACATTTTATACTCCAAACACATCCGGATCTGCCAGCACAGTCCTGATTGCTGCTTTTCGAAACAGGCATTAGCGCCACTGTCTGACATATGACCGAACAGCTGGTCACCTAAACTCCCACAATGCACTGCACTGGTGACTAGAAAGCAGCTGCAACGTGAATGCAGCTCTGGAGGTGTTTAGAGTGTAAAACAGAGTGGATGTTATATTGTAACCAGTGCATCTGATCACTACTGGGGGCTCTAAGGGTATGTATACATGGCAGCTTTGTCAGGTACCATGGGGAAAATAAGTATTTGTTACACTGCCGATTTTGCACGTTTTCCCACCTACAAAGAATGGAGAGATCTGTAATGTTTATCGTACGTAACTTCACCTGTGAGAGACAGAATCGAAAAATAAAAAAAAGTCACATTGTAAGATTGTTACATAATTAAATTGCATTTTATTGCATAAAATAAGTATTTGATCACCGACCAACCAGCAAGAATTCTGGCTCTCACAGACCTGTTTGTTTTCTGAAAGAAGCCTCCTACTCTGCACTCATTACCTGTATTAATTGCAACTGTCCACACACTCGATCACACACCAACCTCTCCACCATGGCCAAGACCAAAGAGCTGTCTGAGGACACCAGGGACAAAATTTTACCAGTGACTTCGTCACAATAACCTGCACAAGGCTGGGATGGGCTACAGGACAATAGGCAACCTGTGTTTAATTATTTTTGTAATACAAGTTGAGTGTGATTCATCAGCACTAAATAGTCTAAGTTAGTGAAGTGAGAAAAATATAGGCATAAATTAAATTTATGGGATCAAATAACTAAAAATTGTCATGTGCATATGTATTCATCCCTATTGCGATAAAGCACCTAAGAATTTCTGGTGCCAGCAACTCCCTTCATAAGTCCATGCTTAGTGACAGATTGCACACAGGGGGACGTCCTAAGTGTCACATTGTGTCTGTATATACTGTACACTTTACCTTCTCTGAAAGGCCAGAGAGGCTGCAACACTATTTACAATAGTCACCACTAACCAAGAAGACCAAGCAGATCTCCAAACACCACCATGAAGACCAAGGAGATCTCCAAACACCACCATGAAGACCAAGGAGATCTCCAAACACCACCATGAAGACCATGGAGATCTCCAAATACCACCACGAAGACCAAGCAGACCTCCAAACACCACAACGAAGACCAAGCAGACCTCCAAACACCACAACGAAGACCAAGGAGATCGCCAAACACCACAACAAAGACCAAAGAGATCTCCAAACAACACCATGAAGACCAAAGAGATCTACAAACCAGTCAGGGACACATTTGTTGAGAACTACAAGTCAGGGTAGGATTACAAAAAAATCTCCCAATCTTTGATGATCCCCTGGAGCACCATCAAATCCATCATCATCAAATGGAAAGAACACGGTCCCACAACAAACCTGCCAAGAGAGTGCGTCCACCAAGACTCTCAGCCTGGGCAAGGAGGACATTAATCAGATAGGCCGCACAGAAACCAAAGGTAACCCTCAAGGAGCTGCATAGTTCCCAAGCAGAGACTGGAGTATCTCTCCATACGACCACAATAAGCCGTACATTCTATAGAGGTGGCCTTTATGGAAGAATGGGCAGAGCAAAGCCTTTACTTACACACAAAAATTGTAAGACTTGTTTTGAGTTTGCCAAAAGCCATGTGGGAGACTCCCCAAATGTATGGAGGAAGGGGCTGTGGCCAGATGAGAACAAAATTTAACTTTTTAGTCACCAAGGTAACCGCTATGTCTGGCGCCAAACCAGCACAGCTCATCACCCGAAGAACACCATTCCCACAGTGAAACATGGTGGTGGCAGCATCATGATGTTGGGATGTTTTTCCGCAGCAGGGAAAGGAAAATTGGTCTGAACCGAGAGGAAGATGGATGGTGTGAAATACAGGGATATTCTTGAGCAAAACCTGTTTCAGACTGTCAGTGATTTCTGACTGTGACGGAGGTTCACCTTCCAACAAGACAATGACCCAAAGCATACTGCTAAAGCAACACTCAAGCGGTGTAAGGGCAAACGGAAAAAAGTTTTAGAGAGACCTAGTCAAAGCCCAGACCAGAGGAAACCTCTAACTTGAAGGAGCTGGAGCAGTTTCGCCTTGAGGAATGGGCAAAAATCTCAGTGGCAACATGTGGAAAGCTAATACCGACTTATCCAAAGTGACTTGCAATTGTAATTGCCGCAAAAGGAGACTCTACAAAGTACTGACTTTAAGGGGGTGAATAGTTATGCACACTGAAGTGAAGACAAAGTAAACCAGTTGTCAGCATGTTCTTTACAGGAACTGATGCAAACCCGCAAAAAAAACCGTGAAATTCCAGAGTGTGTGGTAGCAAAACACAAAAAATCCCAAGGGGGTTGAATACTTTTGTAAGCCATTGTATATTGAATTTAAAAATAAATGCTGCCAGCAAAGCGGTCACAAAAGACATCCTGACTGATATTAAAAAAATGCCTTAGGGAACACAAATGCATCTTGTGCTTTAGAACCAATGCGGGCACATTCCGCTATAGGAGGCGCACAGTTCGGTCTTCAAGTTAGTCTAAAACTTAGATGGCTACAATTTATGAAAAAGGAGTTTTCTTGCACAGATGGCGCCCCCCCATCACTATATTTTCCCACTGGGGGGACGGAGAGGCTTGTAATAGGAATGACTTGCTGCTCATGTTCTATATTGTCATGCAGGAGTTCCGCTAAACCCATTAGTGTGGCACATGTGGGTTCACATCATACAATGACACTTTATTACTTGCCATTAAAAAGTAGGGCTCTCATTTAAAGGCTTCGTCACAAAACCAATTTTTCAGTCCAATTTAGACTAACAGTTTTAGAATCTGAAACATTAGAAAGTCGGATTCCGAAAACAAAAATATTGTAGCAAACGCCATTGGATTCCGACGTCAGGGTGAAAAATGCAGAATAAATCAGTGGAGACAAAATGATCATCTCCATGACGTGTATCTCCCAAAAACATTGAATCTGGTCCACAGATTTTTTTCAAATATCCTTCTTGTTGGTTTATTTCTGTGATTTGGGATATTAAAGAAAAGCTGATAAAAATCTTACATCCAGAATGGATACAAAATGTATGTAGTAACAATCCAAAAATGGACACACGGACATAGATGAAAAACTCTGAGCGATGTCAAATCACAAGATGCCAACTGCAACGGCGCGACTATTGTCATCTTGGCTCTTAGTTTTCCAGCTAAATCTAAACACCCGTGATAAATCCGAGTCCTCCAATCGTTTGTAAATATTGACCATCCCCAGCCCTTTTTGCTATTTTCTAAAAGTCTTTATTCTGCAAAACTGTATGTTCAGACTTTAGAGGACAAGACTTAATGCTGCGGTGGCCTTCTGGTAGCTGGATGTGGGTTTGGGCAGGGCGCGGCGTTCCTGGGCTGCTGGACGCTTCTTTGATGAAATGTCTACATAATGAGCGTTAAGGGAGAATCTGTTTTCATTCTTTGTTAAACCAAGTGAAATGGATGCCATGGTAACCGCAGCGAGAGATTTGTGCTGCCAGGCTGCTGACGGGTTGGTGAAATCTCTTCTGTAATGTCACCATGTGTGCCCGGACCCTCATCGTGATATGTCAGCGACCCCAACAGTCAGTCATTACAGGTCCAGATATCAATGGAGCAGAAACATAATATCTGTACACGATCCATCGCATATATGACTCTTGTTATCTGCTCATGATCCATCATAAAACTATCAAAGAAACGCCATTCCATAGATAACTCCTCAATAAACCTACATGAGGCCATGCACGCCTCCAATAGGAACTGGGGAAAGAAGATACTACTATAATACTGCTCCTATGTACAAGAATATAACTACTATAATACTGCCCCTATGTACAAGAATATAACTACTATAATACTGCTCCTATGTACAAGAATATAACTACTATAATACTGCCCTTATGTACAGGAATATAACTACTATAATACTGTTCCTATGTACAAGAATATAACTACTATAATACTGACCCCTATGTACAAGAATATAACTGCTATAATACTGCCCCTATGTAAGAGAATATAACTACTATAATACTGCCTCTATGTACAAGAATATAACTACTATAATACTGCCCCTATGTACAAGAATATAACTACTATAACACTGCCCCTATGTACAAGAATATAACTACTATAATACTGCTCCTCTGTACAAGAATATAACTACTATAATACTGCTCCTATGTATGAGAATATAACGACTATAATACTGCCCCCTATGTACAAGAATATAACTACTATAATACTGCCCCCTATGTACAAGAATATAACCACTATAATACTTCCCCTATGTACAAGAATATAACTACTATAATACTGCTCCTATGTACAAGAATATAACTACTATATTACTACTCCTATGTATGAGAATATAATTACTATAATACTGCTCCCTATATACAAAAATACAACTACTATAATACTGCTCCTATGTACAAGAATATAACTACTATATTACTGCCCCCTATGTACAAGAATATAACTACTGTAATACTGCTCCTCTATACAAGAATATAACTACTATATTACTGCTCCTATGTATGAGAATATAACTACTATAATACTGCTCCCTATATTCAAGAATACAACTACTATAATACTGCTCCTATGTACAAGAATATAACTACTATATTACTGCCCCCTATGTACAAGAATATAACTACTATAATACTGCCCCTATGTACAAGAATATAACTACTATAATACTGCCCCTATGTACAAGAATATAACTACTATAATACTGCCCCTATGTACAAGAATATAAGTACTATAATACTGCTCCCTATGTACAAGAATATAACTACTATAATACTGCCTTGATGCACAGGAATATAACTACTATAATACTGCCTCTATGCACAAGAATATAACTACTATAATACTGCCCCTATGTACAAGAATATAACTGTTATAATACTGCCCCTATGCACAAGAATATAACTACCATAATACTGTCCCTATGTACATGAATATAACTACTATAATACTGCCCCTATGTACAAGAATATAACTACTATAATACTGCCCCTATATACAAGAATATACTATAATACTGCTCCTATGTATGAGAATATAAGTACTATAATACTGCCCCTATCTACAAGAATATAACTACTATAATACTGCCTCCTATGTACAAGAATATAACTACTATAATACTGCCCCCTATGTACAAGAATATAACTACTATAATACTGCCCCTATGTACAGGAATATAACTACTATAATACTGCCCCATGTACAAGAATATATCTACTACTAGATGGTGGTCCGATTCTAACGCATCGGGTATTCTAGAATATGTATGTATGTATATAGCAGCCACATAATATATAGCACAGGCCACGTAGTATATAGGAGCCATGTATTATATAGCAGACAAATACTACGTGGCCTGTGCTATATACTATGTGGCTGCTATATACAAACATACATACGTATTGTAGAATACCTGATGCGTTAATACAGGCCACGCAATATATAACAGTGGCCACGCAGTATATAACACAGGCCAAACACTATATAACACAGCCCACATACTATATAACACAGCCCACGCAGTATATAGCAGCCACGCAGTATATAACACAGGTGACATAGTATATAACACAGGCCACGCAGTATATAACACTGGCCACGTAATATATAGCACAGCACACGCAGTATATAACACTGGCCACGTAATATATAACACAGCCCACGCAGTATATAACACAGCCCACGCAGTATATAACACTTGCCACGTAAATATATAGCACAGCACACGCAGTATATAACACTGGCCAGGTAATATATAGCAGCCGCGCAGTATATTACACAGCCCACGCAGTATATAACACTGGCCACATAATATATAGCACAGCCCACGCAGTACATTACACAGCCCACATAGCATCTAACACTGGCCAGGTAGTATATAGCAGCCACGCGGTATATTACACAGCCCACGTAGTATATAGCAGTGTGGGCACCATATCCCTGTTAAAAAAAATAATTAAAATAAAAATAGTTATATACTCACCTGCCGGGATCCAATCAAGCGAAGCTGTGGCGCAGGCGATGAGAGCGCGGCTGCCGCCATCTTCCGTTCCCAGGATGCATTGCGAAATTACCCAGATGACTTAGCAGTCTCGCGAGACCACTAAGTCTTCTGGGTAATTTCGCAATGCATCTCTGGGAACGGAAGATGGCGGGGGTTGCCCGTGGCTCGGTGGACTACGAAGGGTGAGTATAGCAGGTTTTGGGGTTTTTTTAAATTATTTTTAAGCGGTGACTGGAGGGGAGCATGCGGGCGTCGGGCACTGACTGCGGTGACTGGAGGGGAGCATGCGGGCGCCGGGCACTGACTGCAGGGGAGTAGGGAGGGACTAATCGGACTGTGCCCGTCGCTGATTGGTCGCGGCAGCCATGACAGGCAGCTGGCGAGACTAATCAGCGACGCTGGATTTCCGTGATGGCAGTTGCAGACAGAAAGACGGAAGTACCCCTTAGACAATTATATATATATATATATATATATATATATATATATATATATATAGATAATACTGCTCCTATGTACAAGAATATAACTACTATAATGCTGCCTCTATGCACAAGAATATAACTACTATAATACTGCCCCTATGTACAAGAATATAACTACTATAATACTGCTCCTATGTATGAGAATATAAGTGCTATAATAGTGCCCCTATGTACAAGAATATAACTACTATAATACTGCCCCTATATACAAGAATATAACTACTATAATACTGCTCGCTATGTACAAGAATATAACTACTATAATACTGCTCCTATGTGTGAGAATATAAGTGCTATAATACTGCTCCTATATACAAGAATATAACTACTATAATACTGCCCCTATATACAAGAATACAGTTAGGTCCATATATATTTGGACAGAGACAACATTTTTCTCATTTTGGTTATAGACATTACCACAATGAATTTTAAACAAAACAATTCAGATGCAGTTGAAGTTCAGACTTTCAGCTTTCATTTGAGGATATCCACATTAAAATTGGATGAAGGGTTTAGGAGTTTCAGCTCCTTAACATGTGCCACCCTGTTTTTAAAGGGACCAAAAGTAATTGGACAGATTCAATAATTTTAAATAAAATGTTCATTTCTAGTACTTGGTTGAAAACCCTTTGTTGGCAATGACTGCCTGAAGTCTTGAACTCATGGACATCACCAGACGTTGTTTCCTCTTTTTGATGCTCTGCCAGGCCTTCACTGCAGTGGTTTTCAGTTGCTGTTTGTTTGTGGGCCTTTCTGTCTGAAGTTTAGTCTTTAACAAGTGAAATGCATGCTCAATTGGGTTGAGATCAGGTGACTGACTTGGCCATTCAAGAATATTCCACTTCTTTGCTTTAATAGACTCCTGGGTTGCTTTGGCTTCATGTTTTGGGTCATTGTCCATCTGTAGTATGAAACGACGACCAATCAGTTTGGCTGCATTTGGCTGGATCTGAGCACACAGTATGGCTCTGAATACCTCAGAATTCATTCGGCTGCTTCTGTCCTGTGTCACATCATCAATAAACACTAGTGACCCAGTGCCACTGGCAGCCATGCATGCCCAAGCCATCACACTGCCTCCGCCATGTTTTACAGATGATGTGGTATGCTTTGGATCATGAGCTGTACCATGCCTTCGCCATACTTTTCTCTTTCCATCATTCTGGTAGAGGTTGATCTTGGTTTCATCTGTCCAAAGAATGTTCTTCCAGAACTGTGCTGGCTTTTTTAGATGTTTTTTAGCATAGTCCAGTCTAGCCTTTTTATTCTTGATGCTTATGAGTGGCTTGCACCGTGCAGTGAACCCTCTGTATTTACTTTCATGCAGTCTTCTCTTTATGATAGATTTGGATATTGATACGCCGACCTCCGGGAGAGTGTTGGTCACTTGGTTGGCTGTTGTGAAGGGGTTTCTCTTCACCATGGAGATTATTCTGCGATCACCCACCACTGTTGTCTTCCGTGGGCGCCCAGGTCTTTTTGCATTGATGAGATCACCAGTGCTTTCTTTCCTTCTCAGGATGTACCAAACTGTACATTTTGCCACTCCTAATATTGTAGCAATTTCTCGGATGGGTTTTTTCTCTGTTTTCACAGCTTAAGGATGGCTTGTTTCACCTTCATGGAGAGCACTTTTGACCGCATGTTTACTTCATAGGAAAACCTTCCAAATGCAAGCACCACACTTCAAATCAACTCCAGGCCTTTTATCTGCTTAGTTGAGAATGACATAATGAAGGGACTGCCCACACCTGTCCATGAAATAGCCTTGGAGTCAATTGTCCAATTACTTTTGGTCCCTTTAAAAAACAGGGTGGCACAGGTTAAGGAGCTGAAACTCCTAAACTCTTCATCCAATTTTAATATGGATACCCTCAAATGAAAGCTAAAAGTCTGAACTTCAACTGCATCTGAATTGTTTTGTTTAAAATTAAATTGTGGTAATGTCTATAACCAAAATGAGAAAAATGTTGTCTCTGTCCAAATATATATGGACCTAACTGTATAACTACTATAATACTGCTCCTATGTATGAGAATATAAGTGCTATAATACTGCTCCTATGTACAAGAATATAACTACTATAATACTTCCCCTATGTACAAGAATATAACTACTATAATACTGCTCCTATGTACAAGAATATAACTACTATAATACTGCTCCTATGTACAAGAATATAACTACTATAATACTGCTCCTATGTACAAGAATATAACTACTATAATACTTCCCCTATTTACAAGAATATAACTACTATAATACTGCCCCTATGTAAAAGAATATAACTACTATAATACTGCTCCCTATGTACAAGAATATAACTACTATAATACTTCCCCTATGTGCAAGAATATAACTACTATAATACTGCCCCTATATACAAGAATATAACTACTATAATACTGCTTCTATGTACAAGAATATAACTACTATAATACTGGAAAGAAAAAGCAACGAAGATCAGCTCACCTCCTCTCAGTCCCAGCGCACGGATCATGCAGTGCTGCAAGTAGTATGAAGGAAAAGCAGAAGTCCAGCGTGGGTGATGTCTATAAAAAATACCTTTTTACTCCATTTTCGTTAAAAGCACATAAATCCAAAGTCCATCTTCATATCCATAGACACAAAAACGGGTGATTCATACCAGAGACAGTCACAGGCTTAAAGTGCATTAAAATCAAACGCGTTTCAACGGTCGTGCCGCCTTACTCATTGTGATAAAAATAAAATGAAAGAGGGCTGCCATATAGGACTAGGCCCATTAGGTTACACCCTCTCATCTTGCAGACAACAGAAACAGGGCAACACCTACAGGTAATTAATTAGTGAGTTTAGCCTGAAATTTGCATGTACAAATACTATGCTTAAGGCAGGAGAAAGAAGAAAAAAAGACAAAAAAAATAAATAAATCATATATACAAGAATTATAACTTATCATTCATAATAATTCATAAGATCCTGCCTGATATTTATGCCTAGGGGGGCTCTGGACTTAAGTTGATACATCCACCATATCTCTCTGTTGGTTGTTTTTCTTTTTATATCTCCCCCTCGAAATGGAGCTTTAACCCTTTCAATCCCGCGGACCTCCAGTGAGCTGACGTCCCCATTGTGTTTATGGATGAAGTGTTTGGATGCAGCAGAGCTCTTATGGGTGATTTTATTCACTGCATCAGACAGGTGCCTCCGTATTCTCACCTTCAGGGGACCCCCTGTGCACCCCACATATTGCTGGTCACAGGTGGTGCAATTAATCAGATACACCACATTGGAGGTATTGCAGTTAATGTAGTGGTGAATTTTGTACGTCTTTTTAGTGACAGATGAGTGGAATTCCTTACTGGTCACCATATATTTACAGCAGGTGCAGATATTGTGCCCACACTTGTAGGTGCCTTTAGTACTGAGCCAGTTTTCTTTCTCTTTTAACCTTTTGTCCTCACTAACAAAGAGGCTGGGGGATAAGATGTCGTTCAGACTGGGGGCTTTTTTAGCGATATAACGCACTGGTTTGGCCAGGATTTGGTTCAGCTTTTTATCCTGCCTCAGCATAGGGATTCTTTTTCTGATGATATCAGTAATTTCTTTGAACTGAGGGCTGTATGTAGTGGTGAAGGTGATGTGCTCCTCACTGGACACACGGGTATATAGTATCCCGATCTATATCCTCCACAATGCTCTCAGCCCTCTGCAGCATCCAGCTGGGGTAACCCCTATGAGCCAGCCTGGCCTTCACCTCCCTCTTACTCCCCTCATAGACTTCCTTGGTGGTACTGTTCCTCTTAAACCTGTAGAGTTCCCCCACAGGTATGTTTTTTATTACATGTCTCGGATAACATGATTTGGCATGTAATATGGAATTAGTCGCGGTATTTTTCCTGAAAGGGGAGATTATTATAACTACTATAATACTGCTCCTATGTGCAAGAATATAACTACTATAATACTGCTCCTCTGTACCAGACTATAACTACTATAGTACTGCCCCTATGTACAAGAATATAACTACTATAATACTGCTCCTATGTACAAGAATATAACTACTATAATACCGCTCCTATGTACAAGAATATATCTACTATAATACTGCTCCTATGTACAAGAATATAACTACTATAATACTGCTCCTATGTACAAGAATATAACTACTATAATACTGCTCCCTATGTACAAGAATATATCTACTATAATACTGCTCCTATGTACAAGAATATAACTACTATAATACTGCTCCTATGTACAAGAATATAACTACTATAATACTGCCCCTATGTACAAGAATATAACTAGTATAATACTGCTCCTATGTACAAGAATATAACTACTATAATACTGCTCCTATGTACAAGAATATAACTACTATAATACTGCTCCTATGTACAAGAATATAACTACTATAATACTGCCCCATATACAAGAATATAACTACTATAATACTGCCCCTATGTACAAGAATATAACTACTATAATACTGCTCCTATGTACAAGAATATAACTACTATAATACCGCCCCTATGTACAAGACTATAATTACTAATAAAATAATTGTATATTCCTTATATGTCAAAAATCTCATTAAAAAAAAAAGATATTAGCTGAATCCGTAATTTTCACTTGGAGTCATATTACTTGTGTCTGATTTACTGCCTGTTAGACTTGTGAATGTCATTGTATCGTCCTTCGTGGTTCCTATGCTGTAATAAGCCTAGTATTGGGTGCGGTATGTATCGCCGCCTGCCACCTCCCTGCCGTCTTGCACTGGGCTGCACATGTGTCACGGCTCTCCATTCTGGCATGTGCACATGGAGTTTTTATGAGGAGGTCAAAAATAACAGGTTTACTTTGGAAAACCGACTCGGTAAAGTTTCCTTCTTTGGTGAGGTTTTGTAATAGTTTTTGTTTCCTGAGGTGGGGTGTTAGTTTTTGAAGTATTTTGTAACACGGATCCTGGTATGAAGGGTTTTTCATCAGGGGCCAGTTTGAACAAGTTACAAAAACTTTATTTTATGTCATCAGGCGTTTTTTCAAAACCCAAAACTTCTGAAGACATTGAACTTCAGAACTGTACAGTGGTTTTGCATTTCAAATGAATAAGTGGAGACTTTAAAGTGATTTTCCCAGGTTATTTTTGGTGCAGAACTCCTAAACCAAACTCCGTGTGCTCCTCAGATGGTTTATTATAACGTCGCTCTATTACACTTCTGGTTAATAATGAAATGAAGTGTAAATTGAGATAAGGTTTCTTCTGGATATTTTTATTGTAAACAATTAAATATGAAATTTACTGAAACAAAATCTGAGGTTTTCAGTCCAATCTCTATTTTGCAGCATTAATTACGTTTGTTCTTTACCAAATCTGTAGAGAGTTAAAGGGAAACTGATTATTTCCTTTAAGTTGAGTAGCTTTCAGCTATAGAGCTCACGGGGATGATGGAGCGCGCACTACAGGACCCAGGGAAACTGCTGATCAAATGCTTAGTGTGATTATTGCATGCATGGCATCCACCCGAATCTATGTGTTTCCATGTAATAAATTAGCTCTGTAGAACAAGGTCCTGCTCTCTGCAACAGCTCTCTACTCTGTACAGCAACAGCTCTACTCTATGCAGCAGATCTCTACTGTGTGCAGCAGCTGCTCTCTATTCTGCAGCTGCTCTCTACTCTGTTTCTGTTCTCTATTCTGTGCAGAAGCAGCAACCGCTCTCTACTCTGTGCAGGAGAAGCTGCTCTCTACTGTGCAGCAGCAACTGCTTTCTACTTTGTGCAGCAGCTGCTCTACTAGTTAGAAAAATTTTGTGGACCCTCTCTTACGTCCAATAACTTAAAAGGAAATAATAAGGTAATAACATGCAATTTCACTGGAGACTGTAAAGCTAGATGATTCTCCAGTAGAGTCTGTAATGTATCCTATTTGGCCACTAGGTGACAGCACTGAAACATATCACGGTTTTACAAAAAATACAACTGCTTCTCAAAAAATTAGAATTTCATCAATAAGTGAATTTATTTCAGTTCTTCAATACAAAAAGTGAATCTCATATATTCTATAGAGTCATTACACACAGAGTGATCTATTTCACATTTATTTCTGTTAATGTTGATGATTATATCTTACAGCCAATGAAAACCCAAAAGTCATTATCTCAATAAATTAGAATACTTTATATCAACAGCTTGAAAAATGATTTTATAATCTGAAATGTTGTCCTACTGAAATGTATGTTCAGTAAATGCGCTCAGTACTTGGTCGCGGCTCCTTTTGCATCAATTACTGCACCAATGCGGCGTGGCATGGAGGCGATCAGCCTGTGGTACTGCTGAGGGGTTATGGAAGCCCAGGTTGCTTTGATAGCCGCCTTCAGCTCGTCTGCATTGTTGGGTCTGGTGTCTTATCTTCCTCTTGATAATACTCCACAGATTCTCTAAGGGGTTAAGGTCAGGCGAGTTTGCAGCCAATCAAGCCCAGTGATACTGTTGTTTGTACACCAGGTATTGGTACTTTTGGCAGTGTGGAGAGGGGCCAAGTCCTGCTGGAGAATGACATTTCCATCTCCAAAAAGCTTGTCGGCAGAGGGAAGCATGAAGTGCTCTAAAATGTCCTGGTAGACGGCTGCGCTGACTTTGGTCTTGATAAAACACAGTGGACCTACACCAGCAGATGACATGGCTCCCCAAACCATCACTGATTGTGGACACTTCACACTAGACCTCCAGCAGCTTGGATTGTGGCCTCTCCACTCTTCCTCCAGGCTCTGGGACCTGGATTTCCAAATGAAATGCAAAATTTACTTTCATCTGAACAGAACACCTTGGACCACTGACAACAGTCCGGTTCTTTTTCTCCTTGGCCCAGGTAAGACGCTTCTGGTGTTTTCTATTGCTCATGAGTGGCCTGAGACAATGAATGTGACTCTTGTAGCCCATGTCCTGGAGACGTCTGTGTGTGGTGAAGCAATGACTCCAGCAGCAGTCCACTCCTTGTGAATCTCCCCCAAATTTCTGAATGGCCTTTTCTTAACAATCCTTTCCAGGCTGTGGTTATCCCGGCTGCTTGTGCACCTTTTTCTACCACACGTTTTTCTTCCACTCCACTCTCCATTACCATTCTTGGATACAGCACTCTGTGAACAGCCGGCTTCTTTACCAATGTCCTTTTGTGGCTTCCCCTCCTTGTGGAGTGTGTCAGTGACTGCCTTCTGGACATCTGTCAGGACAGCAGTCTTCCCCATGATTGTGGAGCTACTGAAACAGACTAAGGGACCTTTATAAACGCTTAGGAGCCTTTACAGGTGTTTTTCCTTAATTATTCTAATTTACTGAGTGTTGATGATTATGCCTTACAGCCAATGAAAACCCAAAAGTCATTAGACTTTCATTGGCTGTAAGCCATAATCATCAACATTAACAGAAATAAACACGTGAAATAAATCACTGTGTGTAATGACTCTATAGAATACAGTATATGAGTTTCACTCTTTGTATTGAAGAACTGAAATAAATAAAATTTTTATTGATATTCTAGTTTTGTGAGAAACACTTGTAGACTTAATAACAAATAGTGAGAAATTGTTGTTTTTGGGGGTCTGATAAACATGTGGCCAGAAACTATCATGGACACCTCTGAAATCCATGTGAATGTGTGACGAACTTCACCAAGTGGTAATTCTGTTATGGGGAATCACAGAAAGAGATGAACCCGCAGAGGCTCATCCGTGCTGAATCACGTTGAAACTATTTATAAAGAAGGCTTTCCTACATGTTTATTAGTAGCAAAACAAAAAGCCGGGACCGGGACCCTGACGGACACACGCACTATGGGTAATTATTCCCTTATGTAGTTACACAAATTCAGTATATCTCATACACTGGCACAGATAGAGATGTTGGTGAGGAATCTAGTATTAATAACTTATCACTTGTAAAGTCTCTATATGTTTTAGGTATATGCACCAAATAATTGGGAGTATTTTCCGGACATTATGTCCGTTGCATATCTCTAACTCTGCTGTGTTGACATATGTTCTGTCTTGTTGTCCTTGGGTCATTTTTTTGCACTCATGGATAGTCACTATCTAAAATCCATATTTAACATTTTTGTAAACATTGTCAATCTTTAGATGTGTTTAATTAGTGATTGAAATTTTTCTTAATAAATATTGTTATTACGTTTTGGCAACAATTGGACTTATTAGTAGTTGGATCTTTCATTGTGGCTTTTGTAAATTTGACCAAAAAGCTTATTATTTACGTGCTGGTTATGTCCTAAGGTACAACGATCTGTCTGGTTTTGGTGCAGTTTACTCAGTCTCCTCTTTCAATCTAGAATGAAGAAGTGAGATACATGGAGGGCGAGCTGGAAAGATACAAGCAGCAGTATGCGGAGCTGCAGGCCTTCACCAGAACCCTGATATGTGCCGTCAGATCAAACGACCGGGAAAAACAACAGGTAGGGACCTAACCCAAGATACCTGCATCTCAGCTCCTGACACTGCTCTGTGCAGCACTGATTTCCCGAAAGTAAGAGTTTGTCAGACTGTTAATATACGTTACATGATTTATCCTGTACTGATCCTGAGTTACCTCCTGTATTATACCCCAGAGCTGCACTCACTATTCTGCTAGTGCAGTCACTGTGTACATACATTACATATTACATTACTGATCCGGAGTTACCTCCTGTATTATACCCCAGAGCTGCACTCACTATTGTGCTGGTGCAGTCACTGTGTACATACATTACATTACTGATCTTAGTTACATCCTGTATTATACTCCAGAGCTGCACTCACTATTCTGCTGGTGCAGTCACTCTGTACATACATTACTTTACTGATCCTGAATTACGTCTTGTTTTATACTCCAGAGCTGCGGGAATTTTTTTGTAGTAATTTTTACATCATTCATGATATGAGGATCTTTGTTACAATCCAATGCAACTATTCCTGAATATTCCAAAATTTGAGCTCTTGCTTCTTTTTCTTTATTAATGCAGATTCTGGTCACGGAGCCTCCTCTAGAACTGGAAGAAATGGATTACAGCCACACGTCTCCCGATCTGGACGATACCTCATACAGCATTTCCTCCATGTCTGAGAAGAACAACCCAGACAGTGTGTGAACGCCGAGACTCCAGAAACATAAGAACTGATGGATTTTACAAAAATAAAAAAAATTCTAAAAAAAAAATCCCTAACTTATTTTCATCAAGTGGAAATAGAATCTATTTTGCATCATGGAAATATAATCACAGAGGAAATAAACATATCGCATTGAGGAAACGCGTCCATAGATCTACAGGCGGATCTGGGATCACTGGAATCATTTATCCAATCCGTGATCATGATGAAAAGTTTTTGAATGTATTTGTCCCTTTTAAGAGCATTTTTCCCAATAATCCAAAAATTTACATTAAGTATCAGCTGTGGTGACTTTTTCTTCTCTCCATTCCTTTACTTGTATCTGTTTTCTGAAAGAAGTGTCAGCAAATCTCTTGAGTTACCTGCTGATACTTCTCACATTTAGATCCCTATATAAAAAGGCAGCATCTCCCCCTAAAAGTCAAACATCACTGTAATCCAAAATCCTTGAGATTCTGGTTTCTACGTTGTTGCGGTTTGTGGCTGTTTTCTCCATGACAACTGTTTTCCCACGCTAGCAATTATGTGTTATGCATCATCATCTTTTTATAGCATTCTCCCTGCACTGCACAGGTAAGATTTGTCAGGTGCTCATGTTCTTATATGAACTAAGGGCCCGATCCATTATTTGCAGGGTTTCCGAAGACACTTTTTCATTTTTGACTTATGGTTTTTGCTTTTGTTTTTTACGCCACATTCATAAAAAAAATTCCTGTGATTTACAAAATGTCACAAAGAATTTGACACTTTACCTGGTGCACATTTAATCTCTCTGGAGTAGAGCTGCACTTACATTCTTTTTTTAAAGTTTTTGCATTTCTTGAATCAGGCTGAAACATCTGGAAAAGCCACATTTGGCATAAAGAGAAGAAACCTAAATCACAAAAGACAACATGAAAAAAGGTGCAAATTGAGAGGTATTCATGCCTAACATCCAGCAGAATTGCGATGATGAATTGGGCCCTAAGTTCCAAAAACAATAAGGATGCATTAAAAATAACAACTAAAGGTGCAGATACAGTTGTTCTCAAAAGTTGACATACCCCTGCAGAATTTTTGCTTTCTTGGCCTTTTTTCAAGGAATAACACCAAAACTTTTTCTACACTCATGGCTATGACAACCCAAAACATCCAAATGACCCTGATCAAAAGCTCACATACCGCATTTCTTAATATCGTGTATTGCCCCCTCTAACATCAATGACTCTTGAAGTCTTTTGTGGTAGTTGTGGATGAGGTTCTTTATTTTCTCAGATGGCAAAGCTGGCCACTCTTCTTAGCAAAACACCTCCAGTTCCTGTAAATTCCTGGGCTGTCTAGCATGAACTGCACGCTTGAGATCTCCCCAGAGTGGCTCAATGATATTGAGGTCAGGAGACTGAGATGGCCACTCCAGAACCTTCACTTTGTTCTGCTGTAGCCAATGACAGGTCAACTTGGCCTTCTGTTTTGGATCGTTGTCATGTTGAAAAGTCCAAATACGTCCCATGCGCAGCTTTCGGTCTGATGAGTGCAAATTTGGCTCCAGTATTTGCTGATAATGTGCTGCATTCATCTTTCCTTCAACTTTGACCAAGTTTCCTGTGCCTTTGTAGCTCACACATCCTCAAAACATCAGCGATCCACCTCCATGCTTTACAGTAGGAATGGTGTTCCTTTCATTATAGGCCTTGTTGACCTCTCTTCAAATGTAACATTTATGGTTGTGGCCAAAAAGTTCAGTTTTGGTCTCATCACTCTAAATTACCTTGTTCCAGAAGTTTTGAGGCTTGTCTCTGTGCTGTTGGTGACCACAAATCTTGGGATGTGTTCACACATTGTGTGCAATTGTGTTTTTTCCATTGCACTGTCTTACGACAATTTTCAAAAGTCACAGCAACACTTATTGGGTCCTTTAAAAACATTGGTCTGCAATGTATGAGCGCAGCCTGGATGACTATCGGGGTTGAGTGTTCATAATTGGCCTGTCTAAACAAGCTGCCAAGACCTGACACATGAGCAAAAGGATTGTTTGTCGGGTGAAATGATTTCTTTCATGCATTTATACTGGTTGATGATCACTGATCAGTTGCGTAAAAGCTGATTGTGTTTTGAGACTGAACAGTTATCCTGTTCCATTCCCCATAATCGCGCAGAGGAAATAGACCTTAAGGCTACTTTCATATTAGAGTCGTGCACTGCACGTCGCAATGTGACGTTGCGGCGCACCGACGCATACTGTGGAAGTGCCGCACAACGGGGGCAGCGGATGCTGTTTTTCAACGCATCCGCTGCCCCATTGTGAGGTGCGGGGAGGAGGGGGCGGGGTTCCGGCCGCGCATGCGCGGTCGGAAATGCTGGACACGACGCTCCAAAAAACGTTACATGCAACGTTTTTTGGTGGCGACAGTCCGACGCAACACGACGCAACCGTCGCACGACGGTTGCGACGTGTGGCAATGCGTCGCTAATGCAAGTCAATGGAGAAAAAACGCATCCTGCAAGCACTTTTGCAGGATGCGTTTTTTCTACAAAACGACGCATAGCGACGTGCAGTGCACGACGCTAGTGTGAAAGTAGCCTAACTCACTGCTATCTGGCACCAAGCCAGACGTGACATTTTGTGGGGCTATGTTCCCTTGCTGAATTGCTTGAGAAAAGGGCGTGACTCCCCCAAAACTTTTCATGTGTTAGAGAGAAGATGTGCGAGTCTCAGCAGGATTCACATCTGGACGATGTGTAGCTGCCATCGTTTTTTTATTTTGTGTAGGAAACATTTAGAGAATTCCTGGATATTGAATGAAATCTCAATCATTTCAGGAGTAAAACCCAAGATACGAAACATTAAATCAGACCGGAGATTCCAATGACCCACCAGTTATGTTTCATTTTGTTTCCCTTGATACCACTGCCCTAGACTTGTCTCTGCTTGATGTCAATGACAGCTGTGTGAAGAGGACAGGTATCTCTGCAGAGTGTTTGTTACAATTAGTTATCCGCAAACATGCTCAGATAAGGTGTTCTCCGCCATGCTCGTGTGCTAACAGTGTTTTTGGCGTGCTCAAATTCTCGAGTCCCCGCAGCTGCATGTCTCATGGCTGTTCGATAGGCGCAACACGTGCAGGGATTGCCTATCATCTGCCGAACATCCTCGAGACATGCAGCTGCAGGGATTCGAACATAGTATTCGATCACGCCGAAAATATTCCATTAGCACACAAGGATGCTCAGATAACACCTTATCCCAGCACATTCTCTCATCACTAGTTACAAAGTATCAGTCCACACAATACTCTGTGAGATCAACATCTAAGAAGAAATATCTCTCCTGTCCTAAAGTTTCCTCTGGTGTATCAGTGCAGGCACAATGTATCAACCTGTAGCCAAGGAAAGAGGAGAGATTTTTTTTGGGTCTGGCTATATTTATCTCTTAAGAGTTTTGACGGCTGCTACTTTGTAACAGACCTTCAGCTGTGCAAAACTAGATTTAAACAAGTAGGTTTATGGTCATTGACAGCAAGCAATTGTATAGAAAATGGTAAGAAATTGAAACACAAAGTACATTAGAAAATTGCAGAACTTCTCCCTATACAATGATTTACTTACATAAGACTAAACGACCCATCAGTGATGTCAGTGGAGTCCTTTTAACCAGTCCAGTATTGAACCTCGTATTCCCCAAGCACATGTATTGTATTAAAAAAATAATTACTGATGTCATTATCATTTCCCTTTTACCCTCTATTTTTTTCTGGAAATCACATATAATTGTAACAAAATGTATACTATGTTATATTTTTTTACTTACATTTCTTATGTAACTATTTTATTACAGTAGCCCTAATCCTATCCTTAAACCTAGTGCTAATCCTAAATCTAACAGTCATGCTATTCCTAACCCTAGTTAAGGTTTGAAAAAGTGTAAAATCAAAAGCAGAGGTCGAAGTGATAAATGAACACAGCTTTATTACATCAGACGTAGCTCACATGACGGTATTGGAATCATTCAACGGCTGCTTATATTCCATCTTGATCGTTGCTTATGCAGAGTGCAGCAGGCGTGATGAGGTTTTCATCATCTGCTGCGCTCTGCTAAGTCAGCTACAGAGACGACAGCTCACTTCATTAAACGGAGAACTTTGTCATCTCGGTCGCTACCTTTGCAGAGGGCAGTCACTGATGACAAACTCATGCTTACTGCTGCGCTCTGCATAGACAGTACCAGGAGAAAATTCACTGTAGTGCTCTAAGAAGAAACCGTACATGGCGAGGTGGGGGGACAATTTGTTACCCTGTAAGGTTTGGCACCTGAGGCAATCGCTAGGTGATATCCCCCCTATATCACACACTAAGCCTCATCCCACGCCCATCCTACCAGCAGGCCTTTGCTAGCCCCTCAACATTCCCCCCAGGACTGCAATATCTGTATCTCGTGTTTCATTTGAAAAAAAAAAAAATATTTGCAAATGACAGTGTTAAATATCAATATTTCCTGACAGCAACAGATTTCGCAGCATATGGTCATCTCCACAGCGTCATCTTCTGTCTTTTCGTAGGGGAATGTGTGAGACGCAGTGATCCGGGGCCACTTCCTACTCACATGTATAGCTCATGTTATCGCTGACCTGACACATGGCTTCCTTTTTGGAGTTTTTGAGTTGTGGAGTTCTGATGTAACTCAGAAGTCGGAGAAAGACATTAACACTTCGATATCTGATCAGTATTTTGCTTCTCTTTATTAATCCTTGTAGTGGATCCTAAACACAGACGCAATATAAAAGAAATCATTGACAAAATTTGTTTCAAGATGCAAAATACTGATCTGCTGCATGATTCGAGTGTCTGTGTAATAACTCAGTATAAAATGAAAGCATGGACCCTCAGAATATTCTTTGTTGCGGTTTCTGATCATTTGTAAGATCTCTGCATAGGATGGGGTCACACTGGCATTTATCTGTCCCATTACCGGAACAGAAAGTGTAACTCATACAGGAAACAAATGTGTCACACGACAGGCACAAATGGCGCCAGACGGCCCCTATTGACTATTATAGGGTATTTTGGATTCCCATAAAGTATCTGTTTTATCGGAAAAAAATTATGATGGGATTTGCTACAAGGCCTCCTAACAGACCCAGTTGTGAACCTAGGCTTTCTTTGTACAGAAACATTTTTCTTTACTTTCAGGGGGTAAAACCAATCCCGACTGAGTACTGCTCTCAGATCTGATGGGTTTCTTCCGAGATCCACCTGTCCTTGATCCAAAACCAGAATGATTGCATAGTCTTGTTGTCCACAACAAGTTAAACTGGTTTTGGTGCAGAAACCAGTCTAATATGTCCAGAAAAAGTCCTAATATTCCCACTCTGTAAATTATCATCTCATTCCTTCTAAGTATGTGGGTTTTCTTCATCCGTATTCTGCCTACAATATATTTGAAGGAATTTACATGTCCCCCTTTCCCTTCATGCTTTGTGCCTGTCATTGTACAATACCTTGCCAGCCCTAAACTAGAAGCTCGTCTCTGTTAAAGGGACTCTGTCACCTGAATTTGGAGGGAACAATTTTCAGCCATAGGGGCGGGGTTTTCGGGTGTTTGATTCACCCTTTCCTTACCCGCTGGCTGCAATATTGGATTGAAGTTCATTCTCTGTCCTCCATAGTACACGCCTGCGTAAGGCAAGATTGCCTTGTGCACGCATGTACTACGGAGGACAGAGAATGAACTTCAATCCAATATTGCAGCCAGCGGGTAAGGAAAGGGTGAATCAAACACCCGAAAACCCCGCCCCTATGGCTGAAAATTGTTCCCTCCAAATTCAGGTGACAGAGTCCCTTTAAGCCTGTTTGCCGTTTGACAGACAGGTGAGCAGGAGCAGAGGCAAAGACCACCCCCACTTTTCTGTAGAGACAAAGGCCACACCCTCTAACTGAAAAAAGACCGCACCCACTTCATGTAGAGAGACAAAGGCCACACCCAGTTCCTGTAGAGACAAGACCACACCCACTTCCTGTTGAGAGACAAGACCACACCTACTTCCTGTAGAGACAAAGGTCACACCCTCTTCCTGGAAAAAGACTGCACCCACTTCACGTAGAGACAAGACCACACCTACTTCCTGTAGAGACAGACCCGCAACGCCATCTTGTAAACAGAGAATAAGCCATCTACACTTCCTGTAGAGACAAAGGCCTACACCTAATTATGGTAGAGAAAGATCCATGCTCACTACCTGTAGAGCAAGACTCATCTCCATTCCCTGTTGTCTCTGCTACTAGGAAAGGAAGGAAAACACCTCAAGGCCGACTGATCAAGCAGTTGCACAAACATTTTGCGTCTTTTGGCATTTTGTGATAGTGTCGTCCAGCTGACAACTTTTTGAAAAGTGGGTGGTGCTTGACCAGGAGGGGCGGGGTCAAGTGGTCCCCACAAATACATCATTTATGCCAAAAATTATGTAAATTAAAGCAAAAAATGTCCACTAGTCCCCAATGCTGGAGTGGTGCTTTCAGATTAGCGTTTTGTTCTATTATGGTTCTTATGTCATCCCTTCCTTCTATTATGATGGTTCTTCTGATATCTTTACTGCCCTTCTATAATGTTAGTTCTGCTGATGTCTGAGAAAAAAAACTTTCACCATTATATAAAGGTTTATTGCCTGGTGGTGATCTATGAAACTGCAATGGCAAGAGTAGGCCCTACCATAGCTCATTATCATTAACAGCAGTTTCCTGCAGACTCCACTAGGGGGAGCTCACTGCAAACAGGATAGTTTTACTGCTCCCATTGAGCTACTTGTGCCCGTGAGCACCCCCTAGTGGCGGCAATCAGCATCCACAATTTCAAAGCCTCCATGAGACCCAGGAACAGCAGGGTTAAAGGGCCTAGGGCTAAGTGGAGGGCCACAGCAATTCTGTAATATTGTAGCGTCCTGCTATTGCAACTTCAATGTGTAGGAAAATATTCACTTTTTTGTATCTAATTTTCCAAATTCTACTCAATATGTTGATTTTACGGAAAAGCGCCAAAAATAACCACACCAAAGATCTATATTTACATGAAGGGGTTAAGCACGCAGTAAATAGTGTAAATGTTTCTCCAGCTCCAGCTTGATACATTGTAAAAATGACCAATAAAATGTATTACTGCTATTCTCCTATTACATGGAGGGAAAGCGAGCAGAAGTTTATAGAGACATAGAGCAATACAATAAACTTTCCCGCCTGTTTAATTATACACAGGAGCTGACAAATATTCCGCAGCCACTTCAGCTACTTCTTTGGAGTGAAGGTTTGTGGTTTTTAATAGATCAATATTAATTCTTGCTAGAATTAGTCACCTTCTATTTCCAGCACGGATGATTTAGTCGGTGTTGACTCACGTCTCCGCATTTGGCAGAGAACAAAACGAACTCTCTGCCATGGTGCTATAACCAGATCAGAAGGCAACAAGGTTTACTGGCGCCAGGACAAACGTTAATCCATATCTTTAAAAAGATCGACCTCCCACTGTGATATGCACACTGATGACAGCTGATTACCCAAGACTAGTAATACCTCATATGAAACCGGGCGTCTCTTATCCTTTACCGCCCAACCTTTTCTCCATCCCTTTAACGTCTGGGTCACCAAAAAGGATTTTGTCACGTCACTGAGTCCCCGAGCTTTACAACCAAATGCAAGACCTGCTAACAACTTATTCAATTTAGACACTGACCAACCTGCTTCTTTGCAATGTCCAATCAACAGAAGTAATCTGCTCTCATGCAAACCATCACCTAACGATACCATCCAATTCTCCCAAATGCCCCACGCTTGTTGGTACTGCCTCCAAGACCTGCCCGATAAGGAATTTTTAAACAAATGATCTACTGCCCGCCAGGAAGACTCCACAATTCGGCTGGGCATTCCAAGCCTTCTGACTCTGCTTGAGGCACCAACTCTTGAAAACGATCCCCCTGCAGATGAGAAAGAGCAATGACGACAGGATTAGAAGCCATCGACTTCCGCACAATCCACACATTGAACGATAGCCCCAAAAATACCAGACGCTGTAGTATTTTTACCACCGCAGGGGAAGCCGCTGATAATGAATTTAGCGCCACCGCCACAGCGTCTGACTTGCATGGAGAACGAATCTTTGTGTTTTGTACCCTCTCGCCCCACAAAGACAGCGCAACAACAATAGGAAACAAATGAAGCAAAACTCTGTTCGCGTACCGTCCTTGCTCCTTCCAAGAACCTGGCCTTTCTGCCAGCAGCCAACAGCCCCTGAAAAACAAGCCAAAGCCACGTTCGTCCACCACAGCAATGAGGAAACCCAAAGCATCTGCATCAATTACCGGATTAATCCAGATAGATTTACCATTGTAATTCTCCAAAAAGTTAGCCCATACAGCCAAATCGTCCCGCAATTCTTTTTTTAATCTGATGAAATGAACCAGGGATCTCACACCCGTGGTTGCCAAAGACAACCTTCGGCAAAATGCCCGTCCCATCGGCATAATCCTGCAAGCGAAATTCAACTTCCCAAGCAAAGATTGTACCTCGCGCAACCTCAATTTCTTTGCGCTACGCGCCCTTAACACCTCTTTGCGCAAAGCGATAATCTTGTCATCAGGCAATCTGCAGACCATCTCCAAGGTATCAATTTCGATCCCCAAAAAACTCAGAATGGTCACTGGTCCCACTGTCTTGTCCGCCGCCAATGGAACCCCGAAACTCTTTGCCACTCTTTCCATCGTGCGTAATAACACTGAGCAATCAGAACCTTGGGCCGGGCCTATAAACAGGAAATCATCCAGATAGTGAATACATGATTTCAAGCCCGACACATCCTTGATCACCCATTCTAGAAATGTACTAAAAGTTTCGAAATACGCACAGGAGAGAACAACCCATGGGGAGACAACGATCGACATAAAATCCGCCGTCCCAATAACAACCCAGTAGATGCAAGCTATCCAGGTGAACAGGCAATAGCTGAAACGCCGCCTCAATGTCTGTCTTTGCCAACCTCGCACCCCTACCACAAGAACGGACCCAATCCATGGCTGTGTCGAATGAGGTATAAATCACTGAACACAGCTGAGGATCAATACCATCATTCACCGACGATCCTTTTGGAAAAGACTGGTGATGTATCAATCTGAATTTATTGGGTTCCTTTTTTGGGACTACGCCTAACGGGGAAACCCTCAGGTTGTTTAAGGGAGCTATCGGGAACGGACCAGCCATCCTACCCAGTTTGACTTCATTTTCTAACTTTTGAGCAACTACCTCCGGAAACTGCAAAGCCGATTTCAAATTTTTTGTGGAAAACTTACGTGCTGCATCAATGAATGGGATTAGAAAACCTTCACCAAAACCCCCTGCAAGCAGAGCCGCCGCTGCCGTATCAGGGTACCTATTTAGAAAAGGTGCCATCGCGGCCAGTCAAATTGGTGTCGCTCCTTTTATCAACCCCATCTCCCGCTTTTTGTCTGCTGCCCTTGAAACACTTGGAAGATCCGTGTGTGCTCCCGCAAGAAGCACTCGTGTTTGAACTTACATTTCCCTCCGAATCTGCATGACCCTTCATTGAATGCAAAACACAGTCCTCTGCATCGCTGCTGAGTGTCCCGACTGTCCTGAACCCCAAGCATTTCCTTGAAAGGACTGGTTACCGGCCCCGACACGTGATGGGACCATCACCCTCATCCAAAGGGCTATATCTTTGTGGTCCCATCGGATGCTAGGCCTAATCGCCTTCCGTAGGTGAAATTGCTCATCGTATCTGAGCCAACCTTGACCCCCATAAACCCGATAATCTTCACCTATGGCATCCATATAACAAAAAAGGCCCGAGCAGTTCTCAGGAGACCTCTCACCGATGACGCTGGCCAAGATAGCAAATGCCTGCAGCCAATTAGAAAAGGTCCTAGGAATCAACCTATACCTCCTCTTTTCCTCGTCCTCCTTTTTTGAATCATCTTTCCACAATCTATCTAAATTAAAACGCTCTAATGGCAGTAAGGAAAAAATTTCGACGTATTCCCCTTTCCATATTTTTTTCCCTCACTTCACTTTTAAGGTGTGCCCCAAAGGACCCTCGAAACACACATAAACCTCGCCCCGAGCAGCATCATCCAAACGCATTGAGTCATCTTTTTCCCCTTCACCTGCTTGACTAGCGACCGATACGGTAGCCGAGAGTGTTACAGCACCCGACACTGCAACGTCATTTCTCGTACTTCCTGGCAGCCCGCCCCTGTGACTCACACCACTAATCCCACCCAGTGGGCCCCCAAAGACGGGAATCTCCTCAGGGTTCCCAACCCAGGCGGCGGACGGTGGAGCCCCTATTTGCCCCCCCCCCCCAATCCCCCACAACGAAGCCAAATCTCTAAGACCGTGCATGATTAGACTCAGACCCCCGCCAACTCCCCCCATAAACATATCCCGACTACTATTCACAGAGGGAGTTAACATAGGGGTATAGGAGAAAAGCGGTCCGTTCTCACCTAGCTGCCCGAGCACTGTGGACCCGGCAGCTGAAGACCCTGAAGCCTGACGCATCTGCTCTCCTCCTGGGCTCCCTCCTTGCTGGTCTCCGGATAATACCGACGACAGCTGGCTGTTGTCCTGTGCTGTCCCAGCTGTAGATGCAGGGGCCCCTGCAGACGACTCCACCGACGACCTGTTGCCTGGGCCAACATAACGCTGCCCGTGTTGCACATCGCCGCTTATATTAACAGCATTATGGCCAGGCAGACATGCCAGATTCTGACCTGACCTGCGCAGCTGTGACGAACTCGACTCTGCTGATCCCTGCCCTGACCCTGGCAGAACGCTGCTGACTGGGCCGACGCCATGCCACCCACTATGCGCCCCACGCTGAGAGGCCTGGGGGATAAGGCCTCCGTCTACTGGTTCTACCCGATCCTCCGCGCCGAGCAGGCTCACCTGGGTTGGTGCTGCCTGCCGCTCCTGCTCCGGACACCCTGCGTGAAGCATCTGAAGGGGAGGCCGACACCTCTCCCTGTCGCAGGCCCCGCCGTGCCGACGGATTCCTCCCGGCTCTGCCGCGGGTCGCCGCTGTCCTGCCGCCCGCGCCACCAGCCGGAGGGTCCCTGGAGGGGCTCCTGATACGGCGCCGAGCCTGGGGGGCATCTCTGATGTAAGGCCTCGACCTCCATCACCTCAACTCTGCAGAGCTTCGGTCACTCTCACGAAAGGGAGGTACGTGTGGCGGTTAATGCCCCAAAATGGCGGTTTCACTGATTCCCCTACCTATGCTCCGCCCCCCCGTCACCTAGCATCTTCTATACCCCGCCCTCACCCCCATATTCAAAAGATGCCTGCACCAACTTTTATTAACCCCTAAAATGCCTCAAATCTCCCTAGGCTAATTCACTCCCCCGTGACCCCATCATGCTGGCCTCCCTTGAGGGCCAGGGGCCCAGTACGGCCTTTCTATACAGAAAGAGTATCGCACTGGAGAGAACAAAGCACAGCGGGACCAGGGTCAAGTGAGGACAAATGACAATCAGGCAAGGAGCAGAGGAAGGAGATACCTTAAATAGAACGAGTGCTGCAGAACTGCCGGGTCGAGATCCTCCAGAGTCATAGAGAGGAGGAACGGAGCGTCTGCAGAGGAAGGAAGTGCGTGTGCGCAGAAGGAGTTGGAGAGAGGAGTGCGCACCCGACGGGAGCCAGGGACCGGCGGCGAGACTGGAGGAGTAGAGACCGGAAGGCGAGCGCACACCGCAGGAGCGCATCGGGTCGGGTAAGTATGTCGGCGAACAGAAAGGTGAGTGGCAGGAGTGGCGGCAGATGCGGCGGCGTGTAGAGGCGCCGTGACACCTGTCGCCTCCAGCTCAAAAATATTTCCAGAATCCGTCCCTTCCTCAACCCTCACTCTACCAAAATGCTTGTACATGCCCTAATCATCTCCCACCTTGACTACTGCAACATCCTCTGTGGACTCCCTGCTAACACTCTCGCTCCCCTCCAGTCCATCCTTAACTCTACTGCCCGACTAATTAATCTCTCTCCTCGCTACACTCCCACTTCCCCTCTTTACAAATCCCTTCACTGGCTCCCAATTTCCCAGCGTATCCAGTTTAAACTACTAACACTGACCTACAAAGCCATCCATAACCTTTCTCCTCCGTATATTTCCAAACTAATCTCTCAATATCTTCCCTCACGTGATCTCCGATCCTCCCAAGACCTCCTCCTCTCCTCCACGCTTATTTGCTCCTCACCCAATCGCCTCCAAGACTTCTCCCGAATATCCCCCATCCTCTCGAATTCTGTGCCCCAACACATCCGGTTATCCACCACATTTGGATCCTTCAAACAAACCTGAAAACCCATCTCTTCAAAGAAGCTAACAGCCTGTAATGACCACACGGCCACCTCAACACCATCAGAGCTACTGCAACTCCTGACCTACTGTCTCCTTCCCCATCCTGTAGAATGTAAGCCCGCAAGGGCAGGGTCCTCTCCCCTGTGTATCAGTCTGTAATTGTTAGTTTTGTTTACTGGAAGGCTGTGTGCACACAGCAGATTTTTCGCGTTTTTTTCGCTATAAAAACGCTATCAAACCGCTGAAAAAACGCTCACATTAAGCATCCTATTTAATAGAATGCAATCCGCATTTTTTGTGCACATGCTGCATTTTTTTCCTAAGCGGAATCGCATTCCAGAAAAAAAGGCAGCATGTTCATTAAATTTGCAGAATCGCGGGGATTCCGCACACCTAGGAATGCATTGATCTGCTTACTTCCCGCTTGGGGCTATGCCCACCATGCGGGAAGTAAGCAGATCATGTGCGGTTGGTACCCAGGGTGGAGGAGAGGAGACTCTCCTCCACGGACTGGGCATCATATAATTGTTAAAAAAAAAAAAGAATTAAAATAAAAAATCGTGATATACTCACCCTCTGATGGCCCTGGAGTCTTCCCGCCTCTCAGCGGTGCACGTGGCCGCTTCCGTTCCTATAGATGGTGTGTGTGAATGACCTGCGATGATGTCGCGGTCACGTGACCAAGACGTCATCGAAGGTCCTGCACACACACCATCTATAGGAACGGAAGCCGCTGAGGAGATCCGGGGCCATCAGAAGGTGAGTATAACCATTTTTTTTTATATTATTTTTAACATTCTATCTTTTACTATTGATAGGCTGCATCAATAGTAAAAAGTTGGTCACACTTGTCAAACACTATGTTTGACAAGTGTGACCAACCTGTCAATCAGTTTTCCAAGCGATGCTACAGATCGCTTAGAAAACGCTAGCATTCTGCAAGCTAATTATGCTTGCAAAACGCTAGTTTTCTGCGGGAATATGCATGTCAATTCCGCATGCGATATACCCGCGGCAGGAGTTGCAGAATTGCCGCGGAAATTTCCGCGTCAATTCTGCAACGTGTGCACTTAGCCTAAGTGAGATCTGTAATTTGTATGTAACCCCTTGTCATGTACAGCACAATGGAATCAATGGTGCTATATAAATATTAACCCCTTTCTGACCTCGGACGGGATAGTACGTCCGAGGTCAGAAGCCCCGCTTTGATGCGGGCTCCGGTGGTGAGCCCGCATCAAAGCCGGGACATGTCAGCTGTTTTGAACAGCTGACATGTGCCCGTAATAGGCGCGGGCAGAATTGCGATCCGCCCGCGCCTATTAACTAGTTAAATGCCGCTGTCAAACGCAAACCGCATCCGGCCGGGCGGCCAGAAATGATGGCATCGCCGACCCTCGTCACATGATCGGAGGTCGGCGATGCTTCAGAATAGTAACCATAGAGGTCCTTGAGACATCTATGGTTACTGATCTCCGGCAGCTGTGAGCGCCACCCTGTGGTCGGGGCTCACAGCACACCTGATTTTCTGCTACATAGCAGCGAACAGCAGATCGCTGCTATGTAGCAGAGCCGATCGTGCTGTGCCTCCTTCTAGCCTCCCATGGAGGCTATTGAAGCATGGCAAAAGTAAAGAAAAAAAGTGAAAAAAAGTGAAAAAAATAAAAAAAATATAAAAGTTTAAATCACCCCCCTTTCGCCCCAATCAAAATAAATCAATAAAAAAAAAAATCACACCTACACATATTTGGTATCATCGCGTTCAGAATCGCACAATCTATCAATAAAAAAAAGCATTAACCTGATCTCTAAACGGCGTAGCGAGAAAAAAATTTGAAACGCCAGAATTACGTTTTTTTGGTCGCCATGACATTGCATTAAAATGCAATAACGGGCGATCAAAAGAACGTATCTGCACCAAAATGCTATCATTAAAAACGTCAGCTCGGCACGCAAAAAATAAGCCCTCAACCGACCCCAGATCATGAAAAATGGAGACGCTACGAGTATCGGAAAATGGAGCAATTTTTTTAAATTATTTTTAGCAAAGTTTGGAATTTTTTTTCACTACTTAGGTAAAAAATAACCTAGTCATGTTAGGTGTCTATGAACTCGTAATGACCTGGAGAATCATAATGGCAGGTCAGTTTTAGCATTTAGTGAACCTAGAAAAAAAGCCAAACAAAAAACAAGTGTGAGATTGCACTTTTTTTGCAATTTCACTGCACTTGGAATTTTTTTCCCGTTTTCTAGTACATGACATGCTCAAACCAATGATGTCGTTCAAACGTACAATTCGTCCCGCAAAAAATAAGCCCTCACATGGCCAAATTGACGGAAAAATAAAAAAGTTATGGCTCTGGGAAGGAGGGGAGTGAAAAACGAACACGGAAAAACGGAAAATCCCGAGGTCATGAAGGGGTTAATAACAACCATTGTAAACCGCACTGATTGGAAGAATTGGAAACTTTTATCCCCAACAGGACACTTTAATCCACATTTTAAAATGGAGTGGCAGCTGGGATGTCTTTTAACACAAGATGACTGTTAATCTTCCTTGATCTCCATGCACTCTTTCGCCTCGTGGGGTAAGGATGATTCTGAGAAAGGTCATGAATCAACCCAGAAGTACACAGCAGGACCTGGTCAGTGACCTGAAGAGAGCTGGGACCACAGTCCTCAAACATTACTGTTATTAACACACTGCGCCATTAGGGATTAAAATCCTGCAGGGCACACAAGGTCCCCCTGCTCACACTAGCACATGTCCAGGCACGTTTGAAGTTCACCAATGACCATCTGGATGATCCAGAGGAGGCATGGAAGAAGGTCATGTGGTCAGATGAGACCAAAATAGAAATTTTTGGTATCAACTTCACTCGCTATGTTTGGAGGAAGAAGGATGAGAACAACTCATGGGACCATGCTTCACCGTCCCAACCGTGAAGCATGGTGGAGGAAACGTCATACTTTGGGGGTGCATTTCTGCAAAGAGGACATGACGACTACACCGTATTGAAAAGTGGATGGATGGGGTCATGTATTGCGAGATTTTGGCCAACAACCTCCTTCCCTCAATAAGAGCATTGAAGATGGGTCGTGGCTGGGTCTTCCAGCATGACAATGACCCGAAACACACAGCCAGGGCAACTAAGGAGTGGCTCAGTAAGATGCATTTCACAGTCCTGGAGTGGCCGAGCCAGAATCGAGCCCTGAACCCAATAGAAAATCTTTGGAGGGAGCTGAAACTCAATGTTGCCCAGTGACAACCCCAAAACCTGAAAGATCTGGAGAAGATCAGTATGGAGGAGGGGGCCAAAATCCCTGCTGCAGTGTGTGCAAACCTGGTCGAGAACTACAGGAAATGTCTGACCTCTGTAACTGCAAAGAAAGGTTTCTGCACCAAATATTAAGTTCTGTTTTTCTATTGTATCAAATTCTTATTTCATGCAATAAAATCTTCTATATATATATATATATATATATATATATATATATATAAAAATAAAAAAAACACTAGATGGTGGCCCGATTCTAGCGCATCGGGTATTCTAGAATATGTATGCGTAGTATATTGCACAGCCCACGCAGTACATTGCGCAGCCCACGTAGTACATTGCGCAGCCACGCAGTACATTGCGCAGCCCACGCAGTACATTGCGCAGCCCACGTAGTACATTGCGCAGCCCACGCAGTACATTGCGCAGCCCACGCAGTACATTGCGCAGCCCACGCAGTACATAATGGCATCGCCCTAGGATACCAGGTGTTATTTCCATGGAGGGTTTCCTCCGTATATAGCTGTGAGGTCTATTTGTATTTTTCATTCATGGGTTGGTTTTAACCCTTTGCTTTCTCCCCCCCTCCCTTCCCCCCCTTTTTGGCTTATTTTGCATATACCATTTTGGGTCACGTTTTATATGCCTTACACAGCCTGTTGGGGTGTGTCTGCTTATTGCATCGTATAACTACTCGTTTCCATATGCATTCTTATTCCCCATGAGCCATTATTTTGGGTTTGGAGTATTCTGTGTGGGAGAGGCTATATCATTATTGTTATTTGATCTCTATCCCTGTGTATCATGGATGGTGTGTATTTTTTAATTATGTTTTAATTGTCTGTGATGTTCTGGATTGTTCAATAAAATCAGTTTTGTATTTTTATAATCTCATGTATTATCATTGGTGTGCATAACTTGTCAGTAGACCTTTTCTCTTTGGTTTCTTGTTACTGTTACTACTGTCTTTGCACCCATTATCTTCTTTATTACTATATGGCGGTGCACCCAATACCTTGCTTTCTTTGCCCACGCAGTACATTGCGCAGCCCACGCAGTACATTGCATGTCCACGTAGTATATTGCCCAGTCATGTAGTATTTTTCCCAGTCACGTAGTATAATGCTTCATGCAGTTATGGCCCCATAGATGCCCCATATAATGCTCCATGCAGTTCTTTATGGCCCCATAGATGCCCCATATAATGCTCCATGCAGTTATGGCCCCATAGATGCCCCATATAATGCTCCATGCAGTTCTTTATGGCCCCATAGATGCCCCATATAATGCCCCATATATTGCTCCATGCAGTTATGGCCCCATAGATGCTCTATATAATGCTCCATGCAGTTATGGCCCCATAGATGCCCCATATAATGCTCCATGCAGTTATGGCCCCATAGATGGCCCATATAATGCTCCATGCAGTTATGGCCCCATAGATGCCCCATGTAATGCTCCATGCAGTTCTTTATGGCCCCATAGACGCTCCATACAGCATTGTGCCACATATAATGCTGCTGCTGAGGCAATAAAAACAAAATATCACATACTCACCTCTCGTCGCTGCTCCTCAGCGTCCTGTCTCTCCGCACTGACTGTTCAGGCAGAGGGCGGCGCAGTTATATACTGCGTGGGCAGTGCTATATACTATATGCCCTGTGTTATATACTGCGTGGCCTGTGTTATATACTGCGTGGCTGCTATATACTGCGTGGGCTGTGTTATATATTAAGTGGGCTGTGTTATATATAGTGCGTGGCCTGTATTGTGTAGTGTGTGTTCCTGTCGTACAACAGTTTGTTGTGGTGTCTCCGGTTGGCGACGGTGTCTGTGAGATTCCGCATCCTGGGCTTGTCTAGCAGCAGTTTGTTGTGGTGTCTCCTGTTAGCGACGTTGTCTGTGAGATTCCACATCCTGGGCTTGTCTGGCGGCAGTTTGTTGTGGTGTCTCCTGTTCCCGATGTTGTCGTTTTCTTGCTGCTGCTGCTGCGTTTCTGTCATCCTCATTGGCGTATTTTCGTTTACGACCCATTCTAAGATAGAAACACAGGAAGATGCTGCCCATACAGGGAGACGCAGGCACACACCCTACACAATGGCAGCACTTGACAGCAGTGGAGGACAATGATGATTCCAGAATTCGCGGCAGACTGTGCCCGTCGCTGATTGGTCGAGGCCGGCTGGCCTCGACCAATCAGCAAGGCGGGATTTCTGAGACAGACAGACAATTAGACCCTTAGACAACACAATGGCGGCACTTGACAGCAGTGGAGGCGACGGGCACAGTCTCTGATTGGTCGAGGCCAGCCGGCCTCGACCAATCAGAGAGGTGGGATTTCCAGGACAGACAGACAATTAAACCCTTAGGCTGTGTGCACACCATGCAGATTTAGTGCAGTTCTGCAGCGTTTTTTTCTGCAGCAGAAACGCTGCAGAACTGCACTGTGATTTACAGTACAATGTAAATCAATGTGAAAAAAAAAAAGCTGTGCACATGGTGCAGAAAAATCCGTGCAGAAACGCTGCAGATTTCAAAGAAGTGCATGTCACTTCTTTTGTGCAGAACTGCAGCGTTTCTGCACCCATTGACTCCCATTTTGTGGGTCAAATCCGCATAAAAACTGCAGATGTAAATACCATCTGCAGATTTTATGTGGATTTGGGTGTCAAAACCGCAGCAGAAGGAAGTGACATCAGTGATGTGGAGGAAGTGAGTGGGCGGAGTGTAGCGAAAATGGAGTCGTACCGTTGGATGGGGATCGATGTGAGGCGTATGGTAGAAATGGTATGTATAGTGTCTGTGTGTGTCTGTGTGTCTGTCTGTCAGTAGTGACTCATTGTAGTCATTCGTCGGGTGGGACTACTTCTCCCATCGAAATGTGATGATGGGAGAGTTGTCCCATCGTCAGGCGACTGACTACAATAGGTTAAAAACACAAACACACACATAACATGTAGTACATACTCACCACATGCGTCCCCGAAGGCTACCATCCTCGATCATTCTTGTCCCAAAAAAATAAAATAAAATAAGTCTTTTCCATCGTAATCCATAGTATAGGATGTCCCACGACGTCCTCCGGTGATACACTGCAGGAGTTAATCGCTCCTGCAGTGTATCGGAGCTGCCCGTTCGTTTCCTGGAGTTAAAGGGCACCTGTCACCCCGTTTTTTCCGTATGAGATAAAAATACTATTAAATAGGGCCTGAGCTGTGCATTACAACAGTGTATTTTGTGGACCCCGATTCCCCACCTATGCTGCCAAAATACGTTACCAAAGTAGCCGTTTTCGCCTGTCAATCAGGCTGGTCTGGTCAAAAGGGCGTGGTGTCTTCCCCCAGATCTTGCTTAGTTTTCCGTTGGTGGCGTAGTGGTTTGTGCATGCCCAAGGTCCCGAATCCACTGCACAGGGGAGTGAAAACAGCGCGATCTGCGCTATTTCATTGGTGATCGGTGGGGGCGGCCATCTTCCTTTGGCCGCGCGTGCGCAGAAGCGGCGCTCTGCTGGCCGCGGCTTCAGGAAAATGTCCGCGGGATGCAGCGCGTGCGCAGATGGAGATCGCGGCGGCCATTTTCCTGAAGCCGAGATGCGAATTCTGCTTCAGGAAAATGGCCGCCGCGATCTCCATCTGCGCACGCGCGGCATCCCGCGGCCATTTTCCTGAAGCCTCGGGCAGCAGAGCGCTCCATCTGCGCACGCGCGGCCAAAGGAAGATGGCCGCCCCCACCGATCAACAGGGAAATAACGCACATCGCGCTCTTTTCACTCCCCTGTGCAGTGGATTCGGGACCTTGGGCATGCGCAAACCACTACGCCACCAACGGAAAACTAAGCAAGATCTGGGGGAAGACACCACACCCTTTTGACCAGACCAGCCTGATTGACAGGCAAAAACGGCTACTTTGGTAACGTATTTTGGCAGCATAGGTGGGGAATCGGGGTCCACAAAATACACTGTTGTAATGCACAGCTCAGGCCCTATTTAACAGTATTTTTATCTCATATGGAAAAAACGGGGTGACAGGTGCCCTTTAAATGAACTCCGGGAGCTCACTTTACGGCAATTGAACTGCCGTGAAATGTTTCACGCGGCAGTGTCGTAAAGCGAGAGTCCCGGAGTTCATTTAACTCCGGTAAACTCGCGCGCATGCGCAGGCACACTGCAGGAGCTTTAGCTCCTGTCAGTGTGTTTTGGCAGCCATGGAGAGCAGTCACATCTCCTGGTGTGGCTGTTCCCCATGGCAGATCGTCGTGGGACACTCGATATTAATGGACTACGTCGGAAAAGACTACAGATCATCAAGGGATTTGTAAGTATGGTTAAATTTAGAAAATTAAAATACTTTTTCCTGTGTCTTTTTTTTGTGTTCAGTAATTTGGGGTTAATAATGGATAGGCGTCTTATAGACGCCTCTCCATTTTTAACTGGGGTTAACGTCACCTTACAATGTCAAGGTGACGTTAACCCCTTATTACCCCATATCCCACCGCTACACGGGAGTGGGAAGAGAGAGGCTAAGCGCCAGATTTGGGGCATCTTAGAGATGCGCCATCTCTGGGGCGGCTGCGGGCTGGTAGTTGTAGCTGGGGGGGGGGGGGGGCAATATCCATGGCCCCTCTCTAGGCTATGAATATCAGCCCGCAGCTGTCTGCGTAGCCTTTTCTGGCTATAAAATATAGGGGGACCCCATGTCATTTTTTTTCTGGGGTCCTCCTATTTTAATAGCCAGTAAGGCCACGCAGACAGCTGTGGGCTGATATTCATAGCCTGGGAAGATTAATTCCTTCCCTGGCTACAAATTAGCAGCCTGCAGTCGCTGGCTTTCCCTTTCTGGACATGAAAGTTGGGCGGGAGCCTACGCCAATTTTTTTTGAGGGGTTAATACTGGAGAGGCGTCTTATAGACGCCTCTCCATTATTAACTGGGGTTAACGTCACCTTACAATGTCAAGGTGACGTTAACCCCTTATTACCCCACTAGATGGTGGCCTGATTGTAACGCATTGGGTATTCTAGAATATGCATGTCCACGTAATATATTGCACAGCCACATAGTATATTGGCCAGTCAGGTAGTATATTGCCCAGCTACGTAGTAGATTGCCCAGCCACGTATGTCACAGGTTAAAAAATTAAAAATCATTATATACTCACCTTCCTCCGCCTTGACATGACGTGACGTCATGGCAGGTCCTTCTCCCAGACCATCCTTGCCACTGGAACCTGCCGTTTGCATGGAGCGGTCACCGCAGCGTCGCGAGGAGCGGGAAAGGTGGTGGAAGGTGAGTATATAATGATTTTTTATTATTTTTAACATTAGATCCTTTTACTATTGTCGCTGCATACGCATCAATAGTAAAAACGTGGTCACACAGGGTTAATAGCAGCGGTAACGGAGTGAGCTACCCGTGGCATAACGCGGTCCGTTACCACTGGCATTAACCCTGTGTGAGTAGTGACTGCGGGGAGTGTGGAGTGACTGCAGGGGAGTAGGGAGGGAGACTAATCGGACTGTGGCTGTCGCTGATTGGTCGCGGCAGCCATGACAGGCAGCTGGCGAGACCAGTCAGCGACTTGGATTCCATGACAGAGGCTGCGACCAATGAATACCCATGACAGACAGAAGGACAGAAGTGACCCTTAGACAATTATATAGTAGATATATATATATATATATATATATATATATATATATACATACACACACACATACATATATATAAAAAAAATATATATATATATATATATATATATATATATATATATATATATATATAACATATCGGTGTGTCTGCAATTTCTAAAAAAAAATTTATTTTCTTCCTTTATTTACTGTCTAACTATTACATCTGAGGAAGGTTTTTAATTACATTTTGTTATCCATTATAGATAAGGGACATGCCCGCCATATGGGACCCGATGAGGCATATAAAGACAAGTATGCCCGTGAAAATTGCTGGACGAGGATTGTACGTGACCTCTATCCGCATTATGACAGCTACACCTATAGCCTGCAGGAGCAAATTAGTAAGTTTTTTTTTTACACCTTGCCGAAATTTTTTTTTCAAAGGGAATGTAATGATCATATTTTATTGTTTTAGATAAAGAAGTCAGACAGCGTTGGCGCTCAGTGCGAGACCGCTTCCAAAAAATTCTGAACAGCCAGTCCAAAAGCGGGTCTTCCCCGGTGAAAGGGAGCTTCAGCTTGTATGATGAGCTAAGTTTCTTGATCACAAGCAGGACTTTGAGAAGGTGATTTGTTAAAACTAAAGTGAATGCAGTACTGATGAATATAATTTATTGTATCAAACTTAAAAATTCCTTTTTTTTCACAGCACTGAAGGGAACATTCCAGCTCCTGACCCCGTAGAGGACTCAACAGCAGAGTCAGCAGATGAGGCATCTGCTTTGGGCTCACAAGACTCTATCCCTCTTGTCGCAGGCACTTCGGGAATATGTTCCAGTGCAACATCTTCGGCTGACCAAAGTGATGTGCCAAGAACCCAAGAAACCTCTGTAGTTCCGGTGCCAATAACAGTCCCACCCCCCAAAAAAAATTAGGCAAAAAAAAAAGAAGATAAAACCACAAAAAGAGTCAATGAGACCATTGATCTTCTGAACAAATCGGCCAAAGAAGATTATCTTGATCTTTTTGGGTCTACTATTGCAAACAAGGCACGGTTATTGACACCGGAAAGACTGAGCAAATTCATGAGCTCTGTCCATGCCCTTTTGGACGCATTCGAAGAACCTGCACCAATTGCCCCACTAGCGGACATTGTAACAGGTATCACAAAGAGTGTGAGACCTCCACCACCACCACCACCAACACCACAGCCACTGCAGCATGACCAACGGTATCACCGGCCTACCAGCCAGTACTACTCTGATACCAACTCTGACCACTTTTTATTTGGCCCAGAGTATACTATGTTACATTAGTTACAATGTTGACAGTCATAATGCTGTTCCATTATATTCTGTCACACTATTTTTGAATACCCATACTCAACAAGTTTTTTCAGAAAATCAGTATGTGCTATAATTGTGATTTAGTTAAAAATAATTAATAAAAGAACAAAGTTAAACAAAGCAAGGACTATTTTTTTCATACCTTTTTTAAATGATTTATAAAAAAAATTTGGATTTTCACCATCCCATAGTGTATTTTTCAAACTTTATTTACTAAAGTCCCTAAAATTTGCCTTTTCTTATTTTTAAAATAACATTTCTTTGACCTATAGAATATACGACAAAAAAAATATCTTTCTAGGCCTACAACTAATGACTGGGCCCCGATGAATCCACTATGGTAACCCTCCGTTCACGGGATCACACACACACAACAATTGGCCCTCAGCATTACATAATCTCTTTTTCCCATCACTCATAATTAGACTAAAAAGAAAAAAAAAAGTGTAATTTGAAATAAAGCAAAAAATAGTTAGATTATAATTTTTTTTTAATAAGTGAAAAGAAAATACCAATTTTTTTTCCAAAAAAAGTGAAAAATGATTCTTGGTCTTCAATTTAATTTTCAGTGTTCGGGTTAGTTTTCGTCCATCCTCTGCTGGTCCGGCTGCACATCACCGACACAGGAGTATTGCCAGTGCACGGCACCTTCTGGACTCATAAAGTAGTCAGTGAAGGTTTCTCTCACACACACACCGGAGCTGGATGGTCTTCCCAGACCCACGCTGACCACTGGATTCATTACAGGCTGCTGGTGCTCCACATCTATGTCAGTGCTGTAGTCATGAGCATAGTTGTGAAGCACACAGCAAGCCTTAATCACAGTGTCAACGGTGTCAGTATCCAGCTGGATGGGTGTGTGAAAGATCCTCCACTGACTAGTCATGATCCCAAAGGTGCATTCCACATATCTTCGTGCACGAGTCAGCCGATAATTAAAAATCCTCCGTCGGGCATCCAGTCCCCTTCGTGGGTATGGGCGCAGCAGGTTGGTTGTTAAAGCAAAGGCCTCATCCGATACCATCACAAAGGGTACTGGATGTGTGGAACCCGGCAAAGGTCTTGGGGCTGGGAGCGTTCCACCATCTTGAAGAATTTGCATCCCAATCTGTGAAGTTCGCAACACCCGAGAATCCCCGGTACTGCCATAGGCACCAACGTCAATGGCAACAAATTTGTAATGGGCATCAGCCACCGCCATCAGGACCACTGAAAAATACTTCTTATAATTAAAGAAGCATGATCCTGATCGTGGTGGCTGCTGAACCCTTACATGTTTACCATCAACTGCACCTATGCAGTTTGGGAAATTGGCCACAGACTGAAAGCCTGCTGCAACCTGCAGCCAAGTCTCCTCGGTTGGGGAAGGCATCACGATGGGCTGCAACTTCTGCGAGATGACGGTACATGTACAAATCACAATTTGAGAGATGGTAGATTTACCATTTAAATTGGAGGTGCAGGGATGTATAGCTCTCTCCTGTGGCCAGAAATCTGCAAGGAAAGAAAAGATTATTAGTAATGTCACCCTCAAGTTAAAGGAAACCTGTCAGCAGTTAGGACCGCCTGTTTTTTCAAGAACATCTTCCAATGCTGCCAATAACTTAGTCCCCAGTCAAACTTCCCCAGTCAATGTAACAATGCAGTAGATAGGTCGGTTATCAACATGTTCTATAGCGGCAAAAACTACTGACAGGTTTGTTCCATATGTCACAATACTAAGGGTACCGTCTCACAGTGGCACTTTGGTCGCTACGACGGCACGATCCGTGACGTTCCAGCGATATAGTTACGATCTCGCTGTGTCTGACACGCTACTGCGATCAGGGACCCCGCTGAGAATCGTATGTCGTAGCAGATCGTTTGAAACTTTATTTCGTCGCTGGATCACCCACTGACATCGCTGCATCGGCGTGTGTGACGCCGATGCAGCGATGTCTTCACTGGTAACCAGGGTAAATATCGGGTTACTAAGCACAGGGCCGCGCTTAGTAACCCGATGTTTACCCTGGTTACCATTGTAAATGTAAAAAAAACCCACTACATACTTACATTCCGGTGCCTGTCACGTCCCCGGGCGTCCGCTTCCCTTCACTCCTCCTGCATCCTGTGTCAGCGCCGGCCGTACATCAGAGCACAGCGGTGACGTCACCGCTCTGCTTTACGGCCGCGCTTACACAGGATGCAGGAGGAGTGCAGGGAAGCGGACGCCCGGGGACGTGACAGGCACCGGAATGTGAGTATGTGGGGGTTTTTTTACATTTACAATGGTAACCAGGGTAAACATCGGGGTACTAAGCGCGGCCCCGCACTTAGTAACCCGATGTTTACCCTGGTTACCATTGTAAATGTAAAAAAAAAACAAACACTACATACTTACATTCCGGTGCCTGTCACGTCCCCGGGCGTCCGCTTCCCTGCACTCCTCCTGCATCCTGTGTCAGCGCCGGCCGTACATCAGAGCACAGCGGTGACGTCACCGCTCTGCTTTACGGCCGCGCTTACACAGGATGCAGGAGGAGTGCAGGGAAGCGGACGCCCGGGGACGTGACAGGCACCGGAATGTGAGTATGTGGTTTTTTTTTTTACATTTACAATGGTAACCAGGGTAAACATCGGGTTACTAAGCGCGGCCCTGCACTTAGTAACCCGATGTTTACCCTGGTTACCCGGGGACTTCGGCATCGTTGGTCGCTGTAGAGCTGTCTGTGTGACAGCTCTCCAGCGACCACACAAGGACTTTCCAACGATCACGGCCAGGTCGTATCGCTGGTCGTGATCGTTGGAAAGTTGCTGAGTGTGACGGTACCCTAACGGTAAGGACTAATTGACCCGTGATATCTGTGTACAGGTGTGTAACTGTGTCAGACATTAGTAACACATGGATGGCCACCATGGAAGAAGAAAAGCGCTGGTCACCAGCAGTACGTGATAAAGAGTTCGTGTGCTGAGCCAGGGAGAATAATGCGATCCTCTTCATCACCTTCCGCTGTTCAACAGCACTTTTCTTTCGTGGTGGCCAGCCATGTGTGTATGTGTTTGTGTACCATGCGCCCGGAAAATGTTAAAAAAAAAATGTTTACATAACACCTAGCTGACCTGTGCGTACACCAAAACATTGGACTGGGATCACACATACGCGAGATACGGCCGAGTCTCGCCGGTGAAATGACTCCTCTTGCGTCTGGATTCCGGAGCGGAGCGTGCACCCGCATAGCAACACATGGAGCTGCACACTCCGCTCATGAGTGCCGGCGCCAGAGGTGGGATTTCACCGGCGAGACTTGGATGTATATCGCGTATGTGTGATCCCAGCCGTCAAAGGGAAATTGTCCCCACCACAATCGAGGGTGAGGTAAGCCCACCAGCATCAGGGGCTTACCTACAGCATTACAGAATGATGTAGATAAGCCCCTGATGCCGGTGGCCTTAGCTCAGGGTCGATTTTTGGGGGGACAGGTTCCCTTTAAATGGTCATCTGTGTCTCCAGGACACGGGAAAACTTTCATCACACGTACCGGAGACATTGACGTGTCAAAGAGTACTTATGACAGACAAAACAAAAAATTGAAAAATACTTACCGCAAGGTGATGAGCAGCCTTTCCTCATCAGAGATGGACTTCCGCATCACAGTGTCCTCGTATGTCAGCTCAGCACGGACGACAGAAAGAAGATGATCAAAAGCTGGTATGCTCAGCCAAAAAAACGCTATGAATTTCTCTGGGTATCTGGAAAAAAGGAGTAAGGTCCGGTCAGACATGGATAAGTATACAGGAAGTCATTTCACATAAGAAAAACTTACCTCCTCAAATCTTGATATAGCACATGAAAATGTCCCTTCATAGTTCTTTGTTCCACTATTGGGTGTACCCACATTTTTCGTCTTCTGGTCTGCGACTGTAGGAAAAATATGCCTTACTGCACAACACAGTCAAAAAAAGAGACATGTAATATTATTGTACACATGGTGTAGCTTAGGCTTCTTTCACACTTCCGTCGGTAGTCGCCTGTCACGAATCATCGGCGCAATGTACAGACGGAAGTGTGTGCTTTCACATTTCCACCAGACTGCTGCGTGAGGAAATAGCGTGAGAGCGATATTTCCTGCTGAGCATGCACAGTGGATGCAACGGACAGAAAATAGTTCCCTTGAAAGTTTTTCAAAGACGACGGTTTGCGAAAACCCGACGCATCCAGTGCACGACGGACGCAACGTGTGGCCATATGTCACGATCTGTTGGCAATACAAGTCTATGGTAAAGAAACACATCCTGCGGGCACATTTGCAGGATGCATTTTATTCCCAAAAGGAGGCATTGTGAGGGGAACCAAAAAAGGAAATGTGCAAGTAGCCAAGGCTTATTTCACGCATCCGTCAGTACGCAGCTGTCGTCAGCGCAACATACCGACGCATGTTGTGCAAAATCTGTGCAACGTAGGGCAGCAGATGCAGTGTTTCAACGCGTCCGCAGCCCATAGTTAAGTCTGAGGGAGGAGGGGGCTGTAGCTCCGGTAGCGCCTGCGCACTTTAAAATTGCAGGACCCGACGTCCGAAAAAGTGTTCCCTTGAAAAAATTTTCGCTACGACGGTCCAACAAATACCAACGCATACAGTGCACGACGTATGGAACGTGTGTCCATACGTCGCGATGCGTCGGTAATACAAGTCTATGGTGAAAAAACGCATCCTGCGGGCAACTTTGCAGGATGCATTTTTTCCACAGAACGAGGCATTGCAACGCTTGACAAAAGCCGGAAATGTGAAAGTAGCCTTACCTGCAATCTTTGCTGGTTCAGATACTCAAGTAAAACCCCAATCATCTGGAGGCGTTGTGGCCTGCGTATCCGGACAGAAGTTTCAACATGCTGTTCGGTATGCGGTGGGCTACTTTCTGTGTTCTTCATTACCAGCACTCATGGTGAGGCCTGTCAGAAAGTGGTTATGGCTTTCCAAAATGGAGATTGAGAAGAGGTTGGACTAGGAAATGACATCACGTAAATATATATATATTTTTTAAACTTTTATCTCTTTATTTAGCTTTAAAAAAGCTGACAAATCAGCATATAAAAACGCATAAAAAACGCACAAAAAACGCACTAAAAATGCACAATACTGCACCAAAACTGCACTGCAAAAAACGCACTAAAACGCATGAAAAACGCATAAAAAACGCATAAAAAACGCAGGAATTGTCAGCTGCGTTTTCTGCCAGAAGATGCAGATTTTGTGCAGAAAATTCTGCACCAAATCTGCGTCGTGTGCACATACCCTTAGACAATTATATATATAGATATGGCCCTCTTTTATATGGACACTAGATTGTGGCCCGATTCTAACGCATCGGGTATTCTAGAATATGCATGTCCCCGTAGTATATGGACAATGATGATTCCAGAATTTGCGGCAGACTGTGCCCGTCGCTGATTGGTCAAGGCAACCTTTATGACATCATCGTCGCCATGGCAACCATTATGACATCTACGTCGATACTGTGCCCGTCGCTGATTGGTCGAGGCCGCCTGGGCAGAGACGCGGGATTTCCAGGACAGACAGAAAAACCCTTAGACAATCTATATATATAATTGTCTAAGGGTTTTTCCGTCTGTCTGTCTGTCTGTCTGTCTGTCTTTCTGTCTGTCTGTCTGTCTTTCTGTCTGTCCTGGAAATCCCGCGTCTCTGATTGGTCGAGGCCGCCAGGCCTCGACCAATCAGAGACAGGCACAGCACGACGACGATGATGTCATAATGGAAATCCCGCATCTCTGATTGGTCGAGGCCGCCAGGCCTCGACCAATCAGCGGCGGGCACAGTATCGACGTAGATATCATAATGGTTGCCATGGCGACAATGATGTCATAAAGGTTGCCTCGACCAATCAGCGACGGGCACAGTCTGCCGCGAATTCTGGAATCATCATTGTCCATATACTACGGGGACATGCATATTCTAGAATACCCGATGCGTTAGAATCGGGCCGCAGTCTAGTTATATATATAGAAGTGTATGTGTGTATCGACGATGATGTCATAATGGTTGCCATGAAGACGATGATGACATGAAAGTTGCCATGGTGAAGATGATGTCATAATGGTTGCCATAACGACTGATGTCAAAATAGGTTGCAATGGTGATGATTATGTCATAATGGTTGCCATGGCGACGATAATGTCATAATAGGTTGCAATGGTGACGGACATGTCATAATGGTTGCCATGGTGACGATGATGTCATAGGTTGCTATGGCGACTATGTCAAAATGGTTGCCATGGCAAAGATGATGTCATGGGTATATGGGCACGGAACTATGGGATGATGTGTGATGAGTATATGGGCACAGGACTATGGGATGGAGGATGTGTGATGGGTATATGGGCACAGGACTATGGGATGGAGGATATGTGTGATGGGAATATGGGCCCGGGACTATGAAATGGAGGATATGTATGATGGGAATATGGGCACGGGACTATGGGATGGAGGATGTGTGATGGGTATATGGGCATGACACTATGGGATGGAGGATATGCATGATGGGTATATAGGCACAGGACTATGGGATGGAGGATGTGTGATGGGTATATGGGCATGGGACTATGGGATGGAGGATATGTATGATGGGTATATGGGCATGGGACTATGGGATCAAGGATGTGTATGATGCATATATGGGCACATGACTATGGGATGGAGGTTATGTATGATGGGTATATGGGCATGGGACTATGAGATGGAAGATATGTATGATGGGTATATGGGCATGGGACTATGGGATGGAGAATAATCATAATTTGTTATAACTAACCAGTTAGTTACTATGCCTGGGCAACGCCGAGCTCTTTAGCTAGTACAAAATAATTATATAAAAATCCTAGAATGTGGTTTTCTAGATTTTTTTTAAGATTCTGTCTCACAGTCAGACTTGGACTGGCCCACAGGAGAATCCTCTGGTGGGCCCCTGTGCAAGAGTGGGCCACTACCCTCCTATATGAGCAGCACTTGGCGCAATATATTTGAATCACTATGGTAAAGAGGCTAATGGCCGAGTAGTCGATGAGAGGTATGTGTCCCAGACATGGCTGCTCTCTGTGATGTAACCAGGAGTATTTTCTCTAGTGCATGAAAGCACTAAAAGGTCTGTTTGTTGCACCTGGGACCGGGTTGCGGGTAGCTATGAGATGGGCGGGTCTGGCTACCCAGGGCCGTATTTGCCACTAGGCACTTGAGGGCACGTGCCTAGGGCGGCAGGATGCGGGGGGCGCACTAGAGCTAGTTTTTTTCTTTTTTTTTAAATAAAAGTCCGGGGTCAAGTGCACGCCCCCCCTTCTCCCTCCTTTCCGCCCCCCTCCCTCCCTCCTTTCCGCCCCCCTCCCTGAAGATGTCATACTCACCTTCCTCCAGCGGTGGCTGCAACTGTCTCAGCGCCGGCAGCGCATCCTGTCTTCAGCGGTCACGTGGTACCGCTCATTAAGGTGATGAATATGCGCATATTCATCACCTTAATGAGCGGTACCACGTGACCGCTCATACAGGAAGGAAGACGCTGCAGAGATGCCGGGAAGTTCTGCGCCGAGAGGTGAGTATGACAGGGGAGAAGGATGGGGGAGCCATGCACGCAGGGTGGGAGGATAGGGGAGCCATGCACGCAGGGGAGGATAGGGGAGCCATGCACGCAGGGGAGGAGGATGGGGGAGCCATGCACGCAGGGGAGGAGGATGGGGGAGCCATGCACGCAGGGTGGGAGGATGGGGGAGCCATGCATGCAGGGTGGGAGGATAGGGGAGCCATGCATGCAGGGTGAGAGGATAGAGGAGCCATGCACACAGGGGAGGATGGGGGAGCATTGCACGCAGGGGAGGATAGAGCCATGCACGCAGGGGAGGATAGAAGAGCCATGCATGCAGGTTGGGAGGATAGGGGAGCCATGCACACAGGGGAGGATGGGGGAGCCATGCACGCAGCGGAGGATGGGGGAGCCATGCACTCAGGGGAGGATAGAGCCATGCACGCAGGGGAGGATAGACGAGCCATGAACGCAGGGTGAGAGGAGAGGGGAGCCATGCACGCAGTGGAGGATTGCGGAGCCATGCACGCAGGGGAGGATAGAGGAGCCATGCACGCAGGGGAGGATGGGGGAGCCATGCACGCAGGGTGAGAGGATAGAGGAGCCATACACGCAGGGGAGGAGGATGGGGGAGCCATGCACGCAGGGTGAGAGGATAGATGAGCCATGCACGCAGGGGAGGAGGATGGGAGAGCCATGCATGCAGGGTGAGAGGATAGAGGAGCCATGCACGCAGGGGAGGATGGGGGAGCCATGCACGCAGGGGAGGAGGATAGAGGAGCCATGCACGCAGGGGAGGATAGACGAGCCATGAACGCAGGGTGAGAGGAGAGGGGAGCCATGCACGCAGGGGAGGATGGCGGAGCCATGCACGCAGGGGAGGATAGAGGAGCCATGCACGCAGGGGAGGATGGGGGAGCCATGCACGCAGGGTGAGAGGATAGAGGAGCCATGCACGCAGGGGAGGAGGATGGGGGAGCCATGCACGCAGGGTGAGAGGATAGACGAGCCATGCACGCAGGGGAGGAGGATGGGAGAGCCATGCATGCAGGGTGAGAGGATAGAGGAGCCATGCACACAGGGGAGGATGGGGGAGCCATGCACGCAGGGGAGGAGGATGGGGGAGCCATGCACGCAGGGTGGGAGGATGGGGGAGCCATGCACGCAGGGTGGGAGATGGGGGAGCCATGCACACAGGGTGGGAAGATGGGGGAGCCATGGACACAGGGTGGGAGGATGGAGTATAAATATGGAGTATAAATACTGGGCCCTATAGGGGGGGACACAGTGTAAGAGGACAGTGTGAAGAGGGGGCCGGTATGGAAAGGAGAGGTCAGTGTGAAGAGTATGTACCATAAGAGGGACAGTGTGGGGGTCATATTTTGTGCAGACAATATAGTGAGGGGCAATTTTTTATTCAGGAGCATTATAATGACACTTGTATCTTTAAGGGCGTCATGTGATTTTCTGCAAAAGAGCGGAGAAGATGTAAGTCTGCAGAGACGGCTGTGGATGAGAAAACTCATCATGGGATCTGGACAAGATGAAGAAAAGAAGAACGGCTCCAGAGGCGACGTCATCTATAAGGTACCTGGATGTAAATGTTATTTGTGATGCTCTCGTTTTTATTTATGTTAGGAGCATTAAAGGGGATGTCCAGGTTTGTAATGAGTCTGCAGTCATTCTTTGTGGCTGCAGACTTCTGAATTCTCACAGTGCGCTCTGCACGCTGTCAGAATTCTCTCATGCTGGGGATTTACATTAATGAGGTCACATGCTGACTAGACATGTGTGGCCTCAATGAAAATGAACTAAGCGAGGCCGGGCACGTCTAGTCGGAATGTGGTCAGAAGTATACAAATCGCATGCTTGTGCTGACATGACTGTCCACCGGCAAGGGAGAATCCTAAAAGTGTGCAGTGCATGAGTTGTGAGAATTCAGAAGCTGCAATATCATGATTCAGCTCTGCAGGTTCCAGTAGTCGTCACATGGACACTTCACTCACAAGCGACTTTCACACTTAGGGTATGTGCACACGCTGCGGATTCGCAGCAGTTTTCCCAAAGTTTACAGTAGCATGTAAACCTGTGGGAAAAAACCCCGCTGTGCACATGCTGCGGAAAATTCCGTGCATGTCAATTCTTTGTGCGGAATCCGCAGTGGTTTTACACCTGCACCAATAGGAAACTGCAGTTGTAAAACCGCAGTGGAATCCGCAGAAGAAACCGCGATAAAATCCGCAGTGGTTTTGCACTGCGGATTTTCCAAATCCTCTGCGGAAAAATCCGCAGCAGAATCCGCAACGTGTGCACATACCCTTATGGTCCTGTGACACCGAGCTTCTCTTCTGCTTCTCTCAGTTTTTCACTGAACATTGAGAGCATTAGGGAGAGGAGCTCGTGGGCACATGACTGAGTGTGCAAATCGCATATGTCCTTGGCGGAGGGGGGGCACCAAAATGTATTCTTGCCCCTGGTGCCAGAAACCCTAGATACACCTCTGCTGGTATGCTACTGCGAGTGGCGATTACCGGGTTCGGTGGAGGGAGGTCTGTGCACAGTGCAGAACAGGCAGTGAGGCAGGGACTGAGGGTGTGCACAGAGAGAATGGAGACCCAGAGACTGCCCGTCCCAGTCTACGCCGTAGCCTGGAGCCCTCATTATATGTCAATGGAATATGTCAGTTAATAAATTGTTTTTCTAAAGCTTTATAGTGTAGTTTTAGGTCAGAGAGGGATGGTTAGGGATGAGCTAGCAAGGTGCAGGGACAGGTAGTGATGGCTACTTGCGGACATGTGCGGCAATTGCGGTTTTGCACTTGCGGTGATGCAAAAAACACTGTTAACAGTGTTTTTTTCCATTGCTGCAAGTACCGCATTTGCCGGATCGCGGCAAAACCGCAAGTGCTGCACATGTCTGAAAGTCCCATAGGGAATGAATGAGGCCGAACGCAGTGTTGCCGTAAGTGATCCATTACGCGGCAGATGCAGAAAAACTGCCGGATCTGCTGCAAAAGGCTACTTTCACATCAGCGATTTTTGCCAAAGTCACTGCCGATAGTGTCATACTCACCAAAGGGGGAGGCAGCACTAAAAGTGCCTAGGGCAGCAGAAACTCTAAATACGGCCTTGTGGCTACCCACATACCTCACCTCCGGTTGTGGTTACAGCCTATATAATGGGTGCTGTTGTTTGGCACATGGTCTATGTGTTGGGAGGGAGAAGGCCTCCGGTGTGTGTGGCTCCAGACCGAACATGAATATTGGACCGTACCCCAGCCTGTGTGCCCACAGGCCTGACGGAGCAGAGCCCTGCTGTGGACATTTTGTATTTTTTCTTTGCATAATCTAAAAGCGGTTTGTTTTTCTGTTTTTGCTTCTGGGGTTTATGAAGGAATAAACCCCACATGAACTTTTAAAGGAACGTGCCTGTTTTCCTCCCGTGGTAGCCGAGTGAGTACAACCCCTACAACTGGTGCTAGACATGCGGGCAGCGTCCCCAGCAGAGACGTGTGACTGCTACAGGAAGGACTGAATGTCCAGGGTTAAGTCTGTAGCAAGCCACCAAGCATTGCCAGACAAAATGGAGGACCTGCTGAAACACCTGGTCCAGTCGCAGCAGCAAGAGACCAAAAGGTAGTTGTTAAGTTGTTACAGCAGAACGAGCAGGAGCAACGGCAGCAGATGCAGCTTCTGGCAACCACCATCCAGGGCACGACGAGCGCCCCAACCCAAAGTCCGGCTGATGACGTCCAGCAGAGACCGCCATCACTTCTCCCAGCCAGGACTCATCTCTGCAGAATATAACACACAGTCATCAATAGCGGATCGCTTCTAGAGCACATTCTCCACTTATTTCCCGACTTATACACTACGCCAGATGAAGAAAAAGGGTGACACAGTGCTGCCCTGGGCAGTAACAGGACCCCCCTTTTGTTTCCCCCATGGAAAAGTTTCCTAAAAAAGTAAATTATATTGCAGCAGTAATAATATATCTAATTGGCCCCTACAGTAATTTTGTCCATCCACTTGGCACCATAAACTAATATAGAATGTTTCTCATTCAGGTCCCCATACAGTACAGTGCCTTGGGAAAGTATTTGGCCCCCTGGAACTTTTCAACCTTTTCCCATATATCATGCTTCAAACATAAAGATACCAAATGTAAACTTTTGGTAAAGAATCAACAAGTGGAACACAATTGTGAAGTTGAACGAAATTTATTGGTTATTTAAAATTTTGGTGGAAATTCAAAAACTGAAAAGTGGGGCATGCAATATTATTCGGCCCCTTTACTTTCAGTGCAGCAAACTCATTCCAGAAGTTCATTGTGGATCTCTGAATCATCCAATGTTGTCCTAAATGCCTAATGAAGATAAATAAAATCCACCTGTGTGTAATCGTCTCCGTATAAATGCACCTGCTCTGTGATAGTCTCAGGGTTCTGTTTGAAGCACAGAGAACATCATGAAGACCAAGGAACACAACAGGCAGGTCCGTGATACTGTTGTGGAGAAGTTTAAAGCCGGATTTGGATACAAAATGATTTCCAAAACTTTAAACATCCCAAGGAGCACTGTGCAAGCAATCATATTGAAATGGAAGGAGTATCATACCACTGCAAATCTACCAAGACCCGGCCGTCCCTCTAAACTTTCATCTCAAACAAGGAGAAGACTGATCAGAGATGCAGCCAAGAGGCCCATGATCACTCTGGATGAACTGCATAGATCTACAGCTGAGGTGGGACAGTCTGTCCATAGGACAACAATCAGTCATACACTGCACAAATCTGGCCTTTATGGAAGAGTGGTGGTGCGCCCCCAGACGCAGGGCCGCGGGGTACTCAGTACCGGGCCCCTCTGTCTCGGTCCTGGGGTTGTCACGGTGGCTAGACCCGGTCCGTGACCCTGCTAAGGGGCGTCCAATGAAAGGTGTGATGATGGTGTGCGGTGCAAGGTGCGATGAATAACGAGGACACAGGGTTGCAGTCTCTTTACCTCTTTACTGAAGGCTTCAGGATCCGCAATCCAGAGCACTGCTAACAGGGCTGGCTGAGACCGGCCGGTCCGAAGGCACATCCAGAGTTCCCTTTGCAGGTGGAAATCAGTGCCTACCTTCTAGCGCCTGTGTTGTAGTACCTCCCTGCTGAGCACCACGGGATAGCCCTCACAACTGTTGTGTCCGTTTCTGATGTTCTTTATCTCTCCGTCCCCCAGATGATATGGCTAGGACGCACCCGTATGACGGGGTAGGCCTGGAGTTATTCTGGGACCCTAGAGATGCCCCTCTCCCACAATTGCCTCCGTTGTCTTCGTTAGGTGTAAAAGGGTGAGACAACCAACCTAAAGTTAACTGTCCTGCTGTAGTTCGAAGTAATGCGTAGAGCCTGTTACTTCCTCGGTGCCCCGGCCACCGGCTATGCGCCTCAGTAGGATGTTACCACGATCTTAAGGCACGACTCCTACTGGTTCTATTCTTTGTGCTGTGCTCTCGCTTCTCACTTCTCCACAATAAACCTCGCTTCGTGTCCTTTCTAAGAAGCCTGCCGCTATATCCTTCAAGCACGGCTCCGTAACGATCTGTCCTTTTCGCTAGGCCACTGTCAGGATCCCACCCCTGACAGGTCCTCTCCTGAACTCTCCCGGGCTGCTTTCTCCCTAACTTCCTGTCCAACCCCGTTTTACCAGAGCGTGAGGAGTGGCCTACTAGATAGAACCACTCCCCCTGGTGGCCGGAGTGTGAAGTGTAGTGTGTGTGTGATACCTGGTCAGGTGAACTCCTTTAGTGCAATCAGACGTAACATCCCCCTCCTTAGCGGCAGAGCAACATTACTGCAACGACCAGGACTCTGGGGCGCTGCACTCCCCCCCGGTTAAATCCAGTACTCCCGGACTGGGAAAATAAGAACAATACACGTTAGCAGAAAACACACAAAGTTTTGAAATACTATAAACAATTAAACACTATGAACAAGTAAATATAACAGTGCTTCCCTTTATGGAAGGTGAGAACACTTGAACGTTGCAAAAGTTTTGGTCATGCACAGTTCATGACTCCCAGTTCAGTGGGTGCAAACTTGAAACAGCAGGGATCCCGGGTAAACAAAGGGATCCCTTTTGAAAGTTTTGGAGCAATTCACTGTCCATTACTCCATTGTCCATTGTCTTGAACTTGTAACAAAGATATTTACACAAACACTTTCAACCAAATGACAGCTATCGTTAATATTTCCAAGTTTTGTAGCGAAGGGGAGTTTGATTCTTGGTGCTACGTGTGGACCTCCGCAGTACAGGAGTTGCTACCGGCCTAACAGGGCCCGCTGCACTTGCTATCTCTGCTGTAGTGCACTGTCTCCTAGCTACACTTCTAGTAACCTAGGTAGCACTGGCATGTTGGAGCTCCCAGGGCTGTTGCTACTAATGGTGGGCATGGCAGATTCACCGATAGCAGAGGGAGGACTTGCCGGTTCAACTGCTGGCATGGCATCTTCCGGTGGGGTCGGCCGTGCTTGCGGGCTCAGATGACCCGGCACCACATTTAGTTCTGGCGGTTTCGGTTGACGAAACGTTAGGACCGGTACCACAATGGCCTGATTTATTTGAGTCCAAGACTGGGGGAAATCGCCAAGGACAGTGTGTATCATCTTCTCTTCTTCCACGGGGGGAGATGTCCCGGGGTCTGTCGCCCCATCTCTCAGCTTGTCAGGGCATATTTTAAGGTGGTCCCTGGATATTGCCGCTGAGGTTTCCCCTCCATCTTTGCTGATGAGACAGACCTTCGTATTGTCGAAGTCGGATGGCAGGATGGTATACGGTTCCGCTTCCCAGTGGTCATCAAGCTTGTGTAGTCTCCTCTTCCGTTTGACGACTTGCTCACCGGGTGACAAGGGAATCGCAGGAGCATGCTGGTTGTAGTCTCTTTCTTGTTTTTGTCTGGCTTGAGCGAGACTCCTTTCCACACACTCCTGTACTTCGCGGTACCTTTGTTGCCTCTCTGTATCCCAATCCGCATCTGGCGAGATATCTTCGGGGGTCAGGACCCCCATGTCCAGATCAACCGGTAACTTGCTAGACCTTCCTCGCATCAGGTACGCTGGAGTGCAGTTGGTGGAATTCACCGGGATGTGGTTGTACATATCCACCAGGTCCGGTAACTTTGTGGGCCACAAGTTCCATTCCTCCACAGGTAAGGTCTTCAATAAGTCGATCACCACCCGATTCATCCTCTCACACATATTGTTGGTTTGTCAATGGTACGGTGTGGTTCTGATCTTCTTACACCCGTACAAATTGCAGAACTCCTGGAACACCTCCGCTTCAAATGCTGGCCCCTGATCGGTCAGTACCTTCTCCGGGTACCCATGGGGTCTACAGAAGTACTGCTGGAAGGTTTTGGCAGCCGTCCTAGCCGTTAGATCTTTGACCGGCACGACTACCAGGAATCTGGAGTAGTGGTCCACGATGGTGAGAGCGTAGATATAACCTGACCGGCTAGGTGTTAGTTTCACGTGATCTAGCGCGACCAGCTCGAGCGGCCGTTTGGTGAGGATGGGCTGCAAGGGAGCCCGTTGGCTGTCACGATCCTTCCTGCGCAGGCTACATGGGCCACACTCTCGACACCACTTCTCGATGGTTCTCTTCATGCCGACCCAGTAGAACCTCCCTCGGAGTAGTCTCTCTAGCTTCCTCCATCCGAAATGTCCGGCCCCATCGTGGTATGCTCCCAGGACCATTGGCACATCTTTTCTTGGGACCACAATCTGCCATACCAATTCATGAGTGCGTGGGTCGATGCTTCTCCGGCACAGTTTACCATCGTGAATAAACAGTTTGCCCCTCTCCTTCCACAGCTGTAATGCCTCTGGTGGATCATCCGGGCCGGGATGCAAACCTGCCTGAGTCAGGAGCTTTCACCCGACCGACCGCAGGGTCACCATCCTGGTTCTCTGCCTACCCGTGATGGGGCAGGGGGTTCAAAGGGGTGCCCTGCTTATTCTTGCGCCTGTTCTCCACCTGATGAGAGCACTGGGTGGCCTTGGGGCGATGGAAAGCGGGCAGCTCTACCTCTTCAAATGCTTCTGGATCTTCCTCCGTTTCGGGCAATTGGGGCATTCGGGACAATGCATCGGCATTCGCATTCTTGTGCCCTGCCCGTACCGTATGACTTCACTGATGGTGAAGTCGTAATTGGACAACCGGGCCATCCACCGCTGCTCCAAGGCGCCAAGTTTCGCTGTGTCCAAATGCGTTAGCGTATTATTATCCGTGAAGACTGTGAATTTTGCTGAGGCCAGGTAGTTTGAACCTATCCGTCACGGCCCAGACGACGGCAAGGAACTCCAGGTTAAAGGAACTGTAGTTGTCAGGGTTCCTTTCAGTGGGGCGAAGCTTCCTACTGGCGTAAGCGATTACTCTTTCCTTGCCTTTCTGGACCTGGGACAGCACGGCTCCCAACCCCACGTTGCTGGCGTCCGTATACAATACAAACGGTTGGTCATATTCAGGGTAGGCCAGTACCTCTTCTCCCGTCAGCGCCGACTTTAAGCAGGTGAACGATCCTTCCAGTCCATCGTTCCAATCAAATGAGGTATTCTTTCCCTTGGGTTTCTTGGATTAGCCCACCAACAGGTCTTGCAATGGTGCGGCCTTCTTGGTGAAGTCCTTGATAAACCTCCGGTAGTAGCCCACCAACCCGAGGAACTGCCGGACTTCATGAAGGTTACCGGGCGTCGGCCAGTCCTTGATCACCGTGACCTTGTCGGGGTCGGGGGCCACTCCTTCAGCACTCACCACATGGCCCAGGTACTGCACTTTAGGTTTTAGCAAATGGCATTTGGACGGTTTCACCTTTAAGCCAAAGTTGGACAGAGCTTCAAACACCTCGGCCAGGTGCTTCAAATGGTCTTCATAGGTCTTAGAGAAGACAATGACGTCGTCCAGATATAGCAGCACAGTTTCAAAGTTCTTGTGTCCCAGACAGCACTCCATCATCCTCTGGAACGTTCCCGGTGCGTTACACAATCCGAACGGCATGTAGTTGAATTCACAGAGACCCATCGGCGTCGTGAAGGCCGTCTTTTCTTTGTCCGCCTCTGCCACGGGAACCTGCCAGTACCCACTAGTGAGATCCAAGGTAGAGAAGTAGTTAGCAGATTTTAAAGCAGCCAAGGACTCCTCTATCCTGGGCAGGGGGTATGCATCCTTATGTGTAATGCGGTTTAGTTGCCTATAGTCCACACACATCCTCATGGTGCCATCTTTCTTCATAACGAGGACTAAGGGATCTGCCCAGGGGCTACAACTGTCTCTCACTACCCCAGCCTCCTTCATCTCTCGCAACATGTCCTTGGCACACTGATGAGCTGGGGGTACAGGACAGTATCTTTCTTTTATGGGGGGGTGATCTCCCGTGGGGATATGATGTTGAATCCCTTTTACCTGCCCGAAATCTAGGGGGTGCTTGCTGAATACCCGCTCATACTCATGAACCACCCTGTAAGCTCCGTTTATGATGAGATGGGGTAGAGTCAGTGCCCACGTGTAATTCCCGACACCAATCTTTCGTCTGCCCTGCAGAGCCGTCGTTCCCCGCCGGATTGGACGGGACCAAGGGCCCGGGTGCCTGTATCACACTATTATTAACAGTAAACAGCTTGGCAAGTGTGACATATTTGGTTAGGTGGACCTCCTCCTCCCCACAGTTAACACGTACTGGCACCCTTCCCTTGCGGACGTCAACCACCCCTCTGGCTGTCAGGAGAGTAGGCCTATGATCTGAATACACAGGTTCTACCAGGGCCTGATAGTCTTTACCCCTGAGACCTATGGCTGCCCGATACCATATTAACATTTCACTCCTGGGGGGTATTGCAATGGGGTTTGAATCACTCACTGTGACCCGGCCAATCTCACCACCAGTCAACTCCACCTGCTGTCTCTGCATCAGAGCTCTGATTTCTTTCTGCAAGGCACGTTGTTCACTGTAGCCAGCTTTTTCTGCTACCTGCTGCAACAAGACAATAACTTCTGCAAGACAATTTTCTATGACATTAGTACCAATTGTCATCATGGGGTTACATTCACGTTGGTCAATATCAACAATGACAATTCCCTGGGCTTCCAATTCTACCCGTCCCACCTTGATGGTGACCTCTTTATACCCCACTTGTGGCAATGGCTGACCATTACTAGCTATTATGGTGAAATCATCATTGGGGCCACGGGTAATGTCGGTGTCCTCCCAATAACGTCTATAAAGGATGTAAGGCATAGTCGTCACCTGGGAACCGGTATCCAGCAAAGCGTTCATGGGGATACCGTCGATCACGATGGGGAGAACTGGCCGCCCTCCGATGTATTTGGCTCTCCAATTTTGCGGGCCTGACCGTCCTACTCCTGGGGGTTGGCCCTCTGCCCCAGGGGTTGCTCGTTTAAATGACAGTACCTTGCAAGATGGCCCACCTGGTGGCAGCGGCGGCAGATAGGTCGTCCGTCCCGATGAAAACGATCGTCGTCTCTGCCTCTGGTCGACGGAACCCTCCTCTGTCGCTGCCAGGGGACATCCTACGGTCTGGAAGCCAGCTGGATCTTCTCCTTGGGGGCCTCCTGCAGGGATTGGACGATCCGGGCTAGGGCAGCAACGCTCTTGGTCAGCTCCTGCATCTGGAGGCGCAGTCCTGCAGGGCAGTCGTCCTCCAGGATCTGAAAACGGGTGCGTCCGGTGCCACCTCCTGGTGGTACGTGAGGGCTTGACGCCTGGGAGGTACGGCACGGCTGGGCTGTCGCTCTGGTAGCGCCTGGATGGCTTTATCTTTGAATTGCGCAAAAGTCAGGTCTGGATTCTGCATGGCCAGGAAGTGTAGTTGGGCCCTTTGGTGACGGCACAGGAGCCCCTCGATGAACCGCTCTTTCAGGAGTTTATCTTCATCTTTCATGCTGTTTGGGTCACTCTGCTTGATGGCCCGCAGTGCCTCCTGGAGATTAAGGGCATAGTCCCGTAAGCTATCCTGCGGCCTCTGCTTGCACCCATAGAACGTCAATTTAATTTCCGTAGCGGTGAGGGTGTCAAAGGTGGCTTTGAGCTTTGCAAAGACCTGCTGCGCAGTTCTCTTATCCGCGGCAGGCCAGGACTTCACTTCTCTCAGAGCCGCTCCAAAGAGTTGGCCGGTTATCATATGAACTTTCTGAGGCTCCATCAAGGGATAAAACTCGAGCAGGCTACAAATCCCTTCTTTAAAGTCAGTTAATGTATGGGATTCTCCAGAGTATCGCGGGAGCTAGGCTGCTCCAGGTAGGTACGGCATGGAGAAGGGCATGATGGCTGCCGTAGCCGCGGCGGTATCCGGCGGGCTGATGGGGGCGGCAAGCTCTGCGGCATCCGGCGGTGATACAAGGCACGTGGCTGCGTCTACTGCGGGGCCTGGAGGTGCCCCTGAGTCTGCGGCCGCCGCCTCCGCTCCTCCCGGATCAGACATAGCCGCTCCTCCCCTCTGCTAACCTGGTGGGAGTCGGGGTTCCTCTTCCAGAGTCGGCACCTCACCGCGTCTCCTCGCTCCGCGCTCTTTTTGGCCGACTCCGCTCACGAAGCTATGGCGGATTTTGGCGGGCACTTTTGGTGGCAAGCGACAATACACAGTCTTTGCAATGAATCACGGTTCAAGCACAATTCAGACACAGTTCCAAGGCACACATGACCTGATTCTTCAGGCTTAAGTAGATCCTGTTCGTAATGCCAAGTGGGAGTGCCCCCAGACGCAGGGCCGCGGGGTACTCGGTACCGGGCCTCTCTGTCTCGGTCCTGGGGTTGTCACGGTGGCTAGACCCGGTCCGTGACCCTGCTAAGGGGCGTCCAATGAAAGGTGTGATGATGGTGTGCGGTGCAAGGTGCGATGAATAACGAGGACACAGGTTTGCAGTCTCTTTACCTCTTTACTGAAGGCTTCAGGATCCGCAATCCAGAGCACTGCTAACAGGGCTGGCTGAGACCGGCCGGTCTGAAGGCACATCCAGAGTTCCCTTTGCAGGTGGAAATCAGTGCCTACCTTCTAGCGCCTGTGTGTTGTAGTACCTCCCTGCTGAGCACCACGGGATAGTCCTCACAACTGTTGTGTCTGTTTCTGATGTTCTTTCTCTCTCCGTCCCCCAGATGATATGGCTAGGATGCACCCGTATGACGGGGTAGGCCTGGAGTTATTCTGGGACCCTAGAGACGCCCCTCTCCCACAATTGCCTCCGTTGTTTTCGTTAGGTGTAAAAGGGTGAGACAACCAACCTAAAGTTAACTGTCCTGCCGTAGTTCGAAGTAATGCGTACAGTCTGTTACTTCCTCGGTGCCCCGGCCACCGGCTATGCGCCTCAGTAGGATGTTGCCACGATCTTAAGGCACGACTCCTACTGGTTCTATTCTCCTTTGTGCTGTGCTCTCGCTTCTCACTTCTCCACAATAAACCTCGCTTCGTGTCCTTTCTAAGAAGCCTGCCGCTATATCATTCAAGCACGGCTCCGTAACGATCTGTCCTTTTCGCTAGGCCACTGTCAGGATCCCACCCCTGACAGGTCCTCTCCCGAACTCTCCCGGGCTGCTTTCTCCCTAACTTCCTGTCCAACCCCGTTTTACCAGAGCGTGAGGAGTGGCCTACTAGATAGAACCACTCCCCCTGGTGGCCGGAGTGTGAAGTGTAGTGTGTGTGTGATACCTGGTCAGGTGAACTCCTTTAGTGCAATCAGACGTAACATCACCCTCCTTAGCGGCAGAGCAACATTACTGCAACGACCAGGACTCTGGGGCGCTGCAGTGGCAAGAAGAAAGCCATTTCTCAAAGATATCCAGAAAACGTGTTGCTTAAAGTTTGCAAGAAGCCACCTGGGAGACACGCCAAACACGTGGAAGACGGTGCTCTGGTCAGATGAAACCAAAATCGAACTTTTTGGCAACAATGCCAAACGATATGTTTGGCGTAAAGGCAACACAGCTCATCACCCTGAACCCACCATCCCCACCGTCAAACATGGTGGTGGCAGCATCATGGTTTGGGCCTGCTATTCTTCAGCAGGGACAGGGAAGATGGTTAAAATTGATGGGAAGATGGATGGAGCCAAATACAGGACCATTCTTGAAGAAAACCTGTTGGAGTCTGCAAAAGACCTGAGACTGGGACGGAGATTTGTCTTCCAACAAGACAATGATCCCAAACTTAAAAATCTACAATGGAATGGTTCACAAATAAACGTATCCAGGTGTTAGAATGGACAAGTCATAGTCCAGACCTCTATCCAATCGAGAACCTGTGGAAAGAGCTGAAAACTACTGTTCACAAACGATCTCCATCAAACCTCACTGAGCTCGAGCTGTTTGCCAAGGAAGAATGGGCAAGAATTTCAGTCTCTCGATGTACAAAACTGATAGAGACATACCCTAAGCGACTTGGGGTAGCGTCCGAATAATATTGCGCGCCCCACTTTTCAGTTTTTGAATTTCCTCAAAAATTTAAAATAACCAATAAATTTCGTTCAACTTCACAATTGTGTTCCACTTGTTGTTTCTTCACCAAAAATTTACATTTGGTATCTTTATGTTTGAAGTATGATATGTGGGAAAAGGTTGAAAAGTTCCAGGGGGCCAAATACTTTCGCAAGGCACTGTAGTTAAGTACCTCATCCTGGCCCCATATATTTAATAATGTGCCTCATTCTGGGCCCCTATGTTGCCCCATCTTGGGTCCCTAGTCCATCCTGGCCCATACATGTCCCTTGCCCAGCCTGGCCTCCATATGTTCCATATCCAGTCTGGCCTCCATATGTTCCATGTCCAGCCTGACCCCCATATGGACCTTGCCCATCCTGGCCCCATTTGTCCCTTGTCCATCCTGGCCCCCATATGTCCCTTGTCCATCCTAGCTCCTATATGTCTGTTGTCCATTCTGGCCTCAATATCCATCCTGGCCCCCATATGTCCAATCTTGCCTCCTTATATCCATTCTTGCCCCCATGTTTCCATCCTGGCCCCCAAATGTCCATTAAAATCGCCAGAAACCTAGCAGAGGCTGGTGGCTGACATGAGTGCGCCTATCTCAGGTGGCGCATGACAGTGACGTTGTATGCACCAACATCAGCATTCATCATAATGAACACCGCGTGCGTGCTCCCCTGCACATGCTCTGCCTGCACTTTTAAAGGGCCAGTGCCCCTAAAAAACGCTGCTTTTCTTCTTTTTCTTTCCTTGATCTCGCTCGTCCACAGCGAGGGCCCACTGGGGATTTCCCGATACCCTGCTACAACAGTCTGACCCTGCATAGAAATCAAGCTTGACTGAAGTCCTTGCATGTCTAGTACGGCATCTCAAACCTTTCTCGCCTTCACTGGCAAACTGCGTAACAAGGTCATGCCCCCCTTGCATCACCATGCATGTACCAGAAGCTGGCAACAGCGCCGGATGTCAGAAGGTTGGTACCTTTCCTCAGGGACATCAATCAATATATACTGGCTGGATGAAGTACACAACAAGCTTGACTTCTCCGGCTGTTTCCTTTTCCTTGGTTTGATACAAGTAATTTGCTTATGGTGCAATCAGTTTTGAAACTTCTTCTACTTTGCTGTGACTATGGTCTCCTGCAGACGGCCGTATTATTGGCCTGAGTGCAATCCGACAAAACATCGGATCGCAATCAGTGACTAGGAACAACGGTGGTCTATGGGACCGAGCATATGTCTGACTTTTTGACCATAGTCTATCCGAGGAAAAATTCACTGCATGACAGAGTTTGATCGGACATTTGGCACACACTCGGCCATGCAAATCAACGAGTCCGTAGAAATTTTGGACTGCACTCAGATGACATCTGATTGCAGTCTCATTTCCATGCCCTGTGATTGCAGGTTCAAGTTCCCAAGGGAGACTAAGAAAAGATGTAAACAAAAAAAAAAAAAAGCTGTTAAAAATATTTTTAGAAAATATTAAAAAAACATATAAAAGTTCAAATCACACCTCTTTTCTCACAACGTAAATAGGACAATCTAGAAAATAATATTAAAAATGACATATTTGATATCTTTGCATGCTTAACCCGTTCTCGACCTAGCAAATTTTCATTTTTGCTTTTTATTTTTTTTTGTCTTCTTCCAAATAACTCTTTTTTTCACCTATTCAGGAGGACTTGTTTTTTTTTTGTGTGTGGAATAAGCTATAATTTTGATTGACACCGTTCATCTACCCACATAATGTACTAAAAAATTAGGAAAGAACTCCAAGTTGGGTGAAATCATTAAAAATAAAATGCAACTCTGCCATTGTATGGTTTTTGTTTTTATGGTGTTCTTCGTGCAGTAAAAATGACCTGGTAAACATGATTCTTCAGGTCTGTACAATTATGGAGTAGCTAAACTTGGCCTTCTTTATTTACGTGCTGAAAAAAAATCCAAATTAAAAAAAATTTGGTTTGTGTCGCCATTTTATGAGATTACTAACTTTATGTTTCTGTAGATTGAGCTTTGTGGTGCTTTGGTTTTTTACATGCTGATCTGTAGTTTTCATTGGCACCAGTTTTTACCAGCGATGTGTTGATCGCTTTGTATTGCGCTTTTTGCTGTGTTGAAGAGACCCAAAAACAATGTTGACTTTGGGGTTTCAACATTTTTTTTCATGAGAGCATTTACTCTAGGGTTAAATAATTTAATATTTTGATAGAGCAGGATTTTTCAAATGTGGTAATACTGAATATTTGCTTATTCAAAAAAGAAGGAGGCAGCACTCCATTTTCTTAATAAATGTGCAAGGTTTAATTCAGACCCACATGTCCGGGCAACGTTTCGGCTCAAATGAGCCTTTCTCAAGCTTGAGAAAGGCTCATTTGAGCCGAAACGTTGCCCGGACATGAGGGTCTGAATTAAACCTTGCACATTTATTAAGAAAATGGAGTGCTGCCTCCTTCTTTTTTGAATATATGGACTTGGGATAACCAGTGGACAGGTTGCCTGGAGGCTTTGCACCCAAGGATAAGTAGAGATTTGTGCTGTTCCTCTTTTTTTGAATATTTGCTTAGCTATTTTTTTTCTATTTTAATGAGGAAAAGTAGGCAATTCAAATAATGTGCTTTTTTATTTTTTACATATCACTTTATATATACTTTAACCCCCCCTTCATGACCCCAGCTTTTTTCAGTTTTCCGTTTTTCGCTCCCCTCCTTCCTAGAGCCATATCTTTTTTATTTTTCCGTCAATATGGCCATGTGAGGGCTTATTTTTTTGTGGGACAAGTTGTACTTTTGAACGACACCATTGGTTTTACCATGTCTTGTACTAGAAAACGGGAAAACAATTTCTAGTGTGGTGATATTGCAAAAAAAGTGCAATCCCACACAATTTTGATTCTCCAGGTCATTACGAGTTCATAGAGACCAAACATGTCTAGGTTATTTTTTATTTAAGTGGTAAAAAAAATTCCAAACTTTGCTAAAAAAAAAAATATTGTGCCATTTTGCGATACCCATAGCGTCTCCATTTTTCGTGATCGGGTCAGCGTTTCATTTTTGCGTGCCGAGCTGACGGTTTTAATAACATTTTGGTGCAGATACGTTCTTTTGATCTCCCGTTATTGCAATGTCGCGGCAACCAAATAAAACATAATTCTGGCATTTAAAATTTTTTTCTCGCTATGCCGTTTGGCGATCAGGTTAATCCTTTTTTTTAACTGATAGATCGGGGGCGATTCTGAACGCGGCGATACCAAATATGTGTATGTTTGATTTTTTTTATTGTTTTATTTTGAATGGCGCGAAAGGGGGATGATTTAAACTTTTATATATTTTTTTTAAAACATTTTTTTTTACTTTTGCCATGTTTCAATTCCATGGGAGGCTAGAAGCTGGCACAACTCGATTGACTCTGCTACATAGGAGCGATGCATAGATTGCTCCTATGAAGCCGAATTACTGCATTGCTATGAGCGCCGTCCACAGGGTGGCGCTCACAGCAATCCGGCATCAATAATAGACCCCTGGTTGTCATGCTGACGCATCTCTGACCCCCGATGACGTGATGGTGGTCAGCAATGCGTGCATTTCCGGCCCGATGGCCGGAAGCACTAGTTAAATGCCGTTGTCAGTTTGACAGCGGCATTTAACTAGTTAATAGCGGTGGGTGGATCGCGATTCAACCCGCCGCTATTGCGGGCACATGTCAGCTGTTCAAAACAGCTGACATGTCCCGGCTTTGATGCGGGCTCACCGATGGATCCCGCATAAAAGTGGGGGTTCTGACCTCGGACGTACTATCCCGTCCGAGGTCATAAAGGGGTTAATAGGGGCGGGGTGTACTCACACGAAATGGCTGTTGGTCCTTCAATTTGTGTTTCTGTATTGCAACCAGTGATGTCCCAGATGTGCTCGATGGGAGACAAGTCTGGAGACGCTGCAGACAATGATAGCACATTTAGGGTTAGGATTACAGTACTGACAACAACATGCGGCCTGGGACTGTTGAAAAACAGCTTTTAGGAGACTTTCTCATTCTCTCGTGAAGGCCTCTTCATGGCATCGCTCTTGTGGTCTTCAGACTAATCTCTGGGTATCACTTCACACAAGACAAAAGTGGATCTCGTCGCTGAAGAGGACCAACCTTCATTCCAGGGACCATTGCTGTTTTGCCCCGCACCATGATAGCCTTTAAGAGCGGTGGCAAGAGGTGAGTGGACATCTGTAGGTGGATATCTGTCTCGTAGCCTACTGCCAAATGATTTGGTGGTTCAGCCATATCTCCAACACGTTGCAGTGGCCAGTTTTTAACATGACAAAATCAGGCCACTGTGAGCAGCTTTTGTGGCCTAAATGTGCTACCATGGCTGCATCGTCTCCGGACTTGTCTCCCTTCAAGCACATCTGGGAAGTCATTGGTCTCCAATTGCAAAAGAGCCGCTAGCAGCGGAACTCGATTATTTGTTGCCTGTGTGCATTCAGCAGCTGAACCTTCCTCATATGACCATTAACAATCTCATTGATAACAGCAAAAACTGTAAGTGCCGGGATTTCTGCACATAGCTCATATTCCAGACTGAACAAATCAGCATTTGCAGATCAATAACAAGCCTATACATCCTGTGATTTTCAAATTCCATGACTTTTCCTTCTTGGTGTAGCAATTTTAATGTTGATAAATCAAAAAAATCGTGCTTCTGATAAATACAATTCAGCCCCCCCCCAAAAAAAACAAGCCTCCATGTGGATAAGCCAATGAAAATCCAAAAAAATATAATGGCTTCTAGAAAACAACAACAAAAAAGTACAAATAAAATGATTCAGCATAAATGCACCAACACCCACTTTTGTATCTAAAAAGTATATATCAAAATCTAAATATTAATCCCTTCTTGATCTATAGGTGCACCATAGATTATGTCCCGGCATTTGATGCAGGCTCCGGCAATGAGCCTGCATGCTTTCAGGCACATGACAGCTGATCTGATCAGCTGGCTAGTGCCCCTAACAGGAATCATGATCCACCTGCGGCTGTTAACATGTTAAATGCCACAGTCAATCTATGCAGGAGACCCCAGACACACTTCCTTCATTTGAAGAAGCTAAAATGCGAAACAAGCGTCGGGGCCCTTGCTGCTGCGCTGACTAACACTAATTTTGACTTTATTGGAATCATGCCTCTATACTCATTAGCATTAATCATGAGAAAATACGCCTGCTACTGATTTCACTGGACTTTACTTTTTATTAATTTACCATCATGATATAAAGTGTTTAACATTGTTTGCACTGCACTTCATCTTCTAATACACAGCCCTTGCTAAGTCTACATAAACCAACCATCACTTGATGATATTAGGATCGTTACTTCCAACAGGTGGCGCTATAGAGTTTAAGTCCTCTTTTTCTCAGAAGAGGCAATTTGAATATTTAATTTCCCAGAGGAGCATTGCACGGCGAATAAACCTCCTTACCTTGACAAGCCAGCTGGTATGTCACTCTCCATAAGGAGAAACGTTACCCCTTAGACCCCAGTCCAGAGCCTCTCACCTAGCCAAATCAGTTCTCATGCTTCGCACTGACGAGGGCCAACAGCCCGAAACACCGTGTCTGCGAATTGAGATACTGATTTGGCTTTTATCCTAAGTCATATTGCACGACTCGTTAAAGGGTTGATTATGACTTGTAGGATCGCTACTTCCAACAGGTGGCGCTATAGAGTTTAAGTCCTCTTTTTCTCAGAAGAGGCAATTTGAATATTTGATATTATTTATTTATTAAAGGGACACTGTCACCTGAATTTGGAGGGAACAATCTTTAGCCATAGGGGCGGGGTTTTCGGGTGTTTGATTCACCCTTTCCTTACCCGCTGGCTGCAATATGGGATTGAAGTTCATTCTCTGTCCTCCGTAGTACACGCCTGCGCAAGGCAAGATTGCCTTGTGCAGGCATGTACTACGGAGGACAGAGAATGAACTTCAATCCCATATTGCAGCCAGCATGCAGCCAGCGGGTAAGGAAAGGGTGAATCAAACACCCGAAAACCCCGCCCCTATGGCTAAAGATTGTTCCCTCCAAATTCAGGTGACAGTGTCCCTTTAATACAACCTAGACAGGCTGAAAAGAGGCACAATGTGCACTCATTTACATATTTTTTCTGCAGTAGCACTTTATCAGTATTTCATATTGTGAATCATGTTTTATATTTATCAATATTCATCACTATATAATGTGCTGGCTATTGAATGCACTGTACTTTATTCCTTTTTTTCTTTTGAACTACATTTTGCTTATCCTTATGGTATAAGGTTCTTTCTATTTATTGTGCTTCACAATATTTTCTAATATACATTCCTCTGCCTTGTCTATATAAAACATTTATCAATGGTGACACTTTTTTTATTTGGATAAGCCAAACAAAAGTATTGTGTGTACATATTTAATATATACAATATATTTTTCTCTGCAGTAGCACTTTATCAGTAGCCCTAGTCTATACGACATTTACATATACCTTCACCAGGGTATTTATAATGCAAGCAGTTTTCTTTATTTACTATCTTCACTTTTTATGTGTTTATGTATTTGTTTTTAATTAATTATACCAATAAATATTTTAAATTTGTATTCTTTGGGCTTGGTACTTCTTTTTCCTTGTAGGTTTTTTTTGTATCTTTTGAAATGCCCTATTATTTTTATAGCCTACCCTTTTAGGATTTTAGGAGACCCCTGTGGTTGTCATTGTTGATCTGCTTTATGCGCCCCCCCCTGGCCTTTTTTCATAGCAGATGACAATTCTTGCTACATACAGCAGGGCTGAAACCCTGCTATGTGTAGCACAAGTGATCAGAATATCGCAGCTTCAAGTCTTCTAGGGACATTAATGAAGCATATGAAAAGCAAAAAAAATTATTTTAAAAATATTAGAATAAAAAAATATAAAAGTTCAAATCACCCCCATTTTCCCCATTTAAAATTAAACAATAATAAAAAATATATATATTTTGTATCGCTGAGTTCAGAAATGCCCAGTCTATCAAAATATAAAAAGAATTAATCAGATCGGTAAACAGCATAACGAGAAAAAAAATAAAAACACCAGATTTACGTTTTTTGGGGGGTCACTGCAACACTAAAATAAAATGCAATAACAGGTAATAAAAACAGTGTATCTACCCCAAATTGGTATCAATAAAAATGTCAGCTCAACAAGCAAAAAAATAATCCCTCACCCAGTCCAAGAATCCAATAAATGGAGAGGATAGGGGTCTCGGAAAATGGCGACATTTCATTTTATTTTTTACAAACTTGGATTTTTTTTTTACCACTTAAGTTAAAAAAAAAAACCTATACGTTTGGCATCTGTGAACTCATAATGACACGAAGAATCATAGTGGCAGGTCTTTTTTAGCATTTAGTGAAAATGGTTAAAAAAAATTGTGGATTTGCACTTATTTTTTGCAATTTCACCACACTTGGAATTTTTTCTCCGCTTTACAATACACTATATGGCAAAATAAATGGTGTCATTCACAACTCGTCCCACAAAAAAACAAGCCCTCACATGGCCATATTGAGGGAAAAAATAAAAAAAGGTATGTTCCTGGGAAGAAGGGGAGCAAAAAATGAAATCGCAAAAATGGAAACTCCCTAGGTTGTGAAGGGGTTAAATAGATTCCAAATTGTTAATGATAAAAACAGCTGCTCTTCTCACAAAAAACAAGTCCTCATAGAACTTTATCAACCAAATAAAAGAAAACTGGGGACTTATTTTTTCTTTTAAGAAGTGAAACATAAAAAAAAACTTTTAGAAATTTGGTATCAACATACCTGTATTGACCCATAGAAGAAAATGACAATTCTACTGCAAAATGAATGTCGAAATCTGAAAATTAAATCTGAAATTGCATTTTATTTTCCAATTCCTCTCCACTTTGAATTGCTTTCACGTTTTTCAGTACATTGTCTGGTAAAATGATTGGTGTTATATAAAAGTACATCTTGCCCCGCAATGAACAATCCTTTATATGGCTGTGTCGACATAAAAAAAAAATATATGCCTTCTAGAAGGAAGAAAAAAAGTGGATTAATCTCTAAGGGTACTTTCACACACTAGCGTTTTTTGCAATACGTCGCAATGTGTCGTTTTGGCGAAAAAACGCATCCTGCAAAGTTGTCTGCAGGATGCCTTTTTTCCCCATTGACTAACATTAGCGACGCATTGACAGACGTCGCAACCGTCGTTGGACGGATGCGTCGTGCTTTGGCGGACCGTCGGCACAAAAAAACGCTACATGTAACGTTTTTTTGTGCAATGTGTCCGCTTTTTCCGACCGCGCATGCGTGGCCGGAACTCCGCCCCCTCCTCCCCGCACCTCACAATGGGGCAGCAGATGCGCTGAAAATCAGCATCCGCTGCACCCGTTGTGCAGCGCAAACGCTAGCGTCGGTACGTCGGCCCGACGCACTGCGACGGGCCGAGTACGACGCTAGTGTGAAAGTAGCCTAAGAAGCTGGAATGCAGTATCATCACATCATTCCCTTAGTGAATATATTAGGGAGTCATTCTAATTTTCAATTTTAGTTTGCCTATTGACCATCTAATTATTTCCTACTTTTTGAAATCTGATTTAAAATTTTGGAAATAAAAAAAATGTTGTATAAATATATACATGTGTATCTAATATGTATATATTATTTTTAAGAACTATTTTATTACACTAGCTCTAACCATAGTCACAACATCCCTAGACACAATCCTAACACTAGCCAAATTTAGGGCTGGAAAAGCTATGTAAAAAGAGAATTTGTTATTATGTTAGTGTTTTATTTATTAATTTTTATACGCAGATGTTTTTATGGTTAGGATTGTTTTTTTTTTTATTCGGACAGCTCTAATTCTCTCGTCTTACTCAATTACAAGTGAGAGGAGAGGCAGGAATCCATGGGAGAGCACAGTGCAGAATGTGCAGTGCACATGACTCAATCCCATTTTACTCAGCCTCTGTAATCTGGGTCACTGCCTTTTTAGAAATCAGCAGCCGATGACAAATTCATCTTGACTGCCGTGCTCTGCATAGATACTGGAAGCAGTGCTGGAGATGACAAAGCAGCAGCTGGATGCCTTACTCATTTAGCTTGCTGGCCACCAGGCACGCATGCACAGTAGCTCCAAGAAGAAACAATGCTTACGGCTGGATTATCAGACAGCGAAAATTTTTGCACCACCATAAATTTTGGTGCCCATTGAAGAGTCCCTGTGACCCCACCACACACACATGCTACACCACTTATTATCTTATTGCTGGTATCCTTTGATCCAGGCTGCATTTACATTAGTGAACAGTACTAGGTTCATCCGGTAAGATGCATTCATGTAGTTGAATGTCCGGGTGGACACAAGGACCCCGAGTGTTAACACTATAGGCAGCAAGGCATGTGGAATAGTAAGGATCTGGACAGCAGGCTATGCAGGACATCAGACAAACAAGTGAAGTAAACACTGTAATCCACAGAACCAGGAGGCGTCACAATGGTGTCACGTCCCCCTGGAAGACTTGGAGTTAGACATCACGTCGGGTAAAGAATTGTAGTCCTCTTTAGAGATGGTGTGATTCAAGTCCTAATTTAAATGGATTTCCCTTTCCTTCAGTGCTGAGCGGGTTAAGGACTCTTTCCATGCTGACTGAGAACATACAGCTTGGTTACTCTGTTGTAATCGTTTAACCTTTACTCCCTTTATATATACAGGCTCTGGGCGTTTAGTCCCTGCCTTTGAAAGATTCAACTTCCTGTGCTGTGTGCTAAAGCTAAGTGGTTGGAGTTTGGAGTTGTGGTGTTCTGTAGTTTGCTGTAGTACATGTGTGTTTATCTCCTGTTCCTTTTTCCCATTTAGTTTATTCCTCCCTGTCCCTGTCCTCCTCCCTAGTGTTGGATAGTGCTTTTGTATGATAGTTTTTTTTGTTATTCCTATGTTGTCTTTGGTTTGGTTTTGGTTTATCTTTCATTTCTGTCCCATGCCTCATGGGATGGGGGGGTCAGATTTGGGTTTTTACAGGAGCATAGTAAAGTCGGAGACTCAGGCCTCTCTACCTTTAAGAGTACCCCTGGGACAGGGATAGTTAGAGTCCCAGCTGCAGGGACAGTTTGAGGTCCCTTTTCTTTACTGAAGACCGTCACAGCATGACATTTTCACCAGCCCCACATTTTTTGGATCTTGCTATGGATCCTGTCTGTTATTGTGAAACACTTGCAGGGTCTGTCTCTTGAACTGTCAGACCTGCAGTCTATGGTCTCACAGAAGCAGACTGTTGGTCTGGCGGGCAATTAGGCTAAACCGGAACCTAAGGTGGCCCTCCTGGATAGGTTTTGAGGATGGGTTAAATTTGTAGTGTTCCGTGAAGCCTGCAGCTTTATTTTAGGCTTCATCCCCATTCATCTGGGAGAAGCAACGGGTTGGGATTGTTATTTCTCTCCTACAAGGAGATCCTCAATCCTGGGCCTTTTCACTTGTTAGACTCACTGTGTCTCCGGTCGGTTAATGGTTCTTTTGAGGCTCTAGGCCTCGTGTATGATGATCCAGACTGTATCTCCCTTGCTGAGTCTAAGCTACATAAGCTCCAGCAGGGAGACCGGCCAGCAGGGGAATTTTGCTCAGAGTCCCATAGTTGGGCCACTGACACCCGATGGAAAAATCCTACTCTTAGGAGTCAAATTTGTTACAGCCTGTCAGAAAGACTAAAACACATACTTGCACTTTATGAAACTCCTGAGTCATTGGAGGTCGCCATGGCTCTGGCTATACGCACTGATAGACACCTCAGGGATAGAACTGTTGTGATTTCGCTCCCCCTGGTACTCCGTGTGCTCTGATGAACCAATGCAATTAGGAGTGGCCTCCTCTCAGTATGAGTTTCTTGTGGTTTGCCGCAAAATGGGGTTGTTTTTTCTATGGTCAAAAGGGGCATTTGATTGGGGTTTGTCCTACCAAAACACTAAAAGCCGTCGGAAAGCGTCTAACCCCAGATGGTATGGAGGATATCAACCTGGGTGTATATATCTTCTCCCCATTTGTATCAGTTTTTATTACTCGCAGAAGTGCACGGAACCTCGGTCTTCTCTGTAGTACTCTGGGGAAGCCCATCCCCATACTTGCAATTGACTCTTTGGTCAGCGAAATTTAATGCAGGTAGTGCATAATGTGAAGGGGCTCTTCACAGGGAGCTCCTTTCTTGTTGTATCTTGGAAGGTCACCCTACTCCTAGTTTGCTAGGCCTTCCCTGGTTAACATAATCCTGGTTGTGCATAATCCAGTTATTGACTGGCAATCCAGAGAAATAATCAAATGGATTTATGCAAAAATAATTGCTTGTGTACCATCATTTTTACTGTTTCCACTAAAATCATACCCTCTCTTATGTCTGATTTTTGTAGATGTATTCTCAGAAATTACCCAAGACCAGATTATACAATCTGTCTGGTTTTGAAAGGCAGGTCATGAAGGATTACATCTCTGAGAATCTTGCTAAGAGGCATATTAGATCCTCAACTTTGCCTTTAGTGGCGGGGTTCTTTGTTAAAAAGAAAGATGGGGTCTGTGTCCCTGTTTAGATTTTCACAAGTTAAATCGGATTATCAACCGAGACCCGTATCGCCTCCCACTCATTTTTTACTTAATCAGATTGCTGGAGCAAAATGGTACACAGAGGAGCCTCTGATGGACCTCAGAAGAGCCTACAATCTGATTAGGATCAAGGAAGGGAATGAGTGACAGACGGCCTTTAATACTCCTGAAGGGAATTATGAAAAACTTGTCATGACGTTTGGTTTGACTAATGCCCCTGCCGATTTCCATAATTTTGTCAGTGACATTTCTCATCACCTTGTGGGTAGGTTTGTCATGTTATCTTGAGATATTTTTATATACCATATTTTTTGGACTACAAGACGCACTTTTTCCCCAAAAAAATTGGGAGGAAAATGGGGGGTGCATCTTATAGTCCGAACGAAGGCTTATTTGGGCTGCGGCAGTGGTGTAGCAGCATCCCTTTCTCAGGGAACTGGTGGCGGCAGAGGTGTGGCGATGCTGAGTCTCGGTGTTGGCGGTGCGGAGTGCACCGTTGGTTTTCTCTGCGGCCATCTTCCTGAAGCCATAGGCCGCCGGGGGCGGCGCATGAGTGGATTGAGATCTCGGCTGACCTCTCGCGCTCCATTTTCCTGAGGCTGTGGGCTTGAGCTCTCGGCGGCCCTCAGCTTCAGGAAAATGGCCGCTGGAGGCTCCATATGCGCAGATTGAAATCAAGGCGGCCATTTTCCTGAAGCTGAGGGCCGCTGAGATCTCAATCTGCGCATGCTCAGTCTCGGGAAGAAACTGGTGATGCACTCAGCTCTGCTCGCTTTGGACACCGGCCACGGCGTCGCCACATTTCTGCCTCCGGCATCTTGAGGAATGGACCCTGCTCCATGCTCTGCCTTACCGCTGACATCGGACCCACAGCATCGCAACGCTGGGATACCCCATGAGTGCAGCATTGCCCCAATTCTGCCGCCGCCGGCTTCCTGAGGAAGGGACCATGCCTCCAGTGATCCCGCTCTACCACTTCTGGCCCTCAGGTAAGATACCTTAAATTCGGACAATAAGACAGACCCCCATCTTATAAAAATCTTTTTTCTGCTATTTTCCACACCAAAATTTGGGGTGCGTCTTATGGTCCGGTGCGTCTTATTGTCTGAAAAATATGGTACTCACCTGATCTGAAGTCACATCAGGTACACGTCCGGCAGGTGTTACAGGTTTTGCAGGATAATAAACTTTATGCCAAATTAGAAAAAGGTGTATTCGCCAAACATGAGGTTCGGTTCCTTGGTTTTCTAATGTCTGTGGCCGGTTTTCGGATGGACCCTGATAAGGTCCGTGCAGATCTGTGAGAAAATCTGAAAGCATTGCAATGCTTTTTGTGGTTTGCTAACTACTATCGAAAGTGTATCAAAAACTTCTCTTTGTCAAACCCCTCCCTAACATGACAAAGAAAGGTACGGACTTCTCGAGGTGGTCCAACTGCACCCGTCAGGCATTTTCACTGCTCTTGTACTCATTCAACCCAATGTTTTCCAACCACTTATTGTTGAGGTTGATGCATCTGAGGTGGGGGTTGGGGCTATGTTGTCTCAAGGGTCGTCCCCTGGTAAGTGGCATGCATGTGCCTTCTTCTCTAAAAAATTATCGGCGGCCAACAGGAACTATAATGTAGGCAATAGAGTTTTTGGCCATCAAGTTAGAATTTGAGGAGTGGCGTCACTATTTGGAGGATGCCGTCCACCCCAGCAAGGCTCTGTAAGCCTCGTGACGTCACATGCTGCCGAGCACTGTCGGCCATTTTTTCCTCCGTGCACCCAGGGACGCCACCGGCTGGGGCGCCTCTGGCTCTGCGCGATTGTTTGCTCCCGCCGCCCTGATACCGGAGCATCCTGCACCGCAGCACCCACGGTCTACACATTAGTTCGGGACGGCGTCTCATGAGCAAGACACATGCAATTCACAGATAAGTAAGCGTTTTATCATTTACTATAAGAGATCGCTACTAAAAGTATTTCACATTACTATTAATTAATTCATTGGTGTACTAGTTTCTCCATTTGGCAAGGTTTATGGTTGGTAGTCAGCGCGGCACAAATTATTGATTTTAGCGCGATACCTTTTTCCTAGTATTAGAAGTTATTTATACAAAGCCATACTCCCCTGTATATGCAGCCAGATTAAAGTAAATATGCAATGTACAAAAGTAAATAACAAAAGGGGATGGCTAACTGCTGAAGCCTAACCTACAACACCCACAGCTCCATAGTACATCTAGGCTCCCATACAAATGTGTATGCGAGAGTATCTAGGAGGAATAATGCAACCATAATCCTTACTGGCAGCAAAGGGTAGGCTAGGTAACCAGGAGGCGCGCACCCACCCCAATGCGCGTTTCGATAAGTTATAAGTTACCTTCGTCAGGGAGCTGTGGGCAAAAAAGGAGGGATCACTTGTTAACTCTATCCTCAGTGAAAGACAAACTGGTAATGGCTATTTCCTTCAGTTCTTTTGAGTTTACGGACAAGCCTTCATTAATTCCTGAGATGCAGATAATTTTATTGATCTCTCAATAGCCAGGAGGCTGAAAATTCATTTAATTACTTTCTGGTCGCCCCTTAAACTAATTTTCATGAATGGCTCTGGAATTCCTGGAGGCAGTATCCAATTCTGGACTCAGAACTTGACTCTTCAGATTGGAATACTACAATGTTGAGGATATTTGTAAGTTCTGCCACTTTGTGAGGCATCAGTGCTTTTCTGTGCTCCTCGGTTAAGGCTGCCTTCACAACTTCTATTTGACTGCGCCATAGACATTCTTTCAGGTACTGAACCACCCAGAGAGAGTTTATCCTGTATCTCTGCCTGAAACTGAGGCAAAGTAAACACATTAAGCAGAATCTGGTAAGGGGTTCATCCTAAAATCTATGTCTCTGGCCACTGCAAGATTGTTTTTCATAAAGAAGACCGGTCTCTGAGATTGTTTATAGACGACTGGGGTCTAAAGAAAATCATGCTGAAAGACCATTATCCACTGCACTTTATTTATGAACTATTTGATAAAATTAAGGGCACTAACATATTTACCAAATTAAATCTGCGTGGAACTGACAACCTAATCTGCATTAGAGGACGACGAATGGCAAACTTTCTTGGAACACCTATGATGGTCATTATGATTATCTCATTATGTCTTTTGAATAATACAGCATACCAGCTGTGTTCCAGCACTTCGCTATTTAAATATTTTGTGATATCCTGCACCACTATGTCTTAAGGTACCTTCACACGAAGCGACGCTGCAGCGATAGCGATAACGATGCCGATCGCTGCAGCGTCGCTGTTTGATCGCTGGGGAGCTGTCACACAGACCGCTCTCCAGCGACCAACGATGATGAGGTCCCCGGGTAACCAGGGTAAACATCGGGTTGCTAAGCGCAGCGCCGCGCTTAGTAACCCGATGTTTACCCTGGTTACCAGCGTAAAAGTAAAAAAAACAAACAGTACATGCTCACCTGCACGTCCCCCAGCGTCCGCTTCCTGACACTGACTGAGCTCCGGCCCTAACAGCACAGCGGTGACGTCACCGCTGTGCTTTCACTTTCACTTTAGGGCCGGCGCTCAGTAAGTGTCAGGAAGCAGACGCTGGGGGACGGCGCAGGTGAGCATGTACTGTTTGTTTTTTTTACTTTTACGCTGGTAACCAGGGTAAACATCGGGTTACTAAGCGCGGCCCTGCGCTTAGCAACCCGATGTTTACCCTGGTTACCAGTGTAAAACATCGCTGGTATCGTTGCTTTTGCTTTCAAACACAACGATACACAGCGATCGGACAACCAAATAAAGTTCTGGACTTTATTCAGCGACCAGCGACATCACAGCAGGATCCTGATCGATGCTGCGTGTCAAACGAAACGATATCGCTAGCCAGGACGCTGCAACGTCACGGATCGCTAGCGATGTCGTTTCGTGTGAAGGTACCTTTACTCAAAATGGAAGACATCCTTATCTTCTACAGAGACCTCATCCACAAAATTTTTAATCTCCACACCATTTTGTAGAGACTGCAACAAAACCATCTGTCACAGGTTCCTTCTCCTGTATCACACAATCAACAGAGCAAGAAAACAGTGAACAATCCCAAGAACTTTATTTAGGCAAAAGTACGAAAGGTCCATATAATCCACCACACAAAGGAAAAAATATTCCAGAACACAAATGCAGTTCAGATACAGGATAAAAATCCAACAATCCAGCACAGAGGATAACAGTCCATATTCCCCTTTTTTCTCTCTCTGACGTGCTTTGTTCACTTCATAATTCCAAACAAGACTGATCTGTGTCTCACCTCCCCATTCACAGGTTAGGGGGGTGGGTCGCAGGGGCTCATTGTTTCAACAAGCTAGGTCAACATGTCATTAGCATATTAGCAAACAACATTATTCACTGACCCTGTGGAGAGATAATAATACAGAACTGTGGGGAGAATATCAGATGGCAAATAACAACTCAACACCACGAAAATAAGTAAAATAGAAATATACACAAAATGATACCCACATAGCATATCACACCATCACAACCTCTCCCCCCTCATAATAAGTGAGCACGCCATTAGGTCTACACAGACCTCTGGCCTGCTCACTTTAGTCCACTTTGTTCCACTGTTTACAGCTCCTTGTACAGTGGCAGGGATTGCAATAATCATGAGCACTTGTCCATAAATTCCCGAGTCCTGGCTTTATGGTCATACCAGGTTTTTTGACTGGACTGGGCCGTTCGCTGATGTTCATTAGCCAAGGTAGCTAGCTGGGCGAGACAGTCTCTGAACTCTAGAACATAGGGAATGATGGGCGTTCCGGTGTCTGCGATATCTTCCTCCAATTGTTCTTTCAGAAGAAGGAGAGGCCCACAGACCTTCTGCTCCCACAAAATGACTGTGCAACTCCCCAATGTCATTTCCAAGGATATCTGCAGGAAGTCCTCCCATAACTCCAATCCAGCAGTTTTTCTCCAAAACCAAAATCCAAAAGTAACAAAGCTCGCTGTATATATTTGCGGACACCCCACGCCAGGACAATGGGAATTCCCGGGCCCTGGTGAATTGCCTCGGGTCGAACCACACGGTGGTCAGCGATAGTCAGGAATGCCCCCGTGTCTCTAAATCCTGACACTTTGTATCCATCAATTAAGACATCCTGCAGGTGGCAATGCCGTTGCTGTGTATTTCTGATGGACAAAGGCCGGAGTCCGTACACTCCAGGAGGGGTATCTATGGTGCTGTGGTCCACTCTGGTGGGGGTGGTGGTAGCTCTTCCTCAGGCGGGATGGAGTGCACAAGATGCACTGGATGAGGTGGGGCTGCGTGGGGCTCCCTCCGAATCCTTGAGGGACAGCCAGACTGCAAATGTCCAGGTTGCCCACACCCGTAACATCTCCTCTCTGTGATACCCCCAGGTCGTGGTCGGAACTGTTGGGGCCCAGGATTGTGAGCTATGTTTGTCATCGGACTGCGGCTGGGTGGAGGGGCAGATATAATTGGAGGGGGACGGGGCGCGGGAGCAGGCTGTGGTTTGTTGTCCAGAAGCCTCCTCCATTGCGGTTGGATAGTAAGGGCTTCATCGGCCAGGACTGCAGCTCTATCCACGGTGCATGACGTGCACTCCTGGACCCATTCCCGTACCTCTGCGGGGCACTTGGCAAGAAATTGTTCTATAAGGAACACCTGTATAACATCTTCGACAGTAAAGGCGTTTTCTGCTTCCAGCCATCTCCGACATCCCTGGGACATCTTATGTGCATACATCCTAAACGATCCCCCCGAAGTGCATGGGAGGTCTCGGAACTTGGCCCTATATGAGTCTGGGGTGATAGCATGGTAATCCAGGATAGTCTGCTTTACAATGTTATAATCCTGGTTCTGCTGGGAGTCAATGGATCGGTAAGCCTCTGCCAGGCTACCGTTCAGGAGTCCCACTAACAAACGCATCCAGCCAGAGTGGGGCACCTCCATCACAGCACACTGCTGCTCAAAGTCCTTGAAGAACCCCTCCACATCTCCGGAAGCCTCATCAAATGGCTTAAAGTCTGTCTGGGTGATCCGTACAGGCTCCCGGATCCTTGGGTTTACATTCCACATTGCGTTACTCCCTCTTTCAAGCTCCATTGCTTCTTGTCTCCATTGTGCCCAGCGGGCAGCCTCCTCCTTGTACTCCTGAGAGACGTCTGGGCCCAGAACCGCCATCTCTTCTTCGTACCACACCACCCACTGGCTTTTTGGGGTTGGGGTCGTCTCTAGTGCTTGTCCTTCAGACATATGGGAGTAGGTGGTCTGGCTAGCACCCACCAGTAGATCAATTAAGGCCTCTTTAGTCAGTCCCTGGTAGTTCAGGCCCAGGTCTCTGGCTCTCTCCTGTAAACTGGATATAGTCCAATTTCTGTACTCACTCTGTGGGTGGTTCTCCATTAGGTTACGCTCTGTTGATCCCACCGCTGCCACCAGTTGTCACAGGTTCCTTCTCCGGTATCACACAATCAGCAGAGCAAGAGAATAGTAAACAATCCCAAGAACTTTATTTAGGCAAAAGTACGAAAGGTCCATATAATCCACCATACAAAGGATAAAATATTCCAGAACACAAATGCAGTTCAGTTACAGAATAAAAATCCAACAATCCAGCACAGATGATAACAGTCCATATTCCCTTCTTTCTCTCTCTGACGTGCTGTGTTCACTTCATAGTTCCAAACAAGACTGATCTGTGTCTCACCTCCCCATTCACAGGTTAGGGGGGTGGGACGCAGGGGCTCATTGTTTCAACAAGCTAGGTCAACATGTCATTAGCATATTAGCAAACAACATTATTCACTGACCCTGTGGAGAGATAACAATACAGAACTGTGGGAAGAATATCAGATGGCAAATAACAACTCAACACCATGAAAATAAGTAAAATAGAAATATACACAAAATGATACCCACATAGCATATCACACCATCACAACCTCTCTATGACAAGATGGAAAATTGTCTCTTTGAGCATCATGAACTGCTGTTTATCAGTCACATCAACTTTTCTAGAATTTTGTATATGGACCTAGAGAATGTTTCAGATATTCTTAATTAGCCACAACCTGTTGATCTTAAAGACCTCCAAAGATTCCTAGGCTTTGTAAACTTCTACCACCCGTTTATTAAAAGCTATTCCTAAGTGGTAGCTTTTCTTATTGTAATGATTATAAGGGATAACTCAGGAGACTCTTTGCATGGAACAAGACAACTACAGGACAGTTTTATAAGTGGTAAAGTCTATATTATCACACAGTGATTCAAACAGGTGCAGAGAGAAACTCAAATCCACAACACTTGGTGTAAATATTAAACGCAGCTTAACAGTCTATAGGAAACTTCAGAGGAAAATGCAATCACGCAGAAAGTCTATGAGATATTCAAAGTGTCCATACCGGCATCGGAATGCTGTCTTCCACTCATCCCCTGGACGAATAAGCACCAAATTATAAGCCCCACGAAGATCCAGTTTAGAGAACACCTTAGCATGGCGGACTCTTTCCAGTAATTCGGGAATCAGAGGCAAAGGGTAACGATTCCGTACGGTTACTTTATTGAGCTCTCGATAGTCCACACAGGGTCTCAGGGACCCATCCTTCTTCTTTACAAAAAATATAGGTGCCCCTGCTGGTGAAGAAGGATGTATGAAGCCTTTGGCCAGATTTTCATCAATATACTCCTTTAAGGCTTGAAGCTCAGGTGCCGCCAAAGGATATACGTTACCAAAAGGAATAGCTGCCCCAGGAAGCAACTCAATGGGACAGTCATAATGCATGTGTGGAGGAAGCTGATCTGCATTCTTCTTGTCACAGATGTCAGAGAACTCTTTATATGCTGAAGGTAAAGTAAATACCTGTACCGGTGGTTCCGTAGCTGTGGACTCGGGGACAGCTTCAGTTAATGCTGAGTTGCTCCTTGTTGGAAAGATAATCTCCTTAGTCTCCCAGTTGATAGTTGGATTCTGAGAATGCAGCCAAGGGATGCCTAAAATCACAGGAAAATGAGAAGAAATTAACAAGAAAGAGAGTTGCTCTTGATGATTAGGCTCCAACAAAATATCAAGGGGTGCGGTCTCCTGATCCACAGGCCCGGAGATTAAAGGTGACCCATCCACTGTTTCCATGGTAATTGGAGAGGCTCTTTGCTGAATTTCAATACCATGTTCCTTGGCAAATGCGATATCCATAAAATTGCCACCTGCACCAGAGTCAATCATAGCTGCACTGGAAATCCACTGTCCTGTACACAGGATCTTAATTGGGAGAGAACAGTGAGAGTTCTTTTCATTTAGCTCCTTGGCTGGTGAAGTCATAGAAAGTGAATGGAATACAGCGTTTAAAGGCAGGCTACATTCAGAGATATCAGATTCATCATCATAGTTGTCATACTCCCCTACTGCTGCTAGCACCTTGTTAGGCCGCTTGGGACACTTGGGACAGTTGATTAGATAGTGGTCAGACTGGCCGCAGTAGAAACATAGACTTTCTCGAAGGCGATGCTCCCGGCGCTCATTTCTCTCACGCCTCTGAACAGAATCAATTTGCATGGGCACCTCTTCTACCTCTCGAGATGTTTTACCTGCAGGCTCTTTGGAAGGAAGGGAAAAGTTAGAAATACGGTTATATGCAGCAAACGTCTCCTGCCTACGCTCAGTAAGGCGAATGTCAATGCGCACACAATGCTGTATAAATGTCTCTAGCTCTTGTGGTGGAGCTAATTCATCCTTTACAATGATAGACAGACCCCTTTTAAAAATAGGTAATTGTGCATAACTGTCCCAATTAGTATCTACCGCTAATCTTCTGAATTCAGTAGCATACGCAATAACATGACGTTTAGCCTGGCGTAAAGACAATAAAGCAGATTCAGCGGTTGCACGGCGATTAGGGTCATCAAACATTAATGCCATAGCGGCCAAAAAATCGTCCAAATTATTTAACCGCGGGTCACGAGACTCAATCACCCAGGCGAGCGCTCGTGCGGTCAGCAGCATTATTACACACAATACTTTGGAACTATCATTAGGAAAACGGTCAGCATGCACATCAAAATATAGCATACATTGATTCACAAAGCCATGAAATTTGTCGCGATCACCATTAAATCTGAATGGGGGCAACTTAGGTGGGCTAGCTGGTGGCGGTTGCCCAGAGGGTAAAGTCACTTGTGCAGCTATTTGCGTGCTTATGTCCTGAAAAGCCCGTCCATACTGGGACCCTATGCCAGCAAGTTTGTTTTCCAGGGCTGCCATGCGGGTGCTTAAGTCCTGCAAAGTTTGTCCAAACACTTGTTGATTGTGTTCAAAGCTTCCAAACTTCTTTTGCAGACCTTCCACATCTTTCTGCAGTGATCTAATTATGGAGAACACCAGCTCTAGTCTGCTTTCTGCAGTCATTGTTCCAGCAGTCTCCTCTTTTGAGGCTAGAGTATCCTGTAATGATTATAAGGGATAACTCAGGAGACTCTTTGCATGGAACAAGACAACTACAGGACACAGTTTTATAAGTGGTAAAGTCTATATTATCACACGGTGATTCAAACAAGTGCAGAGAGAAACTCAAGTCCACAACACTTGGTGTAAATATTAAACGCAGCTTAACAGTCTATAGGAAACTTCAGAGGAAAATGCAATCACGCAGAAAGTCTATGAAGCACAATTATTCTTGAGGATACTTGACATGAATAAGTCCATGGTAGTTCAAACACAGATAGATATGCTTATAAGGCAGTTCAAATAATATCTTAGCACAACCAGGGAGGCCTGGGTAAAAGTCTCAGGTTTAAGCAGAGCTGCAACAGCTTACATGTCCAGCAAATGCAGATGGAAACAAACACAAGCAGCCAGATGGAGGGTTACTGGAAACAGATGTATGCAGCAGAAACTCAGTGCTGAGTAGCAGGATCTCCACACAGGTTCACAGGAGCAGGTGCAGGTGCAAAGCCAGGGAGTCGTCAGGAGCTGGATGCAAGGCAGAATACTCTAGCACAGACTGCACAGACTGAAGGCTGGGGTAGCGTTTTATAGCAGGAAGACACAGTGCACGAGACCAAAGACGCCATCTTGGAAAAGGGCAGTAATGCACAAAAGGTAATCAAAATGTTCAGAGTCCTGACATTTATGTCTCTTTTAGAAAAGTGCTAATTTTCAAAACTGTGTTATCATTAAAGATAGGTCTACAGGAACAGTAATAATAATAATAATTTTTATTTATATAGCGCCAACATATTCCGCAGCACTTTACAATTAAGCAGGGACATGTACAAACAATAAATTCGGTATGAGTTAAGACAATTTAAACAGTGACATTAGGAGGGAGGCCCCTGCTCGCAAGCTTACAATCTACAAGGAAATGGGGGGACACAATAGGTGAACAGTAACAAATGCCACTGAAATGGCATTAAATCAACAGTACCACACCATCAATTCACACTTGTGAAAGTAGGGATACACGTGACAATAAGATAGTTTAAGAACAATATTTTATTTAGAAAAAATATTAAAATAAAAATACATAAACAAAGTGCCTCAGAATGTGGGGAACAGCTGACAGAAACAGCAACAGTAAGCCAGCCATACAAAAATAAGCATGAACAAAGCTCAAATAATATGCAAAAAAGTGTGGCATAAAAATTTACTGGTATCCTAAAGTCATAGTTACAGAAAATACAAGGTCAGGGTCTCATAAAGAGTGTAAGTAATACAAGGTACATCAACTAAGTTATATAGTGTTTGCATAACGCCAAAAATATATAACAAAAGTGCAAGTGCATTTGTGCAAGAGGTATCTCTAATAAAGTGTTAGTGCCATAGGGCAAAATAGAAGACCGAGATCAGCTGTTATGAAAGTAGAAGGTACCTGTAGTGTTGATGAATGCTAGGCTCTCACCGCTGCTGTCAGAAGTCCCTCTACTCCGAATATCCTTCTTCAGATCTGATGTTCTATCCAGATGCTTTGATCCATCTAATACTTCTAAAAATGCACCCTATGTTACTGAATCACAACATATTCTTGCTTCCATCTTCTAATTCTCCACCTAAAGGATATTCTCTGTCTCAAAAGCACTCAGTCAAAAAGTCATATTATTTTCTTCTCTCTGGTCATCCAGGTATACAACAAACTATTGATCTTCTTTCCAGTTCTTACTAGTGGCCCAAATTTAAACAATAAGAAAAAGATTTTGCGGAATGTTGTCTTCACTGTGTACAGTTCAAACTCTCACATTAAGCACCTCTCATTCTTTTTCAGCCCATTCCTAGGCCACAAATGCCTTGAGATGAGATTTTCATGGACTCTGTTGTAATTTCCTGAAGCGCAAAGGTTTACTGCTATCTGGCTAACGATTGACTGTTTCTCCAACATGCCTTGTTTTGTGCCATTAACTGGATTAATATCTTCTTCATGTCCGTCCCTATTGTCCTTTAAATATGTTTCTCGGTTCCATTGTCTTCCAGCTTGTACAGTGTCAGACCATGGTAATTTGTTTCCAGGTTCTAAAAATCTCCTCAGACTTCTCTTCTGCATATCACCCTCAAATTAATAGATAAACTGGCAAAAGCAATCAATCAATGGAGCAATACCTACAAATTTTCCTTAGCTCACATCAAATATTTAGTTGGATTTGATTCATCGGGCTGTATTTTCTCATGACAATTCAGTTTCTGAGTCATCAAGGAAATTTCCCCATGTCACAGTGTATGGTCAAGAGCCTCGTCTTCCTCTGCCAATCACATAAAAAGTCAACAATGTCTGGATTGAGCTACATTCCAATTTGGCAGCAACAGTGGCAAAAAGGAATGAGTTCTGATAAAGACGGTTGACCCAACTTAGGTCCATCAAGTTCACCCTTTTCTGAATCAATTGTACATTTTGTGAGTAATTTAACTATAACCCACAATGTTATGCTTAACTATGACATCATCCAGCAATTTTTTAAAAGCCGTCATAGAGTCTGCTATTACTACTATGCTATTGGCATTCTACAGTCAAACTGCTCTAACTGTAAAGAACCCTTTCCTATTTAGTTGCCTGAGTCACCTTTCTTTCACTTATAATGAATGCCCCCTGGTCCTTAGTATGGGATTTGGAAAGAATAAGTCATGTGCAATTCCTTTGTACTGACCACCATTATTCAGCAAATCCATCTAGTTCCTCTTCATTTGAAGTTACCTCCTTTATTAAAAATTCCAAATGTTTGTCATATGTCCTTGCTACATCCTCTGTTTCACAAGAAATTATATCCTATTGTCAAGACAGATTCTGCTTCTGCCTCTGATCCTGACATGGAGCATGTGATGAACCAATTTTAGAATGTAAGAATGTTTGTGAGAATTTTTTCTACTTGATAGACTGAAAGTGATATAATCCAGGAAAAAGACTCTGGGTCCCTAAAAAGCATATTGGATATTAATGCTCCAATCTTGCTCAGGAGATTTCATACCAAGCCTCCTATTTCTTCTGCTACAGACTCTTCTGTGAAGAGCCTTAAAAGAAGGAGGGTGCGATTCTCTCCCGGCAAAAGTGATGGCCTGGCTCCCCCTTCTACTATGGTTGCCTTCTTCTGTATTAGTCAATGCTTGGTTTTTCAGGCAACCTGGCAAACTCCTCTGACAGCATCACCCTAAGCATTTTAAGGTCAGATTTAGGATAAACCAGGTGTTTAAGTATTTAATAGCATTGCCCACAGTTGTTTAAATTTTGCCAGGAATTTACTTCACTTGGTTGAGCAGCAGCCAGATGTCTGTCATCTCCTCCATTCTACAACTAGAGATATTTCCAAGCTCACTCCAGTTTACTTAGGAGCTGTGCACATCAGCAAGTTACTAACTTCTCTCAACTGTGAAAGTCTGGCCTTTGCACTGTAGGTAACTTAAATTGTCAAGCATATCTCCAGTTTGCGTATAATTCATTACATTCCTGCAATTCATCACTGCCTTGCTGGAATATACCAGACTGCACTTTTTTTTTTACATTGCTGCTATTAACTATTGCCCTGTCGGAAGATTATTAGTATTTAACGGCATTCAGCTCGATCTTGAGTCATGGCGACTTGATGGATGAACACTTTGCAGGAAGACTGATTTCACTGTGTTACCAAGGTTTTGTCCCTCGGACAATTTTGAGTGTTCTCGATAGATTTTTTCATGCTGATTTCAGAAATGACTTCAGAGTTTTCCTATCACATAAGGTTTTTGAGAAATGATACGAAACATTATAATATTCTGTTAGAATTCTAAAAACACGGATTACACTGTGCAACAAATTTCACGGAAGTTCTTGACCCCTGAGAAAATTTCATTGCATCTTAACCCCTTCATGACCCAGCCTATTTTGGCCTTAATGACCTTGCCATTTTTTGCAATTCTGACCAGTGTCCCTTTATGAGGTAATAACTCAGGAACACTTCAACGGATCCTAGCGATTCTGAGATTGTTTTTTCGTGACATATTGGGCTTCATGTTAGTGGTAAATTTAGGTCGATAATTTCTGAGTTTATTTGTGAAAAAAACGGAAATTTGGCGAAAATTTTGAAAATTTCGCAATTTTCACATTTTGAATTTTTATTCTGTTAAACCAGAGAGTTATGTGACACAAAATAGTTAATAAATAACGTTTCCCACATGTCTACTTTACATCAGCACAATTTTGGAAACAATTTTTTTTTTTGCTAGGAAGTTATAAGGGTTAAAATTTGACCAGTGATTTCTCATTTTTACAACAAAATTTACAAAACCATTTTTTTTAGGGACCACCTCACATTTGAAGTCATTTTGAGGGTTCTATATGGCTGAAAATACCCAAAAGTGACACCATTCTAAAAACTGCACCCCTCAAGGTGCTCAAAACCACATTCAAGAAGTTTATTAACCCTTCAGGTGTTTCACAGCAGCAGAAGCAACATGGAAGTAAAAAATGAACATTTAACTTTTTAGTCACAAAAATGATCTTTTAGCAACAATTTTTTTATTTTCCCAAGGGTAAAAGGAGAAACTGGACCACGGACGTTGTTGTCCAATTTGTCCTGAGTACGCTGATACCTCATATGTGGGGGTAAACCACTGTTTGGGCGCACGGCAGGGCTCGGAAGGGAAGGAGCGCCATTTGACTTTTTGAATGAAAAATTGGCTCCAATCTTTAGCGGACACCATGTCGCGTTTGGAGAGCCCCCGTGTGCCTAAACATTGGAGCTCCCCCACAAGTGACCCCATTTTGGAAACTAGACCCCCTAAGGAACTTATCTAGAAGCATAGTGAGCACTTTAAACCCCCAGGTGCTTCACAAATTGATCCGCAAAAATGAAAAAGTACTTTTTTTTCACACAAAATTTCTTTTAGCCTCAATTCTTTCATTTTCACATGGGCAACAGGATAAAATGGATACTAAATTTTGTTGGGCAATTTCTCCTGAGTACACCAATACCTCACATGTGGGGGTAAACCACTGTTTGGGCACATGGTAAGGCTCGGAAGGGAAGGAGCGCCATTTGACTTTTTGAATGAAAAATTATCTCCATCGTTAGCGGACACCATGTCGCATTTGGAAAGCCCCTGTGTGCCTAAACATTGGAGCTCCTCCACAAGTGACCCCATTTTGGAAACTAGACCCCCCAAGGAACTCATCTAGAGGCATAGTGAGCACTTTAAACCCCCAGGTGCTTCACAAATTGATCCGCAAAAATGAAAAAGTACTTTTTTTTCACACAAAATTTCTTTTAGCCTCAATTCTTTCATTTTCACATGGGCAACAGGATAAAATGGATCCTAAAATTTGTTGGGCAATTTCTCCTGAGTATGCCGATACCTCATATGTGGGGGTAAACCACTGTTTGGGTGCACGGCAAGGCTCAGAAGGGGAGGCGTGCCATTTGACTTTTTGAATGGAAAATTAGCTCCAATCGTTAGCGGACACCATGTCGCGTTTGGAGAGCCCCTGTGTGCCTAAACATTGGAGCTCCCCTACAAGTGACCCCATTTTGGAAACTAGACCCCCCAAGGAACTTATCTAGATGCATAGTGAGCACTTATAACCCCCAGGTGCGTCACAGAAGTTTATAACGCAGAGCCGTGAAAATAAAAAAATAATTTTTCTTTCCTCAAAAATGATTTTTAGCCCAGAATTTTTTATTTTCCCAAGGGTAATAGGAGAAATTGGACCCCAAATGTTGTTGTCCAGTTTGTCCTGAGTACGATGATACCCCATATGTGGGGGTAAACCACTGTTTGGGCGCACGGCAGGGCTCGGAAGGGAAGGCATGCCATTTGGCTTTTTGAATGGAAAATTAGCTCCAATCATTAGCGGACACCATGTCGCGTTTGGAGAGCCCCTGTGTGCCTAAACATTGGAGCTCCCCCACAAGTGACCCCATTTTGGAAACTAGACCCCCAAGGGAACTTATCTAGATGTGTAGTGAGCACTTTGAACCCCCAAGTGCTTCACAGAAGTTTATAACGCAGAGCTGTGAAAATAAAAAATGTGTTTCCTTTCCTCAAAAATATTTTTTTAGCCCAGAATTTTGTATTTTTGCAAGAGTAACAGGAGAAATTGGACCCCAAAAGTTGTTGTCCAGTTTCTCCTGAGTACGCTGATACCCCATATGTGGGGGTAAACCACTGTTTTGGCACACGTCGGGGTTCGGAAGGGAAGTAGTGACGTTTTGAAATGCAGACTTTGATGGAATGCTCTGCGGGCATCAGGTTGCGTTTGCAGAGCCCCTGATGTGCCTAAACAGTAGGAACTCCCCACAAGTGACTCCATTTTGGAAACTAGACCCCCAAGGGAACTTATCTAGATGTGTAGTGAGCACTTTGAACCCCCAAGTGCTTCACAGAAGTTTATAACGCAGAGCCGTGAAAATAATAAATGTGTTTCCTTTCCTCAAAAATATTTTTTTAGCCCAGAATTTTTTATTTTTGCAAGAGTAACAGGAGAAATTGGACCCCAAAAGTTGTTGTCCAGTTTCTCCTGAGTACGCTGATACCCCATATGTGGGGGTAAACCACTGTTTGGGCACATGCCGGGGCTCGGAAGGGAAGTAGTGACGTTTTGGAATGCAGACTTTGATGGAATGGTCTGCGGGCATCATGTTACGTTTGCAGAGCCCCTGATATGCCTAAACAGTAGAAATTCCCCACAAGTGACCCCATTTTGGAAACTAGACCCCCCAAGGAACTTATCTAGATGTGTGGTGAGCACGTTCAACCCCCAAGTGCTTCACAGAAGTTTATAACGCAGAGCCGTGAAAATAAAAAATCATTTTTCTTTCCTCAAAAAATATGTTTTAGCAAGCAATTTTTTATTTTCACAAGGGTAACAGGAGAATTTGGACCCCAATATTTCTTGCCCAGTTTGTTGTGAGTACGCTGATACTCCATATGTGGGGGTAAACCACTGTTTGGGCACACGTCAGGGCTCGGAAGGGAAGTAGTGACATTTGAAATGCAGACTTTGATGGAATGGTCTGCGGGCGTCACATTGCATTTGCAGAGCCCCTGATGTGCCTAAACAGTAGAAACCCCCACAAGTGACCCCATTTTGGAAACTAGACCCCCCAAGGAACTTATCTAGATGTGTGGTGAGCACGTTCAACCCCCAAGTGCTTCACAGGAGTTTACAACGCAGAGCCGTGAAAATAAAAAATCATTTTTCCTTCCTCAAAAAATATGTTTTAGCAAGCAATTTTTTATTTTCACAAGGGTAACAGGAGAAATTGGACCCCAACAGTTGTTGCCCAGTTTGTCCTGAGTACGCTGGTACCCCAAATGTGGGGGTAAACCACTGTTTGGGCGCACGTCGGGGCTTGGAAGGGCGGGAGCACCATTTGACTTTTTGAACGCAAGATTAGCTGGAATCAATGGTGGCGCCATGTTGCGTTTGGAGACCCCTGATGTGCCTAAACAGTGGAAACCCCTCAATTCTAACTTCAACACTAACCCCAACACACCCCTAATCCTAATCCCAACTGTAGCCATAACCCTAATCACAACCCTAACCCCAACACACCCCTAACCACAACCCTAACCGCAACACACCTGTAACCCTAATTCCAACCCTAACCCTAATCCTAAACCTAATCCCAACCCTAACCACAACTGTAACCCCAACACACCCCTAACCCTATCCGTAACCCTAACCACAAGCCTAATCTTAACCATATTTCAAACCCTAGCCCTAATTCCAACCCTAACTCTAATTCCAACCCTAACCCTAAGGCTATGTGCCCACGTTGCGGATTCGTGTGAGATTTTTCCTCACGATTTTTGAAAAATCTGCAGGTAAAAGGCACTGCGTTTTACCTGCGGATTTACAGCAGATTTCCAGTGTTTTTTTGTGCGGATTTCACCTGCGGATTCCTATTGAGGAACAGGTATAAAACGCTGCGGAATCCGCACAAAGAATTGACATGCTGCGGAAAATACAACGCAGTGTTTCTGCACGGAATTTTCCGCACCATGGGCACAGCGGATTTGGTTTTCCATAGGTGTACATGGTACTGTAAACCTGATGGAAAACTGCTTCGAATTCGCAGCGGCCAATCCGCTGCGGATCCGCTGCGGATCCGCGGCCGATCCGCGGCCGATCCGCTGCGGATCCGCGGCCGATCCGCTGCGGATCCGCGGCCGATCCGCTGCGGATCCGCGACCGATCCGCTGCGGATCCGCGGCCGATCCGCTGCGGATCCGCGGCCGATCCGCGGCCGATCCGCTGCGGATCCGAGGCCGATCCGCTGCGGATCCGAGGCCGATCCGCTGCGGATCCGCGACCGATCCGCTGCGGATCCGCGGCCGATCCGCTGCGGATCCGCGGCCGATCCGCTGCGGATCCGCAGCCAAATCCGCACTGTGTGCACATGCCATAACCCTACCCCTAACCCTACCCGTAACCCTAACCCTACCCCTAGTTCTAACCCTAGTTCTAACCCTAACCCTAGTGGAAAAAGAAAAAAAAATATTTTCTTTATTTTATTACTGTCCCTACCTATGGGGGTGATAAAGGGGGGGGGGTTTATTATTTTTTTATTTTGATCGCTGCGATAGAACCTACCACAGCGATCAAAATGTACTTGTAATGAATCTGCCGGCTGGCAGATTCGGCGGGCGCACTGCGCATGCGCCCGCTATTTTCCAAGATGGCGGCGCCCATGGAGAAGACGGCCGGACACCGGGAGGGACATCGAAGCTAGGTAAGTATGGGGGGGTGGGATCGGAACACGGGGGGGGGGATCGGAGGACCGGGGGAGCGGACAAGAGGACCGGGGGAGCGGACAGGAGGGGAGCGGACAGGAGATCGGGGCAGAAAGGACGACTGGGGGGGCGATCGGTGGGGTGGGGGGGGCAGATCGGGGTCTCCAGCCATGGCAGATGCTATTGCAGCATCGGCCATGGCTGGATTGTAATATTTCACCATTTTCATAGGTGAAATATTACAAATCGCTCTGATTGGCTGTTTCACTTTCAACAGCCAATCAGAGCGATCGTAGCCACGGGGGGGGTGAAGCCACCCCCCCTGGGCTGAAGTACCACTCCCCCTGTCTCTGCAGATCGGGTGAAAATGGAGTTAACCCTTTCACCCGATCTGCAGGGATGCGATCTTTCCATGACGCCACATAGGCGTCATGGGTCGGATTGGCACGGGTTTTCATGACGCCTACGTGGCGTCAAAGGTCGGGAAGGGGTTAAAGTGAATCTGTCACCCCCCCAGGCATTTGTAACTAAAAGAGCCATCTTGTGAAGCACTAATGCTGCATTCTGACAAGGTGGCTCTTTTAGTTATTGTTCGTTGCACTGCAGAAATAATCGCTTTTAAATTTGGTCCCTCATACCTTCAAATCGTCCGGGGGGCATGTCTTTCCCCCCTCATCCACACACAACACAGCCGTCACTCTGCGAGAAGGACGCCGCCTACTCGGTGTTATTCAGTTGTCCAGGCGCCTGCGCGGTCATATTCTGCCTTGGGCATGCGCAGTTCGCACTGCCCGACAACTGACATCACTTGATGTCTTGTTTACTGCGCCTGCGGGCACATGTCAGCTGTGAAAAACAGCTGACATGTCACGGCTTTTAAGGTGGGCTCACCGCTGGAGCCCACCTCGAAGCGGGGGATACTGCCAGCTGATGTACTATACCATCAGCTGGCAGGAAGGGGTTAAGAAACAAGTTTATAGTCTAAATTATGAAGTCCGAGACACTACATACATGTGCATCGATGTCAGTAGCAAAAGCAATTGTTCAAAAGTGTTTTGCAGATGACTTTCCTATGCAAGCCTATATAGTAGACCAGGGTCTTCTCCATTATCTTGATTGTATCTGACCATTTGGTTGCTGGTCTTCCTCTTCACCTTGCTCCTTTTATTGATGTCATCCAATGACTTCTCACTTTGTATGTGTAATGCTAGTTGTCGGTGTCCTTCTGTACCCCCTCTTCCTCCTCCCAGCATTGACACTGACATACTTACCACTCTGGCCGTGTAAAGGTATCCCCACTCCCTGCTGCCGTAGTTCCCTTGGGCGTGAGCACGCTATGGAGATCTCATGGTAGTGCGTCAAGTTCATGTGCTCTCCGATTCTTAAAGGGGCAGCGAGCGCACTTTGTAAATGCCCTTAGCCAACAGCTGGGAGGCATCAAGTATATAAGGCACTCTCCCAAGTAGGGAGGTGTCTGTGCAACTGTTTGTCTGAACAAGCACAGTCACATGGGTAGCATACAAACAAAAGGGACCAAAACTTGAACCTGACAGATCCCTCTTCAGACTAGTAAAAGCCCTACTCTGACCCTGGTCTGACCTTACCTGATAGCAGAGGTTGGCACCCTAAGATAACGCAATGGCATCCCTACTCGACAGCGACTCATCCTGAATGCCCCTAACAGCTCTTAATATAGCTATGCCTGTGTAGCAACTCACTCAAGAAAATAGGTTATACAGTAAAAACTGCAATTGACCCTGCCGGTTCCTACATAGACTATATATCCCAACTCCACAGTCTCTAGTGGTGACTGCGGGTGCAGAGATAGAACTAACCACAAACTAGGAGATGGAAATTCTGGCCTAAATGGCCGACGAGTTGCTTCACATTCCTCCTAAAGAACCGAAGGGCAGAGCAAAGTGTAAATTGCCTACGAGAAGAGATGTGTGCTGAACAAAGGAAAGATCCCAGAGTGAGTAAAGTAAATAAAGAAATACCAAAGAATAAAAAAGTCATGTTAACAAATATTCAGCCTACTTCCTAATGATAAACAGAAGATAGGTGCAAAGTATAGGAAATAGACTGGCTCCAAATATCAATAGAATGTCCGAATATCCAAATGAATCTTTCATCTGAAGGAAATGCCAGCAGGGGGACAGAATATAAAGCTCCAAAGGGGTTAAATGACTTTGGGCCACTGATACCACGGTGCAGACATATAGAACAAAGAACCCCACATCAAAAACAGGTCCCTCCAGCCTGGCCCAAATGGGCACCACTATCTGTGTATTCTTAGTGTGAGAAAAGTGGCCCAAAGTCATTTAACCCCTTAAAAACATCAGTTACTTATTCAAATCTGTGAAAATGGGCCGGTTGCCCACTTTGATGCCAGGTCTGGTGCCCAGAACCCATTTGGGCCAGGCTGGAGGGACCTGGGTTTGATGCAGGGCATCACTATCTGTGTATTTGAAGTGTCATATCAGTGGCCCAAAGTCATTTAACCTTTTAAAAACATCAGTTACTTATTCAAATCTGTGAAAATGGTCTGTTTGCCCACTTTGATGCCAATTCTGGTGCCCAGAACCCATTTGGGCCAGGCTGGAGGGACCTGGGTTTGATGCAGGGCATCTCTCTGTGTACTATAAGTGTCAGATCAGTGGCCCAAAGTCATTTAACCTCTTAAAAACATGTTACTTATACAAATCTGTGAAAATGGGCTGTTTGCCCACTTTGATGCCAGTTCTGGTGCCCAGAACCTATTTGGGTCAGGCTGGAGGGACCAGGGTTTGATGCAGGGCATCACTTTGTGTATTTTAAGTGTCAGATCAGTGGCCCAAAGTCATTTAACCCCTTAAAAACATCACTTATTCAAATCTGTGAAAATGGGCTGTTTGCCCACTTTGATGCCAATTCTGGTGCCCAGAACCCATTTGGGCCAGGCTGGAGGGACCTGGTGTCACGGGTTCCTTCTCCGGTACCACACAATCAACAGAGCAAAAGAATAGTGAACAATTCCAAGACCTTTATTTAGGCAAAAACACGAAAGGTCCATATATACGATCCATCACACAAAGGATAAAATATTCCAGAACACGAATGCATTTCAGTTACAGGATAAGTCCAACAATCCAGCACAGAGGATAACAGTCCACATTCCCTTCTTTCTCTCTGATATGCTCTTCACATCATGGTTCCACATCACACCGATCACTGTGTCTCACCTCCCTGATATTTACAAATCTCCCCCCTCATTCACAGGCCAGGAGGGGAGGTTCTCAGGGGCTCATTGTTTCAACAAGCTAGGTCAACATGTTATTAGCATATTAGCAAACAACATTATTCACTGACCCTGTGGAGAGATAATAATACAGAACTGCTGGGAGAATATCAGATGGCAAATAACAACTCCTCCTACAAGATACAGTAACACCATGATAATCAGTAAAATAGAAATATACACAAAAATGATACCCACATAGCATATCACACCATCACAACCTCTCCCCCCTCATAAGTGAGCACGCCATTACATCTACACAGACCTCTGGCCTGCTCACTTTAGTCCACTTTGCTCCACTGTTTATAGTTCCTTGTACAGTGGCAGGGGTTGCAATAATCATGAGCACTTGTCCATTAATTCCCGGGTCCTGGCTTTATGGTCATACCAGGCTTTTTGACTGGACTGGGCCGTTCGCTGATGTTCATTAGCCAAGGTAGCCAGCTGGGCGAGACAGTCTCTGAACTCTAGAACGTAGGGAATGATGGGCGTTACGGTATCTGCGATATCTCTCTCCAATTGTTCTTTCAGAAGAAGGAGAGGCCCCCGGACCTTCTGCTCCCACAAAATGACTTTGCAACTCCCCAATGTCATTTCCAAGGAGGATATCTGCAGGAAGTCCTCCCATAACGCCAATCCAACACAGTTTTTCTCCAAAACAGAAATCCAAAAGTACCAAAGCTCTCTGTATATATTTGCGGACACCCCCTGCCAGGACAATGGGAATTCTCAGGCCCTGGTGAATTGCCTCGGGTCGAACCACACGGGGTTAGCGATAGTCAGGAATGCCCCTGTGTCTCTAAATGCCGACACTTTGTATCCATTAATTAAGACATCCTGCAGGTGGCAATGCCGTTGCTGTGTATTTCTGATGGACAAAGGTCGGAGTCCGTATACTCCAGGAGGGGTATCTATGGTGCCGTGGTCGGTGGTCCTCTCAGGTGGGGGTGATGGTTTCTCTTCCTCAGGCGGGATGGAGTGCACAAGATGCACTGGACGAGGTGGGGCTGCGTGGGGCTCCCTCCGAATCCTTGAGGGACAGCCAGACTGCAAATGTCCAGGTTGCCCACACCCGTAACATCTCCTCTCTGTGATACCCCCAGGTCGTGGTCGGAACTGTTGGGGCCCAGGATTGTGAGCTGTGATTGTCATCGGCCTGCGGCTGGGTGGAGGGGCAGATATAATAGGAGGGGGACGGGGCGCGGTCGAAGGCCGTGGTTCATTGTCCAGAAGCCTCCTCCATTGCGGTCAGATAGTAAGGGCTTCATCGGCCAGGGCTGCAGCTCTATCCACGGTGCACGGCGTGCACTCCCGGACCCATTCCCGTACCTCTGCAGGGCACTTAGCAAGAAATTGTTCTATAAGGAACGCCTGTATAACATCTTCCACAGTAAAGGCATTTTCTGCTTCCAGCCATCTCCGACATGCCTGGGACATCTTATGTGCATACATTCTAAACGATCCCCCCGTAGTGCATGGGAGGTCTCGGAACTTGGCCCTATATGAGTCTGGGGTGATAGCATGGTAATCCAGGATAGTCTGCTTTACAATGTTATAATCCCGATTCGGCTGTGAGTCAATGGTTCGGTAAGCCTCCGCCAGGCTACCGTTCAGGAGTCCCACTACCAAACGCATCCAGCCAGAGTGGGGCACCTCCATCACAGCACACTGCTGCTCAAAGTCCTTGAAGAACCCCTCCACATCTCCGGAAGCCTTATCAAATTGCTTAAACTCTGTCCGGGTGATCCGTACAGGCTCCCGGATCGTTGGGTTTACATTACACATTGCGTTACTCCCTCTTTCAAGCTCCATTGCTTCTTGTCTCTGCTGTGCCCGGCGGGCAGCCTCCTCCTTGTACTCCTGAGACACGCCTGGGCCCAGAACCGCCATCTCTTCTTCGTACCACACCATCCACTGGCTTTTTGGGGTGGGGGTCCTCGTCTCCAGTGCTCGTCCTTCAGACATATGGGAGTAGGTGGTCTGGCTAGCACCCACCAGTAGATCGATTAAGGCCTCTTTAGTCAGTCCCTGGTAGTTCAGGCCCAGGTCTCTGGCTCTCTCCTGTGAACTGGATACAGTCCACTTTCTGTACTCACTCTGTGTGTGGTTCTCCATTAGGTTACGCTCCGTTGATCCTGCTGCTTGCCACCAGTTGTCACGGGTTCCTTCTCCGGTACCACACAATCAACAAAGCAAGAGAATAGTGAACAATTCCAAGACCTTTATTTAGGCAAAAACACGAAAGGTCCATATATACGATCCATCACACAAAGGATAAAATATTCCAGAACACGAATGCATTTCAGTAAAAGGATAGGTCCAACAATCCAGCACAGAGGATAACAGTCCATATTCCCTTTTTTCTCTCTGATATGCTCTTCACATCTTGGTTCCACATCAGACCGATCTCTGTGTCTCACCTCCCTGATATTTACAAATATCCCCCCTCATTCACAGGCCAGGACTGGAGGGTCTCAGGGGCTCATTGTTTCAACAAGCTAGGTCAACATGTCATTAGCATATTAGCAAACATTCACTGACCCTGTGGAGAGATAATAATACAGAACTGTGGGGAGAATATCAGATGGCAAATAACAACTCATCCTACAAGATACAGTAACACCATGATAATCAGTAAAATAGAAATATACACAAAAATGATACCCACATAGCATATCACACCATCACACCTGGGTTTGATGCAGGGCATCACTATCTGTGTATTTTAAGTGTCAGCTCAGTGGCCCAAAGTAATTTAACCCCTTAAAAACATCACTTATTGAAATGGCCAAAATTGAATGTCTGCTCACTTTGATGCCAGTTCTGATGCCCAGAACCCATTTGGGCCAGGCTGGAAATAACTGGTTTTAATGTGGGGCGCCCTGTTCTATATATCTGCAGTGTGAGATTAGTGGCCCAAAGGCATTTAAAGGGAACATGCCCCCCCCAACATCGAAGATAAGCTAAGTCCACCAGCATCAGGGGCTTATCTACAGCATTCTGTAATGCATTCTGTAATGCTGTAGATAAGCCCCCGATGTATCCTGAAAGATGAGAAAAAGAGGTTATATTATACTCACCCAGGGGAGATCCCGTACGATGGGCGTCGCGGTCTGGGGCCTCCCATCTTCTTACGATGACGTCCTCTTTTTGTCTTCACACTGCGGCTCCGGTGTACTTTATCTCTCTGTTTAGGGCAGAGCAAAGTACTGCAGTGCGCAGGGCCAGGAAAGGTCAGAGAGGCCCAGTGCCTGCGCACTGCAGTACTTTGCTCTGCCCTCAACGGGGAGATAAAGTACACCTGCACCGGAGCCGCAGCCTGAAGATAAGAAGTGGACGTCATCGGAAGAAGATGGGAGGCCCCGGACCGGACGCCCATCGGACCGGATCACGACGCCCATTGGACGCGGACCGCCCCTAGGTGAGTATAATATAACCTCTTTTTCTCATCTTTCAGGATACATCGGGGCTTATCTACAGCATTACAGAATGCATTACAGAATGCTGTAGATAAGCCCCTGATGCCGGTGGCCCCAGCTCATCGTCGATTTTGGGGGTGACAGGTTCCCTTTAACCCTTTCTTCAACGCTCTTTGGTGCCCACTTTGATGCCCATTTTTGTGCCAGTATTATTGTTTTTGAAGCTGTTTTTAATTGTATTCACATCAGGGCACCTCACTGCATTGTGTGTTATTATTGTGATGATTATTTTTTGTTGTTAAACCTATAAAAAACAGAAGAAAAAATTGCCGAATAAGAAACCAACTTCAGCCTCGCGTTTGGGTGATATTTCCGGTGTATTAGTATTATATATAGTGTGAGGTGATATTTCCAGTGTATTAGTGGTGTATATACTTCCGGGTGATATTTCGGGGTGTATTAGCAGTATATATAGTAGTGTGAGGTGATATTTCGGGTGTATTAGCGGTATATATACCTACAGGTGATATTTTGGGTGTATTAGCAGTATATATAGTAGTGTGAGGTGATATTTTTGGGTGTATTAGTGGTGTATATACTTAAGGGTGATATTTCGGGGTGTATTAGCAGTATATATAGTAGTGTGAGGTGATATTTTTGGGTGTATTAGCCGTATATATACTTACGGGTGATATTTCGGGGTGTATTAGCAGTATATGTAGTGTGAGGTGATATTTCGGGTGTATTAGCGGTTAGTGTTGAGCGATACCTTCCGATATTCGACAGTATCGGTATCGGATTGGATCGGCCGATACCGGCAAAATATCGGATCTCGCCGATACCGATACCCGATACCAATACAAGTCAATGGGACACAAATATCGGAAGGTATCCTGGATGGTTCCCAGGGTCTGAAGGAGAGGAAACTCTCCTTCAGGCCCTGGGATCCATATTCATGTAAAAAATAAAGAATTAAAATAAAAAATATGGATATACTCACCCCTCCGGCGGCCCCTGGACCTTAGCGATGTAACCGGCAGCCTCCGTTCCTAAGAATGCAGAGTGAAGGACCTTCGATGACGTCGCGGCTTGTGATTGGTCGCGTGACCGCTCATGTGACCGCTCACGCGACCAATCACAAGCCGCGACGTCATCGCAGGTCCTAAACTCACTGCATTCTTATCAACGGAGGCTGCCGGTTACATCGCTAAGGTCCAGGGGCCGCCGGAGGGGTGAGTATATCCATATTTTTTATTTCAATTCTTTATTTTTTACATAAATATGGATCCCAGGGCCTGAAGGAGAGTCTCCTCTCCTCCAGACCCTGGGAACCATACACAGGGAACTTCCGATTCCGATTTCCGATATCACAAAAATATCGGAACTCGGTATCGGAATTCCGATACAGCAAATATCGGCCGATACCCGATACGGTATCGGAATGCTCAACACTATTAGCGGTACATATACTTACGTGTGATATTTCGGGGTGTATTAGCAGTATATATAGTGTGAGGTGATATTTTTGGTGGGTGTATTAGCGGTATATATACTTACGGGTGATATTTAGGGGTGTATTAGCAGTATATATAGTGTGAGGTGATATTTCGGGTGTATTAGCGGTATATATACTTACGGGTGATATTTCGGGGTGTATTAGCAGTATATATAGTGTGAGATGATATTTTTGGGTGTATTAGCGGTATATATACTTACGGGTGATATTTCTGATGTATTAGCAGTATATACTGTATAGTAGTGTGAGGTGATATTTCTGGGTGTATTAGCGGTTTATATACTTATGGGTGATATTTTGGGGTGTATTAGCAGTATATATAGTGTGAGGTGATATTTTTGGGTGTATTAGTGGTGTATATACTTACGGGTGAGATTTCAGAGTGTATTAGCAGTATAGTGTGAGGTGATATTTTTGGGTGTATTAGCGGTATATATACTTACGGGTGATATTTCCGGTGTATTAGCAGTATACATAGTAGTGTGAGGTGATATTTTTGGGTGTGTTAGTGGTGTATATACATACGGGTGATATTTCCGGTGTATTAGCAGTATATATAGTAGTGTGAGGCGATATTTCTGGGTGTATTAGCGGTGAATATACTTACCGGTGAGATTTTGGGTGTATTAGCAGTATATATAGTGTGAGGTGATATTTTCAGGTGTATTAGCGGTATATATACTTACGGGTGATATTTCGGGTGTATTAGCAGTATATATAGTAGTGTGAGGTGATATTTTTGGGTGTATTAGCGGTATATATACTTACGGGTGATATTTCAGGTGTATTAGCAGTATATATAGTGTGAGGTGATATTTTTGGGTGTGTTAGTGGTGTATATACTTACGGGTGATATTTCCGGTATATTAGCAGTATATATAGTAGTGTGAGGTGATATTTCGGGGTGTATTAGCGGTGTATATACTTACGGGTGATATTTCGGGGTGTATTAGCAGTATATATAGTAGTGTGAGGTGATATTTTTGGGTGTATTAGTGGTGTATATACTTACGGGTGATATTTCGGGGTGTATTAGCAGTATAAATAGTGTGAGGTGATATTTTCGGGTGTATTAGCGGTATATATACTTACGAGTGATATTTCAGGTGTATTAGCAGTATATATAGTGTGAGGTGATATTTTTGGGTGTGTTAGTGGTGTATATACTTACGGGTGATATTTCCGGTATATCAGCAGTATATATAGTAGTGTGAGGTGATATTTCGGGGTGTATTAGCGGTATATATACTTTCGGGTGATATTTCAGGTGTATTAGTATATATAGTGTGAGGTGATATTTTTGGGTGTGTTAGTGGTGTATACAGTGGGGCAAAAAAGTATTTAGTCAGTCAGCAATAGTGCAAGTTCCACCACTTAAAAAGATGAGAGGCGTCTGTAATTTACATCATAGGTAGACCTCAACTATGGGAGACAAACTGAGAAAAAAAAATCCAGAAAATCACATTGTCTGTTTTTTTATCATTTTATTTGCATATTCTGGTGGAAAATAAGTATTTGGTCAGAAACAAAATTTCATCTCAATACTTTGTAATATATCCTTTGTTGGCAATGACAGAGGTCAAACGTTTTCTGTAAGTCTTCACAAGGTTGCCACACACTGTTGTTGGTATGTTGGCCCATTCCTCCATGCAGATCTCCTCTAGAGCAGTGATGTTTTTGGCTTTTCGCTTGGCAACACGGACTTTCAACTCCCTCCAAAGGTTTTCTATAGGGTTGAGATCTGGAGACTGGCTAGGCCACTCCAGGACCTTGAAATTCTTCTTACGAAGCCACTCCTTCCTTGCCCTGGCGGTGTGCTTTGGATCATTGTCATGTTGAAAGACCCAGCCACGTTTCATCTTCAATGCCCTTGCTGATGGAAGGAGGTTTGCACTCAAAATCTCACGATACATGGCCCCATTCATTCTTTCATGTACCCGGATCAGTCATCCTGGCCCCTTTGCAGAGAAACAGCCCCAAAGCATGATGTTTCCACCACCATGCTTTACAGTAGGTATGGTGTTTGATGGATGCAACTCAGTATTCTTTTTCCTCCAAACACGACAAGTTGTGTTTCTACCAAACAGTTCCAGTTTGGTTCCATCAGACCATAGGACATTCTCCCAAAACTCCTCTGGATCATCCAAATGCTCTCTAGCAAACTTCAGACGGGCCCGGACATGTACTGGCTTAAGCAGTAGGACACGTCTGGCACTGCAGGATCTGAGTCCATGGTGGCGTAGTGTGTTACTTATGGTAGGCCTTGTTACATTGGTCCCAGCTCTCTGCAGTTCATTCACTAGGTCCCCCCGCGTGGTTCTGGGATTTTTGCTCACCGTTCTTGTGATCATTCTGACCCCACGGGGTGGGATTTTGCGTGGAGCCCCAGATCGAGGGAGATTATCAGTGGTCTTGAATGTCTTCCATTTTCTAAGTATTGCTCCCACTGTTGATTTCTTCACTCCAAGCTGGTTGGCTATTGCAGATTCAGTCTTCCCAGCCTGGTGCAGGGCTACAATTTTGTTTCTGGTGTCCTTTGACAGCTCTTTGGTCTTCACCATAGTGGAGTTTGGAGTCAGACTGTTTGAGGGTGTGCACAGGTGTCTTTTTATACTGATAACAAGTTTAAACAGGTGCCATTACTACAGGTAATGAGTGGAGGAAAGAGGAGACTCTTAAAGAAGAAGTTACAGGTCTGTGAGAGCCAGAAATCTTGATTGTTTGTTTCTGACCAAATACTTATTTTCCACCAGAATATGCAAATAAAATGATAAAAAAACAGACAATGTGATTTTCTGGATTTTTTTTTCTCAGTTTGTCTCCCATAGTTGAGGTCTACCTATGATGTAAATTACAGACGCCTCTCATCTTTTTAAGTGGTGGAACTTGCACTATTGCTGACTGACTAAATACTTTTTTGCCCCACTGTATACTTACGGGTGACATTTCCGGTATATTAGCAGTATATATAGTAGTGTGAGGTGATATTTCGGGGTGTATTAGCGGTGTATATACTTACGGGTGATATTTCGGGGTGTATTAGCAGTATAAATAGTGTGAGGTGATATTTTCGGGTGTATTAGCGGTATATATACTTACGGGTGATATTTCAGGTGTATTAGTATATATAGTGTGAGGTGATATTTTTGGGTGTGTTAGTGGTGTATATACTTACGGGTGATATTTCCGGTATATTAGCAGTATATATAGTAGTGTGAAGTGATATTTTTGGGTGTATTAGCAGTATATATACTTACGGGTGATATTTCGGGGTGTATTAGCAGTATATATAGTGTGAGGTGATATTTCTAGGTGTATTAGTGGTGTATATACGGTACTTGCGGGATGAGATTTCGGGTATATTAGCGGTATATATACTTACGGGTGATGTTTCGGGGTGTATTAGCAGTATATATACTTACAGGATGAGATTTCGGGTGTATTAGCGGTGTATATATACTTACGGGTGATATTTCGGGGTGTATTAGCAGTATATATAGTGTGAGGTGATATTTTTGGGTGTATTAGTGGTGTATATACTTACGGGATGAGATTTCGGGTGTATTAGCGGTATATATACTTACGGGTGATATTTCAGGGTATATTAGCAGTATATATAGTGTGAGGTGATATTTTTGGGTGTATTAGTGGTGTATATACTTACGGGATGAGATTTCGGGTGTATTAGCGGTATATATACTTACGGGTGATATTTCGGGGTATATTAGCAGTATATATAGTGTGAGGTGATATTTTTGGGTGTATTAGTGGTATATATACTTACGGGTGATATTTCGGGGTGTATTAGCAGTATATATAGTAGTGTAAGGTGATAATTCGGGTGTATTAGCAGTATATATACTCACGGGTGATATTTCGGGGTGTATTAGCAGTACATATAGTAGTGTGAGGTGATATGTCGGGTGTATTAGCGGTATATATACTCACGGGTGATATGTCGGGGTGTATTAGCAGTGTGTGTGTGTGTGTGTGTGTGTGTGTGTGTGTGTGTGTGTGTGTGTGTGTGTGTGTGTGTGTATATATATATATATATGTGTGTATGAATATGTATATATACAGGGGTGGGATTCAAATTTTTAACAACAGGTCCTCTAAGTCGCGGCGGCCGGAATTTTGGCCACGCCCATTTTCAATAACCCCGTCCATACTAATAAGCCACGCCCAGTGGCACGATTCACATGATGCTCCATACTGTACAATGGCCACACATGATGCTCCATACTCCATACTGTATAAAGGCCACATATGATGCTCCATACAGTATAATGGCCACACATAGTGCTCTATACTGTACAATGGCCACACATGATGCTCCATACTGTACAATGGCCACACGTGATGCTCCATACTGTATAAAGGCCACATATGATGCTCCATACAGTATAATGGCCACACATAGTTCTCTATACTGTACAATGGCCACACATGATGCTCCATACTGTATAAAGGCCCCCCTCCCATCATGTATGCATGGCTCATCTCCCCCTCCCTATATGCATAGGTAACTCATCCCCCCCCCCCCCCGTATGCGTGGCTCATTTCCCCCTCCCTGTATGCATGGGTGGCTCAGGCACTGGCTCATCTCCCATCCCCCCCCGTATGCGTGGGCATTTTCAATTACCGGAACGCTGGCAGATAGAAATTTTAGTAAACGGCTGCCCCGTACCGGGTCGTACCGGCTGAATCCCACCCCTATATATATATATATATATATATATATATATATATATATATATATATATATGAATATATATATATATATGTGTATGAATATATATATATATATATATATATATATATATGTGTATGAATATATATATATATATATATATATATATATATATATATATATATATATTTATATATATATGTGTATGAATATATATATATATATATATATATATATGTGTATGAATATATATATATATATATATATATATATATATATATATGTGTATGAATATATATATATATATATATATATATATATATATATATATATATATATATATATATATATATATATATATAGTGTGAGGTGATATTTCGGGTGTATTAGTGGTGTATATACTTACGGGATGAGATTTCGGGCGCAGTCCTGTCAGTGAAGTTCCCGCCATTATCGCGCACGCAGTTCCCGCCCTTCAGATTCCTTAGGCCACGCCCGATCATTTGCATGAGACGCGCGCCTGCCTGTGGACACGCCTGCTTGATTTGCATGCGCGCCCTCGCCGCGGTCGCCAGGCTGGGGATCTCCTCGGTGACGTCACGGTGACGCTGCTCCCCCGGTTTCCATGCTGCACAGGTGACGGCGGCCGCCATATTGGCGGAGCCTGTGGCGGCTGCTGGGACCGGGAACAGGCGGCTCCGGAGGGGGGTAGTCTCACCTCTCCGCTCCCCCTTTAGGAGCTGGCGGGGGGCGCGTGGACCGAGCCGCCCGGGAGGGGGATGCCGCAGCGGCTCAGCCATCTGGAGGATCCGGGGATGAACATGGAGGTGTACGGGACCGGCGGCAGTGAGGTGTGTCTGCTGCCCGTGTGTCGCCGCCCTCGGCCCCCAGTGCCCCCGGCCCCGCTGCCTCCAAGCTCCCCGTGCTCTCGTACGTCCCCGGCTGCAGGTCATTGTGCTCCCCGGGCCCCTGTCCGGCCCACATGCATCACCCTGGTCCCCGGAGCCCACCTCTCTCTCACGCACTGATTCTTCTTGCACCCCCCCCATGTGTCGTGTGCCCCCTTGTCCCCGTCTCCCCTGTCCCCTTGCAGCCCCCTCGCCATCCGTCCCCCATCCCCCAGCGCTCCAGTCTTCCCTGCTCCCAGGTTCCGCCTGCATACCCGTCTCACCTGTCTCTAGGTTTCTCCCTGGTCCCCTGTCTGCTCGCGGCCACGTCCTCTGTCTACCCTGCCCCGGTCTCCCCTGTTCCCGGGTTTCCTCTTGTGCCTTCGTCTCCTCCATCCCCTTTCGGCCCTGTCTCACCATGCGTCCCCATCTACTCTGCCCTCAGGTCCCTCTGCGCCCTGTCTCCCCTGCCCCCTTGTGGCCCCGTCTCACCTCACTTCCCCCCATCTACCCTACCCCGGTCTCCCCTGCTCAAGGGCGGCCACTTGTGCCCTCGTCTCTCCTGTCTCCCAGTGTGTCCCCTATCTACCCTGCCCCCGTATCCCCAAATCACCCCTGTGTCCCAGTCTCTACTGTTCTCATGCGTCCACTTCTGGCCTTGTCTCCCCGTGCGTACCCCATCTACTCTGCCCTCTTGTCTCTCTGGACTCTGCCTCCTTGTCTCTCTGGACTCTGCCTCCTTGCTTCCCCCATCTACCCTGCCCTGGTCTCCCCTGTCCTCGTGCGTCCACTTGTGTCCCATCTCCCCTTGTGTCCCCCATCTACCCTGCCCTCAAGTTGCCCCTGCGTCCTGTCTCCCTTTTTCCCATGTGGTCCCTTGCTCCCTTGCATCCTCGTCTCTCCGTGCGTCCCCTTGTTCCAGTCTCCCCTGCTCTCTAGTCCCATTGTGCCTCTGTCCCTGTTAGCCCTGTTCCCGTGGGTCCACTTGCACATATCTACCCTTCCCTTGGGTCCCCCTGCTGCTCTGTCTCCCCTGTTCCCGTGGGTCAACTTGCACTTATCTACCCTGCCCTCAGGTCCCCCTACTGCTCTCTCCCCTGTTCCCGTGGGTCCACTTGCGCTTATCTACCCTTCCCTTGGGTCCCCCTGCTGCTCTGTCTCCCCTGTTCCCGTGGGTCAACTTGCACTTATCTACCCTGCCCTCAGGTCCCCCTACTGCTGTCTCCCCTGTTCCCGTGGGTCCACTTGCGCTTATCTACCCTGCCCTTGGGTCCCCCTGCTGCTCTGTCTCCCCTTTTCCCGTGGGTCCACTTGCATTTATCTACCCTGCCCTTGGGTCCCCCTGCTTCTCTGTCTCCCCTGTTCCCATGCGTCCACTTGCACTTATCTACTCTGCCTTCGGGTCCCCCTGCTGCTCTGTCTCCCCTGTTCCCGTGGGTCCACTTGCGCTTATCTACCCTGCCCTCGGGTTCCCATGCGTCCACTTAAGCACTCGTTTCTATTGGCCCCTTGCAGCCCCGTCTACCTGGGCGTCCCCCCATCTACCCTGTTCCCCCTGTGTCCCTTTTTCCCCTGCCCCTAAGTCCTCGTGCGCCCCGCAGGGTCCCCATCTATCCTGCCTCTGTCTCCCCAAGTCACCTATGTGTACCAGTCTCTGTTCCTGTGCGTCCACTTGTCCTTGTCTCCCCTCTCGTCTTCGAGTGTCTCCCCGTCTACCCTGCCCCAAGTTGCCCCTGCATCCCCGTCTCCCCTGATCGTCCATGTGTCAGTTTGCGCCCTTGCCTCCCCGTGCATCCCATTGTGCCGGTCTCCCCTTCCCCCTAGTCCCTGTTTCCACTGTTCCTGTGCGTCCCCCATCTACCCTGGTCCCCTTGTGCCTTTCTCCCCTGCCCCTAGCACCCCGCTGGGTCCCCTTCTCCCTGCCCCTGTGTGACCCTCCACCTTACATGGCTCTCATGTTCTCGCCATCTCCTTTTTCAAACAAACTTTATAAAATTTGTATTAACATACAATAAATGGGATAGGAAAGGAAGTTAGTTTATTTGTTCCCTGTTCCTTTTCCCTCGCCATCTCCTGAGCTAATATAATGCCACTCGGTTGTGAATGTTTTTTCTTCTTTTCATTGGTTTCCGCTTTAGCTACGTTCACATTTGCGTTGTTGTGCGCAGCGTCGGCAACGCACAACGCATGCATAACGCAGCGTTTTTGGACGCCAAAAAACTGCATCGTGCAGCGTTGTCTGCGCCCTGACAGTTGCGCCAAAAATGACGCATGCGTCACAAAACGCTAGACAACGCATGTCCATGCACCCCCCCATGTTAAATATAGGGGCGCATGACGCATGCGTCGCCGCGGCTGCGCCCGACGCAACGCAAATGTGAACGTAGCTTTTCACGATTGTATAAACCCCAGGATGCAGTTTTTATTTTCTTTGTGGTTGTTTGCTCTGTACTTGTATAATGTGTGTTGTTACCTGCTATAACTGGTGCGGACATCGCCAGACGCTGCGCCACAAAAAGGGGAAACCGCTATCAGGGGGCCAGAAACTTGAGCGAATCCTAAGGCCGGTGCCGACTTTAGGAATTTACGGCTGATATTTCTGTACCTAAAATCGTGTCTCCTGGCAGGAAAACCGCTGAAAGAACTGACACATGGCAGATATGAAACTGCTTCAAATCTACCAGGAACAAGATAGGCAGCGTGTGCGTCACAGTTCAGAAATCCCAATCACTTTGCTGGTACAGGAAAACATATATCTTTTTTCGTGGAAAAAACGTGCAAAGAAATTCTCTTGGAATGAAAAGTGCTGCAGCAGCCGATTAAGTTGCTTCACCCGCTACTTGTGATTGAATGGACGCCGCTCGTCTCTGCAGCGTCTCCTGTGCAGCCGGCAGTGCAGTTTTTGCTTTGTATCATTGTATAATGGAAAGTTCTGCAACTTTCTGATATAATTTCTTTCAATCCCTCTTTATTTTTGAGAGATCTACTACCTATTGGTGCAGTGTCCTGGCCCAGTCCTGCATTATGACGAGTGGTTACAATGTTTTTTGCCTCCGAACCAATACAGTATTGCAAATTGTCTAGACTTGATGCATTGTAACACAGGAAATTGACAGCAGGCAGATCTCAATCTAGAGACATTCCAAGGAAAAGGCTAGTAGAGAGTCGCAGAAGATTTTTCATTATACAATAATTACGTTTAATTTACAGAAATTGCGTTAAATAAACAGTCATTACGGTCTCTTCCCTAATCTTTCTGTATGTGTCTCTTCCTCTGGGAGTCATGTGGACTGGTAACGAGGGTCATTAGCCAATCTTTCCAACTTCAGGGGGATATTGATTTGCCTGTTGAAATTTTGTGGTCTTGGTGTTGGAGGAGACTTACACCCTGCTTGAATGCAGGGGGCATCCCTGACACAGAATTCAACAGGTTGGTCTTTGGCAGTGGCTTTTCTCCTCTCACATGCGTGTCTTGGGGTGGTGATGGCGGTCTCTTCTTTATGGGCCCCTTCACACTGGACACTTGTGCAGCATTTTATCTTGTCACTTATGAAATGCCAGACCTGACCTAAGAGTGTGGAGCTCGTGGCCGGTCGCTCTGCACATTTACGTTTTCTAGCTGCAGCACGCTATAGTCCTGGTTTGTGCCGTCTCTCACTCCCAACATTACTCTTCATTACTGCCAGAATGCCTATGACCTATTCCTCTTATTGATGCACGTATAGACGGTGTGATTGATTTCCAGTAAATTTTCCATCCTATCCTATTTGGATCCACTTTTTTTTTTAAGCAAATCAGGAAGTTGCTTAAATGGGATTTCAAACTTTGGAGACTTTATATGTATGAAAATGATAAAATCGTAATTTTTCGCTGCCAGTCTTTGTTGACTTGCGTCAGTCGTCACGTTACCTCTACAGCACATGACTGCTGCTGCCAATCACTGGGCTTCACAGACGAAGACTGGCTGTATCGGCAGGGGGTAGGTATTGATGATCTTTGTACTTTCTTACACATTGAGCCTATGGACAATTAAAGATTGAAATTCGATTTGACCATTAAGCTGCGGTCTCTTGCGATATCGGAATAGTTGCTGCAGCTGAAGGGTTGGTGGCAGAGATCTCTGCAGCACATCTGCTATTCTGAACGTCCCCTATAGGTTTTGTATACCGAGGCAGTCTGCTCCATCCCTGTCACCCGCCTGATAGCTGGTCATTGGGTTGTGGAGGATTCAGAGCCCCATGACCAGTGGGTCCATCCACAGAATACAAGTCGCTGTGTGTGGTCTATAGAGAAGCAGATACCGACTGTCCTATAATAGTCGAGGTCACTTACAGCGGCTGAAAGTTCTATTCGCAGGAGATCTTCTGATAATAGACTCTCTTTAGGCAATTGCTTTTCTTGTCGGTGTTGTGATGAATAATCCAGGTGGGAGGTTTTGGACAGCGCTGCAGTGACTGCGAGCTGCCGCCTCTCATGCGTTCTCGCTGGTTTGGTGTCGACGTTATGTTTTGAGCTGCGGATTTTGGGGCGCTCTCTTTGATTGAAATAACAATCAATGTTCGGTGTATTTAAGATAAGGAATTGGTCGGCTGCCCAGCCATGATGACGCCAAGATCCGTTACTTTTCCTATTTCTCTTTCTCATTACTGCAGGTTTTATACTCTCGTTACTAAGGTAATGGTTGTGACACGGGTTGTGCGTCTTCATTACGGCTCGTCGTGATCGTTTAGCCTCATTCCAGGTCACACTTGTTTGTTGCATACGACTCTGGGGGAAAAAAAAAAAAGCAAAGGCAACCTTCGCCATCGGAGAAGGGGTTAAAGGACCTACGTTCGCTCTTGTTAGACATTCTGCACCTCATAGATTTTGGGGACAATTTACAATTAGGATCACTTTTTGCGCTTACATTTTGTTGCAACATTCATTAAAAAATATTTTTGGGGGGTGCATGGTTTTCCATAAATTTATCACAAGATCATTAAACTAATAAGTAACAGTGTAAAATATTATTCTCATAATAACTGTACCCACAGTTTTAAAACAAAATAAGAGGAATGATCCAGCAATTGGACGTGGATGAATAAAAAATTAGTCTTTATTATTCCATAATTAAAATATCAATCCATATACAGTTATATGAAAAAGTTTGGGCACCCCTATTAATCTTAAGCTTAATGTTTTGTAAAAATTTTTTTTTTTTGCAACAGCTATTTCAGTTTCATATATCTAATAACTGTTGGACACAGTAATGTTTCTGCCTTGAAATGAGGTTTATTGTACTAACCGAAAATGTGCAATCTGCATTCAAACAAAATTTGACAGGTGCATAAGTATGGGCACCCTTATCATATTCTTGTTTTAAATAATCCTACCTACTTTTTACTGACTTACTAAAGCACTTTTTTTGTTTTGTAACCTCATTGAGCTTTGAACTTCATAGCCAGGTGTATGCAATAATGAGAAAAGCTACTTAAAGTGGCCACTTGCAAGTTGTTCTCCTGTTTGAATCTCCTCTGAAGAATGGCATCATGGGCTCCTCAAAACAACTGTCAAATGATCTGAAAACAAAGATTATTCAACATACTGTAGTTGTTCAGGGGGAGGATACAAAAAGCTGTCTCAGAGATTTAACCTGTCAATTTCCACTGTGAGGAACATAGTAAGGAAATGGAAGAACACAGGTACAGTTCTTGTTAAGGCCAGAAGTGGCAGGCCAAGAAAAACATCAGAAAGGCAGAGAAGAAGAATGGTGAGATCAGTCAAGGACAATTCTCAGACCACCTGCAGAGAGCTGCAGCATCAACTTGCTGCAGATGGTGTCACTTTGCACAAGGAGAAGCTGTATGGGAGAGTGATGCGAAAGAAGCCGTTTCTGCAAGCACGCCACAAACCGAGTTGGCTGAGGTATGCAAAAGCACATATGGAGAAGCCAATTTCTTTTTGGAAGAAGGTCCTGTGGACTGATGAAACCAAGATTGAGTTGTTTGGTCATACAAAAAGGCACTATGCATGGCGGCAAAATAACACAGCATTCCAAGCAAAACACTTGTTACCCACAGTAAAATTTGGTGGAGGTTCCATCATGCTTTGGGCTTTGTGGCTTTGTGGCCAATGCCGACACCGGGAATCTTGTTAAAGTTGAGGGACGCATGGATTCCTCTCAGTATCGGCAGATTCTTGACAATAATGTTCATGAATCAGTGACAAAGTTGAAGTTACGCAGGGGATGGATTTTTCAGCAAGACAATGATCCAAAACACCGCTCCAAATCTACTCAGGCATTCATGCAGAGGAACAATTACACTGTTTTGGAATGGCCATCCCAGTCCCCAGACCTGAATATCATTGAACATCTGTGGGATCATTTGAAGAGGGCTGTCCATGCTCGGCGACCATCAAACTTAACTGAACTGGAATTGTTTTGTAAAGAGCAATGGTCAAAAATACCTTCATCCAGGAACTCATTAAAAGCTACAGGAAGCGACTAGAGGCTGTTATTTTTGCAAAAGGAGGATCTACTAAATATTAATGTACAATAAACCTCATTTCAAGGCAGAAACATTACTGTGTCCTACAGTTATTAGATATATGAAACTGAAATAGCTGTTGCAGAAAAACCAATTTTTATAAAACATTAAGCTTAAGATTAATAGGGGTGCCCAAACTTTTTCATATAACTGTATGTCAATTGTCGAGCACAGCCACTGTGTACAGAGCTACATGTTTTGACGTAAGTCTTTTTCAAGATCTTGAAAGACTTATTTCAAAACGTATAGATCTGTACACCGTGGCTGTGCTCGACAATTGACATATATGGATTGATATTTTAAATATGGAATAATAAAGACTAATTTTTTATTCATCCACGCCCTATTGCTGGATCATTCCTCTTTTTTTCGTTTACTGCTACATTGGACTGCTCCAGATCCGTGCAAGGCGGTGGCTGATATATTGGAATCATCAAAAGGCTTGGTAAGCTAACTGTATTTGTTTTGTCACATTTTTTAAAAAACTTTCAATTCATAAATTTGCAGAAATTCCTCAGCCAAAATAAAAGGGATGTAAGGTGCATATGATCAGAGAAATATTGCAAAAACCTGTCCTGGACCAATCACAAGTCTGGTGGACTTGGTAAGGCATGTTCACACAGTGCTTTTTTTTTTTTGCACATTGTCACATGGGTATAAAAACACAGCAAATATGCTGAAATAATTGTCATGCCGTGTTTAAAATAAAAAAAAAAAAGTCCCTTCAGTTGAAGAAAAAACACTTAATTATTTTTTTCTGCTGCTGTAAAATGCTTGTTTTTTTCCCACACGGTAAAGCACAAGAAAAAGGCTGCATGTAAATAAGTCCTTAGTTTTTTACTTTCAGCAATACTATGAGCTAAGCGCAGCACGAATCTGATCCACTGTAAGGTCGTGTGCACACTATCTGGAAGTGGCAGCGCTTTGGATACAGAGCATGTCCGCTGCCGTCTATTGAACGCAGGTGAGTCCTCTGTGCTCAATGAACTCTGTGGATTCGCCGCGTCCAATACATTCTGTGGGTGAAATGTCTCTTGCGGAGACTCGTGTCTCCCCAAGAGAAATTTACATACTATGGTCTGGAAAGACGCGCCGCATCTCTGTCTCCACAGGTTGAGCCGCGAGTGTCTCTGGACACATAAGGGGCACAGGAGTTCTTGAAATCCCAACCACTATCCTGTAACATGTGGACGCTGCAGGTTTGATGCTGTGAAGTATGCAGCGTCCCACCCGTAGCGATTACTGATCGTGTGCACATGGCCTTGCATACGTCAGCTGTGTGAGCGGGGTTATGGATGCAGCTGTTGAATACATACATCGTGGGTATCTTTTTAGAGGTGGTCACCAGGTCACGTGGGGCTGTTGTGACAGCCTGGCTTTCCAGTATAGCGCATGGAGGCCAGCGGTGGCAGATAGCCTGCCCCTGGGGCACTCTTGAGGGTCACATGTATAATCATGTTCCTTCATATGCAGTCTTTGCTGATAACCAGTGCAGGCTGGTCTCATTATTAGGGGTTTTCTCTCTGTTATCAGTTTTTGTTTTTTGTGCTGTTGTCACCATCAGGTGTCAGCAATTTTTTACATAAACTTCCCTTCCCTTTCAGCTTTTCCCTTAGTCACCTTGTCCCAGGAACATGTCATTGCGTTTTGGGTGTGGGTTTCCAAATGAGTTTAGTGTTAGAAGCAGGAGGAGCACAGAACATGAGCTGTACAGGCCCCGTCCGGGGGTGACGCTGCCGCTGGTCGTTCAGGTGTGTTCTCCTCTGCAGGACCTGCTGAGATGTGAGGGTGCGATGTAGCAGAGGGCAGCGGGGTGAATATAAAGGACCCGTCCCAGGGAGGAGACGCTACGGCTGATTATTCAGGTGTGTTCTCCTCTGCAGGACCTGCTGAGATGTGAGGGTGCGATGTAGCAGAGGGCAGCGGGGTGAATATAAAGGACCCGTCCCAGGGAGACGCCACCGCGGATTATTCAGGTGGGTTCTCCTCTGTAGGACCTATGGAGATGTGAGGGTGCGATGTGGCAGAGGGCAGCAGGGTAAATATAAAGGACCTGTCCTGGGGAGACGCTGCCGCTGGTCGTTCAGATGGGTTCTCCTCTGTAGGACCTACAGAGATGTGAGGGTGTGATGTGGCAGAGGGCAGCGGGGTAAATGTACAGGACCTGTCCCGGGGAGACGCTACGGCTGATTATTCAGGTGGGTTCTCCTCTGTAGGACCTACGGAGATGTGAGGGTGCGATGTGGCAGAGGGCAGCGAGGTAAATATAAAGGACCCGTCCCAGGGAGACGCTACGGCTGTTTATTCAGGTGGGTTGTCCGCTGCATCACTGGCTGGCATATGAGGGTGCGATGTGGCAGAGGGCAGCAGGGTAGTTGTATACGACCTGTATCGGGAGACCCCACTAATCATTCAGGTGCATTCTTTACGGCAGCACCTGCTGAGACGTGAGGGTGCAATGTTGCAGTGGGGTAAATGTACAGGACCTGTCCCTGGAGACGCCGCTGATTGTTCAGATGTATCGTCCCCATCTGTATTGATCATGTATTTCCTCCCTCAGATTAGACACCACCTACAAGAGAACTGGAATGGAGATATTTGGGTACAGATGGGGTTAGGTTCCAGAAAGGATGGAGCTAGGAGCCCTGCAAGTTTGCAGCGCCTCCATGAATGGATGATATGAGATGTCCAAAGAGCCGGAATCGGCAACCTTCAGCACTCGAGCTGGTGTTGCACTACAACTCCCAGCATGCTGGCTGTCAGGTCATGCTTACAGTTAAGGTTTAGTAGTTGAAGATGAGGACCCTGTGGTCAGTCCAGCAGCCCCACTATCAGCCACTGGTCATCCGTGCTCTGAAGTCAGTGTCGTCCATGTGGGCGCTCCAGAGCGGGGAAGCAGCGGTATAGATTGGGGTCCCCCCCTCTATTGAGCTGTAAACCTACTCTAGTCTGGCACTGATGATGGGGGGCGGATTATCAGATTTTCTCCTTGTCTTGATATTGCACGTTGTGTCCGGGATCTGTGCTGCTTATTGGACGCATTGCTCTGGAGATCTGATCACATCTCCTTATTCTCTGCAGATTGTGTTTTTCGTTCCTGCTGCGGGGTGCAGTCTGGTTTTCCTGGATTTTGGGCAGCAGCCTGGTGCCCGGCTCTGACAGCTCAGCTCCTTAGTGTTTCTCGCCGTCTGTGTCAGTGGGTGGAGGTCACCGGGATAATTGCTATCTCTCACAGCACAGTAATTCCTGCAGGAAAATCCCATCTGGCAGGTCGGCTTCACCCTCTGTGCGTAAATCCTGGTACCTTTTAATTAGTGGCTTCCTCTTCAGGCAGAGACACGTAGATCTGTCAGGCTATGTGCACACGCTGCGGAATGGGGAGCAGAATTTTCTGCACAAAATCCGCATCTCCTGGCAGAAACCGCAGGTGCAGATTTGCTGTGGATTTTGTGCGGGTTTTTATGCAGAATTGATGCGGATTTTGTGCGGATTTTCCACAGTTATTACCACTGCGGATTTCTATAATGGAAGGGTGCAGAAACGCTGCAGATCCGCACAAAAGAAGTGACATGCACTTCTTTTAAATCCGCAGCGATTCCGCGTGGATTTTTCCGCACAGCTTTTTTTTTTTCTCCATTGATTTACATTGTACTGTAAATCACAGTGCGGTTCTGCAGCGTTTCTGCACGGAAAAATCCGCTGTGGATCTGCACTAAATCCGCATCGTGTGCACATAGCCTTACACTTCCAGCCCGCACTCAGCCACGTGAGCTGCACGGACAGTCCAGGATCTGGCCCATCAGTGATGACGGCTGTTGGGGACCCCACATGGTACCCTGGCCCCATTCAATGCGGCACACCCACTAATGCAGCCGTGTTGAGCATGCGCCTCCTGGTTCATGACTAGATGTAAGACTGACCCAGGCAGAGCGGAAAAGCATGCTGGGAGTTGTAGCCTTACATTCACTTTAGTGTCACAGATTGAAGACCACCACAGCGTCCGCATCCCCATTTCCGTCTTGGCACAGAGGTCTGGCCGACACTCGCTCTGCTCTGACACCACAACTCCCAGCATTTCCTTCCTGCTGCCTCTGGCTCGTGATCAGGAGCATACTGGTGCATGAATACAATGTGAAAACTGACAACCAAGGCAGCAATGGTGTATACAGCCCCGTACTACAACACAGGGTTTGTAAAGTGTGACAGCCCCTTTCACACATGTAATTTCCCCTCCCGGATAACGTTTCCAAAAAAGAAAAGCCTCTAAATGATTTTACTAGTGTTTCCTTTAAAGGGAACCTGTCACCTGAATTTGGCGGGACCAGTTTTGGGTCATATGGGCGGGGTTTTTGGGTGTTTGATTCACCCTTTCCTTACCCACTGGCTGCATGCTGGCCGCAATATTGGATTGAAGTTCATTCTATGTCCCCCGGAGTACATGCCAGCGCAAGGCAATGCCCTGCGCTGGCGTGTACTCCAGAGGACAGAGAATGAACTTCAATCCAATATTGCGGCCAGCATGCAGCCAGCGGGTAAGGAAAGGGTGAATCAAACACCCGAAAACCCTGCCCATATGACCCAAAACTGGTCCCGCCAAATTCAGGTGACAGGTTCCCTTTAAGTCGGCAGCGTTCAGTCTCCGGCTGCTGCGTCCTCTGTGCATTAGTCATTACAGGTAAGATCATTGTCGTCTTACGCACAGAAATTTTTGGCATCTACCGGTAATTGATTATTGAATCTTTGTGTTCCATCGATTATCGGGGCAGGAGATAGTCTGTGACGTTTCTTCTGCGTTCCTCAATCTCTGCAGTATGAGATCATCTCTCTGCCTCCAGCTCATTGCATAATCCTCTAAAGATGAGCAGGAAAGGGGAATGACCAGATCCGTAACTATCCCGTGCCCCCCCACAGCTTCAGTACAAGCAGCCATGTCACCTGTAATTACCCCCGAAACAGTTATCTATTATATCCATCAACTCAAGTCACAGTACTGATCCTGCGTTACCTCCTGTATTATACCCCAGAGCTGCACTCACTATTCTGCTGGTGCAGTCACTGTGTACACATACATTACATTATTGATCCTGAGTTACATCCTGTATTATACTCCAGAGCTGCACTCACTATTCTGCTGGTGCAGTCACTGTGTACATACATTACATTACTGATCCTGAGTTACATCCTGTATTATACTCCAGAGCTGCACTCACTATTCTGCTGGTGCAGTCACTGTGTACATACATTACATTACTGATCCTGAGTTAAAGGGACTCTGTCACCTGAATTTGGAGGGAACAATTTTCAGCCATGGAGGCGGGGTTTTCGGGTGTTCGATTCACCCTTTCCTTACCCGCTGGCTGCAATATTGGATTGAAGTTCATTCTCTGTCCTCCGTAGTACATGCGTGCACAAGGCAATCTTGCCTTACGCAGGCGTGTACTATGGAGGACAGAGAATGAACTTCAATCCAATATTGCAGCCAGCATGCAGCCAGCGGGTAAGGAAAGGGTGAATCAAACACCCGAAAACCCCGCCTCCATGGCTGAAAATTGTTCCCTCCAAATTCAGGTGACAGAGTCCCTTTAAATCCTGTATTATACCCCAGAGCTGCACTCACTATTCTGCAGGTGCAGTCACTGTGTACATACATTACTTTACTGATCCTGAGTTACATCCTGTATTATACCCCAGAGCTGCACTCACTATTTTGCTGGTGCAGTCACTGTGTACGTACATTACTGATCCTGAGTTACATCCTGCATTATACTCCAGAGCTGCACTCACTATTCTGCTGGTGCAGACACTGTGTACATGCCTTACATTACTGATCCTGAGTTACATCCTGTATTATACTCCAGAGCTGCACTCACTATTCTGCTGGTGCAGACACTGTGTACATGCCTTACATTACTGATCCTGAGTTACATCCTGTATTATACTCCAGAGCTGCACTCACTATTCTGCTGGTGCAGTCACTGTGTACTTACATTACATTACTGATCCTGAGTTACATCCTATATTATACTCCAGAGCTGCACTCACTATTCTGCTGGTGCAGACACTGTGTACATGCCTTACATTACTGATCCTGAGTTACGTCCTGTATTATACTCCAGAGCTGCACTCACTATTCTGCTGGTGCAGTCACTGTGTACTTACATTACATTACTGATCCTGAGTTACATCCTGCATTATACTCCAGAGCTGCACAGCTCATCAAAAATATCTGCCTGCATTCACCACTTCGGGACCTTCGGTGGTTGAGTCTCTTGTGTTGTAAATGGGTGATTTATGTTTTTTTTTTTTTTTTATTAGATCAGTGCAGCGTGCCAGTGATGAGTGTTGCATTGTGGCGCTTCAACGTTGATCTGTCAACGGATTTTACAATAAAAGCTTAATACATTGATAAATAGATCTCAGACTTAATATTACTGGAGTAATTACTTTGAAAATCGCTGACCAGCTGTATAATTTTGATATTAAGGTGATAATTCTATGCATCCTCCTCTTGCTCGGCTCATAAAATATTTGGTTTAATATTAAAAAAGAAAAACTTTCCATAATGGGTTATTCAGCCATTGTGACATGGATTGTAAGTGCACCAGTGTCATCTGGTCTAAGATCTATTTAATAATCTATACTTGTTGTAATAGATGCGGGTCCCATCTCTGAGACTGTCCCTTATCTGTCGCTCTCGTCTGATGGTGCAGTCGTTCGCTGCACCTTGTGGGAACATATATAATACTGAATGTATAGTGGATGGAAGGGACTGGCATGTCGGGAGCGAGACTGCAGGACCAGACTGCCGCCGAGACATATTGTTTTGCTGGAGACAATGAACAGCTTTTTTGTGTATTTTTTGTGATCAGTTGTGAATAATCGGCCGATGATATTTGCAGTTCAGTAGTCACCGTTTTCTCGGCGGATATGACCGTCATCGCTCGCTCACCTCAGTCTTTGGATACTTTGTGGTTTCTTCTGCTTATTCAGTAATTTTGTTTTGATTTTTTTTTTTTTTGTATTTTGTAGATAAATGGTATGAAAATGGTGGACGAGCCGATGGATGAAGGGGAATCCTTATTACCTTATGTGAGTGGTACAACCCCGGCTCATATGCCTCATTACCTTACGTCGTTGTCTCAGTGGAGTATTCCCCATTCCAGCCAGGACAGTTATGGCGGCTCCAGCTCTCCGACCTGGAAAATCTTCGTGACTAGACTCCATTCAATGCTACATTTCTTTGTGGGGGAGTCACATGGTTATTTCCACAGCAATCGGAGCTAATCGTGGGGGGTCCTACGGTGATCTGCCAACTTCTAGCAGTAGCCCTTTAATTCTGATACACTGTTATTAGACTTTGATTCACCACAATTCCATTATCTGTGCTTGCTTCAAGTGAATAGAAACAGGTTCATGAACTTTCGTGTGTGGCACCATTTGCATAATGTTGCCAAAATATTAACCTTTTAAATGGGTATTCCCATCTCCAAGATCCTATTATTATTAATTATTATTATAGCGCCATTTATTCCATGGCGTGTTACATGTGAGGAGGGGTATACATAATAAGTACAATAATCTTAAATAATAGTCACAACTGGTACAGGAGGAGAGAGGACCCTGCCCGCGAGGGCTCACAATCTACAAGGGATGGGTGAGGATACAGTAGGTGAGGATAGAGCTGGTCGTTTTAGGTTTGTCGGAAGAGGTAGGTCTTCAGGTTCTATTTGAAGGTTTTGATGGTAGGAGAGAATCTGATATGTTGTGGTAGAGAGTTCCAGAGTAGGGGTGATGCACGGGAGAAATCTTGTATGCGATTGTGGGAAGAGGAGATAAGAGGGTAGTAGAGAAGGAGATCTTGTGAGGATCGGAGGTTGCTGGCAGGTAAGTACCGGGAGACGAGGTCACAGATATATGGAGGACACGGGTTGTGGATGGCTTTGTTTGCCATGTTTAGGGTATTGAACTGGAGTCTTTGGGTAATGGGGAGCCCGTGAAGGGATTGACAAAGGGGAGAGGCCTGGGATTAGCGGGGGGACAGGTGTATTAGTCGGGCAGCAGATAAATTGGAGGGGTGCGAGAGTGTTAGAGGGGAGGCCACAGAGCAGGAGGTTGCAGTAGTAAAGGTGGGAGATGATGAGGGCATAGTCTAGGGTTTCTGCAGATTCTTGGTTTAGGAATGTACGGATCTGGGAAATATTTTTGAGTTGAAGTCGGCAGGAAGTGGAAAGGGCTTGAATATGTGTTTGAAGGAGAGATCAGTGTCGAGGATTACCCCAAGGCAGTGAGCTTGTTGGACTGGGGAGAGTAAGCAGCAATTTACTTTAATGGATAGGTCCGTTGGGGGGGTCAAGTGAGATGGGGGAAAGATGATGAATTCTGTTTTGTCCTTATTAAGTTTTCAAAATCTAGCGAAGGATTAAACAGCAGACAGACATTGAGGGATTCTGGTTAGTAGGGTGGTGTTATCTGATCCAGAGATGTAGATCTGTGTAGATTCGCTCCTCACTGTACCAGTTGTGACTTGTATTGTAAGCCGTGAGATTCTATGAGCTGTCCCAGGCCAAAGGTGTAAATGGAGAAGAGCAGGGGCCCTAGGACTGAACCTTGCGGGACTCCGACAGATAGGAGGCGAGGTGGTGGTGTGTGAGTGGTAGACGCTGAATGTCCGGTCTGTTAGGTATGACGAGATCCAGGATAGGGCCAAGTATGTGATGCCAAGAGATGAGGGTCTGTAGTAATAGGGAATGGTCCACTGTGGCAGAGGACAGAGTAGTGTCACTTGGCTTTGGCGGTTAGTAGGTCATTGGTTAGTTTAGTCAGCGCAGTTTCAGTGGATAGATGTGTTCGGAAGCCAGATTGTAAGTGGTTGCAGAGGTAGCAGGAAGAGAGATGGGAGAACAGTTCATGATGGACGTGTTTTTCCAGTAGTTTTGAGGCATAGGGAAGAAGTGATATGGAGCGATGGCTAGATACACAGGATGGGTCAAGAGAGGGCTTTTTGAGGATGGGTTTGATTCAGGCATGTTTGAAGCACGAGGGGAACAAAAACAGTTGTTAGTGACAGGTTGAAAAGATGGGTTAGGGTTGCGATGATGACAGTGGTGAGGTGTGGGATGGGATCAGGTCAAGTGCACAAGTGGTGAGTGGAAGGTGATCCTCTGTTATGGTGGAGTAGTTGGTTTTGGAGTAGGTGGCTGAGGAGTTAGAAAGAGAAGTTGTGGGGGTGTAGGCAAAAGCTTACTCTGATGTTATCAATCTGCTTGAAGAATGAGGCAAAGTCTTCAGCTAAGATGAGTGGAGAGGGAGGAGATAATTGAAAGTGTTGAATAGCTGTTTCGGGTTGTGAGACAGGGAGGATATGATAGATTAGAAGTAGGTTTGTTTTGCTCTAGCGAGTGTGACCTTGAAAGTAGTAAGGGACTGTTTGAATGCGATAAAGTGCTCGTTGGAGTGGGATCTTTTCCATCTCTGCTCAGCAACCCTAGAAGCCCGCTTCAGTACTTTGGTCAGGCTGGTGTGCCAGGGTTATCTGTTGATTTTACGAGCTTTAATATTTGTGAGGGGTGAGACAAATTTCAGTATGTAGAGGAACAGTTCTGAGAAGGAGGTGAGATGGATGGGGAGGATGGAGGGAGAGATGACCAGTCATTACTAGGTGTAGGAATTAGTGGGGTTAGTAGAAAGTGAAGGATTATAGGGGGAGAGTGAAAGCAAATGGAAACATTGTTTACAGTGACTGTATCCAGTTACCTTCAGTTCCAATTCTGGATTAAAGGGAACCTGTCACCCCCAAAATCGAAGTTGAGCTAAGCCCACCAGCATCAGGGGCTTATCTACAGCATTCTGTAATGCTGTAGATAAGCCCCCGATGTAACCTGAAAGATGAGAAAAAGAGGTTAGATTATACTCACCCAAGGGCGTTCCCGCTGCGGTCCGGTGCGATGGGTGCCGTGGTCCGGTCCGGGGCCTCCCATCTTCTTACGATGACGTCCTCTTCTGGTCTTCACGCCGCGGCTCCGGCGCAGGCGTACTTTATCTCCCTGTTGAGCGCAGAGCAAAGTATTGCAGTGCGCAGGCGCTGAGCCTCTTTGACCTTTCCCGGCGCCTGTGCACTGCAGTACTTTGCTCTGCCCTCAACAGGGAGATACAGTACGCCTGCGCCGGAGCCGCAGCCTGAAGACCAGAAGAGGATGTCATCGTAAGAAGATGGGAGGCCCCGGACCAGACCGGGACCGCCCCTGGGTGAGTATAATCTAACCTTTTTCTCATCTTTCAGGATACATCGGGGACTTATCTACAGCATTACAGAATGCATTGCAGAATGCTGTAGATAAGTCCCTGATGACGGTGGGCTTAGCTTAGCTTCCATTTTGGGGGTGACGGGTTCCCTTTAATTCACTGCTCCACACTTCTATGATGCACTTATATGGTGCGATCTGCTGACTGACGTCTTTCCAGACATACGGTTTGCAATATACTTGCTAGAAACGCATTCAGGTGTGGAGCTGAGGGGAGAGGTTTAAGCTCAACTTGGTCAGATAATTACGTTTGGACCAGATGCAGGATGATCAAGGCAAAGTAAACAAGGTCATAAATAACATTGGTGGTATAGAAGGGGTTAGTTGAAGAGCATACCAAGTGATTGCAATGAGCAGAGGTAGGGAAAGCCATTGTGGAAAGCTGGATGGCGTGCCAAGTGATCCTATCCCAATATGTAGTAGGTGTAATAATAATAATTGCAAATACCTCCAGAAATGTAGTATAGTTCTAATGATTAGCTATGTTGCTTACCTCATGTGCAGGGCATTGCAGTAGCTTAGGTATCCATGGGTTACGACCACTTGACAGTAGTGAGTTAGTGGTTGTAACCATGGAAAACTAAGCTACTGCAATGCCTTCACATGGGGCAAGCGACAAAGTGAATCAGAAGAACTATACTACATTTCTAATTGGAGGTATTTGCTAATATTATTACACCTACTACATATTGGGATAGGATCTTGGATGTGAGAATATCCCTTTAATGACAAAACTTTTGGTTTGTTTTTTTGTTGTGTTTTCATTTTTTAGCTGCCCTTTTTTTTTTTTATATTCCCCCAACAGCCATAATTTTATAGTTTTTCTATAGACATCGCTGTATGAGGTTTTGTTTTTCACAGGAGGAGTTGTCATTTTTTTTTAAAGGCATCATCTGCTTTTTCATATAATGTGCTAAAAAAATTGGCTTTTTTTTTTTTAGTGCTGAGAAATGGTAAAAACCTCCAAAACACTGCAACTCTGCATTTTTTTCAGCTGTTAGGATGTTCACTGTCCAGTTTGAATGACCCGGAATCATGATTTTTCAGGTCGGACTAATTACAGCGATACAATGTGACGTTTTTTTTCTATTTGTGTTATTTTAGTGGCTTAAAAAAATTATCAACTTTTGTTTAGAAAAAATAGTAATTTAGTTTGAGGCTATTTTCTGAGACCCATGATGGTTCTTATTTTTCTGGCATTGGGGTTCTGTGACTGCTCGTGTTTTCCGCACTTAACTTGAGTTTTTAATGATCCCATTTTCAGGTAAATAAGGCTACTTTCACACTAGCGTCGGGCTCGACCCGTCGCAGTGCGTCGGGCCGAGGTTACCGACGCTAGCGTTCTCTGCGCCGCACAACGGGGGCAGCGGATGCATTTTTCCAGCGCATCCGCTGCCCCATTGTGAGGTGCGGGGAGGTGGGGGCGGAGTTCCGGCCGCGCATGCGCAGTCGGAAAAAGCGGACCTTCGGCAGCGAAAAACGTTACATGTAATGTTTTTTGCTCCCGGCGGACCGCCACAACACGGCGCAACCGTCGCACAACGGTTGCGACGTGTGTCAATGCGTCGCAAATGCGTCGCTAATGTTAGTCAATGGGAAAAAAACGCATCCTGCAAGCACATTTGCAGGATGCGTTTTTTTGCCAAAACGACGCATTGCGACGTATTGAAAAAAACGCTAGTGTGAAAGTAGCCTAAGACGTTTTGATTCAGTTTTACACCAATTTTAATATTGATTTTTACAACGTGATTAATTTATTTAATATTTTGATTGGACGTTTACAGATGTGGTAAATATAATTTGGCCTGCACTCTAAATTTAGATCGGGGTGCTGGTGAGACAGACCGTAAGGTCTAGCATCAGTATTATTGAAATCCACCGCACTCCCTGTGTGGAATATCTTAGAAACAAAAGAATTTTTTGAAATTTGCTAATTTATTCAAGTGAAAAACAGAAAATCAAATGTGACAGATCAAATAGTAGGCAGTATAAGCGACTGAGTGATTTGACGTTTCGACCCTCCCGGGTCTTACTCTAAAGTCGCACTTAATCCAGGATTTATGAGTGGCTCTTGTGGTAGTGAGGATGTTATCCCTGTAGTGTCAAGGGGCAGGTACAGTCTTTTTGATACCAAGTATGGCCTGATAGTTGATTTCTCTCTGAGTATGACCTTGCTGAGGAATAGCAGCGGTGCATCAGCGTCTTGCTGCTGTTTGCATACGCGATTCAAATGGAAAGTTGGTATGTCACTGGAGACAACCTTTCTTGCAGGTGCCTTCCCACAGGACGCAGGAGCGCTATCCCCCATCCACTAAGGGTACTAAGCCTACATGTCCACCAGCAAGACGCAATTGCGCCGCTGTTACCCCACTACAAGGCTTTATCCAGAACTGGCAAATCCATTAAACCACATACAACTTACCAGCAATTTAAGGCTGATACATTGGCACCTGCAAGAAAGGTTGTCTCCAGTGACAAATCAACTATCAGGCCATACTTGGTATCAAAAAGACTGTACCTGCCCCTTGACACTACAGGGATAACATCCTCACTACCACAAGAGCCACTCATAAATCCTGGATTAAGTGCGACTTTAGAGTAAGACCCGGGAGGGTCGAAACGTCAAATCACTCAGTCGCTTATACTGCCTACTATTTGATCTGTCACATTTGATTTTCTGTTTTTCACTTGAATAAATTAGCAAATTTCAAAAAATTCTTTTGTTTCTAAGATATTCCACACAGGGAGTGCGGTGGATTTCAATAATACAGATGTGGTAATACCGAATATGCTTATTTCTTTTCTTTTTTTTTTTTTAATTGGAGAGATTAAAATTATTTTTTTCTTAAATGTTTTTTTTTTTTCCTCTAAGCTCCCCCTATGTATGTATTCTATAGTTCTAATCACGGTCTCCTATGAAGCCCCGCCTGGCCTGTGTCTGGGCTTCACTGGAGTACCAACATGGCAGCCGTGGGTTCTTTAGGAGCCCCTGCCTGCCATGGCCACACATCCACACCCTGCAGTGATGTCAGATCGGGTGGAGGGTTAAATTGATTCTCTGACCGGTCTCCATCTCGTGTTAATGGTCGGTAGAGATGCGCGAGATGTTGATGATCGGTCCAGCTGTGAATCGACACATTCCTTATAAATTATGTAATTCAGACAATGGCTTCTGTCTTCCCAGGACGAAGGAAACGTCAAAGAGATTCCCATCACGCACCATGTGAAGGAGGGATGCGAGAAGGCCGACCCCGCACAGTTCGAGCTGCTGAAGGTCCTGGGACAGGGGTCTTTTGGAAAGGTAAGCCCCTTCTAATGATCACTAACCGCGCCTGCAGTTCTGGCCATTCTTATATATTCCAGGGTCCGCGTAGGAGGGAAGAGACCCTGTAATTCTGCTCATGTTTCCATTGTGACTGCTTCCCTTTGTGTGCTAACATTATGGGGTCTGTATAGAGGGTGGTCCCTCGTCTGGTCCACACAGACCGGACATGTCCTGCTCAGCTTCTATGGGAGGTCTCACAATGCATCACTCTGATGGCAGCGATGTAGGCGATGGCGGTCCTGAGAGTCCTGAACACAGCAGCCGGCAGGTAATCGCATCATTTATGCTTTCTTTTCTTCCTTTTTAGGTTTTCCTTGTGCGGAAGATGGTGGGACCGGACGCTGAGCAGCTGTATGCAATGAAAGTGTTAAAAAAGGCATCTTTGAAAGGTGAGAGATGAAGAACGGGACCAATATGTGACACCCCGTGACTGAGATCTGGCACAGAGTGTCCGGTCTTGCGGCAGGGTTATCACAGTGGTTCATGCAGTTTGATAAATCTAAGGGCTTGTTCACACCTTGCGGTTTACCGCAGTTCTTCTGCACGTTTTTGCTGCATAAAAAAAGCAGCGTTTTCGGGTTTGCGCACACGTACAGTATTTGCAACTAATTCCTCTGCTGCAAATACTGCTGGAAAAACTCTGCGGAAGATACACGCCTTTTTACCCTTCGCCACGACAGCACCCCACATGGGGGAGAGAAGGATCCGCCCATAGGAACAGGAAACCTACAGAATAAAAGGAGGCGGTCCCCTCTCCTCCTCAGTTTAGGTTTCCTGTTCCTATAGGAATCCCTGCTTACCTACAGATGAAGAGGATCCCTGAGCCATGCACCCGCCTGCGTCGGTGTCTGTGGGAACGGCAGGGGCTGCGGTTCCAGAAGCAGCGGCGGGGGAGCCGCTGCTTGCAGCCTCCCCCCTCGTCTGGCCAACCATCCGTGGTCCGGGTCCGGTCACCGTGGGTCCGCCTGCCTCCATGAGGACGCGCGCGCTGCAGCGGCCGGCTTAATACCTCTGGCCGCTGCATGGTGAGTGAGAGCGGCGCTTCTAACCCGGAAGTCGCCGGAGCACTTCCGGGTTGGTCCGGGGAGGCAGGAGATTCGGTGCCAAATTTAAAAAGCGGCGCTGGCGTCGGACCGGTGTGTGTGAGATGGCTTCACCGGCCGACGAAGCGCACCTGCCCGCAGCAGAGCAGCGTTCTCCCAGCAAGGAGAGGAGCGCTAGGGGAGCAGCACTAAAAGCGGTGGTCGACCTCCAGAGAGATCTACCACCAAACAAAAGGATCACCTGCCAAAAAATCCGCCTCCAGAACCGGTACCTGTCAGCTTCACTGGGTGAGTTTTAAAAATGCCTCTTCCTATATGCTGATATATGTCCCCCTGTATCCCCTTCCTCTAGGCTAAGAAAAGGGTGCACAAGTCCAAGCACAAGGAATGTGCCTTATGTGCGCAGCCCCTCCCGGATTCTTATACTAAGAGGTTATGCTCAGAGTGTATCATACAGACCTTGCGGCAGGAGAATATAATGACTCCATCTGATGTCAGAGCCATAGTCCGGGAGGAGATGCAGGGGTTGGCGCATACAAGTAGCACCAGTACCCGCCAACCAAGCAGGTCCCGATCCCCAGCAAGTTCAGAGTCAGAGGAGGTACACAAATCCTCGGACGAGTCTGGATCCCAGCCACGTTCATCCGAAAATGAAGGGGGGCTTTGTCTACCTAACAGCAGTGTAGACAATTTAGTAAGATCTGTCAGGAGCACAATGGGGTGCCCAGACGAGAAAGGGAAGAAAACAGCTCAAGATATTATGTTTGCGGGGTTAGGACAGAAAAAATGTAGATCCTTCCCCGTCATACCCTCTATTAAGGAGATTATCAAAAAAGAATGGGATAAGCAAAATTCGAGAGGTTTTCTACCATCATCCTCTAAAAGACGCTATCCCTTCAGCGACAAAGAGCTGATTTCCTGGGCAAAGGTGCCAAAGGTTGATGCCGCAGTAGCTTCCACATCCAAGCAAGCAGTCTTGCCAGTGGAGGATTCGGGGGTCCTGACAGACCCGTTAGACCGTAAAGCAGAAGCCTTACTAAAAAGATCGTGGGAGACTAACACGGGGGCATTCAGGCCAGCTATCTCTAGTACCTGCACTGCAAGGTCGCTACTAGTGTGGATGGAACAGCTGGAGGAAAAATTAGAGGTAGAACTTCGAGAGAAACAATCTTACCGAAAATCCCTCTAATTAAAGAAGCAGTAGCATTCCTGGCAGATGCCTCTGTGGATTCGCTACGCCTAGCAGCCAGGTCAGCCGGCCTAGTAAACACAGCCCGGCGAGCACTCTGGTTAAAAAACTGGAAAGGGGATGCACAGGCAAAAGCAAAACTTTGGGCGATCCCCTGCCAGGGTGAGTTCCTCTTTGGAAAAACATTGGACAAACTCCTAAATAAAGCAGGAGAAAGAAAGAAAGGCTTCCCTAACCAGTCTCTTCCATCTTACAGGAGAGCCTTCAGGAGACGCCCCTTTACCAGAAACAAATCGTATGAACAAAAGGAGCGATGGGAGGCCAAGGATCCAAAACAAAAAGGTGCTTTGTTTACCGGATCATATAATCCAAAGCGTAACAAATACCGCTAATCATGAAGTGGGTGGAAGATTAAAATTTTTCTTTCCCCAATGGGAACAAATAACATCTATCCAATGGATTCTGGACATTGTGCAGTACGGCCTAAAGCTGGAGTTTGATCGAATCCCTTGGGATTCTTTTATTGTAACATCACCAAAAGGACGGGAACAACAAAGGGCTCTGGAATCAGAGATCCTATCTCTTCTATCTAAAAAAGTCCTAATAGAGGTTCCCCAGGATCAAGAAGGAAGAGGGTTCTATTCCCCTTTATTCTTGATCAATAAACCAGATGGTTCATTTAGAACCATCATAAATCTCAAAAAACTAAATTCCTTTTTGCGTAATCATACCTTCAAAATGGAATCCATTAGTTCTACCATTAAACTCTTATTTCCTAGGTGTGTCATGGCCGGCATAGACCTAAAAGATGCCTATTATCATCTTCCTATACATGCCGAACATCAGCAGTACCTAAGGGTAGCAGTCATCTTGGCGGGACAGGTTCGTCACTTTCAGTATGTAGCAATGCCATTTGGGCTTTCTATGGCTCCTCGCATCTTCACTAAAGTGATATCAGAAGTAATGGCTCATCTACGCCAACGGGACACTTTGATAATACCCTATCTAGATGATTTTCTAGTAGTAGGAAACTCTATACTTCAGTGTAAAGTTAGGTTATCTAATACGATCTCGTCCCTACAGGAGTTAGGTTGGATCGTCAACTTCGAAAAGTCCAGGCTGAATCCAGAATCCATTCAAACATTTCTAGGAATCCAGCTAGACTCCGTAAGTCAGAAATGCTTCCTCCCACAGTCAAAAAAGCTGACTATACAATCTAAAGTGTCAGAGGCAATGCACAGCCCCCAAATGACACTAAGGAGAGCGATGTCCTTACTGGGGTCATTATCATCATGTATCCCAGCTGTGCCGGTGGCTCAATTTCATACCCGTCAATTACAGTATGAAGTATTGTCGGCTCAAAGGAAAGAAGGACATCTGGAAAGTAAGCTAACTCTTTCCAAAGATGTCGTAGAATCCCTATCCTGGTGGCTAGATATGGAGCACCCTTCAAAGGGTGTACCATGGATAATAGACCCTTCTAAGATAATTACTACCTACGCCAGCCCTACTGGCTGGGGTGCACATATGGAAGATAGTCTGGCCCAAGATACTTGGGACCACGCAGAATTAGCATGTTCTTCCAATTGGAAAGAATTGAGAGCGGTAGGAAATGCCTTAAATCATTTTCTTCCACAGATTCAAGGAGCACATGTAAGAGTTTTCTCGGACAACTCCACCGCAGTGGCATATGTGAACCGTCAGGGGGGTACACGGTCGGGGAGTCTGATGACTATAGCGGCAGACATCTTCCAGCTAGCAGAGACTCATCTTGCATCCCTAACAGCTCTACACGTCAGAGGAGTAGAGAACATCAAAGCAGACTACCTCAGTCGAAACATGTTACGCCAAGGGGAATGGACCTTAAACAAAGCAATATTCAAAATGATAACAAAAACATGGGGTATGCCACAGATAGACTTGTTTGCCACAAGAGACAACCGGCAGGTAAAAAGGTTCGCTTCCCTGAACTTCATGGATCACCCAGATATGTTGGACTCTCTCCACCATCCTTGGAAGTTCAAACTGGCATACGCCTTTCCTCCGATGTCTCTGATTCCACTAGTGATCAGAAAAATCAGGAGGGAACAAGCAACAGTAATCCTCATTGCACCGTTCTGGCCGAGAAGACCATGGTTCTCTTGTCTCCAGACCATGTGTCTATGCGACCCATGGATTCTTCCATCAGACAAGGAGCTGCTGTCCCAAGGCCCCTTTTTCCACCCGCAAGTGAAAGGTCTTCACTTGACGGCGTGGAATTTGAGAGGCAACTATTAAGTTCAAGAGGGTTCTCAGTAGAGCTAGTAAACACCCTTTTATTGAGCAGAAAAAGATCTACCACCCTAATATATAGTAGGGTATGGAATAAATTTTTAGATTTTTACACGGTACCGTTCACTAAGCAAGTTCCGGTCACACCTATTCTAGAGTTCTTGCAAAAAGGCCGAGAGTTAGGGTTATCAGTAAATACCTTAAGAGTTCAGGTCTCGGCATTAGGAGACCTATATGGATGTAATATAGCAGCCAATAGGTGGATCTCCAGATTTATAAAGTCTTGTGAACGTAGTAAACCGGTCCATATTCCCCGTCTACCTCCGTGGGATTTAAATCTAGTACTGGAGGCCTTAACCAGCTCCCCTTTTGAGCCACTAGATTCCATACCTTTAAATGTCCTATAAAGTAGCCCTATTGGTAGCCCTAACCTCAGCTAGAAGGGTTAGTGACATCCAGGCCCTATCAGTAGACCCACCCTTCTTACTGATATTTCATGATCGGATAGTCCTAAAACCAGACCCCTCATACCTCCCTAAGGTGGCATCCACCTACCACAGATCACAGGAGATATTTCTCCCTTCCTTTTTTGATTCACCTGTAACTCCAGAACAACATAAGTTTCACACCTTAGATGTCAGAAGAGCCATCCTGACTTATATAGAAAGGTCTCAGACATGGAGGCAGAGTAGGGCTCTGTTTGTCTCCTTTCAGGGCCACAAGAAAGGACATGGGGTCACAAGAGCTACCATATCTCGGTGGATCAGAGAGGCTATCTGCTTGGCCTATACGTCAAAAGGCGAGATTCCTCCAGTGGGTATAAAAGCGCATTCAACACGAGCCATGGCTTCCTCCTGGGCGGAACAAGCAGATGTACAGATCCATTTAATATGTAAGGCCGCAACCTGGTCTACACCTTCTACCTTTTACAACCATTATAGGCTCAATCTATCTACATCTTCTGATCTGACTTTTGGTAGAGCTGTTCTTAGTACAGTAATCCCACCCAAATAATGACTCTCTGGAAATCTCTCATGTGGGGTGCTGTCGTGGCGAAGGGTAAAAAGCCGGATTACTTACCTGTAATGCTCTTTTAATGAGTCCACGACAGCACCCATTTACTACCCTCCCTAATTATGCACAGTTTCTTTCTTTTAAGCTCACAAATAATGGTTGTATAGAGTTTAAGAAATTTATGTTGCTGAATAAGAATTAATACTAAAGCTTTGCGGTTCCCTTTTTATACTCTGTAAACTAAACTGAGGAGGAGAGGGGACCGCCTCCTTTTATTCTTTATGTTTCCTGTTCCTATGGGCGGATCCCTCTCTCTCCCATGCGGGGTGCTGTCGTGGACTCATTAAAAGAGCATTACCGGTAAGTAATCCGGCTTTTTTTTTTTTTCCCCCATTGAATTGAATGGGTGAAAAATGATGCAAAAACACTGAAATAATTGATGCTGCAGATTTATAAAAACATTTTGCAGGTTCTAATCCCCAAAGTAAAAATAAACGGTGTGTACAGGAGGGGTCAGAAATCTCATTCACACGGCGTAGATGAAAGAAAGCTACAGAAACGCAACCTATGAACAAGCCCTGATGGCACCAATAAAGGGATCGAGACCTCCTGAGTGTCGTCACGCTGCTTATTTATTGCTTTCAGATTTGAACCATTGAAGTGTTCTTTTCTAGTGTGCCGCGGGTCGGCTCCTTCAGAGCTTTTGAAAAATTTTTCACACGTTCAAATGAATGGGAAAAGAAAGCGTCAAAATTGTGCAGAGTTTTCCATCCTCCATAAAGGTTTTTGGTGGTGAAAAAAAACAGCTATTAAAAAGCATCTTTTCAATATAACACGAGGCTGTCTAGTCTAAGTTCACACCATGGAGTAGTTGGCTTACTGTGTCAGAAGTGTGGTCCACGTCATGATAGATCGTTTTCGTTCTTCCCTCCCCGCAAAAGTTTCCACAATTCTGACATGGCTTTAATGATCTCTAATGTTATTACACTGGAGGATACGGGAGATTAGATTGTGAGCTCCAGCTGTCAGGGATAATGAGGGTGATACACTGTGAGCTCCTAGTGTCGGGGACGGTGAGGGTAATACACTGTGAGCTCCTGGTGTCGGGGATGATGAGGGTGATACACTGTGAGCTCCTGGTGTCGGGGATGATGAGGGTAATACACTGTGAGCTCTTGGTGTCGGGGATGATGAGGGTGATACACTGTGAGCTCCTGTTGTCGGGGATGATGAGGGTGATACACTGTGAGCTCCTAGTGTCGGGGACGATGAGGGTAATACACTGTGAGCTCCTGGTGTCGGGGATGATGAGGGTGATACACTGAGCTCCTGGTGTCGGGGATGATGAGGGTAATACACTGTGAGCTCCTGGTGTTGCAGATGAGGGTGATACACTGAGCTCCTGGTGTCGGGGATGATGACGAGGGTGATACACTGTGAGCTCTTGGTGTCGAGGATGATGAGGGTGATACATTGTGAGCTCCTGGTGTCGGGGATGATGAGGGTGATACATTGTGAGCTCCTGGTGTCGGGGATGATTGGTGTCTGCGATGATGAGGGTAATACACTGTAAGCTCTTGGTGTCGGGGATGATGAGGGTGATACACTGAGCTCCTGGTGTCGGGATGATGAGGGTGATACATTGTGAGCTCCTGGTGTCGGGGATGATGAGGGTGATACATTGTGAGCTCCTGGTGTCGGGGGTGATTGGTGTCTGCGATGATGAGGGTAACACACTGTGAGCTCTTGGTGTCGGGGATGATGAGGGTGATACACTGAGCTCCTGGTGTCGGGATGATGAGGGTGATACACTGTGAGCTCCTGGTGTCGGGGATGATGAGGGTGATACACTGTGAGCTCCTGGTGTCGGGGATGATAAGGGTGATACACTGAGCTCCTGTTGTCGGCGATGATGAGAATGATAATATTGTGAGACATAGAGATTAGATTGTAAGCTGCGGGGTTCAGGGATTCTGACTTATATGCTTTTATATTTATTTTTCTTCTCTTTTCCACTTCCAGTAAGAGACAGAGTCCGTACAAAGATGGAGCGCGACATCCTGGTGGAGGTGAACCATCCATTTATTGTCAAGTTGCACTATGGTAGGTGTCGGGCGGGAATGAATTACCTGATCACAGTGGCCGCTATATGATGCGGTGTGACCAGGCGCTCGGTGTCATGGGGTCATCTCCCTGTGTAACACAAGGACCCACCAGATCCACCATAACTCGCTCCTGTCCTTCTATTTCAGCCTTCCAGACAGAAGGGAAATTATACCTAATCCTGGATTTTCTCAGGGGAGGCGACGTCTTCACACGATTATCCAAAGAGGTAACTATCTGCTTTTAAACCATTTTCCTTGTTCTCCGATTTTCCACATGATGGCGGCCCACAATCCTGGATGCCAGGAACAGATGCATTGACAAGAGCGTGCACCTTAAGTGCTGCAGCCATTGTTTGACTGCAGCATTCAAGAGGTTAACGGCAGCGATCGGAGATCAGCTCCAATAAAATGCTGCTAAAGGCATATTTTGGCTCCATGATGAGTACATCAATCACAAAGCATTGAAGGGGTTGTGCGGATAAAGAGGCGCTCCCTACCTGGGCAGTCTGAATCTGTAAAAAAATATAGAAAAAAGTCCTGCTTGCTGCTGTCACACTCCTGGATCTAGAGCAAGCCGCCCCGTGATCTGTGCCGAACCCAGAAGTGTTGAGGTCACCATTCAACCAGCGCGAGGACGGCTGAGACTTGTGATTGGCTGCGGTAGTCAGGTGACAATCCACGTGTCACTGGATATTTATCTGATGACACGCGGTTCATCTGTCGGCAGAAACCTAGCGGCACTCTGCGCTAGATCCATGGGATGTCAGCAGGTAGTAGCACTTAGTCATGGCCGAAGTGTTGACACCCTTGAAATTGTTTTAAAAAATTAAGTATTTCTCCCAGAAAATTATTGCAATTACGCATTTTGTTATACACACATTTATTTTCTTTGTGAATTGGACCAACATAAAAAAAAAACAGGAAAAAAGACAAATCAAACATAATTTCATGCAAAAACTCCAAAAAGGGCCGGACAAAATTGTTAGCATCTTTCTAAAATTGTGGGTAAACAACTTTGTTTCAAGCATGTGATGCTCATTCACATGAACCTGTGGCAAGTAACAGGTGTGGGCAGTAAAAAAATCACACCTGAAACCAGATATAAAGGGGAGAAGTTGACTTAATCTTTGCATTGTGTTGTCTGCATGTGCCACACTAAGCATGACGTACAGAAAGAGGAGAAGAGAACTGTCAGAGGACTTGAGAACCAAAATTGTTGAAAAATATCAACAATCTCAAGGTTACAAATCTATCTCAAGAGATCTTGATGAGAAATTGCTGAAAGATTGTAACACAGGATAGTCTGGATGGTGGATATGCAGCCCTAGTCAAGTTCCAAAGAAATTCAAGCGGTCCTGCAGGCTCAGAGTGCATCAGTGACAGCGCCAACTATCCGTCCACATATGAAAGAAATAAAACGCGATGGCAAAACATAAAAAAACTAGAATGGAGTTAGCCATAATGTATACGAGTAAGCCAAAAAGGGTCTTGTGGACAGATGAGCTCTCTCTCTCTCTCTCTCTCTCTCTCTCTCTCTCTCTCTCTCTCTCTCTCTCTCTCTCTCTCTCTCTCTCTCTCTCTCTCTCTCTCTCTCTCTCTCTCTCTCTCTCTCTCTCTCTCTCTAGAGAGAGGAGTAAGAAGCTTGTGATGGTTATAGGAAACGATTGATCGCAGGTATTTATTCCAAAGGGTGCAACCAAATAGTAAAGAGGGCGCCAACAATTGTGTCCGGACCATTTTTGAGGCTTTGTGTGAAATTATGTCCAATTTGCCTTTTTTTTTTCTCTGTTATTTTTGTTGTTCCAATACACAGGAAGGAAATAACCATGTGTATAACAAAACGTGAGGAATTGTGATAATGTTCTGGGAGAAATACTTAATTTTTAGGAAAAATTTCAAGGTTGCCAACACTTTCGGCCATGACTGTATATTGTTGTTTACTGAATCGGACCTCCAGGTATCAAGCACTTTTTGCCTGGACTATCCCCTTTAACCCCTTTACGATCTATGACATATAGGTGCGTCATAGTTCACCTCCCCTTGTTTGCTGCTGGCTCCAGCGATGAGCCTGCAACTTCTCCAGCACGTCAGCTGATTTAATCAGCTGTCATGTGCACCTAACAGCCGCGGGTGGAATCGCGATCCACACGCGGCTGTTAACAGGTTACATGCATGTTACAGCATTTAACATGATCGCACCAGAAGCTCGTCACCAACCTCTCCCATCGGCATCCGTGTCACATGGGTTGCCGATGGGTTGGCATGACAACCTGGGGTCTGCAGGAGACTTGGTTGTCATCGCCGAACTGCCGTGATCGCCACTGTGTGCAGCACAAATGATCAGAAGATCGCAGCTTCTAGTCTCCCATGCAGACTATTGAAGCAAGTAAAAAGTAAAAAAAAAAATATATAGATATATATAGATAGATAGATAGATATCTATATATCTATTAAAAAAATTAACAAAATAAGTTTAACCTCTTAACGACCAGAGGTATTTTCATTTTTTTTGCTTTTTCATTTTTTGCTCCCCTTTTTCCCAGAGCCATAACTTTTACATTTTTCCGTCAATATGGCCATGTGAGGGCTTTTTTTTTGCGGGACAAGTTGTACTTTTGAAGCACTCCATTGATTTTTACCATGTCGTGTACTCGAAAACGGGAAAAAAATTCCAAGTGCGGTGAAATTGCAAAAAAAGTGCAATTCCACAGTTTTTTTGTTTGGCTTTTTTGCTAGGTTCACTTAATGCTAAAACTGAGCTGCCATTATGATTCTCCAGGTAATTACGAGTTCATAGACACCAAACATGTCTAGGTTATTTTTTATCTAAGTGGTGAAAAAATTTTTTTAAACTTTGTGAAAAAAATAACATTGCGCAATTTTCCGATACCCGTAGCGTCTCCATTTTTTGTGATCTGGTGTCAGGTGCAGGCTTATTTTTTGCGTGCTGAGCTGACGTTTTTAATGATACCATTTTGGTGCAGATGCGATCGCCTGTTATTGCATTTTAATGCAATGTCGTGGCGACACAAAAAAATAATTCTGGTGTTTTTACTTTTTTTCTCGCTACGCCATTTAACGATTAGGTTAATCCTTTTTTTATTGATAGATCGGGTGAGTCTGATTGCGGCGATACCAAATATGTGTAGGTTTGCTTTTTTTTTTATAATTATTATTATTATTATTATTATTATTATTATTATTATTATTTTCAATGGGGCCAAAGGGGGGTGGTTTGAACGTCTAATTTTTTTTTTTATATTTTTTAAAAACATTTTTTTTTCTTTTGGCATGCTTCAATAGTCTCCATGGGAATCTAGAAGCTGCCACAACCTGATCGGCTCTGCTACATACAGGCGATGATCAGATCACCTCTATGTAGCAGAAATGCTGACTTGCCATGAGCACCGACCACTGGGCATCGCTCATAGCAATGTGGCAGTGACAACCGTAGAGGTCTGCAGGAGACCTCTGGTTGTCATGCCGACCCATCGGTGACCCACGATCACTTGACTGGGGGTCACCGATGGGCTTATTTCCAGCACGATTGCCGGAAGCGCATGTTAAACGCCACTGTCAGTGTTTGACAGCGGCATTTAATGGATTAATAGCCGCGGGAGGATCGCGATTCCACCCACGGCTGTTCCAGGCACATGTCAGCTGTTGAAAACAGCTGACATGTGCCGGGAAGGATGTTTGCTCACCGCCGGATCCCATATCAAAGGGAGGGAGTCCAACATCGGTGTAAATTTACAAAAAAATGCACACATTTGGTATTGCCGTGTTCAGAATTGCCCAATCTGTCAATATAACAAAAGAATCCATAAGGTAAATGGCGTAACAAGATAAAAAAATAAAACCACCAGAATTGTTTTTTTGGCAGCTGCAACATTGCATTAAAATGCAGTAATGGGCGATAAAAACATCATATCTATTCCAAAATCGTCTAAATAAAACGTCAGCTCTGTGATCAAAAAATAAACCCTCACCCAGATGACGAAAAATGGGTCTCTGAAAATGGCTACTTTTTTTTTTTTTTTTTTAGCAAACTTTGTTTTGCTTTTTTTCACCACTTAACGTAAATGAAAAAGAACCTAGACATGTTTGGTGTCTACGAACTCGTAATGACCCTGAGAATTACAATGGCCGGTCAGTTTTAGCACTTAGCAAATTGTTTAATTGCACTTTTGTTGCAATTTCAGTGCACTTAGATTTTTGCTGGAACTTTTTCCAGTACACTATATAGTAAAATCAATGGAGTCGTTCAAAAGTACAATTCGTCCCACAAAAAACAAGCCCTCACATGGCCACATAGATGAAAAATAAAAAAATGTTACGGCTCTGGGAAGAAGGGGAGCCAAAAATGGAAAATCCCAAGGTGGTGAAGGGGTTAAGCAGTTATCTAATCCGTTTTTTTACGGCTGGTTCAGATCAGCGGATTTTAAGTCCGGATGTGAAACCAGCAGCGCAGAGCGATGGGAGTCGCGCGAGCGGGTCACATGAACGTTTTTACACACTGATGGTTTTTTGGTTCCTTTGCAATAACCTTTTGTTAATTTTTAAGCTGATGTATCAGACGACTTACAGATGAAAATCCAACGATTTTTGTTTGCGGCTGTTAACCATTTAGATGCTGTCAGTCTCTAAAAGGTAACGCACATTGGTGCTGGATCATGACTGACCAGTTGGTTAACTAGCCGGGGCATGCATAAGACCCCCTTACCGTTGCCGTTTCGGTGCTCCGGTGAAGCCACTGGCTGAACTCGATAATAGATCATGATTACCACTATATACTGCAGTATTTCTGTATAAGTGATTGGATGATCGCAGGCAGGTTGAAGTCCTCTAAGAAAACTAAAAAAAAATAATGGAGAAAATAAGAAGTTTTTTAAAAATACAGAAAATATAAAAAAAAAATCCCCTTTTTGTTCACTTTTGTTTCTCAGCTTCTTTTTTCCAAAAGCAATAACTTTATTTGTACATCGACATTGCTGTGTGAGGGCGGCTTTATTTGAGACAAGTTACAGTTTTTAATAAAATAAAAACTAAACTATATGCGCCAGTGATATGAGGAATAGGTCCTCATACAGGAGGTGGTACAGAGTGCGATGTAACTGCAGATTTCTGGGGAGGTGTCTGGACCCCACTTAGTGCTGATATGAGGAGCTGATCTCTCATCTCCCTCAGATCACCACTGCTGCCGATCCTTCCCCTTCTGTCTCCTCTTCTGGAATACAGATGTCGCTGGAGCAGGAAGTACAGATGAGCGCGCGTCGCTGTCTGTCTACATACACTAATTACTTAAATTAATTGGTAAATGAACTAAAAAGCAAGCGGCGCTGCTTACCTGTAATTCAATTACTATTAAAACGAGTAATGGAAGCAAACGGTTATTACATTAGGAGACAATGAAATGTGCCGGAAACGGCAGCACATGACGGTGGGGGGAGGCTGGTGCCGAAGGAGGGGGCCGCTGCTGTCTTGGGGGGGCCGCTGCCGACGCTGCTGTGTTGGGGGGGGGGGGGGGGGAGGGGGAGGCCACTGCTGACGGGGATGTAATGTCGTACCGGGGAGCAGGGCTGTGGAGTCGGTAAGACAAACCTACTCAATTTCCCCGACTCCACAGCCATGGTCACTATTGAACATGGACATTACATGCAGCACAGGTTCATCTCCACTTACAGCTGAGATCAGGAACAGATCAGACATTTATAGGACATTTCATAACTTTCCCAAATTCTTATGTAAAAATATTAAGCTCATCCTGCACTAAACTACGGCACTCAATGTGTTATATGTTAGGAGTCAGTCCATTTTCTTTATCGCCTCTCATTGGGGGACACAGGAACCATAGGGTGTATGCTGCTGCCACTAGGAGGCTGACACTATGCAAATAAAAAAAGATAGCTCCTCCTCTGCAGTGTACACCCCACCGACTGGCATTATACTCTTCAGTTTAGCTTAGTGTCAGTAGGAGGTGGACACGGGTCTTTCTTTAGACCCTTATCTACCTCAATGTGCGTCGTTCCTTTTCAGGTTTTCCGGAGGGATACAGGGTGAACAGTCACACCTGTAGTCCCACAAGGCGGACTATGAGTACGGCGTGTACTGCCACCCCGTATCCTCATAGATCCCTCTCCAGGACCAAGAGCCTAGCACACAAGCGTGCTCAGAAGTCCGGTCCTGGCTCCGTCCCCCACCCACTCGCCCACCAGAGCCTGTCAGTCGGAGGAGACGAGGACGTCCGTCATCGGCTCCACGGACGTCTAATATCTTCCACGCTTTTTCAAGGTTAGTACGACGGCGTGGGATGTTAGGTGAGTATTTGTGCTACCTGTGGGAGCCCCTGCGGCCGCACCTTTTCTGCGGAGCCTTCATTGGGGGACAACAAGGGTCCCACCGCACACTTAAAAAAAAAATAAAATAAATAAAATGTCTGGGGCTTATCTTTTGCGCGACGCTTCTGATGACCTTCCGCGCTCCTTCCCACGGCGGCTGCGTTTCTTAGGCAGTCACGCTGCTTACCTGCGAACGTTTTTCCGGTTAATTCTGCGGCGCGGTTCCCCTTCAGGCAGCCGTGCCAGGTTTTCTCCGGCGGCCGCACCTTTGGAGGTGACTCGCGGCCGCGACCCTCCAGCGGCCGCCGGCTTCTAATATAGGCCCCAGCTTTCCCTGGGGCCTACTTCCGGTACCGGCGTTTTTTCTTATTACATGCGGCGGCTGCCGCACCTATTAGCCGGGCGGCGGTGCGCGAGCTAAGAGCGCCGCACCGCTGTTCACTTCGGCGGTTACCGGCTTCTAATTTAGGCCCCGGCTTCTCCCGGGGCCTACTTCCGGTGCCGCGCTCCGCCCACTTCCTTTTTGCCTCGGGCGGGCTTTCTCCCGCCCGACAAACTGTGCCCTGCATTCCCCACCCACCGGCGCCATCTCGGCTGGCTCCGCCCCTTCCTCCACGCCGCTGCTGGACACTCAGGTCACAAGTTTTGTGCCTCGTGCCACGCACTCCGCAGAGCGCTCTTCTTCTGAGGACACAGCAGGAAATCTGCACCGGAGATCCACAGCATCTTCCTCCAGGCCTCCGTGGTTTTTCGTCTGCCGTGAGTAGCTCTGCACTGCAGACTGACACCCCCCTCTGCTCCACTGTCCCCTAACCTGCTGGCATTTCTTCAGGGAGCTCTCCATAATGTCTAACTCTAAAGGGGGCCGCTCTCGTCGTCCTCCTTCCTCCTCGAAGTCTTCTGTCTTAGTCAAATACTTTGCTTGTTCGTCCTGTAACAGCAAACTTCCCTCAGGTCAGTCCTCTCCGCTCTGTCAGGCCTGCAGCAACCCGATTGTTCCCACCGCCCAGGATCCCCCGGCCGCTCCGCCCGAGAGTGATATCCTCATCCCAGGCTGGGCCTCCTCTCTGTCTCAATCCGTGGCCGATTTAACACGGGTGTCTCAAACCCTGGTGTCCGTATTGGATCGGTTACCCCTGCAGACTCCAGCAGTAGCCAGCGGGTCCCAGGAACCGCCGCCCGAGCCCTCTTTGATAAGCCACAAAAGGTCCAGGCAGGTATATCGGTCTGAGTCCTCTTCGCGTTCTATCTCGCCACACGGCCCTCCCCTGCGGTCGGTGTCCCCCCGATCCTCGTCCCCTGAGTCAGGCGAGGCTTTCTCTGATGCGCCCTCGGAGGATATTTCGGAGCTGGATTCTAACCAGATCGCCACCATGAGAGATATGGTCCAGAATCTCATTGGGGCAATAAACCAAACCTGTGGCATCAAGGATCCCTCTACGGAACCCGCAGATCAGGCGGTTTCGTTTAGATGGGCCAAACCACCTTCCAAGTTTTTTGCTCCTCATCCTGAATTCGTGGAAATCTTGGCCAGAGAGAGAGAGAACCCGACCAGACGTTTTCAGAGGGGAAAACGCCTGGGTGTGTTATATCCTTTTCCTCCAGAACTTACCGCCAATTGGACGGTCTCTCCCTCGGTGGATCCCCCTGTTTCCAGGCTGTCCACCAACATGGTGCTTCCTCTGTCCGGCGGAGCATCTCTGAAGGACTCTAACGATAGAGTTGTAGAATCCTTCGCGAAGTCAGCCTTTGAAGCAGCTGCGGCGGCGCTATGCCCAGCTTTTGCTTCCACTTGGGTCTCAAAATCTATTTCCAAATGGGCCAAGGATCTCCGTCGAGGTATCCTGGACGGGGCGCCTCCTGCGCAACTAGCGGAGCTTGCCAACCAGATTTCCCACGCTGGTAAATACCTGGTCTCCGCCTCCCTGGATACCGCGTCTTGTGCGGCTCAGGCTTCCAGCAATGCTGTTGCCATCCGCCGGACCGTTTGGCTCAAGGCCTGGCAGGCGGACTTATCTTCCAAAAAGTCCCTTACCAGTCTGCCCTTCCAGGGCTCTCGTCTCTTTGGTTCCCAGCTGGACCAAATCATTAAGGACGCCACTGGGGGTACAAGTTCTCTTCTCCCCCAGGCTAAGCCTCGCCGCCCTCCTCCTAAACGGCAGTTTCGATCCTTTCGGCCTTTTCGACGCTTCGCGGCGTCAAACTCCTTTGCCCAGCAGCAACAGAGGCCTCAGGCACGTCAAGAGAAGAAGGCGGTGTCCTTTAGGCCCACTCCGTCCTGGCGTCCTCGCTACTCCCAGGGTAGATCTTCCAGGCCCAGGACCGGAAGATCCACCTCTGCATGACTCTCGGCAAGACTCCAGCCCAACTCCCAGGTTGGGCGGCCGTCTTCTCTTTTTCAGGGACGCCTGGCTTTCCGCAGTAGAGGATGCATGGGTCAGGGAAGTTGTATCCTCGGGATACAAGATAGAGTTCATTTCACGACCCCAGGATCGTTTCTTCGAATCCCGTCCTCCAAGAGATCCCGCTTTAGTTCCGGGCTTCTTTGCAGCCATCGCTTCTCTTCTCAAAGCCGGGGTTATCGTTCCCGTACCAGAAAAAGAACGTTTCACGGGTTTCTACTCGAACCTTTTTGTGGTACCGAAAAAGGACGGCAAGGTTCATCCCATTCTGGACCTCAAATTGCTGAACAGGAGAGTTCATCTGAGACGCTTCAGGATGGAATCTCTTCGTTCAGTAATTGCTTCCATGGAGGCCCAGGAATTTCTGTGCACAATCGACATCCAGGACGCCTACCTCCATGTCCCGATATTTCCCGGACATCACCGTTTCCTGCGCTTTGCAGTGCTCCGGGAACATTTTCAGTTCGTCGCCCTGCCGTTCGGCCTCGCAACCGCTCCAAGGGTGTTCACAAAGATCATGGCGGCACTGATGGCCATCTTGAGAGTCAGAGGCCTGGTCCTTTTTCCTTACCTCAACGACATCCTCATCAAGGCTCCGTCCTTTGCTCAGGCTCACGAAAGCCTGTCTATTGTTATCGACACCTTAGTCCGTTTCGGGTGGCTGGTCAACCGGAAGAAGTCCTGCCTTATCCCTTCTCAGCGCATCATCTTTCTGGGCATGCTCTTCGACACTCGTCAGACCAGAGTCTTCCTTCCCAAGGACAAGAAATCCACCCTTTGTCGGGACATACGCTTGCTCCAGGGTCCTCGGCCTCCCTCCCTCCGTTCGGCCATGAGGGCTCTTGGGAGGATGGTAGCAACATTGGAAGCGATTCCCTTCGCCCAATTTCACTCGCGACCCCTCCAACAAGCCATTCTGTCTCAATGGGACAGGTCTGTCTTCTCCCTGGATCGGCCAATCCGTCTCTCTTCTCGGGTCAAACGGTCTCTCAACTGGTGGCTGACGTCACCTCTTGTCTCCCAGGGCAGGTCCTTCCTCCCAGTTCACTGGCAGGTGGTGACGACGGACGCCAGCCTGCTCGGCTGGGGTGCGGTGTTTCGTCACCTGACGGTCCAGGGCCGTTGGTCGTCGCAGGAGTCGTCTCTGCCAATCAATGTCCTCGAAATTCGGGCCATTTTTCTGTCCCTCCGCCACTGGGAAACTATTCTCAGGGGCCTGCCAGTCCTTGGCCCTTGCCGAGGTATCCAAGATCCTCCTTTGGGCAGAGGCTACAGTTCCGGTGATATCCGCGGTGCATATCCCCGGCGTGGACAACTGGGCCGCCGACTTCCTCAGCCGCGAGGGCCTCGCGGCAGGGGAATGGTCCTTGCATCCGGAGGTCTTCCATCAGATTTGTCTTCGATGGGGGACTCCGGACGTGGACCTCACGGCGTCTCGAACAGGAAGGTTCCGCAGTTCGTCTCCAGGTCTCGCGATCCTCTCGCAGTGGGCGCCGACGCTCTGGCCATCCCTTGGTCACAGTTCGGGCTGCCTTACCTGTTCCCACCCCTTCCGCTTCTTCCCAAGCTGTTGAAGAAGATCAAAGCGGAAGGGGTGCGTGCCGGTCATCCTGATCGCCCCGGATTGGCCCAGGAGAGCTTGGTTCGCAGAGCTCGTCAACCTTCTCGTGGACGCTCCCTGGCGCCTTCCAGACAGGCCCGATCTGCTGTCTCAGGGTCCGATCTGCCACCCGAATTCTCGGTCGCTCAGTTTAACGGCGTGGCTGTTGAGACCGCGGTTCTAAGAGCGTCCGGCCTTTCAGACCGGGTGATTCACACCATGATTCAGGCTCGGAAGCCTTCGTCTTCCAGGATCTACTACCGTACCTGGAAGGCTTACTTCCGTTGGTGCGAGTCCAACCGCGTTCCGTCTATGACCTTTTCTCTGCCTTCTCTTTTGGCCTTCCTTCAGGCAGGACTGGATTCGGGCCTGGCTCTTAGCTCCCTGAAGGGCCAGGTTTCTGCGCTTTCCATCCTCTTTCAGAAGACTTTAGCTTCTCGGCCACAGGTTAAGACCTTCCTTCAAGGAGTGGCCCACACTGTCCCGCCGTACAGGGCTCCTGTGGATGCATGGGATTTGAACCTGGTACTGGACGTTCTGAGGGTTTCTCCCTTTGAGCCCCTTCGGGAGATTCCTCTATCAGTTCTATCTTGGAAGGTGTCCTTTCTTGTGGCCATCACGTCTATTCGCCGCGTTTCCGAGTTGGCGGCTCTGTCTTGCCAACCTCCATTTTTGGTCATTCACCAGGATAAGGTGGTCTTCCGGCCTCCACCTTCTTTTCTTCCTAAGGTGGTTTCAACCTTCCACCTCAACGAGGACATCATTTTACCTTCCTTTTGTCCAGCTCCGACTCATCCTCTGGAGCGATCTTTGAACAAGCTGGACCTTGTCAGGGCAGTGAGGATCTACCTGGATAGAACCTCCACTTTTCGAAAGACTGATTCCTTTTTCGTCATTCCTGATGGCACGCGCAGAGGCCAACCGGCTTCTAAGGCGACTATTGCTCGCTGGATCAGAATGGCAATTTTGGAGGCTTACCGGGTCAAGAACAGAGTGCCCCCTCCTGGGATTAAGGCTCACTCTACCCGGGCAGTCGGCGCCTCCTGGGCGGTGCGCCACAGGGCTTCCGCCCTACAGCTTTGCAAAGCGGCAACTTGGTCTTCCATCCACACGTTCGCCAAATTTTACAAGGTCCATACCTACGCTTCGGCGGACGCCAGCCTTGGCAGAAGGATCTTGCAGGCGGCAGTGATGAGTCCTCTGTCCTGATGGAAGTCTGTTTTCCCGCCCTAGGGACTGCTTTGGGACGTCCCATGGTTCCTGTGTCCCCCAATGAGAGGCGATAAAGAAAACAGGATTTTTGGTTGCTTACCGTAAAATCTGTTTCTTGGAGCCTTCATTGGGGGACACAGCTCCCTCCCAAGTTTTCTGTTATCTGTTATATGACTGTTCTCACGTTACAGTTCTCAAGTTTGTGGTTATGGTTTTTCAACCTTGTTCTTTATCTCCTACTGCTTTCTCACTAACTGAAGAGTATAATGCCAGTCGGTGGGGTGTACACTGCAGAGGAGGAGCTATCTTTTTTTATTTGCATAGTGTCAGCCTCCTAGTGGCAGCAGCATACACCCTATGGTTCCTGTGTCCCCCAATGAAGGCTCCAAGAAACAGATTTTACGGTAAGCAACCAAAAATCCTGTTTTATACCAACTCCACAGCCCTGGTCACTGTACTGGTCACACTCTACACGGGAGCATTTTCTGGTTATAGTACCTCTCCGCTGATAATCAGTGCAGCTCTACAGTATAATACAGGAGGTAACTCAGGATCAGTAATGTATGTACACAGTGACTGCACCAGCAGAATAGTGAGTGCAGCTCTGGGGTATAATACTGGATGTAACTCAGGATCAGGTATGTATGTACACAGTGACTGCACCAGCAGAATAGTGAGTGCAGCTCTGGAGTATAATACAGGAGGTAACTCAGGATCAGTAATGTAATGTATGTACGCAGTGACTGCACGAGCAGAGTAGTGAGTGCAGCTCTGGAGTATAATACAGGATGCAACTCAGGATCAGTAATGTATGTACGCAGTGACTGCACCAGCAGAATATGACTGCACCAGCAGAATAGTGAGTGCAGCTCTGGAGTATAATACAGGATGCAACTCAGGATCAGTAATGTATGTACGCAGTGACTGCACCAGCAGAATAGTGAGTGCAGCTCTGGAGTATAATACAGGATGCAACTCAGGATCAGTAATGTATGTACACAGTGACTGCACCAGCAGAATAGTGAGTGCAGCTCTGGAGTATAATACAGCAGGTAACGTGTGATCCTTCATGTAGAGGTAAGTGATGAGTTGCTTCAGTATTTTTCCCTGAATTGCAGTAACTCCATATTTCATGGTCTGAGCATCGTCCTGACTTTGCACAGAGCTGGAGAATGTTTTTTTTTTTGCCGACATGTCTCCATTCTCCTTGTGGGGAACATCTTCAGCCGCCCACGTCCCTCCTCTCAGAAAGCGGTGGAGACTGTGTGATTCATGCATTATGTGTAATGAGGACAGGGGATTTCATCCTGTTCTCACTTTCTCGCTGCCTGCTCTGTTTTTCTGCAGAAAGCTTGATCTTCTGCAACCTCGTACACATCCTTATTGTGATTCTCCCAACTTACGGTACATTTTGGGTAATTTTCCACTCCCAGCCGAAGCTGCAGTCTTATCATTCACCGGGCGGCCGCCTCTCCTGCTTCTTCGTACATTCGATCGCTGCTGTGTTCTCTTAGGCTCTGCAGAATTGTGATTGCAGCTCTTGATGTAGTTATATAATAAGGCATTCTTTGCTCATTGTTGCTCTGGCAGACTGCAGTAGTGGGACGAGAGCTGCAGTTTTCTTGCCATAGACTTAATAAGTCTGTTTCACGCTCCCAGCACGCCTTGCCTCTGGCGTTAGCCGCGAGGAACTCTGTTTCCAGGACTCGCTTCTTATTCTAACATATAAATGTTTGCAGGATTTGGTTTCTGAAATGTTTTGTTTTGAAAAGGTCGCAGCCTCGCGGGGCATAATTGAATTATTTACCGTGAGAGTGTAACCAGCGGGGGGCACCATTCTCACAGCCGTCTCTGCTGAGTTCTCGTTACTGAGTTTCAGCTCGTGTTGTTGGTTGTATATATTGACGTTCCGTGAGTATTTATAGACGTTGGGGAGGAATGAATCACGACCGTGCGTTGCCGACCTTTATAGAGGAGAGTGCGAGGGTCGGCACCACTTCCCGAAATCATGGATGGCACACAATGGGAACGCCGGGCAGGCAGAGGCCTCATCAGAGCGATCATACCCATCCAGCTGATCAACCAGGCGCAGCGAGTATGGCCCCCCCGGCATCAGAAGCCGGCCATAACCTGTAATACATGGCAGGGTCTAAAGCCCTAGATCAGAGGAGTCCCTGATCCCGGCCAAAAAAGTGTGAAAAAGTCCTGTGAACCACGACCCTTGGAAAATACTATAAAAACTAGCACTAAATAAAAAGGTCCATAAAGGTTTCAAAAATGGGGGGAAACCATGAAACTCGCACAGCAAAAACAAAAGCTTATCTCCAGAAATGAAGGAAATATGAGCTGGAAACTCACAGGTCTAACGGCATTTCTAGAATGATCAATGTTGTAGTTACCAGTCTCAGACACTCAGTATATTTGTAATTTCTCTCCCGATGCGTTCTTGTAGTCTTGCACACTAGTTGTTTTGCCGCCCTCCTAGTTGTTTTGCCGCCCTCCCTCATTGCCATTTCCCATGTTTTGCATAGAGCGGGTGTAGTGGTTTGGGGAGGGGGGCATTCTTGTCTTATCTGGGTGATGTTTTCCGTCCTGATAGAACATAAAGTAAATCTATACAGTTCTTATTAGGTTATGTTTACAGAGGAAGATGTGAAATTCTACTTGGCACAGCTGGCCCTGGCACTCGATCACCTGCACAGCCTGGGAATCGTCTACAGAGACCTAAAGCCAGAAAAGTAAAGTAAAATTTTCCAAGTTCAGATATTATCTAGTCTGTTTCCTGTGTCTGTATTCTGAGACCATTGTCTCCATCTTTGCATGTTGTTGCACCCTCTGGTACTTGGGGTACTGAATTCTCCAGGGTTAGTGCAAAGTTCTGTTTCTGAATTCTCCTGGTTACTTTGTGTCTTTTATTTCTTATTTTTGTGACATTTTTCTACCAAATCCTGTTATGTGTTGGTGAATGTACATTTTAATTTTCAGCATTTTGCTTGATGAAGCAGGACATATCAAGTTAACAGGTAGGTGACAATTCTCCAGCGGAGCATTTCATTCATCTCATTTGTGTGTAATGGTGGCCTGTCCACGTCTTCTTTCTGAATTTGCAGTTTGCTCTTTTTTTTTTTTTGCCTTCTCCTTGTCCCCTCTGCCTGTGATGTGGCATCATTATCTGGTGGTCTGTGACTATACGTGGGAGAATATGCAGCTCCTGATCTTCCCATCTTTTTATTCCTAGTCTTATCTCTGGGTGCTAATGCCAGGCGGATGTGTTCAATGTCACATGCGTCATAAAATCACAGGAACACAGCACCTCCACCGTGTCTGGGTGATAATTCAGCCATTATGGTGTAGCTTTTTATAATATCTAATCATGATTGTGCCACAGCCTCCTTGTGCCAGAGTCATTGCATAGTCTCAGGATGGAGCTGGCTGTAGCTATTAACATCCCATCAGCCAGCCCCCTTCACACATTGCTCTCGTCACGGCCAACATAGAAAATGCTTTCATGGGTCAAGCACCAGACTGAGAGGGAAGCAAAGCTCCCAGACTGGGGGGCCATCCAAAGATTCAGTGTCCCTGGAACAATTAAGCCTAATTAGGAAGTTTATTTTATTAGAAAGGAAACTGTACCCATTAGGTGATGATTGTAACATTGTCTCTGAGCTTACGGACAGTCATAGAGAAAAATTAAAAATCCATAAGACATCTCTAGAGTTGGGAATATATCACCCTCACGTTGAACACATGGGATAAATTATAGCTAGGGAAGAGAGAAAACGAATTATAACTAGGGAAGTGAGAGAGCTGACACTTCCATTTCCATTGAAGTAGGGGCCTCATACAGTGACCAGGTAATTACAACAGGGAGATTTGCTGGGAAAATGACAAAGTCTGAGATTAGTTTACACAGAGATGGGGAAGTACACTTACAAAGCAAAGAGCTTCCTCTGGTCAAAGCACGGCTTCCTAGACCTTTTGGAGCCAGTGGACATTGATCATAATTGGGATCTGCAACAATCTGATATTTATGGGAGATATACTTTCAGAGCGAAGGGACAAATATAACACATTCACTCACATCACTGTATCTCCTCCAACTTAATAACGGTTCTATGGATGATTCTATCCAGACTAACTTAATAACAGTCCTATGGATGATGCTATCCAGACCATGTTTCATCTCGATAGAAATTTAAAATCGTGATAAGAAACATGATGACAATATCTACAGCCTTTGACCTCCAGGGGCGAAGATATCCTGCAAGTTGGGGATGTCATAAATTACTGAAAGATCTAGCACACCCCACAGCCCCCACATGAGCTCATCAAGAGGAGGTATGTAGGCAAATAAAAAGAAGAAATTGAGTTTTGTCCTTTGTCAGTCCTGGAAGGTGCAGCTTGTTGTAGTTCTGCCCATTTTCCTAATGAGTACTTCCCTCCACTAAGCTCTGAGCCATTCTCGTGATATCAGATTTAGTACTTTACTTTTATTCTCCCTTTTATTTTGTTATTATTTATATATTGTATTGGGTTGTTAGAATTTTGTATCATCTTGTATATTCTTATTCTTGTATATTCTTATAAGCACTCCCTGTAGTCCTGTTCCTCTTGCTCTGTAAACCGCACCTCTGAAGCCATATGCTAACTGTGAAGGGTGTCCAATCGACCTGTATGAATGGTTGGTGGAGGCAGCTAGTTTTTTTTTGTTTTTTTTATATCGGAGCTGGCAGTGGTCATACTGGTGTGTGTGTGTGTATGTATATGTGTACATAAATGTATATATGTATATACATATATGTATGTGTGTGTATATATATATATCTATCTATATATATATATCTATATATATCTATATCTATATATATCTATATATATCTATATATATCTATATATATATCTATATATATATATATATATATATATATATATATATATCTATATATATATATATATATATATATATATATATATATATATATATATATATATATATATATATATATCTATATGTATATATATATCTATATATATCTATAGATATATATATATATATCTATATCTATATAATCCACATAGTATATAGCACAGCCCACACTTATATAGTGGATATTATTATATTTTTTTTTTCACAAGTTGGAATAGGAGGTGTATATGCCATGCACTGACTTTAAATTGCCCAGTAACTGCCCCAGTAGTAGACGTGGCCTCGTCCGTAACTCGTCAGTCAATTGTGTAATTGTCCTTACGATTGGAGGCAGCGGTGTTGCATTCCCTAACAACTGGTGGGATCTGTGGGATCTGTCCAGTGTCATTTGTGACATAATGGAAACAGTGGTTGGATCTGCGCGACCCGCCACCCTTCCCCCGGCTGTGTATCCATGACATTTGCCATCACTGTGGCTCCTTGCACCCAGGGGCCACAGTCTGTGCTTTCTGCCCGTTGTATCAGATCCGGCGTATTCTAATATTACCTGGATCACCTTGGGGTTCCTTTAACCCCTTCATGACCCAGCCTATTTTGGCCTTAATGACCTTGCCGTTTTTTGCAATTCTGACCAGTGTCCCTTTATGAGGTAATAACTCGGGAACGCTTCAACGGATCCTAGCGATTCTGAGATTGTTTTTTCGTGACATATTGGGCTTCATGTTAGTGGTAAATTTAGGTCGATAATTTCTGCGTTTATTTGTGAAAAAAATGGAAATCTGGCGAAAATTTTGCAATTTTCACATTTTGAATTTTTATTCTGTTAAACCAGAGAGTTATGTGACACAAAATAGTTAATAAATAACATTTACCACATGTTTACTTTACATCAGCACAATTTTGGAAACAACATTTTTTTTTGCTAGGAAGTTATAAGGGTTAAAATTTGACCAGTGATTTCTCATTTTTACAACAAAATTTACAAAACCATTTTTTTTAGGGACCACCTCACATTTGAAGTCAATTTGAGGGTTCTATATGGCTGAAAATACCCAAAAGTGACACCATTCTAAAAACTGCACCCCTCAAGGTGCTCAAAACCACATTCAAGAAGTTTATTAACCCTTCAGGTGTTTCACAGCAGCAGAAGCAACATGGAAGGAAAAAATGAACATTTAACTTTTTAGTCACAAAAATGATCTTTTAGCAACAATTTTTTTATTTTCCCAAGGGTAAAAGGAGAAACTGGACCACGAACGTTGTTGTCCAATTTGTCCTGAGTACGCTGATACCTCATATGTGGGGGTAAACCACTGTTTGGGCGCACGGCAGAACTCGGAAGGGAAGGAGCGCCATTTGACTTTTTGAATGAAAAATTGGCTCCAATCTTTAGCGGACACCATGTCGCGTTTGGAGAGCCCCCGTGTGCCTAAACATTGGAGCTCCACCACAAGTGACCCCATTTTGGAAAGGAGACCCCCCAAGGAACTTATCTAGATGCATAGTGAGCACTTTAAACCCTCAGGTGCTTCACAAATTGATCCGTAAAAATGAAAAAGTACTTTTTTTTCACAAAAAAATTCTTTTAGCCTCAATTTTTTAATTTTCACATGGGCAACAGGATAAAATGGATCCTAAAATTTGTTGGACAATTTCTCCTGAGTACACCGATACCTCATATGTGGGGGTAAACCACTGTTTGGGCGCATGGCAAGGCTCGGAAGGGAAGGCGCGCCATTTGACTTTTTGAATGGAAAAGTAGCTCCAATCGTTAGCGGACACCATGTCGCGTTTGGAGAGCCCCTGTGTGCCTAAACATTGGAGCTCCCCCACAAGTGACACCATTTTGGAAACTAGACCCCCCAAGGAACTTATCTAGATGCATAGTGAGCACTTTAAACCAACAAGTGCTTCACAGAAGTTTATAACGCAGAGCCGTGAAAATAAAAAATAATTTTTCTTTCCTCAAAAATGATTTTTAGCCCAGAATTTTTTATTTTCCCAAGGGTAACAGGAGAAATTGGACCCCAAATGTTGTTGTCCAGTTTGTCCTGAGTACGATGATACCCCATATGTGGGGGTAAACCACTGTTTGGGTGCATGGCAGGGCTTGGAAGGGAAGGCACGCCATTTGGCTTTTTGAATGGAAAATTAGCTCCAATCATTAGCGGACACCATGTCGCGTTTGGAGAGCCCCTGTGTGCCTAAACATTGGAGCTTCCCCATAAGTGACCCCATTTTGGAAACTAGACCTCCCAAGGAACTAATCTAGATGTGTGGTGAGCACTTTGAACCCCCAAGTGCTTCACAGAAGTTTATAACGCAGAGCCATGAAAATAAAAAATATTTTTTCTTTTCTCAAAAAATTTTTTTTAGCCCTGAATTTTTTATTTTCCCAAGGGTAACAGGGGAAATTTGACCCCAATAGTTGTTGTCCAGTTTCTCCTGAGTACGCTGATACCCCATATGTGGGGGTAAACCACTGCTTGGGCACACGTCGGGGTTCGGAAGGGAAGTAGTGACGTTTTGAAATGCAGACTTTGATGGAATGCTCTGCGGGCGTCACGTTGCGTTTGCAGAGCCCCTGATGTGCCTAAACAGCAGAAACCCCCCACAAGTGACCCCATTTTGGAAACTAGACCCCCAAATGAACTTATCTAGATGTGTGGTGAGCACTTTGAACCCCTAAGTGCTTCACAGAAGTTTATAACGCAGAGCCGTGAAAATAATAAATACGTTTTCTTTCCTCAAAAAAAAATTTTTTAGCCCTGATTTTTTTATTTTCCCAAGGGTAACAGGAGAAATTTGACCCCAAGATTTGTTGTCCAGTTTCTCCTGAGTATGCTGATACCCCATATGTGGGGGTAAACCACTGTTTGGGCACATGCCGGGACTTGGAAGTGAAGTAGTGATGTTTTGAAATGCAGACTTTGATGGAATGCTCTGCGGGCATCACGTTGCTTTTGCAGAGCCCCTGATGTGCCTAAACAGTAGAAACCCCCCACAAGTGACCCCATTTTGGAAACTAAACCCCCAAGGGAACTTATCTAGATGTGTGGTGAGCACTTTGAACCTCTAAGTGCTTCACAGAAGTTTATAACACAGAGCCGTGAAAATAATAAATACGTTTTCTTTCCTCAAAAAATTTTTTTTAGCCCTGATTTTTTTATTTTCCCAAGGGTAACAGGAGAAATTTGACCCCAAGAGTTGTTGTCCAGTTTCTCCTGAGTACGGTGATACCCCATATGTGGGGGTAAACCACTGTTTGGGCACTTGCCGGAGCTCGGAAGTGAAGTAGTGACGTTTTGAAATGCAGACTTTGATGGAATGCTCTGCGGGCATCACGTTGCGTTTGCAGAGCCCCTGATGTGCCTAAACAGTAGAAACTCCCCACAAGTGACCCCATTTTGGAAACTAAACCCCCAAGGGAACTTATCTAGATGTGTGGTGAGCACTTTGAACCCCCAAGTGCTTCACAGAAGTTTATAACGCAGAGCCGTGAAAATAAAAAATCATTTTTCTTTCCTCAAAAATAATTTTTTAGCCCGCAATTTTTTATTTTCCCAAGGGTTACAGGAGAAATTGGACCCCAAAAGTTGTTGATCAGTTTCTCCTGAGTACGCTGGTACCCCATATGTGGGGGTAAAGCACTGTTTGGGCACACGTCGGGGCTCGGAAGGGAGAGAGCACCATTTTACTTTTTCAACGCAAGATTGGCTGGAATCAATGGTGGCGCCGTGTCGCGTTTGGAGACCCCCTGATGTGCCTAAAAAGTGGAAACCCCTCAATTCTAACTCCAACACTAACCCCAACACACCCCTAACTCTAATCCCAACCCTAACCACAACCCTAACCCCAACACACCCCTAACCCTAGTCTTACCCCTAATTCCAACCCTAAGGCTATGTGCTCACGTTGCGGATTTGTGTGGATTTTTCCGCAGTTTTTGAAAAATCTGCAGGTAAAACGCACTGCGCTTTACCTGCGGATTTACCGCGGATTTCCAGTGTTTTTTGTGTGGATTTCACTTGCGGATTCCTATTATGGAGCAGGTGTAAAACGCTGCGGAATTGCACAAAGAATTGACATGCTGCGGAAAATACAACGCAGCGTTTCCGCGCTGTATTTTCTGCACCATGGGCACAGCGGATTTGGTTTTCCATAGGTTTACGTGGTACTGTAAACGTGATGGAAAACTGATACGAATCCGCAGCGACCAATCCGCTGCGGATCCGCAGCCAAATCCGCACTGTGTGCACATAGCCTAATTCTAACCCTAATTCTAACCCTAATTCTAGCCCTGAGTGCAACCCTAGCCCTAAGTGCAACCCTAAGTGCAACCCTAAGTGCAACCCTAGCCCTAAGTGCAACCCTAAGTGCAACCCTAAGTGCAACCCTAGCCCTAAGTGCAACCCTAAGTGCAACCCTAGCCCTAAGTGCAACCCTAAGTGCAACCCTAAGTGCAACCCTAAGTGCAACCCTAAGTGCAACCCTAAGTGCAACCCTAAGTGCAACCCTAAGTGCAACCCTAAGTGCAACCCTAGCCCTAAGTGCAACCCTAAGTGCAACCCTAGCCCTAAGTGCAACCCTAAGTGCAACCCTAGCCCTAAGTGCAACCCTAAGTGCAACCCTAAGTGCAACCCTAAGTGCAACCCTAAGTGCAACCCTAGCCCTAAGTGCAACCCTAAGTGCAACCCTAAGTGCAACCCTACCCCTAACCCTACCCCTAACCCTAACCCTAATGGAAAAACAAAAATAATTATATTTTCTGTATTTTATTATTATCCCTACCTATGGGGGTGATAAAGGGGGTGATTTATTCACTATTTTTTTTATTTTGATCGCTGTGATAGAACTTATCACAGCGACCAAAATGTGCAGGAACGAATCTGCCGGCTTGCAGATTCGGCGGGCGTACTGCGCATGCGCCCGCCATTTTCCAAGATGGCGGCGCCCATGAAGCAGACGGCCGGACACCGGGAGGGACATCGGAGCTAGGTAAGTATGGGGGGGTGGGACCGGAACACGGGGGGGGGATCGGAGGACCTGGGGAGCGGACAGGAGGACCGGGGGAGCGGACAGGAGGGAGGAGGGGAGCGGAACGGAGATCGGGGCAAAAAGGACGACTGGGGGGGCGATCGGTGGGCTGGGGTGGGGGCAGATCGGGGTCTCCAGCCATGGCAGATGCTATTGCAGCATCGGCCATGGCTGGATTGTAATATTTCACCATTTTCATAGGTGAAATATTACAAATCGCTCTGATTGGCAGTTTCACTTTCAACAGCCAATCAGAGCGATCGTAGCCACGGGGGGGTGAAGCCACCCCCCCTGGGCTGAAGTACCACTCCCCCTCTCCCTGCAGATCGGGTAAAATAGGAGTTAACCCCTTCACCCGATCTGCAGGGACGCGATCATTCTGTGACACAGCATATGCGTCACAGGTCGGGAAGGCACCGACTTTCATGACGCATACGCTGTGTCACAGGTCGGGAAGGGGTTAAAGCAGGAAGTGGATCCAACAGGAAGATGAAGCGTTTCCCATAAATTCCCATTTTCTTTAACATTTGCTCCTGGCTGGACCTAAAAGTGCCGCAAAAATAGCGCAAGTGATTCCAGCCTTACAGGATTAAAGAGCATGGCCCATTTTTCCATGAATAGCGCCACTCCCTTTTACAGCTCAGGTCTGTGGAAGTGCATAGGGATCCACTGCAGTACCACTGACAACCTGTAGGCAGACGGGGGCGTCTCTAATCCTAGACCAGACCTTTATGGGGAATCCCTGTTGTGCGTTAGTATCATTGTCTTATAATGACATTCTGCAGCCTTCTCCTAGATATAGCACTTTCTTTCCTTACTGTTTTCAGGATCTTTGCTGTCAGTGAATAGATTTATTCTCATTTTATAGTCAGTGCCTTTATTTTAGGGGTTGTTCCAAGTATTTACTATCTCCTGTTGATTGCTGGGTGAGTGACTGCTGAGACCCCCTCACTGCAGGTTTTCGATACAGTTGTGGTTGATGGATCTTTGTTTGCATAGTAGATGCTGGAGAAGTCGTCCTTCCCGCCGTGAACCCCTCCATCACTTCACACCTCTTCATTCGTCATGTGAACATGAGCACTGACCAATAATGTGCTGTAGACAGTCCCTAATGACCCCCTGAAGGTGGCGACCACCCCCCGTTATAGGGATGTGCAAGTGATGCCCATAGTCACCGGTGACGCAGTCAGGACTCAGTGATGTTACCATAGGGGGCACTTTTGCATTTCTTTTGTTTTCCAGACTTTGGCCTCAGCAAAGAGTCGGTGGACCATGAAAAAAAGGCGTACTCCTTCTGTGGAACCGTGGAGTACATGGCCCCGGAAGTGGTGAACCGGCGGGGCCACACACAGAGCGCTGACTGGTGGTCCTTTGGCGTCCTCATGGTAAGTTCCTTGTGGCACAAGTGCAGCTGTGACTGTGATATTTGGGCTGTTGTCCACGTTCACGCCTGTGATGTCGGCTCAGTGTAGCGCAGAGGACACAGCAGGATACAGAGCAGGGAAAGATGGTGACATGTGAAGCAGCCAGGGAATACGCGCAGGTTCACACTGGATGGTTTTGTACGAAACACTGAATATTAGCAAAATAGCAAAAAAAAAAAGAATCAGTTTCACTAGTAGAAATTTGAGCTGCAGTCACAATTATGAAGCATCAGGGCAGAATTCCTCCAGAATCCCTGCTTGTTTAATATCTGCAACAAACCAAAGTTCCTCTGATCATTTACATTCTTCAAAATGTCATAATTACACCAAGATCCATATGATCCTCTCATGTAATAATAAATGATAATGTATCAAAAACCCATTACACCCCCTGTGTTATGGGAGCTCAGCTAAACGGTGTTGAGGTCTCAATCAGCTGAATAGTGAATGCAGCTCTGCAGTATAATACAGGATGTAACTCAGGATCAGTAATGTATGTACACAGTGACTGCACCAGAATAGTGAGTGCAGCTCTGGAGTATAATACAGGATGTAACTCCGGATCAGTAATGTAATGTATGTACACAGTGACTGCACCAGCAGAATAGTGAGTGCAGCTCTGGGGTATAATACAGGATGTAACTCAGGATCAGTAATGTAATGTATGTACACAGTGACTGCACCAGCAGAATAGTGAGTGCAGCTCTGGGGTATAATACAGGATGTAACTCAGGATCAGTAATGTAATGTATGTACACAGTGACTGCACCAGCAGAATAGTGAGTGCAGCTCTGGGGTATAATATAGGATGTAACTCAGGATCAGTAATGTATGTACGCAGTGACTGCACCAGAATAGTGAGTGCAGCTCTGGGGTATAACAAAGGAGGTAACTCAGGATCAGTAATGTAATGTATGTACACAGTGACTGCACCAGCAGAATAATGAGTGCAGCTCTGGAGTATAATACAGGATGTAACTCAGGATCAGTAATGTATGTACACAGTGACTGCACCAGCAGAATAGTGAGTGCAGCTCTGGCATATAATACAGGATGTAACTCAGGATCAGTAATGTAATGTATGTACACAGTGACTGTACCAGCAGAATAGTGAGTGCATATGTGGGGTATAATACAGGATGTAACTCAGGATCAGTAATGTAATGTATGTACACAGTGACTGCACCAGCAGAATAGTGAGTGCAGCTCTGGAGTATAATACAGGATGTAACTCAGGATCAGTAATGTAATGTATGTACACAGTGACTGTACCAGCAGAATAGTGAGTGCATATGTGGGGTATAATACAGGATGTAACTCAGGATCAGTAATGTATGTACACAGTGACTGTACCAGCAGAATAGTGAGTGCAGCTCTGGAATATAATACAGGATGTAACTCAGGATCAGTAATATAATGTATGTACACAGTGACTGCACCAGCAGAATAGTGAGTGCAGCTCTGGAGTATAATACAGGATGTGACTGGGGATCACTTGTACGTTCTATGTGGACTTTGTTTCATTTTTCTTCTGTCGTGTAGAGCTCTGCTTTTTGTCTTTTGTTATAATGTAATATTTCTGCAATTTTCTGTTCTCATAATCTGTGATGTAAAATGAGATTTATTAACAACTTCAGACACTTTTTCCTGTTTGTGTTTCCAGTTTGAGATGCTGACGGGGACGCTGCCGTTTCAAGGAAAAGACCGGAATGAAACGATGAACATGATACTGAAGTAAGTGCCCCCTCTGCGCTGTGATTCCTAGAGGACAGAACACAACCTTTCTATGTTTTATTTATCTTGCTGAATCTGCATCTTATGTAGCACAAATCCTCTCCGCTATTTACAGCAGCTGCACAAATCTCTTGTTACAATGTATCAGTGCAGGTCAGGGCAGTCGGCCTCAAGTCCAGGACAAAAGAAAATTGTTGCTTTTCTCGGTCGTACTCTTATAGATGATTGCCTACGCTGATACATTGTAATTAACCCAATTACTCTGAGCTGAACATTCCTGTCTGACAGTCTTGTTGCTATGGATACATTGTAAAAATGACACAAAGTTTTGTTACCACTCCCTAGTTTCGTGTCTGTGTCCTATAAATGGTGGCAATGAGCCAAAGAAATCCTCAAGGTGTCAGGATATAACTATACTCATGGAATTCTCTCCCATCAGTGCAATAAGCCGTCAATACACATTATTCATTAATTCCTGACGAAAGATGATAGAACTTGAGTAACAGATAAAGTATGTTTGTGCGATAACCGTGATGGCAAAGGAGGAAGATGTGTGGATCTCGCCCATCTCATGTCACCCGGGTCACGTCCAAATGGGTAGAAGCATCCCTCTCTCTGCGCTGTCGTGCCCCCCACATTAGCTCCTGCCCTAACGTGGGCAGTAGCCAAGTAGGACTATTTCCCCAGGAAAGATCCCTCCCAGCGCGTTTCTTTCTCAGTTAGAAGAGGTCATCAGGGGAGTGTACTTACTATTGGGGAGACACCAGCTAGGACAGACCAAAAATTGCTCCAAAACAAAATAGTGCGGAAAGTGTCTCTGTGCTTATAAAGTGCCTATTTATCAAAAGCATCATAGAAGTCCCACAGTGGTGGCATTCCCATGGGGTGCAGAGCGCTGCTGCCCTAATAACCAGGAGTTATTTCCCCAACCCCTGGGTCATACTGAGCAGATACCCTGTTATGCACAAAACAAGGGGTTTTGCCTCGTGTCCTATAAATGCATTTAATTTGAGATTCTCGGTCTCGTCCCTCATTGCTCAAGGGAAATGTTCTCTGCCTCGGCGGCCCCCTGGATTTCTGTCACTATTACTTTTCAAGGACTTTTTTTTTTTTTTTCTAACTTTTCTGACCACCACAGATCAAAGCTCGGGATGCCGCAGTTCTTAAGTCCCGAAGCTCAAAGTCTCCTCCGAATGTTGTTCAAGCGGAATCCTCTAAATCGATTAGGTGAGTTTCCCTGTGATCATCACTGTTTGTGCTCGGCCCCTTTAGACACCTTCATTTCTGGCCTTAAGGGGTTTCTCCCCTGATTATGGGATGTAAAGACTTTCTCTGACCTCCTAATAATCCAGAGCGCTTGTTTATCCAGCAGCGAACAGCTGATATTACTAATTACTGGACAGGATCGCAGGTCTTATGGGAACTGCACAAATACAAATACAAAACCAAATATATTAACAAAAGTATATAACAGAATATATATTTACAAAAAAAAACATTTTAAGATAATTATATATATTTATTTGCTAGATGGTGGCCCGATTCTAACGCATCGGGTTTTCTAGAATATGCATGTCCACGTAGTATATTGCCCAGCCACGTGGTATATTGCCCAGCCACGTGGTATATTGCCCAGCCACGTGGTATATTGCCCAGCCACGTGGTATATTGCCCAGCCACGTGGTATATTGCCCAGCCACGTGGTGTATTGCCCAGCCACGTGGTGTATTGCCCAGCCACGTGGTGTATTGCCCAGCCACGTGGTGTATTGCCCAGCCACGTGGTGTATTGCCCAGCCACGTGGTGTATTGCCCAGCCACGTGGTGTATTGCCCAGCCACGTGGTGTATTGCCCAGCCACGTGGTATATTGCCCAGCCACGTGGTATATTGCCCAGCCACGTGGTATATTGCCCAGCCACGTGGTATATTGCCCAGCCACGTGGTATATTGCCCAGCCACGTGGTATATTGCCCAGCCACGTGGTATATTGCCCAGCCACGTGGTATATTGCCCAGCCACGTGGTATATTGCCCAGCCACGTGGTATATTGCCCAGCCACGTGGTATATTGCCCAGCCACGTGGTATATTGCCCAGCCACGTGGTATATTGCCCAGCCACGTGGTATATTGCCCAGCCACGTGGTATATTGCCCAGCCACGTGGTATATTGCCCAGCCACGTGGTATATTGCCCAGCCACGTGGTATATTGCCCAGCCACGTGGTATATTGCCCAGCCACGTGGTATATTGCCCAGCCACGTGGTATATTGCCCAGCCACGTGGTATATTGCCCAGCCACGTGGTATATTGCCCAGCCACGTGGTATATTGCCCAGCCACGTGGTATATTGCCCAGCCACGTGGTATATTGCCCAGCCACGTGGTATATTGCCCAGCCACGTGGTATATTGCCCAGCCACGTGGTATATTGCCCAGCCACGTGGTATATTGCCCAGCCACGTGGTATATTGCCCAGCCACGTGGTATATTGCCCAGCCACGTGGTATATTGCCCAGCCACGTGGTATATTGCCCAGCCACGTGGTATATTGCCCAGCCACGTGGTATATTGCCCAGCCACGTGGTATATTGCCCAGCCACGTGGTATATTGCCCAGCCACGTGGTATATTGCCCAGCCACGTGGTATATTGCCCAGCCACGTGGTATATTGCCCAGCCACGTGGTATATTGCCCAGCCACGTGGTATATTGCCCAGCCACGTGGTATATTGCCCAGCCACGTGGTATATTGCCCAGCCACGTGGTATATTGCCCAGCCACGTGGTATATTGCCCAGCCACGTGGTATACTGCACAGAGCCACGTGGTATATTGCCCGTGACGTCATGGCAGGTCCTTCTCGCGCAGGCGCGCAGGGCCTGCGATGACGTCGCGGTCGCATGACTGTGATGTCACGGCAGGTCCTTCTCGTGCAGGGCCTGTGATGACGTCGCGGTCACATGACCGTGACGTCATGGCAGGTCCTTGTCGCACACCAACCTTAGCACCGGAACCTGCCGCTTGCATGGACCGGTCACCGGAGCGCCGGAAAGGAGGCGGAAGGTGAGTATATAATGATTTATTTTTTATTATTATTTTTAACAGATGTTTTTACTATTGAGGCTGCATAGGCAGCCTCAATAGTAAAAACTTGGTCACACAGGGTTAATAGCGGCGGTAACGGAGTGAGTTACCCGCGGCATAACGCGGTCCGTTACCGCTGGCATTAACCCTGTGTGAGCCATGACTGCGGGGAGTGTGGAGCGGGCGCTGGGCAGTGACTGCATGGGAGTAGGGAGGGACTAATCGGACTGTGCCCGTCGCTGATTGGTCGCGGCAGCCATGATAGGCAGCTGGCGAGACCAATCAGCGAATGAATATCCGTGACGGAAGTTGCCGACAGAAAGACGTAAGTACCCCTTAGACAATTATATATAGATAGATAGAGAGATAGATAGATAGAGATAGATATATATATAGATAGATATATATATATATAGATATATAGATAGATAGATATAGATAGATAGATAGAGATATATATATATATATATATATATATATATATATATATATATATATATATATATATATATATATATATATATATATATTTATTATACATCCTAATTAGCATAATTAACTCTGGAAAAAGTCTGATCTATCAAAGTGTAGAAACCATTACCTGTCTGTTCAACTCTGACAAAACAAATAAACATTTTTTATCGTTCACATCATCTCCACTCCATTATGCATTGAAAGTGAACAAGCCTTTGTTTTTACCGCAATATAATATCAATAAAAGCTACAAGTTTTCCGACATAAAACAAGCCCTCATACAAAAAAAATAAAAAAATAAAGAGCTAAAGTTGTAGCTCTTGGAACAAAGGAGAGAAAATAACAAAATTAATTTTGGCAGGAAAGAGTTAAGTGGAAAGGCCATAGCATGACCCTCCTACTGTCAGCCCCACCCCTGAGGAATAGGTCAGGCCTGCCATATCATCAGACTCGCCGGCCTCATCCAGGACCCCTCCAGTACAGTTTCCCTGTGGATAAGTGGGGGTCCGTGTCCTGAGACCCCTCGAGTCACTCATGCCAAGGGAGAGACGTGCTCAAGAAGTGCGAGTGGTGTACAGACCTGAGCTCTGCTTGGTGCTGCCGCCCTGAGCTCTGGGGTCCTACACTGATGAAAACCACTTAAAGGGGTTCTTAAAGGGGTTGTCCACTACTTGGAGGGGAGTTTAAGGGTTTATTTTTTCATTGCGGTCGAGCATGGAGAATGAGAGGAGTTGCCCGAGTAGCGGACAGCCCCTTTACCTCGGACGTGCAGCAGAATTTGCCATCGGTCCCCGTGTTTAATGTCCGTTTCTTTGCTCCTAGGGGCCGGCTTGGACAGGGTGGAAGAAATCAAACGGCATCCGTTTTTTGCTACCATTGACTGGAATGTAAGTCGTCGTCTGTCCAGAAAACTTTGTGCTTCACATTCTCACCATTGTTAAGATCTCTGGTTTCTGTCAGCAAAAGGATAAAAGCTGAACACTTTAAGGGTTGTTCCTAATAAGCCAGTACCCTCTCTCCATGGTAACATGCTGATCACTGGAGACCCCCAGGGATCCTGAGATCGGGGCTCGGTAGCAAATAGTGCGGAGATGTGCATGTTCAGCCTTTGCTTCATTTCAAGATGGCCGTGATCTTGGGACCCCCATATGTCCCAGTGGCCCCCCAACGATTTGGGAATAACCTTTTACCCAGTCCTTCTCACAGCTGATTGGTTGTTGCAGTGTGTCAGTGTTGGTAAGAGCTAGCCGCCTAGTTTATAAAGGCAGGAGAGAGAGGAGTGCTGCTGACACTGTAACAACCCATCAGCTGTGCGACCAGAAAGTCTCATTATTCAGATATCTACTGATATTTCACTCTTCTGTCCGGTCCCTAGAAGCTGTACAGACGGGAAATTCAGCCTCCGTTTAAACCGGCGTCCGGGAAGCCTGAAGACACGTTCTGCTTCGATCCTGAGTTTACAGCAAAAACGCCAAAAGGTGAGAAGCTCTGGGATCCCAAATGAGACATAGTGCTGAATGTGGGGGATCCCAAACGAGACATAGTGCTGAATGTGGGGGATCCCATAACAAGACGTGGTTCTGAATGTGGGGGATCCCAGGACGAGACATAGTGCTGAATGTGGGGGATCCCAGGACGAGACATACTGCTGAATGTGCGGGATCCCAGGACGAGACGTAGTGCTGAATGTGGGGGATCCCAGGACGAGACACACTGCTGAATGTGGGGGATCCTAGGACGAGACGTAATGGTGACTGTGGGGGATCCCAGGACGAGACAGTGCTGAATGTGGGGGATCCCAGGACGAGACGTAATGGTGAATGTGGGGGATCCCAGGACAAGACATACTGCTGAATGTGGGGGATCCCAGGACGAGACATACTGCTGAATGTGGGGGATCCCAGGACGAGACATACTGCTGAACGTGGGGGATCCCAGGACGAGACATACTGCTGAACGTGGGGGATCCCAGGACGAGACATACTGCTGAACGTGGGGGATCCCAGGACGAGACATACTGCTGAACGTGGGGGATCCCAGGACGAGACATACTGCTGAACGTGGGGCATCCCAGGACGAGACATACTGCTGAATGTGGGGGATCCCAGGACGAGACATACTGCTGAATGTGGGGCATCCCAGGACGAGACATACTGCTGAACGTGGGGGATCCCAGGACGAGACATACTGCTGAATGTGGAGGATCCCAGGTCGAGACGTAATGGTGAATGTGGGGGATCCCAGGACGAAACATACTGCTGAATGTGGGGGATCCCAGAACAAGACGTAGTGCTAAATGTGGGGGATCCCAGGACGAGACGTAATGGTGAATGTGGGGGATCTCATAACAAGATGTAGTGCTGAATGTGGGGGATCCCAGGACGAGACATACTGCTGAATGTGGGGGATCCCAGGACGAGACATAATGGTGAATGTGGGGGATCTCATAACAAGATGTAGTGCTGAATGTGGGGGATCCCAGGACGAGACGTAATGGTGAATGTGGGGGATCTCATAACAAGACGTAGTGCTGAATGTGGGGGATGCCAGGACGAGACGTAATGGTGACTGTGGGGGATCCCAGGACAAGACATACTGGTGACTGTGGGGGATCCCAGGACAAGACATACTGCTGAATGTGGGGGATCCCAGGACGAGACATACTGCTGAATGTGGGGGATCCCAGGACGAGACATACTGCTGAATGTGGGGGATCCCAGGACGAGACATACTGCTGAAAGTGGGGGATCCCAGGACGAGACATACTGCTGAACGTGGGGGATCCCAGGACGAGACATACTGCTGAACGTGGGGGATCCCAGGACGAGACATACTGCTGAACGTGGGGGATCCCAGGACGAGACATACTGCTGAACGTGGGGGATCCCAGGACGAGACATACTGCTGAATGTGGGGCATCCCAGGAGGAGACATACTGCTGAATGTGGGGGATCCCAGGACGAGACATACTGCTGAATGTGGGGCATCCCAGGACGAGACATACTGCTGAACGTGCGGGATCCCAGGACGAGACATACGGCTGAATGTGGAGGATCCCAGGTCGAGACGTTATGGTGAATGTGGGGGATCCCAGGACGAAACATACTGCTGAATGTGGGGGATCCCAGAACAAGACGTAGTGCTAAATGTGGGGGATCCCAGGACGAGACGTAATGGTGAATGTGGGGGATCTCATAACAAGATGTAGTGCTGAATGTGGGGGATCCCAGGACGAGACATACTGCTGAATGTGGGGGATCCCAGGACGAGACATAATGGTGAATGTGGGGGATCTCATAACAAGATGTAGTGCTGAATGTGGGGGATCCCAGGACGAGACGTAATGGTGAATGTGGGGGATCTCATAACAAGACGTAGTGATGAATGTGGGGGATCCCAGGATGAGACGTAATGGTAAATGTGGGGGATCTCATAACAAGACGTAGTGCTGAATGTGGGGGATCCCATAACAAGACGTATTGCTGAATGTGGAGATCCCATAACGAGACGTAGTGCTGAATGTGGGGGATCCCAGGACGAGACATACTGCTGAATGTGAGGGATCCCAGGACGAGACATACCGCTGAATGTGGGCGATCCCAGGACGAGACATACTGCTGAATGTGGGGGATCCCAGAACGAGACATACTGCTGAATGTGGGGGATCCCAGGACGAGACATACCGCAGAACGTGGGGGATCCCAGGACGAGACATGCTGCTAAATGTGGGGGATCCCAGGACGAGACATACTTCTGAATGTGGGAATCCTATAACAAGACGTAGTGCTGAATGTGAGGGATCCCAGGACGAAACATACTGCTGAATGTGGGGGATCCCAGGACGAGACGTAGTGCTGAATGTGTGGGATCCCAGAACAAGACGTAGTGCTGAATGTGGGGGATCCCAGGACGAGACATACTGCTGAATGTGGGGGATCCCAGGACGAGACGTAGTGCTGAATGTGTGGGATCCCACCTAATCCTTCGTGCTGTGTCCATCCCCTCCTATTCCGCAGTCAGTACTGATCATAGCGACGGCTGATTCGATTCTTATACTGACACTCTGGGTCTATAGGGGAGACATTGGGGTGCCCCTCGAGGATCCCCATATACCGGAGCTGTGCTATGTCTGAGCACTTTATATTGGAATAGACATAAATAGTGAAATGCCCCCAATATATTGATACCCGTCCCCCATGTACCCCAACATCTGATCACATAGAGCCAGTCTAAGGAGGAGGCCATTGTATTAAACCGCTACAAATTAGAGAGTCAGAAAAGGGAATCTGTATCTCCTACGGGCAGAAGAGGATTTCCAACAATATTTTTGAAATTTTATCTGCATTGTTGTTTTTTTCTTGTTTAAGTTTAAATGCATTAATTTTAGGCCAAAAATAATTTCTCTAATTGAGTTTCATTAACAATGTTGTGCCGTGTTAGCTTTTCAGGCTGTTTATTTTTCCCTGCTTATATCTGGCTGCAGAATGAGTTAACTGAGGATCCGTCATTGAGCTCGTTCTGACGGCTTATAACCCTTATCTGTCTTCTCCTGAACTCCTCTCAGTGCTGATGTTTTTCACATTCTGTAGTTTTATTTAGTTTTTGGATAGCCAAAGACAAAGGAGAATTTTCTCATTTTTCAGTTTCAAGAATTAGTTTTCCTCTTTTCTTGATTGTTGGGCATCTGACCTGCTCTTCCCCTTTGGACTTTACACAGATGGAGTTTTTTGAGGTGGGCGAAGTTTTCAAGTGGAAACTGTTTTGTCCTTGTGTGAGGACTTTTTGGGGAAGTTTTGTTTCCCGGAGTGTTTTGCAGCCTTCTGATTGGACAGTAACAAACTATGGAGCAGATTCCATTCGGATCCATTTCATAGAAGTGGCCGCACTGTATTTCTGCTCCATCAGATGTTTCAGAACCTAAAATGGGGAAAAAACCCTCTGACAACTCTGCACACACAAGCGGCGGGGAAGTGTTACTATAAGTGACTTTTCAGCCGTTCTCCACATCCCCTGTGTGCACGCCGCCGTAGGGGCAGCACTGTCAGATCCAGACCTGTGTCTCTCTGCTACTCCTCCTGGCAGACACTTATGACCTCTCGTCTCGCCCTGCAGATTCTCCGGGGGTCCCACCCAGCGCCAACGCTCACCAGCTCTTCAAAGGCTTCAGCTTCGTGGCTCCTTCTTCCATCGAGGAGCATAAAATCTCTTCTGTGACAAGCGTCCTACCGATGGTACAGGTGACGGCGGGGGTGAGGCCGGTCTGTGCGGTCACCGGCGCCTAGGCTGAGGGTTTACTCTACCTTTACTTTTATCACAGCAGTTTCACGGGAGCCGCGCGCAATTCACAGACATCTACGACCTGAAGGAAGACATCGGGGTCGGCTCCTACTCCATCTGCAAACGGTGTATTCATAGGGCCACGAACATGGAGTACGCCGTCAAGGTACAGAGGGGGCAAATACTTACTGCAAAGGATGATGTGTAATAGCCGGACACTGTTGTCCTCTGTTATCAGTGTCTTAAGGTTTCTCCTGTCTCTTTCAGATCATAGACAAAAGCAAGCGGGATCCATCGGAAGAGATCGAGATCCTGATGCGATACGGACAACATCCGAACATCATCACCCTGAAGGATGTAAGTGCTGCACGCCGCGCCGTCCCCCTGCGCACCGCACCATCCCCCGTGCATCTTCCAGCTGACACCTTGGTGTGACATTGGGCAGGTGTATGACGATGACGGACGCTACGTTTACCTGGTTACGGAGCTGATGAAGGGGGGAGAGCTGCTGGATCGAATACTGAGACAGAAGTTCTTCTCTGAGCGGGAGGCCGGCGCCGTCCTGTACACCATCACCAAAACTGTGGACTACCTGCACTGCCAAGGGGTACGAGCCGCGCTGAATCCTCCACAACATTATGTATTATGTACAGTGCTGTGCAAAAGTGTTAGGCAGGTATGGAAACAATGCTGCAGAGTAAGAAGCTTCATCTATAGACCGCCTGTGTGTGGAGCGTCTTACTCTGCTGCATTTCTTGCACACCCGCCTCAGACTTTTGCACAGCGCTGTGTCCTTCCCTTCTTCAGGTCTTAAAAATACTTCTTTCTGCAGGTAGTTCACCGGGACCTGAAGCCCAGTAACATCCTGTACATGGACGACTCCAGTAACGCCGACTCCATCCGGATATGTGACTTTGGTTTTGCCAAGCAGCTGAGGGGAGACAACGGCCTCCTCCTGACTCCATGTTATACGGCGAACTTCGTGGCCCCGGAGGTATAAAAATCCACAAACACAGAGCACACAATAATGCCAAGTATAAGCACCGTCTCACTGAGCCGCCTGATTGTGGCCGCACCACTGATCGGCTCACATAAAGCCTGGCTTTGGTCAGAACTCGAAATGTCAGTGTAAAGCATGGAGGACAGATATAGCATCGTTTTCCTACTACTCTCACACTGAAGCTCACCGTGTAATATTGATGATGAACTGAGCGGCTCTTTACATAACATCCATTACCGACAGTGATCTCTACGAGGGGCTGCTCATCCCCCAGCCTGAAATGGCTGACAACAAAGAACAATACCTGCAGGGATCCTACCAAGTAAATGGCGAGATGGCCCCAGGGGATCAGTGTGATGTGCGGGTGTATTGTGAAGGTCGGGATTACTTTCTGGCTCTGGATGATGAGATTTTGTGCTTATATTTGCAGGTTCTGATGAGGCAGGGGTATGACGCGGCCTGTGACATCTGGAGCCTCGGTGTCCTCCTCTACACTATGCTCGCGGGGTAAGATTGGTGTTGTATGGTAACCCGGGGGAGCCGGGCTGTGTCTGATAACGGGGGACATATGGAATAAAGTGATGAGGAAATTCTTGTAGTACAAATGAATGACCACCGGAGGGCGCCAGTAATGTGTGAAGTGCATGAAATCTCTATGCGGCGTTGTGGGTGCGCTCTTATATTTACTCCCCTGTTATAAGCGCCTTGTGCTTCTTACAGGTACACGCCTTTTGCGAATGGCCCTAATGACACTCCGGAGGAAATCCTACTACGAATAGGAAGCGGGAATTTCTCCCTGAGCGGCGGGAATTGGGATACTGTGTCTGATGCGGCAAAAGTAAGTGCGCCCCATGAATGGTAAATGCGTGGTTTGTTATTTTTCTGAGTGACCTGAATCGTTTCCTTCCTGATGTAAGGACCTGTTGTCGCACATGCTCCACGTGGATCCGCATCAGCGATACACCGCCGAGAAGGTGTTAAAGCATTCCTGGATCACCTGCCGGGACCAGCTCCCCCATTACCAGCTCAACCGACAGGACGCCCCCCACCTCGTCAAGGTAACGGCTGAGCGCACGATGAGGGACGCAGGACTGATGCTGTGTCCCAGTGTGAAAATTATAATTAAAAAAATGCCCTATGAGGTACAAAATAGACCAAAAAACTAGGGACTAGGCGGGGGGGGGGGGGGTAAAACGTGTGCTACAGGCTCAGAAGAAAAGTATACAATTACCATCTTACAGTTCCTCTGGCGCCACCCGGCCTCCCGCCGCTCTCTGGCGCCGCCCGGCCTCCCGCCGCTCTCTGGCGCCGCCCGGCCTCCCGCCGCTCTCTGGCGCCGCCCGGCCTCCCGCCGCTCTCTGGCGCCGCCCGGCCTCCCGCCGCTCTCTGGCGCCGCCCGACCTCCCGCCGCTCTCTGGCGCCGCCCGGCCTCCCGCCGCTCTCTGGCGCCCCCCGGCCTTCCGCAAAAATGGCACAAAACGTCGCTAAGAGAATCGGGCCGAGTTGCCCCTCCAGTGATCGGCTAAGACCACAGGGTAGAAGGGGATTGGTGAGGAGAGTATTGCCGCTTTTGTTTGTTATCCATTTTGAGCCAGGGGTGACATTTTTTACCTTGTGCACATCCCCTTTAAGAGTATAAAATAAGTTTTACCGACACTAGGAGACTATAGCTAAAATTGTCCTGGTGATGAAGACCCAAGAAAACGCACGGTACCATCTTACCTGTTCAATTCCAAGAGGCCAAATCTGGTGTTGTCTAGAAGCCTCCATGTTCACATCCGGGTTAGCAGCTGTGCAATTATAGAAGGGAGATGAGCGACATCTCCACAGAGGAGGAGAGACTGGTCGGAAAGCTCGTTCAGTCTTTCCCAGGGGTCCTCTTTAGGTCGTGTTCGCGGGAACTTGAAGCTTCCGGAGTTGCCCTCATGTTTGTGGAGGACCGCCCCCGACCTCGTGTAACTTTCTTCTTTCCCGTTCCAGGGAGCCATGGCCGCCACATACTCTGCGCTGAACCACAAGACTTTTCAGCCGCTCCTGGAGCCGGTCGCCGCCTCTAATCTCGCCCAGAGACGCAGCATGAAAAAGCGAACGTCGACGGACATGTAGAGCAGCAGGAGCCGTGGAGGAGGGACGAGGATCCCGATTACTTGAATATTCTGTACAGGTCTCCAGGGAGGATCATACTGTGCTTCATTATTACTTCATTATCAGGGTACGACACCGGGCCACGCTGACCACTCCTCACCTGACAACTACACATTCATCAAGATGCTGTAAATTCTGCGTTTATTCCAAGCCGGACCGCGCATATGTGAAGGATCTGGGCCGGAGGTCGCCCGTTATCTGGTAATATGGAGTCTGTCGCCTAGAGGTGACTTGGATCAGTGTTCAGCAGATGACACGGGGACGTCAAGTATTCACAACCCATCAATCCTGTACTGTGGGGGACGGGCACGGTCCGGACTCTATAACTTATTCTATTGGCTATCACTGTGTTCACCTTGTCGCTGTAGTCGTTAGGAAATCCTGGGGCGGCGGTCGCTGCCGGTCACCGGAACAAGTGCTTTACTCCCTGCTGTGAAGGCCTGCACTGCTGGTAGTCACCGGGCCGCCTGCCACCACCTGGACTCTGCCGTGGATTTGCCGTGCATTAATTTATCTAGGGTTGTATATAAGTCGTGCGTCGCGTTCAATTGTACAAATTTCTGTTTTTTTATGTTATTTTATTTTCTTGGTACCGGGAGATGATTTTACCCTCGATGGTAAAGTTTATATTTTTGTAGAATTAAGAACCAAAATAATAAAGATTGGAGGAAGCAGGAGGACGGCGAGGACCTTGGCGAAATGTCAGCAGAGGAGGGAGGCGCTGCGGGGGTAAGGTGTGGAATAACACAGGGGGGACCGGATGGGGGAGATCTGGGAAATCGCATCTGTCATTTTTAAAAATGGAACTGCAGATGGAAGAGGTGGAGAAACACTTAACAGAGCGGCTGATGTGCACTATGTATTGTATCCTGTGTGAGGTTCACGACTTATTCTTAGTCTTTGCCTTGTTCTTCGATGCGTTGTCGCTGTGCAGTGCCCGGGGTTGGCTGTTCTACCCACAAGTCACCGGATTGTGCCAATAGTTTTGCCTGGAGTGGTTTGGGCCATGCTTTTTATTTTCTTTGTACCTGTTGGGCGGTCCTCTTTCACGTTAGGGCCAGTTAGCCCCTCTTAGTCCCACACATGATCCACTGGACCCCAGTCTGCCTTTTAGGATGTTTTCAAAAAAGGAGACTTAACATTTTATGCCATTGCCCACACAGCTGATGACCTCGTCACAGTGTAGCCGTGTGGGTAACGGCCATTAAACATATCACTGCTGTGTGACATGTTCGTAATGGTGTCTATTCTGTTGGGCGAATCAGAAGTGAAGACGGTGTGGCTCCGTTTTCAGCGCCACGACCCCTCACACTGGTATTTAATGGTCTCCCAAACTAGCAAAACTGATTTTAATTAACTTTTAAGGTCGTTCTCAGGGCTTAGTCCTGATGATAATCACCCTGTGGTGCAGTTTTCACTCCCTTGTTCCACAAAAAGCACTGAAAGCCTTATGCACAGGAGGGCGCTCTGTGCTCCGCTCCAGCCCCTCAGTCACAGCGCCGTACACTCCCTGTACATTGATTGCTTCCCTTGAGCAAGCATTGCCTGAGCGAATACCCGGCCGTGCACACTGACACTGCAGGAGCCGAGTCGGCATGTACACCCGGTCAGTGCCGGTGTGCCATCATCCTTGTCTTGTCACCAGCCGCCGCTTACTACATAGACACACCCAGAAACTGCTGATTAGTGCAGCGATCGGCCATTGTAGATCGATAGAGAAATGAGAACTCCCCTGCTTGGCTCCTGCAGTGTCAGTGTGCAGAGACGGCGTATCCGTTCCAGAAAGCAAGAGCTGTTAACATGAGGGCTGGCTCGGTAATTGATTTGCATCAGCAAAGGAGGGAAGTTCTGTACAGGACTGTATAAGGCGTGACACTCCCTTTTAATAGTGGAGTTTCCCTTTAAGTGACAAAGCCCCCACAATCTCTGCTCCAGATAAAGATGCAGCTACTGTACCCCGGTCACCACTGCACTGTCCAGATTTAGATTCCAATGTTTGGCGCTGCCCCTTTAAGAGCCAAAATCTCCTGTTACATTTGTTACTTTTGATACTTGAACGTTGATACATTAAGGGCTGTTTCTGTCTGTAGGTTTGTTCTGTGTAGGGAAGTTGTGGCGCCTTCCGATACTGTGAGTAGCAGCGTTTCGTGTAGTGGAATGGCGTCCGTCTGTCCTCCGTGCTGTCGGCGGTGAGTGCCATTTCTTCACTGTTCTGTATCTTCCCCCGGTGACCGGCCTCCTGTGCAGTAGATTCCTGCGTGTAGTCCGTAGACGCTCGGTGTTGGGCGTGCAGCATCGCTGCCTGCACCGTGGTGGCCATCGCTTTACCTTACTGGCTGGAAATGAGATGGCGGGACAGAGCGCTCATGTCCGCGCTTATTAGAGACAGTCACTCTCCACCCGCGACGCCGGCGGCCCCGACTTGTGCCATGTTTGTATAAAGACGTCTTGTGATAGAGCAGTCAGGACACCCGTGCCTGTGTTTATTTTATTTTATGGCCTTTTTCGTGCATGAGGCAGGAAAATCCAACGCAACATAAATTATTTTTGTTAAAAAAAAATTAAAATTAAAAAACTGAAAAAAAAAAATCCTGACGTCTGTATTATTGTGTATTAATACTGAGTAACAAATGTCCTGATGCTCCAGAGTCTCCATCTCTGCGGCTCAGGTTACAGGACCGGCAGTAAATCTTCACCCCCCCCCCGTGTAAACCGCGTATAAATGGACAAGAGGTAAGAAATGTGACGTGCAGTCTGTATGTGATGGGTAAGACGCGGAAAACCGGTAATATGCAAGGGAATCTGTCAGCAGGGTTTTTTGGGTAACAAAACCCTAAACTGAACATGTACAAAGCATGGTTTACCTGGAGCTGCGGTGCCACCACCCCAACGTGCGTTTCGGCTGCAGTGCCGACTTCTGGGGGAGCGGCATCACCAAGGTGTAGTTATTACAAATAGTTTTCAAGAATCATTAGATGAAGGTGACACGAAAATAGTAAGTGCACCTTTGCTGTGATGCCGTTCCCCTGGAAGAAGGCACTGCAGCTGAAACGCGCTTTGGGGTGGTGGCACCACAGCTCCAGGTATTATTCTCCAGAGCTGCACTCACTATTCTGTTGGATATCAGAGGCAGCAGGGTTATTGCTCTATATTATTACTGGGGGTAGTAGTGCGCTTTCTTTCATCTGATGGTTGTACAGTGTCTTTGGATAAAGGTGACACTTTGCACAACAAGTCTCAGCATACCCTGTGTGGAGTGACTTCGCTGTGTGATGGGCGATGTGATTGGCTGCAGATCTGTACATTATTAGATAGTTTTGTCTGACTTGCTCTTAGGCCATATTCACATGTTCTGCATTTATCACCCACTCCGGGTTCTGGCTACACACACTGATGTAAAATACTGGGTGTGTGACTGTGCTCGTATTTCAGATGGTTGGTTTTTCTTATTAAAATTTTCCCCTTGTGCTGGAGATGGTGCGAGGGGACAACTGCCCATCATGGAAGGTAGAGGTGGGCGGAGCCTGGAGGACCAGTGTGTGGGGCTCACCTTGGTCCTATAATAAATGTTACTACATTACCAACCTAACAAAATAGGAGGACACTGAGTACATAAGTGCATATAAAAAATGTTGTCATTTTTTTTTTGTCTATCAAAAGATACATGTATAAAAAACATTACAATACAAAAACACATTCAGGGAAACGAGATATTAACCCCTTAACCCCCAAGGGTGGTTTGCACGTTAATGACCAGGCCAATTTTTACAATTCTGACCACTGTCCCTTTATGAGGTTATAATTCTGGAACGCGTCAACGGATCCTGTTCTTACATTGTTTTCTCATGACATATTGTACTTCATGATATTGGTAAAATTTCTTGGATATTACCTGCGTTTATTTGTGAAAAAAATGTAAATTTGGCGGAAAATTTCACAATTTTCCAACTTTGGATTTTTATGCCCTTAAATCACAGTGATATGTCACACAAAATACTTAATAAGTAACATTTCCCACATGTCTACTTTTACATCAGCACAATTTTGGAACCAACATTTTTTTTTTTGTTAGGGAGTTATAAGGGTTAAAAGTTGACCAGCAATTTCCCATTTTTACAACACCATTTTTTTTTTTTAGGGACCACATCACATTTGAAGTCACTTTGAGGAGTCTGTATGATAGAAAATACCCAAGTGTGACACCATTCTAAAAACTGCACCCCTCAAGGTGCTCAAAACCACATTCAAGAAGTTTATTAACCCTTCAGGTGTTTCACAGGAATTTTTGGAATGTTTAAAAAAATGAACATTTAACTTTTTTTCACAAAAAATTTACTTCAGCTCCAATTTGTTTTATTTTACCAAGGGTAACAGGAGAAATTGGACCCCAAAAGTTGTTGTGTAATTTGTCCTGAGTACGCTGATACCCCATATGTGGGGGTAAACCACTGTTTCGGCGCTTGGCAGAGCTCGGAAGGGAAGGAGTGCCATTTGACTTTTCAATGCAAAATTGACTGGAATTGAGATGGGACGCCATGTCGTGTTTGGAGAGCCCCTGATGTGCCTAAACATTGAAACCCCCCACAAGTGACAGCATTTTGGAAAGTAGACCCCCTAAGGAACTTATCTAGATGTGTGGTGAGCACTTTGACCCACCAAGTGCTTCACAGAAGTTTATAATGTAGAGCCATAAAAATAAAAAATATTTTTTCACAAAAATGATCTTTTTGCCCCCAATTTTTTATTTTCCCAAGGGTAACAGAAGAAATTGGACCCCAAAAGTTGTTGCCCAATTTGTCCTGAGAACGCTGATACGCCATGTGTGGGGGGGAACCACCTTTTGGGCGCATGGCAGAGCTCGGAAGGGAAAGAGCACCGTTTGGAATGCAGATGTCTGCAGGCATCACATTGCGTTTGCAGAGCCCCTGATGAATAGAAACCCCCCCCACAAGTGACCCCATATTGGAAACTAGACCCCCCCCCAAGGAACTTATCTAGATGTGTTATGAGAACTTTGAACCCCCAAGTGTTTTACTACAGTTTATAACACAGAGCCGTGAAAATTTAAAAAAAAATTTCCCACAAAAATGATTTTTTAGCCCCTCAAATTTTTATTTTCCTATTGGTAACCAGAGAAATTGGACCCCAAAAATTGTTGTCCAATTTTTCCTGAATACGCTGATACCCGATATGTTGGGGTAAACCCCTGTTTGGGCGCACGGGAGAGCTCGGAAGGGAAAGAGCACTGTTTTACTTTTGCAACGCAGAATTGGCTGGAATTGAGATCGGACGCCATGTCACGTTTTGAGAGCCCCTGATGTGCCTAAACAATGGAAACCCCAAATTCTAACTGAAACCCTAGCACCCAAACACACCCCTAACCTTAATCCCAACCGTAACCACACCCCTAACCCTAATCCCAACCATAACCCTAACTACACTCCTAACCCTGACACCCCTAATCCCAACCGTAAGTGTAATCCAAACCCTAACTGTAGCCCCAACCCTAACTTTAGCCCTAACCCTAATGGGAAGATGGAAATAAATACATTTTTTTTTTATTTTATTATTTTTCCCTATCTAAGGGGGTGATGATGGGGGGGTTTGATTTACTTTTATAGCGGATTTTTTAGCGGATTTTTATGATTGGCAGCTGTTACACACTAAAAGACGCTTTTTATTGCAAAAAATAGTTTTTGCGTCTCCACATTTTGAGAGCTATAATTTTTTCCATATTTTGGTCCACAGTCATGTGAGGTCTTGTTTTTTGCAGGACGAGTTGACGTTTTTATTGGTACCATTTTCGGGCACATGACATTTTTTGATCGCTTTTTATTCCGATTTTTGTGAGGCAGAATGACCAAGAACCAGCAATTTGTTAATTTCTTTTTTTTTTTGGGGGGGGGGGGGGTGTTTATACCGTTCCACGTTTGATAAAATTGGTAAAGCAGTTTTATTCTTCGGGTCAGTACGATAACAGCGATACCTCATTTATATCAGTTTTTTATGTTTTGGCGCTTTTATATGATAAAAACTTTTATATAAAAAAAATATTTTTTGCATCACTTTATTCTGAGGACTAACTTTTTTTATTTTATTTTGATGCTGTACGGTGGCTCCATGTTTGTTTATATTTGTCTTTTTGATCGCATGTTATTCCACTTTTTGTTCGGCGGTATGATAAAGCGTTTTTTTGCCTCGTGTTTTTTTTTTTTTTTTACAGTGTTCACTGAAGGGGTTAACTAGTGGGACAGTTTTATAGGTCGGGACATTACACACGCAACGATACTAAATACAGTGGGGCAAAAAAGTATTTAGTCAGTCAGCAATAGTGCAAGTTCCACCACTTAAAAAGATGAGGCGTCTGTAATTTACATCATAGGTAGACCTCAACTATGGGAGACAAACTGAGAAAAAAAAATCCAGAAAATCACATTGTCTGTTTTTTTATCATTTTATTTGCATATTATGGTGGAAAATAAGTATTTGGTCAGAAACAAACAATCAAGATTTCTGGCTCTCACAGACCTGTAACTTCTTCTTTAAGAGTCTCCTCTTTCCGCCACTCATTACCTGTAGTAATGACACCTGTTTAAACTTGTTATCAGTATAAAAAGACACCTGTGCACACCCTCAAACAGTCTGACTCCAAACTCCACTATGGTGAAAACCAAAGAGCTGTCAAAGGACACCAGAAACAAAATTATAGCCCTGCACCAGGCTGGGAAGACTGAATCTGCAATAGCCAACCAGCTTGGAGTGAAGAAATCAACAGTGGGAGCAATAATTAGAAAATGGAAGACATTCAAGACCACTGATAATCTCCCTCGATCTGGGGCTCCACGCAAAATCCCACCCCGTGGGGTCAGAATGATCACAAGAACGGTGAGCAAAAATCCCAGAACCACGCGGGGGGACCTAGTGAATGAACTGCAGAGAGCTGGGACCAATGTAACAAGGCCTACCATAAGTAACACACTACGCCACCAAGGACTCAGATCCTGCAGTGCCAGACATGTCCCATTGCTTAAGCCAGTACATGTCCGGGCCCGTCTGAAGTTTGGTAGAGAGCATTTGGATGATCCAGAGGAGTTTTGGGAGAATGTCCTATGGTCTGATGAAAACAAACTGGAACTGTTTGGTAGAAACACAACTTGTCGTGTTTGGAGGAAAAAGAATAGTGAGTTGCATCCATCAAACACCATACCTACTGTAAAGCATGGTGGTGGAAACATCATGCTTTGGGGCTGTTTCTCTGCAAAGGGGCCAGGACGACTGATCCGGGTACATGAAAGAATGAATGGGGCCATGTATCGCGAGATTTTGAGTGCAAACCTCCTTCCATCAGCAAGGGCATTGAAGATGAAACGTGGCTGGGTCTTTCAACATGACAATGATCCAAAGCACACCGCCAGGGCAACGAAGGAGTGGCTTCGTAAGAAGCATTTCAAGGTCCTGGAGTGGCCTAGCCAGTCTCCAGATCTCAACCCTATAGAAAACCTTTGGAGGGAGTTGAAAGTCCATGTTGCCAAGCGAAAAGCCAAAAACATCACTGCTCTAGAGGAGATCTGCATGGAGGAATGGGCCAACATACCAACAACAGTGTGTGGCAACCTTGTGAAGACTTACAGAAAACGTTTGACCTCTGTCATTGCCAACAAAGGATATATTACAAAGTATTGAGATGAAATTTTGTTTCTGACCAAATACTTATTTTCCACCATAATATGCAAATAAAATGATAAAAAAACAGACAATGTGATTTTCTGGATTTTTTTTTCTCAGTTTGTCTCCCATAGTTGAGGTCTACCTATGATGTAAATTACAGACGCCTCATCTTTTTAAGTGGTGGAACTTGCACTATTGCTGACTGACTAAATACTTTTTTGCCCCACTGTATATGTACTTTTATTGTGTTTTTTTTTTTTTTTTTAGATAAAGAAATGTATTTATTGGAACAATATCCTTTTTTTTTTTTCTTCATTATTTAGGATTTTTTTTTTTTTTTACACATGTAAATTTTTTTTTTTTACTTGTCCCAGGGCGGGACATCATACTATAGTGTCAGATCGCTGATCTGACACTTTGCAGAGCACTGTGTTAGATCAGCGATCTGACAGGCAGTGCTCCAGGCTTGCTGGTGCCTGCTCTGAGCAGGCGCTTGCCAGCCACCTCCCTACAGGACCTGGATGCAGCCTCGCGGCCATTATGGATCCGGGGCCTGCAGGGAGGAGACCCTCGGAGTTGTTCCGAGTGTCTTGGGGCAGCACGCAGGGAGCCCCCTCCCTGCGCGATGCTTCCCTATGCCGCCGGAACGCTGCGATCATGTTTGACCACAGTGTTCCGGGGGTTAATGTGCCGGGAGCAGTCCGTGACCTCTCCTGGCACATAGTGCTGGATGTCAGCTGTAATAATCAGCTGACACCCGGCGGCGATCGGCCGCGCTCCCCCCTGATCAGGTGAAGCAGTCCCGACGTACGTTTCGCGGGCGTAGCGTCCCGCTTTCTCAAGGGAATGTACGGTGTTGGATGCACAGGACCTTCTTAAGCCCCAGGTGATCGATCACATGCTAGAAATTCACCAATCACAGTGGCGTCAATGGCGCATGCACAGTGGTCCCGAAAGGTCACGGCATATGCTGAAAAGGCGTCCAGCGTCACTGCACGTGCGCGGGGAGGTGCCCAGGCGAGTGCAGGAGGCTATTGGACGCGCAGCAGCACGCCGGACACCACGAGCATCACCACGGATGCGCACAGCCACAAATATTTAAAGCAATACACCCATGATAATAACAGTTCTTCCTATTGGAAAAGACGTCTTCACTATCACAGATGCTCTTGGGTGATGTGATCTGACATGGTTAGTTGTAAGGGTCCATCCGGGGTACAGTATCACAGAAGGGATCGGTTACATCAGATGTGGTGTTAATGTCCGATGGGTGCAGCATATAAAAATGGTCACACGCTCTAAAAAAGAAAAGTAACAAAAAAAAACACAATTTAAAACCACAACTAAAAATAAGTGAAAACACAACACCTGACCGGCTGGGTGCCGGCAGAAAGTATACACGGATAATAGTACTTAAATATGGGGAATTTTTATCACAGGAAGGGAGAAAATGTCAATGTCTCATTAAGACCCCTTGGGGTCACAGTATCCAGCATCCCCATCCATTTGGTTTCCATCTGGGCCAGGATCTTCTTATTGTTACCCTCCCTGATGTAACACATCGATCCCCCCCCGACCATGAAAGTCCTGGCGTCACAGTTATGATATTGTAGGAAGTGGTGTGAAATGGTCTTAAGCTCAGAGGGATCGGACACCTTCTTGGCTGCGCCAATGTCCCGCACTCTCACCCTCAGCTCCCTTGAGGTAAGGCCAATGTAAATTTTTGGACACCCACACGTGGCGTAATATATGACGTCAGTACTGCCACATGAGATCCGTTGGCGGATGTTAACATCTCTCTTACCATCAGAGGACTGAAAGGTGGAGCAGCGCAGGACATTGGCGCAGGCAAGACAATGGTCACGTGGTATTGACCCAGGGGTGGGGCCTCTGGACTCAAATGGGTTCCTCGGGGTTGGTACGTAATGACTCTGAACCAGTAAGTCCTTTAAATTCTTAGACCTCCTAGAGGTCATTAGGGGGAGGTCTCCCAGCGCGGCGCATCTGTTCCCACCATGGTTATACGTGGAGATGAACCTAGTAAGTCCATCTTTGTTGTCACTCTTAGAGCGACTCTGAGTGCAACAGATCACTCCGGGGGTTTTTCTGGCCCTATCGTATCCACATTTTATACATCTACCACTGTACCCACGTATTTGAAAACGTCTTTAAATCAGCAGCCTGTGCCTCCAATTTTGGTTCTGATGAACAGATCCGTCTCACCCTGAGGAACTGTCCGACCGGGACGGCCCTCATCATAGCCGAAGTAGCGTGGAGCATTTACCGAAGTAGGCTTCCTGCAGACATCAGTGTGGATGTGGCCAAAGGGATCCACCTCCACAGTGACGTCCAGGAAGTTAATTTTCTTATGTTCCCCAACATGCATAAGGCGAATGTTGTATGGGTTTCGGTTTAAATCCTCCATGAAAGCATTGAGCTGGTGCACCGTCCCATCCCACAAAAATAAAATATCAATATATCGATACCAGCACAGCACATGGGAGGTGACCTGGGCGCCCCGTCACCAAAAAGGAATCTCCCAGGCCTTTTCAGCATATGCCAGGACCTTTTGGGCCCACTGCGCATGCGCCATTGACGCCACTGTGATTGGTGAATTTCTAATGTGATCGGTCACCTGGAGCTTAAGAAGGTCCTGTGCATCCAACACAGTACAAAACGTACGTCGGGATGCGTCACCTGACCAGGGGGTCACTGTCTTGTTTCTGGGTAAGGACCGATGAGCGATAGGTATATTATATAGTTACTTTAAATACATTTGCTCCATGGTATGATGCCTTCCCCTGACACACTGCACTGCCTTTTCCCTTTCTGGGTAGATTGCGGGGCATGTGCGATTTTGTAATAGACACTGGTTGCAGCACTTTCAGGCCTCAGGTGGGATACATCTTATCAGGTCTTTTGAATTATGATGCATATTTTGATACAAATACATATATAGATACAATTGCCTGACCTGGCGCCTTTCTGACCCGTATTGGAGCATTGACATAATAACACTGAATCCATGTGATTGTGTGATATCATGTGCGAGTGCATGGTTATACAACTATACACAGTGACCTCAATATCTCTGTTTCTCCCTCAATGTGTTTTTTGTATTGTAATGTTTTTTATACATACATCTTTTGATAGATGAAACTGTTATATGCACTTATGCACTCCGTGTCCTCCTATTTTGTTATGGAGTTGGGGCCAATTGAACTGAGGGTGGACCACCACTGTGTGATATCCCCCTCCTGCATTTAAAATGCAGCTGGGTTTTGCGTTTGCATCAATTACCAACCTGTAACATTTGCTCTATGTGCAATCGCTGCATTCCGTCATCACAGGACCGGGGTGCTGCGTCTCCAGAGGAAGTAATGAAGGTTCAGGGTCCATGACGCCAAGACGAGATGGTTAAAAACAGGGACAAATTGTCTAATTTCTATTCTACAAACTCCATAGACTCAATATACAGGCTGGTTGTCAGCAGTAATAGATGAGGTGCTGGAGTTATAAGGGGCGTGGTCTCATCTGATTACATCATGCCTCGTGATGTCATCACCAGGGGGTGGGGCTGACAACTCAGTGATGTCATCACCAGGAGGCGGGGCTGACAACCTGTCACATGTATGGTTGTCAGCAGTGATGGATGATGAGCTTGTGCTGTAGTATACGGGAACGTCTGATTATGAGACGAGGCAGCAGAAATATAAAAAGCTATAAATCACATTTACTTTCTGGACCTGGACAATCTTCTGAGATAAAGACTGGAAACATTTTGTATTTTTCAGACTTTCCTTTTTTTTTCTATAAGAACACTTTTCTGCACGGTACCACAAATAATTTGTTATTGTTGTACATCTTCCATAATTCCATAAGAACAAATGTTTACAAAATGATGACTGTAGTTTTCCTTTTGGCCACTGGAGGGCAGTGCTGTCTTGTGTATCTGGTGCAGTATGTGCAGTGTTCCTGTGCTGACACACTGTGCAGCATTCCATCAGCAGCTCCAGTGTTTGGGGTTATATAATATATATGCTGCGGTGCCGGTGTTTTATATCTTGTTTGTGGCGTGATCTCTGGATAAATCCCTTGTATATCAGCACTGAGCGAAGGAGAACAGACGAGCCAATGTGTCCCAGGGATCATTATCAGGAGGGTAGTGTGCGACCAGAGACTCCAGGACAGGACCAGTCTCCATATTATATGGGACTTTGTCACTTACACGGACTGTTAGCTAGAAATGTCATGTCTTGTGTGGTGATCTCATTGAAAGCAAAAAAAAAATAAAGCATACTGGTATAGAAAGCCGCCACATGGACGGTGTGAATGATGTTACCCAGAGCTTGCTACAATTGGATCCAGTGTAAAGAATCCTCTGTGAGCCGAGCAGCCTGATACACAGCACTCAACTGATACATTGTAACAAAAATGTTTTATTTTTTCCTCTTTAATTTAATTAGCGCAGGCTCCCTCTTGTGGAAAGTATGGATACTGCGGCAGGGTGTATAACATCAGCAGTTCTCTGTAACATTGCCATGTGGGGGACCAGGGACAGACAGAGACCAGGGCCACGGTGTAATAACAGGACTATGGCTTCAGTTCTGCAGGAGATGGTCCTGAGGCCGCCATGTCTGCCGCTATGATGTGCGTGTCCCAAAATGGGGCACAATCCCGTCACCACCTCTCTACAGGCCGATGTATCACTATTGTGCCGCCATGATGTAACTGTCCGCATCGGGGGCTTCGCTGGAGCTCCACGACTTTCTGTAAGGAATTTGGAAAGTCGAAATGTCACTCAGGAATCATCACCCGAGAATTACTGGAGTAAACATATTAAACCGCCAGCGGCCAAATTAATATCTCGCAGGCGTCGTGTTTGACTTTCCTGCACAAACAGCGCTCCCCGGAGCCCGAGGGTGGAAGAAATTGAATTTTCTCAATACTTTAATTATCTTTAAAGTCAATTTTAAACAAATGAAGTGAGTCCGGAGGTGACTGATTAATGTGGGGCGGAATTAAAGCAGCCCTCGCTTGTCCTTTTCTCCGGTGGTCGCAGGAATCCAATCCATAGCCGCACTGTACAAGGAGCGTCCATGTTATGGAGGACACAGGGCCACTGCTCAGATAACATGTCAGATTACAGCTGCCTATTGAAGCCGAGAGGAAGAGGAGCAGCCACAGAGACCCATGATGCTTTCCAGTGATTGCTTTACATTACCACAGTGTTTGATTCACTGCTACACTGCTTAGTACCACTGTTTAATGTTCTCCATTCTGCTGCTCTCTAGTAACGGTTTTATCTCCCCTCAGTGTTGTATTCATGGCTACATTGATCAGTATTTCTGTATAATGTCATTATTTATGCTGTTTTTTTCTAGTGCTTTATTTCACATTGGTGATTCACAGCTACACTGATCATGACTGCTATATAATGTAATTAAAAAGGGGCCCCGTGCTACTTACTGTGTAATGGCTGTGTCTGACCATGCAGGAACAAGGTTGGCACTTGCTACAATTGCAGACCAGGGCAGGAAGCATAAGTGAACATTCTGACCACACAACAGGGGCTCTCTGTGAGAACATTTCCCTGTGTGTTTTATCACAGGAGAAAGTATTGCTGCTTTCTGACTGTCAGCAGCCTGGTGAGCTCCTCATAAGTCAAGACAACAAGTTACAAGTTTGAGGGCACTGACGAGCTCACCGAAAGAAGCAGCGTTGTGCCCCTGCTATGTGGTCAGCATGTTTACTTTTGCTTCGATCCCTGGCCAGGAGATGTGGTATAATCATACCATGTACCTGTACGGTCAGGCAGCCATTGCATTGGGGGCACATTTATACGATTATCTCAGCACAGGAACATTTTCTAAACACATCCAATTATGAAACGTATTATTCAAAGATCTATTGATTAAAATGTTAAACTTTGCAGTTTCTAGTAAAAGTCTGTCTCATCCCAATGCCGGACTCACAGCTTTATGGCTCGGTACTGCTGCATAATGCTTCCATGCTGCTGTTTTCTAGTAAGCGTTTTATCTCGCCCAAGTGCTGGATTCACATCTACCCTGCTCAGTGCTGCTGTATGTTGTCTTCCATGAGGCTGCTTCTGGATATGTGCTACATAAAGACAGGCGAACAGTAATCCCTCATGTCTGTGTGTGCTGTTTACGGGGGATATCAAAGCTCCTCTCCACCCACCAGCTCAGAGATGACTGGACATTGAGATAGAGCCTACGGAGGGGAAAAATGCAGGATACGCGTCATACAAAGGCCATAAATAGTGTTATTCCTCATATACACAGGAGCTTATTCTGGACCGGTCACTGCACTGACCCAATAAATGGCGCAGGTTTATATGTGGGGAAAGCGGAGCCGCAATCTGTAATGCTGCCACGATTGGAGAGTAAGTCCGAATGAGATGTTTTCTGTGTCATCACCAGACCCCAATCCGTGTCGCCCCGTCCTATCCTGCGCGCCCCGCGAGCAGACAGACGTGGCGGCCAGTGCTGATCAGATAAGTGGTGTGACGGATTTGTCCTTCTATTACACACGCCATTAACCCGGCTACATAAACTTTCGCGCTTCACCTTTTCCTGTCTGCGCCATCGTCCTTCCAGCTCATCACTTCTCCGACCATCTGTCGTAACCACGGGGCAGAACCTGTTCCCGTCCACCCGGCTGTGCTGAAGTATCGAGCCTTTCTATACGGTGCTTATAATGGGTGACATGAGAGACTTACAGGTCGGATTATGTGTCATGTTCAATCACACCAAGAGCTGCACTCATAATTCTGCTGCTTTCATGTAAAGCTATAGGGGCTCCCATGTGTCCGCTGCCCCCCATTGGTGACTGTGCTGCATTATAGGAGATGCCATACGAGCACTGGGCGTTACGGGGTACCGGGGCCACCTTTCATGATCACAATTATTTTAGCTGCCATCGTGCACAGTCTGAGGTTCATCATCGCATGAATGTAGCATCGTCCATCTCTGACAGCAGCCCGCGCCTATAATAAAAGCCGCGGCGGCTGCACCGTGCGGGGCCATGGGCTCATCATATCTCCGAGATGGGGAGGTGGACGGGGGATAGACATATGGCCGCCTGCCGCCCGCACCCCTCCACCTGCATCCGAATTGTCTAATTAACAAGTCAAGGATCAGAAAACACAGATTGTGACTATGGAAGGAAAGCTCCATGTGCCGCCCCTCGTACCGGGAAAATCCTAACGAGTTCATTTAGATATTTACCCCGATCCTGCCTGGAAAGCTAACAACATAATCAGCCGCTAATTAAAATTGGCAAAACAATTTCCACAGTGTTACGCGACGCTGAAAGGGCCAGCGGGGCTTATAATTGGGGGAGGCTGAAGGACGGCGCGTCCGGAGACGGCGGAGGCAGGTGCTGCATTATGTGCAGACGGGAAAAGTTCTGAAAATCCAGATTAGTGACCAGAACTAAAATCCTACAGCAGAGACGCGAGATCCGTGAGCAGCGGAAGTATCAGCGGCTTTACCAGAAGCTACAACGTGTGGGAAATGTATCCAATCCTGGAGGAAACCTCATCGGTCTGTGCATCTTCTAAGGCTTTGTGCACATGGAGCTTTTTGAGGAGGTCAAAACACAACGAGGCTTCAGGAAATGATCCTTCTTTGTGGAATTTTTACTTTCCAGAAGAGTTTTTGCAGCCTTCTGATTGGACAGTGCCTGAGCGGATTCCTTCAAGAGTTGATATAAAGAGGTGAAGTACATTTTTTTCCCCCAGGTGTTTTTCAAAGTATTTCAAGTGTTTTTTAAATCAATTTTTCTACCTTTTTGTTTTAGAGCTTGTGCACAGACCCGGAACGGAGCGTGGCCAACACTTCATTCTCACTGGACCTTTCAGAGCGCTGTTCCCCGTATCAGATGGATCCCAGAAGAACCTCAAGTGATCAACAAATCATCACTTATCTTGAAGAATAACCAATTAGCAAAGTGCTGTCTCCTAACCCCTCAGAGGGGTCCATGAATATCTAACATTTCCCCTAAATGTGAATATCTAAATAAACTTTCACCCAGCAGCCAGTTATTTGGGTCACCATGCAGATTATTTTTCTTAATACGGTCATGGCCAAAAGTTTACCAGAAAATTATAATAATTACACGTTTATTTACTTTGTGTGTATTACAATAACACACAAAAAAAAGAAAAAAAAGGCAAACTACATAAGGTGGCACCTTTCAAAAATTGTGGGTAAACAACTTTCTATCAAGCATGTGATGCTCATTCAAACTCACCTATGGCAAGTAACAGGTGTGGGCAATATGGAAATCACACCTTAAACCAGATAAAAAGGGGAGAAGTTGACGCAATCTTTGCATTGTGTGTCTGTGTGTGCCACGTTAAGCATGGAAAACAGAAAGAGGAGAAGAGAACTGACTGAGGACTTGAGAACCAAAATTGCTAAACAATATCAACAAACTCAAGGTTACCAGTCCATCTCCAGAGATCCAGATGTTCTTTTGTCCACAGTGCACAACATAATCAAGAAGTTAACCCAAGTTTAACCCATGGCACTGTAGCTAATCTACTTGGATATGGACGGAAGAGAGAAATTGATGAAAAGTTGTGACAGAGGATGGTGGATAAGCCCTGATCAAGTTCTAAAAAAATTCAAGCTGTCCTGCAGGCTCAGGGTGCATCAGCGTCAGTGCAAACTATCTGTCCATATGTGAATGAAATGAAACGCTATAGCAGGAGACCCCGGAGGACCCCACTGCTGACAGAGACAAAGGAAAGCTAAACAGCAGTTTGCCAAAATGTACGTAAGAAAGACAAAATCCTTCTCGGAAATTGTCTTATGGACAGATGAGACCAAGATAGAGCTTTTTGGTAAGACACATCATTTTACTGATTACCGATAATGGACTGAGGCCTACAAAGAAAAGAACACAACACCTACAGTCAAATATGGTGGAGGTTCACATATATTTTGGGGTTGTTTTGCTGCCTCTGGCACTGGGTGCATTGAATGTGTGCAAGGAATCATGAAATCTGAAGATTACCAAAGGATTTTGAGTCACAATGTAGAGATTAGTGTCAGAAAGCTGGGCTTGTGTCCTAGATCATGGGTCTTCCAGCAGAACAATGACCCCAAACACACCTCAATAAACCCCCAGAAATGGATGGAAACAAAGGGCTGGAGAGTTCTGAAGTGGCAGCAATAAGTCCAGATCTAAATCCCATTGATCAACGGTGGAGAGATCTTAAAATTGTTGTTGGGAGAAGACGCCTTCACAGATGAGAGACCGGGAGCAGTTTGTGAGAAGAGTCGTCCAAAATCCCAGCTGAGAGGAGTAAGACGCTTGTGATGATTATAGGAAGGGATTAATCGCAGGTATTTATTCCAAAGGGTGCAACCAAATAGTAAGGAGGGCGCCAACAATTGTGTCCGGCCCATTTTGGGGATTTTGTGTGATATTATGTCTAATTTGCATTTGTTTCTCTTTTTTGTACAGTACACACAGGAAATAAACCTGTGTATAACAAAACATGTAATTGTGATAATATTCTGGGGGAGATACTTCATTCTCTGGAACAATTTCAAGTCACCAACACTTTTGGCCATGACTGTACATGAGGACAATTCTCCAAATACTGCTGTGGCTCCAGGCGAGAGGCACATGTCCTGCAAACCTCAGGGGTCAATGGATACAACAATCTGGACTTTGCTGTCTGTGGTGCGCTTCCCCTTTAAGGAACATAAGCTGCCCAGCGCCGTATTCTGCAGCTTTACCTAAGACGCTGTGAACAGTTTAAGAAAATAAAGGCGGCGCGCTGGTGGCCCGAGCTCCTTGGCACATCTCATAATCTGGCTCTGTGTACGACGTGAAAAGCCCCCTTGTGATAGGACGCAAACAGCGCTAAATAAATACATTATCCATAATGGACTGTTTGTCTGGGCAGCAAACGGGAAATCTGCTTAACCCCTCCATGCTGATCAACAAGGAAGAAATCAATGGCAAAAAAAATAGCAAAAACCAACATCCTTCCCCAACCTTCACGGGTGATAATAAAGAAATACAATGTATCAGTATCACTACAGTGACCACCATGGCCTAATGACAACACAACACGGAGAATCCTCAGAATTTGGACATGTTTCAGAATGTTACAAAAAACACCTGAAATCTGTGAAATTCTAAGAATGTCCGTAAATGACCCAAGCGACGATATTCAAAGGATTTTAAATAATTATAGCCTACTATTTTGTATCACAGATATGATGCAAATTACTATAATACTGCCCATATGTACAAGAGTATAACTACTACAATACTGCTCTATGTACAAGAATATAACTACTACAATACTGCTCTATGTACAAGAATATAACTACTATAATACTGCCCTCTATGTACAAGAATATAACTGCAATAATACTACTCCTATGTACAAGAATATAACTACTATAATACTGCCCCTATGTATAAGAATATAATTACTATAATACTGCCCTGACGAAGAAGGAGTACCTACTGCTCCAGCATTGCTTCCGGCCGGGGCACGCTAGGAGTTGGCGGTTCCTGTCCTTCCAGATGCCCAGCGTATAGCTACCTATCTGGGTACAGCCGACCTCGGTACTTCCCCATAGCTGCACGGTGCAGCCCAGCACGTCAGTCGACAAGAGACTTGGACATCCACCGATCCCCGCAACTATCCTCACAACTAGTAAGTGGATGTCTATTTACTTACGGGCACTATAACACTGTCAGCTTCTAGCGGATAGACCGCCATCCCGCTGAAATCAGGATTATATGGTTCTTAAGGCATAGCCTGCTTATTGAACCTATTACACTAATCAGAGCGCAGTCAGCTTTGTTTTCCTTGCAGTAGGCGTTACTTAAGTGCATGCACTATTTACTATTACTGCATAAGCGCAGGTGTGTTATTGGTATATTTCAGTATATTTATTCTAGACAGGGTACAGCACAGACCCTGCCATCCCACCAGCAGCTCCATTTCCATTCCTTCTCTCCCCCCTCCCCTATTTTCTTATTGCCCCGACAGTGCAGCGCCAGTGTTTACTACTTTCAAGAATATAACTACTATAATACTGCCCCTATGTACAAGAATATAACTACTATAATACTGCCCCTATGTACAAGAATATAACTACTATAATACTGCTCCTATGTACAAGAATATAACTACTATAATACTGCTCCTATGTACAAGAATATAACTACTATAATACTGCTCCTATGTACAAGAATATAAATACTATAATACTGCTCCTATGTACAAGAATATAACTACTATAATACTGCTCCTATGTACAAGAATATAACTACTATAATACTGCTCCTATGTACAAGAATATAACTACTATAATACTTCCCCTATGTACAAGAATATAACTACTATAATACTGCTCCTATGTACAGGAATATAACTACTATAATACTGTTCCTATGTACAAGAATATAACTACTATAATACTGCCCCCTATGTACAAGATTATATAACTACTGTAATACTGCTATGTACAAGAATATAACTACTATAATACTGCTCCTATGTACAAGAATATAACTACTGTAATACTGCTATGTACAAGAATATAACTACTATAATACTGCCCCTATGTACAGGACTATAACTACTATAATACTGCTCCTATGTACAAGAATATAACTACTATAATACTGCTCCTATGTACAAGAATATAAGTACTATAATACTGCTCCTATGTACAAGAATATAACTACTATAATACTGCCCCATGTACAAGAATATAACTACTATAATACTGCTCCTATGTACAAGAATATTACTACTATAATACTGCTCCTATGTACAAGAATATAACTACTATAATACTGCCCCCTATGTACAAGAATATTACTACTATAATACTGCTCCTATGTACAAGAATATAACTACTATAATACTGCTCCTATGTACAAGAATATTACTACTATAATACTGCTCCTATGTACAAGAATATAACTACTATAATACTGCCCCCTATGTACAAGAATATTACTACTATAATACTGCTCCTATGTACAAGAATATAACTACTGTTAAACTGTTAATGTTGAACAATTTCACCAATTTAAAAGTCACAAGTCCATCTTCAGAGATCTTGATGTTCCTTTGTCCATGGTGCACAACATAATGAAGAAGTGTACAACCCATGGGACTGTAACTATTCTCACTGGCTATGGAGGACAGAGAAAAATTGATGAAAGTTTGTAACACAGGATAGTAAGGATGATGGATAAGCCCCAATCAAGGTCCAAAGAAATTCAAGCTGTCCTGCAGGCTCAAGGTGCATCAGTGTCAGCGCGAACTATCCGTCCACATGTGAATGAAATTAAACACTATGGCAGGGGACCCCACTGCTGACACAGATAATAAAAAGCTAGACTGCAGTTTGCTAAAATCCACATGAGTAAGCCAAAATCTTTCTGGTAAAGCATCTTGTGGACAGATGAGACCAAGATAGAGCTTTTTGGTGAAGCACATCATTCTACTGATTACCGAAAATGGAATGAGGACTACAAAAAAAAAATAACATAGTACCTACAGTCAAATATGGTGGAGGTTCACAGATATATTGGGGTTGTTCTGCTGCCTCTTGCACTGGGTGCATTTAATGTTTTCAAGGGATCATGAAATATGAAAATTACCAAAGATTTTGGGTGGCAACGTAGTAATAATAATAATAATAATAATCTTTATTTATATAGCACCAACATATTCCGCAGCGCTTTACAGTTTTACAGTTTCAAACACAACAGTCATAAGTAACAATGTTAACAATACAATAATTAAAGCACAATAAGACGACCCTGCTCGTGAGAGCTTACAATCTACAATGAGGTGGGGGAGATACAAAGCACAGGTGTGTATTTAAAATGATGTATTTACAATGATGGTCCAGCCCTCTTCAGGGGGTGGGGGGTAGATGGAGATTGTGTGTGTGTGTGTAGCCCATTCACTAACATAAAATGAGTTTAATTAGGGAACGTGATAGGCCGCTCTGAACAAATGTGTTTTGAGGGAGCGCCTAAAACTATGCAAATTGTGGATGGTCCTAATATCTTGGGGTAGAGCATTCCAGAGGATTGGCGCAGAGCGGGAGAAGTCTTGGAGTCGGGAGTGGGAGGTACGGATTAGTGCAGAGGTTAGTCAGAAGTCGTTTACTGAGTGCAGAGGTCAGTTAGGCCGATAGACAGAAATGAGGGAGGAGATGTATGGGGGTGCCGCACTGTGGAGAGGTTTGTGGGTGAGAACAAGTACTTTGAATTGTATCCTGTAATGAATGGGCAGCCAGTGTAATGACTGGCGAAGGGCGGACGCGTCCGAGTAATGATTGGCCAGATGGACAACCCAGGCTGCTGCATTAAGGATGGACTGGAGAGGGGAAAGTTGAGTGAGGGGGAGGCCAATTAACAGAGCGTTACAGTAGTCCAGGCGGGAGTGGATCAGGGCGACAGTGAGGGTTTTTGTTGTCTCCATGGTGAGAAAAGGGCGGATTCTAGAGATGTTCTTTAGGTGTAAGCGGCACGAGCGGGCAAGAGATTGTATATGGGATGTGAAGGAGAGAACGGAGTCAAACATAACACCCAGACAGCGTGCCTGCTGCCGGGGTGTTATTATGGTGCCACCCACGGAAAGGGAAATGTCAGATTTAGGGAGGTTAGTAGATGGCGGGAGCAGAAGTAGTTCAGTTTTGGAGAGGTTGAGTTTCAGATAGAGAGCGGACATGATGTTGGAGACTGCAGACAGACAGTCAGTGGCGTTCTGTAGTACAGCGGGGGTAAGGTCAGGGGATGACGTGTACAGTTGTGTGTCATCAGCATAAAGATGGCACTGAAAGCCAAATCTACTGATGGTCTGTCCAATTGGGGCTGTGTAGAGAGAGAAGAGAAGGGGGCCAAGGACAGAGCCCTGGGGTACCCCAACAGTGAGAGGAAGAGGAGATGAAGTGGAGCCAGAGAACAGAACACTGAAGAGGGCTCAGAAAGGTAGGAGGAGAACCAGGAGAGAGCAGTGTCCTTAATGCCTAGTGACTGGAGCCTAGAGAGTAGGAGAGGGTGGTCAACAGTGTCAACAGGGTCAACGTAGTGCCCAGTGTCAGAAAGCTGGGCTTGTGTCCTAGGTCCAGCAGGACAATTACCCCAAAACATACATCAAGAAGCCCCCAGAAATGGATGGAATCAAAGCATTGGAGAGTTCTGAAGTGGCAGCAATGAGTCCGGATCTAAATCCCATTGATCACCGGTGGAGAGATCTTAAAATTACTGTTGGGAGAAGACACCTTCACAAATGAGAGACCGGGAGCAGTTTGAGTTTGTGAGAAGAGTCGTCCAAAATCCCAGCTGAGAGGAGTAAGAAGCTTGTGATGGTTATAGGAAGCGATTGATCGCAGTTATTTATTCCAAAGGGTGCAACCAAATATTAACCTAAGGGTGTCAATAATTGTGACTGGCCATTTTGGGGTTTTTGTGTGAAATTATGTCCAATTTGCATTTCTCTATTTTTTGAACAATACACACAAAGGAAATAGACCTGTGTATAACAAAACGTGGGTGATTGTGAAAATTTTCTGGGAGAAATACTTAATTTCCTGGCACAATTTCAAGGGTGCGAACACTTTTGCCATGACTGCATATTCTGCCCCTGCTGATAGTGCCACAGATGCTGATGATGCCGCCTTCTCCCTATGGTGGTTGCACAGAGTAGCGCCCCCCGTCGTGCTGCTGGCTGTGGTGGGGGGCAGACATTGCAGAGTCCCAGAGGTGTTTTTGGTTTGGATTTTCGCGGTGGGTTCATCACGGCACGGACTCGTCTTTGTGTTCCTCTGTGACGATGAATAACGTTACAGCTGTGACATTTATATTCATTGCTGGATACAATCGCTTCTTCTGCTCCACTTATAAAAGGTCAGCTCCCCTCCCCCTCACTGCGGCGATATAAATCACACGTGAAGTGGTGCGTGACCAGTAGAGCGCGCCGGACGACGATCCAACATGGATCTCTCCACGCACCGCCCCGATCCGCTATGCACCGCTGCATCGGGAATGGACATATCCAGAGCACGGCCAGTTAATAAAAGGTTCACAGATTCTGCACTTCAATTTCCCGCTTTTTCAAAGTCCCTGCTTGCTGTCAGTGAATGGAAACTTTCCTATTTATACCCTGAAATGTAAAACTGATCCTGCCATCGTCATCACTCTGATGTTAGGTTGCACTTGTCACAGCAGAGTGGCACTAAACCTCTGCCCGTCTAGAATGGCAACCACGAAATGCAGCTTTGATTGTGACCAGAGTAAAAAATAACATAAGAGCAGAATTCTGAATGCAGCTCTGGTGTGACAAAAGTCTAAAATGACATATTTTTCAAATTGTGTAAAAAATGTCATAAAGGAGAAACTAAACTTTTCTTGAAAAAATAAAAAATAATATTGTCCAGCATGAAAAGTTATGAAACTTTGGAGTACTGCTGCTGGCAGTGAAAGTGTCAGTTCCTGCAGAGGGAAGCTGATCGTTGCTGACCCGACCGTCACTGCCATCATCGGTACTCCACATGACAAGAACGTTCTGATACCAATGCAGCTGCAGGCAGGGAACAGACTGGGGAAAATCAGGGTCTAGAAGCAGATTATATAACATTTATTTGCAGAAATGAAAACAATTGCAGTATAAATGTCATTTACAAACTTTCCTAAGTTTTTATGAAGGACAAAATTGTAACAAAAAAAAATATGAAAGTTTAAATACTCTCTTACTGTAGAATTGTGAATGCAGCTCTGGATGTGATAGGAGAATAAAAATGATAGAACTGCAAATAGGTGAATGCAGCTCTGGATGTGATTGGAGTACAAGACATTACAAGACATTAAATAACTTAATGTAACAAGATAAGTAAATTAGGAATTTATGTGCAGAATTATATGAAGATCCGTGCAGCTCTGGCTATTTGTGATGGCGGTTCCCCTGTGCTTGTTACTCCTAGCCCATAGGGTGAGTACTAATCCTGTAGGGGTTCGGTCCGGTGTTGGGGGCGGGCTGGCACCGCGCTCTGCCAGAGGGTTAAGGTGTTTAACATGCGCTCTCATCGCAGGTGTAATGTGTCTCTTTTATGGCGGGATATAGCCGCTCACGGAGGCGGCGGTAATTAGGTGTCTCCATCTGTGCGCTTTTCTTGTCGAGACACAACACACAATAAATTATTGTTAGGGCTCCACTTTGCAGCCGTAAAGATAAAACAAAACAGCAAATTTTCTTTCCATTTTTCTGCATTTTAATTGCTCGCCATATTTCAGGGTTTTTTATGGGGATTTTATGTCTATTTATGTTGCAGCCTCCCTGCGCTGTGGAGGAGCAGGACGAGCGTCAGCCCCGAAACGCTGACATATTCAGGAATCTTCATGTTTATGGGGCAAGTTTGGAGGGAAAAAAAATCTAAGAACAGCAGCCAAAGTTTATGGATTCTGATGCTTTTATATGACTGCAACAATCTAGTAATATGTCACAAAATCCAACCCGAGCGAAGGCGACCGTGGGATGTAACAAAGGCACAGTCAAGCCCTTAAAGGGATTTCCCACATGCAAATGAGCAATATTTAATCAGCAGCCATGAAAAGTTCTGCACACACTTTAGGTTTCAACTCCTCTCCATTCTAGAAACCTCTGTTAGCTGTAAATAAGAGACATGAAAGGAAGAAATCCATTATCATCTATCCATCCTTATAGCTGAGAGCTGGCAACATTGTAGTCAGATGACGGTGTAATGGAGCGGAGGCCAGGGGGGTAGTCATGGCTAATGGTGGCAGCACTGGCACACCCGGGCTCTCCGCCACATTAACCCCTTTACCCCCAAGGGTGGTTTGCACGTTAATGACCTGGCCAATTTTTACAATTCTGACCACTGTCCCTTTATGAGGTTATAACTCTGCAACGCTTCCATGGATCCCAGTGATTCTGACATTGTTTTCTCATGACATATTTTACTTCATGATAGTGGTACAATTTCTTTGATATTACCTGCATTTATTTGTGAAAAAAACTGAAATTTGGCAAAAATTTTGAAAATTTTGCAATTTTCCAACTTTGAATTTTCATGCCCTTAAATCACAGAGATATGTCACACAAAATACTTAATAAGCAACAAACTTGAGTGAATTGCACCAGGACGCACAATACTATAATGGAGTGGATGTATGTAACCCTTTTAAGACCCACAGCATGCAGTGTAAATTGTAACTGCAAAGTGGTGCTCAGCTTTCAAAAATACAAAAGCATGCAACACAAACACAGAGCCGAGAACAGAAAAAAAAATGGACCCGTGGAAGCGCTGATTGCGTGAAACGGTCGTCGTCCAGTTCACCCTCCCCACACCCTCATCGCCTACAACCTGCTGTTGTATTTTAACAAATATGACTTAATAAGTAACATTTCCCACATGTCTACTTTACATCAACACAATTTTGGAACCAACATTTTTTTTTGTTAGGGAGTTATACGGGTTAAAAGTTGACCAGCAATTTCTCATTTTTACAACACCATTTTTTTTTTAGGGACCACATCTCATTTGAAGTCATTTTGAGGGGTCTATATGATAGAAAATACCCAAGTATGACACCATTCTAAAAACTGCACCCCTCAAGGTGCTCAAAACCACATTCAAGAAGTTTATTAACCCTTCAGGTGTTTCACAGGAATTTTTGGAATGTTTAAAAAAAAAAATGAACATTTAACTTTTTTTTCACAAAAAATTTATTCAGATCCAATTGGTTTCATTTTACCAAGGGTAACAGGAAGAATTGGACCAAAGAGTTGTTGTACAATTTGTCCTGAGTACGCTGATACCCCATATGTGGGGGGGAACCATTGTTTGGGCGCATGGCAGAGCTTGGAAGGGAAGGAGCGCCGTTTGACTTTTCAATGCAAAATTGACTGGAATTGAGATCAGACACCATGTCGTGTATGGAGAGCCCCTGATGTGCCTAAACATTGAAACCCCCCACAAGTGACACCATTTTGGAACATACACCCCCTAAGGAACTTATCTAGATGTGTTGTGAGCACTTTGAACCCCCATGTGCTTCACAGAAGTTTATAATGTAGAGTCATAAAATAAAAAAATCATATTTTTTTCACAAAAATGATATTTTCTCCCACAATTTTTTATTTTCCCAAGGGTAACAGGAGAAATTGGCCCCAAAAGGTTGTTGTGCAATTTGTCCTGAGTACGCTGATACCCTATATGTGGGGGTAAACCCCTGTTTGGGTGCATGGCAGAGCTCGAAAGGGAAGGAGCGCTGTTTGACTTTTTCAATGCAGAATTGGCTGGAATTGAGATCAGACGCCATGTCGTGTTTGGAGAGCCACTGATGTGCCTAAACAGTGGAAACCCCCCAGAAATGACCCCATTTTGGAAACTAGACCCCCCAAGGAACTTATCTAGATGTGTGGTGAGCACTTCGAACCCCCAATTATTTCACTAAAGTTTATAATGTTGAGCTGTGAAAATAAAAAAATCACTTTTTTTTCCACAAAAATGATTTTTATCCCTCAATTTTTTATTTTCCCAAGGGTATCCGGAGAAATTGGACCCCAAAAGTTGTTGTGAAATTTGTTCTGAGTACGCTGATACTCCATTTGTGGGGGGGAACCACCATTTGGGTGCATGGCAGAGTTTGGAAGGGAAGGAGTGCTGTTTTGGAATGCAGACTTTGATGGAATGGTCTGCAGGCATCACGTTGCATTTGCAGAGCCCCTGATGTGCCTAAACAGTAGAAACCCCCAAAAGTGACCCCCATATTGGAAACAAGACCCCTCAAGGAACTTATCTAAATATGTTGTGGAAACATTGAACCCCCAAGTGTTTCACGAAAGTTTTTAACGCAGAGCCGTGAAAATAAAACATCTTTTTTTTCCACAAAAATGATTTTTTTAAGCCCCAATTTTGTATTTTCACAAGGGAAACAAGAGAAATTGGACCCCAAAAGTTGTTGACCAATTTGTCCTGAGTACGCTGATACCCCAAATGTGGGAGAAAACTACTGGTTGGGCACACGTTGGGGCTCGGAAGGGAAGTAGTGACGTTTTGGAATGCAAACTTTGATGGAATGGTCTGTGGGCGTCATGTTCTGTTTGCTGAGCTCCTGTTGTGCCTAAACAGTAGAAATCCCCCAAAAGTGACCTCATATTAGAAACTAGACCCCCAAGGAACTTATCTGGATGTGCTGTGAGAACTTTGAACCCCCAAGTGTTTCTTTAAAGTTTATAATGCAGAGCCGTGAAAATAATAATGAACAATGAATTTTGTATTTCCCAAAGGTAACAGGAGAAATTGGACCCAAAAAGTTGTTGTGCAGTTTGTCCTGAGTACACTGATACCCCATATGTGTGGGGGAACCACCGTTTGGGCGCATGGCAGAGCTCGGAAGGGAAGGAGTGCCGTTTTGGAATGCAGACTTTGATGGAATGGTCTGCGGGCGTCACGTTGCATTTGCAGAGCCCCTGATGTACCTAAACAATAGAATCCCCCCACAAGTGACCCCATATTGAAAACTAGACCCCCCAAGGAACTTATCTAGATGTGTTGTGAGAACTTTGAACCCCCAAGTGGAGCGGCCCCCAGGCGCAGGGCAGCAGGGTACTCGGTACCGGGTCTCTCTCGGTTCTGGGGATGTCACGGTGGCTTGACCCGGTCCGTGGCCCTGCTAAGGGGTGCCCAATTAAAGATGTAGGTGACGGTGTAGGTCGCAGTAAATAACGAGGACACAGGGTTGCAGTCTCTTTACTGAAGGCTTTGGCATCCGCAATCCAGAGCACTGCTAACAGGGCTGGCTGAGACCGGCCAGTCCGAAGGCACATCCAGAGTTCCCTTTGCAGGTGGAAATCAGTGGCCTTCCTACCAGCGCCTGTGTGTTGTAGTACCTCCCTGCTGAGCACCACGGGATAGTCCTCACAACTGTCGTGTATGTTTCTGTTCTTTCTCTCCGTCCCCCAGATGATATGGATAGGACGTACCCGTATGACGGGTTAGGCCTGGAGTTATTTTATAGGGACCCTAGAGACGCCCCTCTCCCACAATTGCCTCCGTTGTCTTCATTAGGTGTAAAAGGTGAGACAGCCAACCTAGAGTTAACTGCCCTGCCGTAGTTCAAAGTAATGAGTAGAGTCTATTACTTCCTCGGCGTTCCGGCCACCGGCTACGCGCCTCAGAAGGATGTTGCCGATCTCGGGGCACGACTCCTTCTGGTTCTATCGCCTTTGTGCTGTGATCATGTTTCTCTCTTCTCCACAATATACTTCACCTCGTGTCCTTTCTTAGGAGACTGCTGCTAGAAGATACAGGCACGGCTCTGTAACGATCTGTCTGTGCTAGGCCGCTGTCAGGATCCCACCCCTGACAGGTCCTCTCCCAAACTCTCCCGGGCTGCTTTCTTCCTATCCAACCCCCAGTTTTACCCATGTGTGAGGAGTGGCCTAGTAGATAGGACCTTTTGCTCCCCCTGGTGGCCGGAGTGTGAAGTGTAATGTGTGACTGTGATACCTGGTCAGGTGAACTCCTTTAGTGCCATCAGACGTACCATCACTCCCCTTAGCGGCAGAGCGACGTTACTGCAACGACCAGGACTCTGGGGCGCTGCACAAGTATTTCACTAAAGTTTATAACGCAGAGCCATGAAAATAAAAAATCATTTTTTTTTTTCACAAAAATGATTTTTTAGCCCCAAATTTTGTATTTTCACAAGGCTAACAGGAGATATTGGACCCCAAAAGTTGTGCAATTTGTCCTGAGTATGCTGATACCCCATATGTGAGAGAAAACTACTGTTTGGGCACACGTTAGGGCTCGGAAGGGAAGTAGTGACGTTTTGGAATGCAGACTTAGATGGAATGGTCTGTGGGCGTCATGTTGTGTTTGCAGAGCCCCTGATGTGCCTAAACAGTAGAAATCCCCCACAAGTGACCCCATATTGTAAACTAGACCCCCCAAGGAACTTACCTAGATGTGTTGTGAGAACTTTGAACCCCCAAGTGTTCCACTAAAGTTTATAACGCAGAGCCGTGAAAATAAAAAATCATTTTTTTCCCACAAAAATGATTTTTAGCCCCTAAATTTTTATTTTCACAAGGGTAACAGGAGAAATTAAATCCAAAAGTTGTTGTCCAATTTGTCCTGAGTACACTGATACCCCATATGTGGGGGGGAACCACTGTTTGGGCGCACGGGAGAGCTCGGAAGGGAAGGACCACCGTTTTACTTTTTCAATGCAGAATTGGCTGGAATTGAGATCGAACGCCATGTCGCGTTTGCAGAGCCCCTGATGTGCCTAAACAGTGGAAACCCCCCAATTCTAACTCCAACCCCAAAACACCTATAACCCTAATCCCAACCCTAACCATAACCACACCCCTAGCCCGAACACACCCCTAAATCCAACCCTAACCACAACCCTAACCCACCCCTAACCCTAATTCCAACCCTAACCATAACCCTAACCACAACCCTAACCCTAATCCCAACTATAACCCTAATCCCAACCATAAACGTTATCCAAACCCTAACCACAACTCTAGCCCCGACCCTAACCCTAACTTTAGCCCTAACAAAAACCCTAATGGGAAAATGGAAATAAATACATTTTTTTAATTTTATTATTTTTCCCTAAGGGGGTGATAAATGGGGGGTTGATTTACTATTTATAGCCGGTTTTTATAGCGGGTTTTTTATCTTTGGCAGTAGTGATGAGCGAGTGTACTCATTGCTCGGGTTTTCCAGAGCATGCTCGGGTGACCTACGAGTATTTGTTAGCATTCGGAGATTTAGTTTTCATCGCAGGATCTGAATGATTTACAGCTACTAGCCAGGCTGAGTACATGTGGGGGTTGCCCTGTTGCTAGGTAATCCCCACATGTAATCAAGCTGTCTAGTAGCTGTAAATCATGCTGCTGAGGCGATGAAAACTTAATCTCCGAGCAGTCATAAATACTCGGAGACCACCCGAGCATGCTCTGAAAACCCGAGCAACGAGTACACTCGCTCATCACTATTTGGCAGCTGTCACACACTAAAGGAAGCTTTTTATTGCAAAAAATAGTTTTTGCATCACCACATTTTATGAGCTATAATTTTTCCATATTTTGGTCCATGTGAGATCTTGTTTTTTGTGGGACAAGTTGATGTTTTTATTGGTACCATTTTCGGGCACGTGACATTTTTTGATCGCTTTTTTATTCTGATTTTTGTGAGGCAGAATGAACAAAAGCCAGCAATTCATGAATTTCTTTTGAGGTGGGGGGGCATTTATACCAGTAGTTTTATTCTTCGGGTCAGTACGTTGACACCAATACCATTTTTTTAAGTTTTGGTGTAAGGAGGTTGCTTTCCCTGCTCCTTACCTGGAACCACTTAGTCAGACAGCTGGGTTGTCGGGGGAAGACTTTCTGCCCTGGACAGAAGGGACCATGTGACTGCTGGGGGCAGAGAGGGACAGAGTGGGGTGTGGTCAGAAAAGAGCGGGAGAGCAGAGCGCGCCAGACAGAGGGGACAGCGCGCCAGAGAAAAAGCAGGCTGCAGCGCCGCGCTCCCCATGAGAGAGTGCTCCCCGTGAGGGCACTGAGGCTAAGATACCAGCCGTAGTGAAGGCTGGACGTGAGAGTGTGGACTTGGAAGCCTCCATAATCAGAGAAGACGTATCCCCTTACAGTGACCTGAGCGCGCAGCCTCGGTGACCGCACTGACAAGCCAGGACCCCTGAGTGTGATAAAGTAAACTGCTCAGTGTGTGTGTATTCTTGCTGAAGGGAGAGAGACTGTCAGCCCCATATACAGAGACTCGCAGCAGAGTGGCTGTGTGACTTCCTGCTTTCAGCTTCACTTTGATAAAAAGCTGGAGAGACTTAACCCCGGAGTCTCCAGTTCCCAGGAGACAGATAGTCCATGAGCCAAGAACCAAATTTGACGATATCGGTACCAAGCGGAGTGACTAATTCTCTTTGGTATTTTTAGGTAGATGCATGTCTGTAGTTTATTTTTTGATATGATAGCCCTTACATATACGTAGCTTATTAACCCCTTCAGCCCTAGGCCTATTTGTACCCAAGTGCCTAAGCCAATCTGACCTGTGCCACTTCATGGGCTAATAACTTTGGAACGCTTTCACCTATCCAAGCCATTCTGAGATTGTTTTCTCGTGACATATTGTACTTCACGTCAGTGCTAAATGGGAGTCAATATATTTTACCTTTCTATATAAAAAAATGCTAAATATTCGGAAATTTTGGAAAAATCGGCAATTTTTTAACTTTGAAATTCTCTGCTTTTTACAAAAATACTGATACCCCCCATAATAGTTATTAATTTACACTCCCCACATGTTTACTTCATATTGGCATCATTTTGAAAATGAAACCTTATTGTTTTACGACGTAATAGGGCTTATAGTTTTATGCGCAATTTTTCACATTTACAGCAAAACCCACTTTTCAAAGGACCAAGTCACTTCTGAAGTCACTTTAAGGGGCTTACATAACAGAAACCACCCATAAATTACCCCATTTTGCAAACTACACCCCTCAAGCTGTTCAAAACTCATTTTTAAAAACTGTTAACCCTTTAGGTGTTCCACAGGAATTTTAGCAGAATGAAGGCGAAATTTCAAAATTTCATTTTTTTTCCAGATATTACATTGTAATCCAATTTTACCTGCAACCTAGCAAGGGTTAACGGCAAACCCAAACTTGGTTACCCTAATTCTGCAGTTTATAGAAACACCCCACATGTACTCGTAAACTAAAGTATGGGCACACAGCACAGCTCAACACGGAAGGAGCGCTATGTGGTTTTTGGGTGGCGGATTCACTGGAAGAAATCTAGGGGGCCATGTCACATTTGAAGGCTGCCTGAGGTACCCCCACAGTGGAAACCCCAAAAAGTGACCCTATTTTGGAAACTACACCCCCAAGGAATCTTTTAGGGGGTATAGTGACCACTTTGACCCAACCAGTGTTTCACAGTAGTTGGAAACACTTGGTTGAGAAAATGGAAAAAGTGCATTTTTTACATGAAGGTGTCATTTTAGGCTCATTTTTTTATTTTTAAGAGGTGTACCAGCAAAAAATGCACCCCACTATTTGTTCACCAATCTCTCCCGAACACAACAACACCCGATATGTTGTCGTACACTGCAGTATTGGGGAACGGCAGGCCTCGGAAGGGAAGGAGCGCCAAATGACTTTTGGAGTGCAAATTTTACTGGAAGAAATCTAGGGGGCTATGTCACATTTGAAGACACCCTGAGGTGCCCCAACACACGCACACACACTGACACATACACGTTCTGTGCTGAACAGGACTCTCCGGTCTTCTCTGCAGAGCTCCTATCTCCCTCTGTAGAGGCTGACACCTCCCAGATGATACCATGGTGTTTTGCCTATGACAAGGTCAACTATGCCCGATACCTAACCTATTACTATGCCACAATGTCTCAGCTGCCCATAGAACACCCAGAGGTCCATGAATACTTCATGCAAGGTGGCTTTTCGGTCCAGATCGGTAGCAAGAATCCTTTTGGACGAATTCCTGTGGACCAGACCATTGAAGAGACAATCAACAAAGACACCCAGACACCAGGGGGCACAAAAGGCTTCAGCCTCAAAGTTGGAGCTGTTTCCAGGTTCTACCTGACATCAGAGTACCGCAGTATGTACTTGAGGCAGCTGAGGGCCCTGGTAGGCCAACAATATACTGACTTCAGCCATTCAGACCTACAGGTGTCTAGGATTAGAAGAGATGAAGCCGATGTCCAATCTTTCGTTCAACTGCTGGAGACAGGTTGGGTGAACCCCTTCAACAAAGAGCATAATGGTGAACTTATCAGTTTGTCAACAGCGACTGTAGCACCACCAGATGTAGCCAAAGACCTTCAAGGGGCATACAGTATAGGAGAGGATGCATATCAAACATTCAAGGATGAGCGTTTGGGTACCGATAAGCCAACTACATTGTTTCATGACAAGATGACGAAGAACAAACTTAAAACGTTCTCTAACATCCAAATGAAGACACGCAGACAAGGTCTTGGCAAGGAGGTAATTTTGAAGGCTGACAGAAACCTATTTGGCCAGATGATACTTGTAGCTGAGAACAGAAAGCTACAAATGAGTGATGTCTTGACTCATCCCCTGGGTCCATTGCCATGGGCACTTGCCAATGGTGATGGGTCTATCCGCAAGACCAACAAGGCTGCCCTCGCAAGGGAGTTGGAGAGGAATGCTCGTCCTGCAGAAGTGATCCCCGAGCCCTCTGCAACCATCATTGATGGGATGAGCCTGGTTCAGAAACTGAAGGGAAACAATGCAACATTTGGCCAGCTAGCAGGCACAGCAATGAGTCGCGCTATCCATGAGGGTGCTAAGAGCAAGCGCATTGATATTGTCTTTGACGTCTACAAGGAGACATCCATCAAAGATACAGAAAGAGTCAACAGATATGAAGGCACAGGGATCCATTTCAAGAACATTCAACATGGGCACAACATCCAGCAGTGGAAAAAGCTTCTAAGTAGTTCCTCCAACAAGGCAAGTCTCATAAAGTTTCTGGTAGAAGAATGGAAGGCGAAACACCACAGGGAGAAGCTTGAGGAGAAGGAGCTGTATGTCACATGTGAGCAGCTCTGCTTTAAGATCACCAAAGAACAGTGGGAAGAGGCTGCTGACCTTAAGTCAAATCAAGAAGAAGCAGACACACGCCTCCTTCTCCATGCTCTTCATGCAGCAGAATCTGGTTACAAGTCGGTCATCATCACTTCGGAGGATACTGATGTCATGGTCCTGTGTCTGGGCATGTGCCACAAAATCCCATCCCACCTGTTCCAGAAATGCGGTACACAGAACCGGACAAGATTCCTGGATATCACCACTCTGAGCCGAACATTGGGAGGCAGCGTATGTGATTCATTGATTGGTATGCATGCATTTACAGGCTGTGACACCGTCAGTGCATTCGCTGGCCGTGGGAAGATGACGACACTCAAGCAGTTGAAGATGAACAAGACATACCAGGATGCCTTTCAGGAAGTTGGTCGTTCATGGGAAGTGTCTACCGAACTTTTTGAGAAGTTACAGGAAATCACCTGCCACATGTACCTGCCAACTACCCAAACAACTGAGGTAAACAGGCTCCGTTATCAGCTGTTCTGTGCCAGACGTGGAGTGGTAGAGTCAAGTCAACTCCCTCCTTGCCAGGACTGCCTTTTCATGCATGCACTGCGTGCAAACTACCAGGCTGCGATCTGGAGGAGAAGTCTGCAGAGCCAGCCATGGGTTGCAAACCCAACAGACTGCGGTTGGATGATAGATAACGACGGAAAGCTTGTTGTCAAGTGGATGCAAGGGGCACCAGCACCAGAAGCTATTATACAGCTACTGTCCTGCAAGTGTGTGCGGTCATGTGAACTTCCTCAGTGTACTTGCCTCAGCAATGGCCTGAAGTGCACAGACATGTGCAGATTACAGACATGCCAGAACAAGGGTACTGAAGACGAGCCAGTAGAACAACAGTCAGATTCAAAGTCCGATGTTGAAGATATTATGGAGTAACATATATATATATATATATATATATATATATATATGCACATGACATGTTCAGTGTGTATTTACATAACTTGGATTAAATTTTGTTACAAATACTACATCTAGTCACTCCGGGTGGTACCGATATCGTCATATTTGGTTCTTGGCTCATGCTAAAATTCCTGTGGAACACCTAAAGGGTTAACAGTTTTTAAAAATGAGTTTTGAACAGCTTGAGGGGTGTAGTTTGCAAAATGGGGTAATTTATGGGTGGTTTCTGTTATGTAAGCCCCTTAAAGTGACTTCAGAAGTGACTTGGTCCTTTGAAAAGTGGGTTTTGCTGTAAATGTGAAAAATTGCGCATAAAACTATAAGCCCTATTACGTCGTAAAACAATAAGGTTTCATTTTCAAAATGATGCCAATATGAAGTAAACATGTGGGGAGTGTAAATTAATAACTATTATGGGGGGTATCAGTATTTTTGTAAAAAGCAGAGAATTTCAAAGTTAAAAAATTGCCGATTTTTCCAAAATTTCCGAATATTTAGCATTTTTTTATATAGAAAGGTAAAATATATTGACTCCCATTTAGCACTGACGTGAAGTACAATATGTCACGAGAAAACAATCTCAGAATGGCTTGGATAGGTGAAAGCGTTCCAAAGTTATTAGCCCATGAAGTGGCACAGGTCAGATTGGCTTAGGCACTTGGGTACAAATAGGCCTAGGGCTGAAGGGGTTAATAAGCTACGTATATGTAAGGGCTATCATATCAAAAAATAAACTACAGACATGCATCTACCTAAAAATACCAAAGAAAATTAGTCACTCCGGGTGGTACCGATATCTGGCCCGGCTCATGGACTAAGAGGAGAGACTTCAGGATCTCAAGCGCTGCTGGTGACTATACCCACGTTGGAATAAGGACCCTCAAGTCAGGACCTCCCTGGATTGATAAGTTACAAGAACATTCATTAACCGCTTAACTGTTTACTTTATCTCTATTAACCCCCTGTTTACTCTCTGCAAGGAGAATCTTACTAATAATAAATTCCCCTCAACAGTTGGTCTGTCTGTTCCATGGTGACATACTCAACCCTGCACCCTATTACACAGGTGCTTTAAAAACTATTTTATATAAAAATTAATTATTTTTGCATTGCTTTAGTCTGAGAGCTATAACTTTTTTATCTTTCTGGTGATGGAGCGGTATGGTGGCTTGTTTTTTTGTGGGACAAGATGATGTTTTCAGCAGTACCATATTTATTTATATCCGTCTTTTTGATCGCGTGTTATTCCACTTTTTGTTCAGCGGTATGATGATAAAGCATTTTTTTTGCCTTTTTTTCTTTTTTTAATGGTGTTCACTAAAGGAGTTAACTAGTGGGACAGTTTTATAAGTCGGGTCATTGCAGGCTCGGCGATACTAAATATGTGTAGTTTTATGGTTTACATTTTTTTATTCAAATATTTATTTATTGATGGAATAAATATTGATTTTTTATTATTTTTTTAAATATTTTTACAATTATTATTATTATTTTTTTAAATTCATTCTAACTTTTACACTGTGTCCCACTATGAGACACTCATTTTGTGCAGACTCATCGCTTCTATTGCATGCAGATCTGCATGCTATAGAAGCCGTCAGCGCTGCAGCTTCTATACACTAACTTAGAGACTTCCTGACATTCACTGCGCATGACAGGAAGTCTCTCAGCTCTGGTAACCCGGATGGCGTCATGACGACATCGGGTTACCATGGGAGCAATCGGTACCGCACTTCATGCCGAGGGGTCTCCGATCCAAAGGCAGAGGGGCTGTCAGCCCCTCTGCCGGCTCCGGAACGCTGCGATCATGTTTTATCAGATGCAAAAATCAAAAAGCACGTATTATTATCAAAGGCCAAGAGCATCGCTCAGTTATTAAGCTCTCCCATTAAATCACTCGAGTGCATAAACTGGTGCAATACTCCAAAGCAAAGCATATTGAAAACCAACAAAAGGAGTACCAGTGACACCAATAAATAAAACATAACCTTTATTAAATAATTACACAGACAAAGTCACATAAAACATAATAAAAAAATATTCTAGTTGGAGCAGGAAAGGAGGAGACAAAACCGCTACACTATGGGTAGGTCACCAGTCACTCTGTATGACCAGGGAGAGCAAAAGTAGTATTCAAATGTAAATAATTATACCCAGGTGAGAAAATCCCATTTAAATACTGTAGTATCACTATATGGTATCACCTCCTGTATAACACCTGGTAAACCCTACCTCCCAACTTTTGAAGATGGGAAAGAGGGACAAACTTTGCGGCGCGTGACGTGGCAAATTTGAGGCCACGCCTCTGACCACACCCATTCATAATTAGTCACACCCATGTCCACGTCCCAACCACACCAATTTAGCACTGCGGATCACACTGTTTCATATACAATAATTAAACAAAAAAATAAGGCCACACAGTGCTCCATACCATATAATGGCCACACATGATGCTCAATACTGTATAATGGCCACACATGATGCTCAATACTGTATAATGGCCACACAGTGCTCCATACTGTATAATGACTGCACATGATGCTCCATGCTGTATAATGGCTGCACATGATGCTCCATATTGTATAATGACCGCACATGATGCTCCATACTGTATAATGACCGCACATGATGCTCCATGCTGTATAATGACCGCACATGATGCTCCATGCTGTATAATGACCGCACATGATGCTCCATACGGTATAATGACCACACATGATGCTCCATACTGTATAATGACCGCACATGATGCTCCATACTGTATAACGACCGCACATGATGCTCTATACTGTATAATGGCCACACATGATGCTCCATACTGTATAATGGCCACACATGATGCTCAATACTGTATAATGACCCCCCTCCTGTATGCATGGCTCATCTCCCTCCCATCCCATATACATGGCTCATATTCCCCCCCCGTATGCATGACTCATATTCCCCCCCCGTATGCATGGCTCATATTCCCCCCCTGTATGCATGGCTCACATTCCCCCCCCTGTATGCATGGCTCATATTCCCCCCCTGTATGCATGGCTCATATCCCCCCCCCTGTATGCATGGCTCATATCCCCCCCCCTGTATGCATGGCTCATATTCCCCCCCCTGTATGCATGGCTCATATTCCCCCCTGAATGCATGGCTTATCTCTCCGCCCCCGCTCCCATCTTGCATGGCGCGCCGGCTTATGTCCTCCTTCATCCCCCCGTCCCCCTGTCCCATACTCACCTGTGCCACACTGCACAGCCGCGCCGACATCCCTCTCGCTCTGTCCCAACTCCCGGCGCAGCACCTTCTTCCTGCGTGAGCGGTCACGTGATACCGCTCATAAAGGTCATGAATATGCGCATATTCATGACCTTAATGAGTGGTACCACGTGACCGCTCATTCAGGACGAGCTGTGTACGCGTTGACCAGGCATCGCTGGAGCAAGGTGAGTATTGTCTTCAAGGAGGGTGGGAGGTAGGCAGGCAGGCGGGCGGGCGAAGAGCGGGGGGGTTGGTCAGTCGGGAGGTGACCCAGGACTTGTCTTAACACAGGGGCATGGCTTAACACAAGGGGGCGTGTTGGTTCGCCTTTCCTGCTGTCTGCGGGATCAGAGCGTCCCGTGCGGGACTGCGGGGCAAAGCATCAAATCCGGGACAGTCCCGCACAATGAGGGACGGTTGGGAGCTATGGGTAAACACTTCAATAAATACAATTAGAACAATGTAAATGCTCACCCATAGTTGGTCAGGACTGAAGAGTGACCTACCCACAACCTCAACGCGCGTTTCACGTTATTGCTTTCTCAAAGGGGGAGTGATAAAGAGGTTCAATCTTACTGCACTATTTATAGGAAACCAATGTGGCGCCCCAGGGTCCTGGTCATCGCAGTGGTATTGCTTTTCTCTCGGGGAGAGTGATGCTTCGTTTGGAGTCAAGGAAGTATAACTGCATCCAGGTATCACAAACATGCAACACATTCACACTCCAGGCCACCAGGGGAAGCTTCTGCTCCTATTTATTAGGTCACTCCCTATATATCTGGTAGCCTATAGGGAAAGTTAGGTAGTTGCTGGCTGAGCTCAGCTCAGTCAGTTCCAGACAGTGGTCTGAGGGGGACAGAGGGTCAATGGAGCTGTGCATGCCCTCAGAGCTGTAGCTCCCAGAAAGACATTGAAAGGCAGAATTGTATTGCAGTGAGCGTGAAGGAAGTCAAAGCAAAGGAGAGGATACCAGAAGGGGGACCAGCCCCACTCAGGCTGCCTCCTTCTGTGGCGCAAAATCCCAGTAGCCGGAACACCGAGGGAGTAAGGACCTCTACGCCTTATTTCAGAGACCGGCAGGACAGCTAATTGCAGGTTACCTGTCCGCACCTACACCCACGAGGCAAGGTGACACCTACAGAGCCGGGTTATCTAAGAGACCCTATAAACAGGCTCAAGTCACCAGTCATACGGGTTTTGTCCTATCCTATATGGGGGACAGAGAGAGCGAAACATCGCATCTGTGAGACCCTTATGTGAAGCCATAGGCAGTAAGGGACTACACCACCACTGCGCAAGGGAAGGCTACTGATTTCCACCTGGACAAGGGGACTCTGGACTTGCCTCCAAACCGGCTGGACTCTGCCTGCCCTGTGATCTGGTGCCCTGTACTGTGGATGCTGAAGTCTTCAGTAAAGGTAAAGAGATTGCAACCTTGTGTCCTCATTCTTCTCTGCGCCTCTCACCATCCACCATCTACACACCGGGAAGCCCTGGGGACATACTTCACCTGTGGGAAGGTATACCATCTAGCTGCCATAACATCACCCCAGCGGACCCCTTAAAGCAGCGTCGGTCACCCTGACCGAATACCACAGGTGGCGTCACGAACATAAACTCTATCCCTTTAAAGACCTTTTCCTTTTACATGGGCGCACTGGGCCATGGACCGGGTCAGTGACCGTGACATTCCCCTGTGAACTGAAGGACCTGGTACCGAGTACCCCTAGCCCGTGGGGCGACTCACCAACACGCCAATGTGATTGGTGCATGTTATGGACCTGGTGGTTAGGTGCACCAGGAATGACCTGATAGTTAAACACGGAATCAGGACGAGCTCTGGGGAAATGGGAACTCTGCTGACCGCAAACCCTACTCCTATCAACACAACTAGAAACAGCCGTGGAGCGTGCCTGACTCTGCCTAGACGCCTCTTCACAGCCTAAGAGCTAACTACCCCTAAAGAAAGGAAACAAAGCCTTACTTGCCTCAGAGAAATTTCCCCAAAGGTAAAAGCAGCCCCCCACAAGTATTGACTGTGAGATAAGAGGAAATCACAAACACAGGATGAAATAGGTTTTAGCAAAGAGAGGCCAGTCTAACTAAACAGATTGAGGATAGAAAAGGGATCTTTGCGGTCAACACAAAAAGCTACAAAAACCACGCAGAGTGTGCAAAAAATACCCCCACACCGACTCACGATGCAGTGGTGCCACTCTGCACCCCCAGAGCTTCCAGCTAGCCAGGCAGTTTCATGATAGCAAGCTGGACTAGAACTTAGCAAGAAAAACCATATGCAACAAATGAACAAGCAGGAACTTAGCTTGTGCTGGAGTAGACAGGTCCTCAGAAAGATCCAGGAGAGATCTGAACCAGTACTAGAACATTGACAGCTGGCATGGAATAACGATCTGAGTGGAGTTAAATAGAGAATCAGCCTAGCCCCAAACGAGGGCAGCTGGAGAAGGAATCTCAGAACCAGCAGCTCCACTCACAGCCACCAGAGGGAGTCCACGGACAGAACTCACCGAAGTACCATTCATGACCACAGGAGGGAGTTCGAGAACGGAATTCACAACAGGCGCATGCGCCAATTGACACCCCACACATGAAGTCACAAACTCAGCCGGCGTCATCACACAGTGCGAATATGAATGATGTGGTACCCAAGGCTGGTAACAGCCATGTGGCCCCGCATGTTGAGTAGACACCGGCCAGAGATGTGCAGTGTTGGGTCAGACACAGAACACATGCGCACCACCGGTCGCCATATTTCCAAAGATCAACAACACGCAGTAAGTATCAAGCCAGGTCCAATACAGCCTGTGTTAACAAGCGAAAACCATATATATGGTGAGATAATGCGGACCCGGTATACACGCAATTTAAACGTATGAAAGAATTAGCATTATATATAGGCTCCAGGGTGCTTCCAGCTACTCCACTTGTTCAGCATCGGACTCCGCCTGCCCCTCAGTAATCGTCTGTAAGGGGGCGAGGCTTTCTTTTCTTCCGTCGCACCCACCATGGGCAGGCACCACTCACCAAGGTATGCATCTCAGGCCTGGGCCACTGCCTCTGCCATACGGAGCCTCGTGCCACCTTCAGGTCAGGATGCCCACAAGGGGCTGAACTAGAGTTGTCCTCAGTCTCCATGCCATTCTACGCCATCTTTGTCACTCCAAGGGCACCTCCACCTTCTGAGTGCAAGGTATCCAGATCCTGCCTTACTATGCCAAGTGTAACGGAGCCCAGGGGGGTAGTCGTGGCTGATGGTGGCAATACTGGAACACCCGGGCTCTCCACCACATTAACACATCGTAGTCCACTGACTTGTAAGTCAAGGTCCTCTCCACACTGCCGGGGCTCCTTTTCTTTTAACACCACACAATAATAGTCAGAGTCCAAGCTCATCTTCAACAAAACAATTTTACTCAGCTCATCCAGTTTAGTCACAGAAACAGCACAAGTGTTATGATCCCAAGTGGCGGAGGATCACAAATAGATCAGCAAGTGATTAAACTAAGGACAAGCTCTAGGGAGATGGTAACTGGACTGATCGCAAATCTGAACCTATCCAAAACAACTAGAGGTAGCCGGTGAACGTGCCTAAAAAATTCTTAGACGTCTCGAGCCAGCCTGAGGAACTAGCTACCCCTAAAGAGAAAGAAAGACCTCGCTTGCCTCCAGAGAAATAATCCCCAAAGATATAGAAGCCCCCAACAAATATTAACGGTGAAGTAAGAAGAAGGCACATGTGTGTGGGGAGAAACTCAGCCCACTAGAGCAACCAGCAAGCGAGGGAATTACATCCCAGCAAGCTGGAACAGAAAACACGATAAACACTGCCGATCAAAAAATGAGCAAACAAAACCCAGCCTATCCCGGATGGACTGGGAGCAAGGTAGTCAGAAGGAATCTGAGTAGCACTGATTACATCGACAGCCGGCCACAAGTGGAAGTAAAACAGAGCTATATAGGAACCTCCCAGAGGATAACGAACCAGCTGATAGCCAGAGACCAGCAGGATAACAAACAAAGCCACCAGGGGGAGCCCAAAGCAAAAGTCACACCATACCACCAGTGACCACAAGAGGGAGCCCGAAAACAGAGTTCACAACACACAAGACTCTTTGAAGAATATCACCATTCTGTTCTCTGTACTGTCCCTCACTCCTCCAGGAATATCACATTTCCACACCGGACCGCCGGCACCACAGCTTCCTGACTGGTCAGACTAACCTGCTTCAGGAGTTCCCCACCCGCTTCCCTCTCCGAACCCTCATGAAAACCCCCAGGGCGATCAGGATGAGCCACATGGAAGGCACAAACCAAATCGGCCGCATGAACATCAGAGGCGACAACCCAAGAATTATCCTCCTGACCATAGCCCTTCCACTTGACCAAATACTGGAGCCTCCGTCTAGAAACACGAGAATCCAAGATCTTCTCCACCACGTATTCCAATTCTCCCTCAACCAGCACCGGGGCAGGAGGCTCAACTGGAGGAACCACAGGTACCACATACCTCCGCAACAACGATCGATGGAACACATTATGAATAGCAAATGATGCCGGGAGGTCCAGACGGAATGACACAGGGCCAAGGACTTCCAGAATCTTATAAGGACCGATAAACCGAGGCTTGAACTTAGGAGAGGAGACCTTCATAGGAACGAAGCGAGAAGACAACCACACCAAGTCCCCAACGCGAAGTCGGGGACCCACACAGCGACGGCGGTTGGCAAAGAGCTGAGCCTTCTCTTGTGACAACTTCAAATTGTCCACCACATGATTCCAAATCTGATGCAACCTATCCACCACAACATCCACTCCAGGACAGTCAGAAGGCTCCACCTGACCCGAGGAAAAACGAGGATGAAACCCCGAATTACAAAAAAAAGGAGAAACCAAAGTAGCAGAACTAGCCCGATTATTAAGGGCAAACTCGGCCAATGGTAAAAAAGTAACCCAGTCGTCCTGGTCAGCAGAAACAAAACATCTTAAATAAGTCTCCAAGGTCTGATTAGTTCGCTCGGTTTGGCCATTCGTCTGAGGATGGAAGGCCGACGAAAAAGACAATTTAATGCCCAACTTAGCACAAAAGGTCCGCCAAAATCTAGACACAAACTGGGATCCTCTGTCAGAAACAATGTTCTCAGGAATCCCGTGCAAACGAACCACATTTTGAAAAAACAGTGGAACCAACTCGGAGGAGGAAGGCAACTTAGGCAAGGGCACCAAATGGACCATCTTAGAAAAACGATCACACACCACCCAGATGACAGACATTCTCTGAGAGACAGGGAGATCTGAAATAAAATCCATGGAAATGTGCGTCCAAGGCCTCTTCGGGACAGGCAAAGGTAACAGCAACCCACTGGCACGAGAACAGCAAGGCTTCGCCCGAGCACAAATTCCACAAGACTGCACAAAGGAACGCACATCCTGTGACAAGGAAGGCCACCAAAAAGACCTGGCCACCAAGTCTCTGGTACCAAATATTCCAGGATGGCCCGCCAACACCGAAGAATGAACCTCGGAGATGACTCTGTTGGTCCATCTATCCGGGACAAACAGTCTCTCCGGTGGACAGCGGTCAGGTCTATCCGCCTGAAACTCTTGCAGCACACGTCGCAAATCTGGGGAGATGGCAGACAAAATCACCCCTTCTCTAAGGATACCAGCCGGCTCTGAATCTCCAGGAGAGTCAGGCACAAAACTCCTAGAAAGAGCATCAGCTTTCACATTCTTCGAACCCGGCAGGTACGAGACCATGAAATCAAAACGAGAGAAAAACAACGACCAACGAGCCTGTCTGGGATTCAGCCGCTTGGCCGACTCGAGATAAATCAAATTCTTGTGGTCAGTCAAGACCACCACACGATGTTTAGCTCCCTCGAGCCAATGTCGCCACTCCTCAAATGCCCACTTCATAGCCAACAGCTCCCGATTACCGACATCATAATTCCGCTCGGCAGGCGAAAACTTTCTTGAAAAGAAAGCACATGGCTTCATCACAGAGCCATCGGGGCTTCTCTGCGACAAAACAGCCCCCGCTCCAATCTCGGAAGCATCAACCTCCACCTGGAAGGGAAGTGAGACATCTGGCTGACATAAGACCGGAGCCGAAGAAAACCGACGCTTTAGCTCCCGAAAGGCCTCCACAGCCGCAGAAGACCAATTAGTCACATCAGAACCCTTCTTGGTCAAATCCGTCAAAGGCTTAACAACGCCAGAAAAATTAGCTATGAAGCGACGGTAAAAATTAGCAAAACCCAAGAACTTCTGAAGACTCTTAACAGATGTAGGCTGAGTCCAGTCATGAATAGCCTGAACCTTGACTGGGTACATCTCAATAGTAGAAGGAGAAAAAATGAAACCCAAAAAACAAATCTTCTGGACTCCAAAAATACATTTTGAGCCCTTCACAAATAAAGCATTGTCACGTAGGACCTGAAAGACCATCCTGACCTGCTTAACATGAGACTCCCAATCATCCGAAAAAAAACAGAATATCATCCAGATACACAATCATAAACTTATCCAGATATTCACGGAAGATGTCATGCATAAAGGACTGAAAGACTGAAGGAGCATTAGAAAGTCCAAAAGGCATCACCAAGTACTCAAAATGGCCTTCAGGCGTATTAAATGCAGTTTTCCATTCATCACCCTGTTTTATACGCACAAGGTTATACGCACCACGAAGATCTATCTTGGTGAACCAACTAGACCCCCTAATGCGAGCAAACAAATCAGTTAACAATGGCAAAGGATACTGAAATTTGACCGTGATTTTATTCAAAAGGCGATAATCAATACAGGGTCTCAGGGAACCATCCTTTTTAGCCACAAAAAAGAATCCTGCACCAAGAGGGGATGAGGACGGGCGAATATGTCCCTTCTCTAAAGACTCCTTTATATAACTCCGCATGGCAGCATGCTCCGGCACAGATAAATTGAAAAGTCGTCCCTTAGGAAACTTACTACCAGGAATCAAATTTATAGCACAATCACAGTCCCTATGAGGAGGTAGAGAATTGAGTTTGGGTTCCTCAAATACATCCTGGGAGTCTGACAAAAACGTAGGGACTTCAGAAGGAGTGGACGAAGCAATTGACACCACAGGAGCGTCACCATGAATTCCCTGACAACCCCAACTTGACACGACATAGCTTTCCAATCCAGGACTGGATTATGAGTCTGCAACCATGGTAGACCCAACACGACGACATCATGCAAATTATGCAGTACAAGAAAGCGAATCACCTCCCGATGAACAGGAGTCATGCACATGGTCACTTGTGTCCAGTACTGAGGTCTATTCGTAGCCAATGGTGTAGAATCAATTCCCCTTAGTGGAATAGGGAATTTTAAAGGCACCAAATCAAAACCACAGCGCCTGGCAAATGACCAATCCATCAGACTCAGGGCGGCACCTGAATCTACAAAAGCATTAACCGGGTAAGATGACAGGGAATAAATCAGGGTAACAGACAAAATGAACTTAGGCTGTAAAGTACCAATGGTGACAGATTTATCAACCTTTTTTTTGCGCTTAGAGCATGCTGAGATAACATGAGCTGAATCACCACAGTAAAAGCACAACCCATTTTGCCGTCTATAATTTTGCCGTTCACTTCTGGTCAGAATTCTGTCACATTGCATAGATTCAGGTGTCTGTTCAGAAGACACCGCCAAATGGTGCACAGGTCTGCGCTCCCGCAAACGCCGATCAATCTAAATGGCCAGAGTCATTGACTCATTCAGACCTGCAGGCGTAGGGAACCCCACCATGACATTCTTAATGGCTTCAGAAAGACCTTCTCTGAAATTTGCAGCCAGGGCACACTCATTCCACTGAGTAAGCACCGACCATTTCCGAAATTTCTGGCAGTACACCTCTGCTTCATCTTGCCCCTGCGAGAGGGCCAATAACGTTTTTTCAGCCTGGTTCTCAAGATTAGGTTCCTCATAGAGCAATCCAAGGGCTAGAAAAAAACGCATCTACACTAAGCAATGCAGGATCCCCTGGCGCCAATGCGAAGGCCCAATCTTGGGGGTCACCACGCAAAAAGGAAATGATAATCTTAACTTGCTGAACGGCATCACCAGAGGAACGAGGTTTCAAAGAAAGAAACAACTTACAATTGTTCCTAAAATTCAGGAACCTAGATCTATCTCCAGAAAACAACTCCGGAATAGGTATTCTAGGCTCTGACATAGGACTGTGAACAACAAAATCCTGAATACTTTGAACCCTAGCAGCAAGATGATCCAGACTGGAAGCCAAGCTCTGGACATCCATGTCAGCAGCTGAACTCAGAGCCACACCAAGATTAAGAGGAGAGAAGCAGCAACAGCAGCTAGACACACGGCAAAAAAAAAAAAAAAAATTCTCAAGGCTTCTTTTCTCCTGCTTCTGCCATGCAATTAACACTTGTCTGGCCGGCTGTACTGTTATGATCCCAAGTGGCGGAGGATCACAAATAGATCAGCAAGTGATTAAACTAAGGACAAGCTCTAGGGAGATGGTAACTGGACTGATCGCAAATCTGAACCTATCCAAAACAACTAGAGGTAGCCGGTGAACGTGCCTAAAAAATTCTTAGACGTCTCGAGCCAGCCTGAGGAACTAGCTACCCCTAAAGAGAAAGAAAGACCTCGCTTGCCTCCAGAGAAATAATCCCCAAAGATATAGAAGCCCCCAACAAATATTAACGGTGAAGTAAGAAGAAGGCACATACATAGGGATGAAATCAGATTCAGCAAAAGAGGCCCACTAGTACTAGAAAGCAGAAAATAGAGCAGGGGTCTATGCGATCAATAAAAAACCCTTACAAAATATCCATCCTGAGATTTCAAGAACCCACACACCAACTAACGGTGTGTGGGGAGAAACTCAGCCCACTAGAGCAACCAGCAAGCGAGGGAATTACATCCCAGCAAGCTGGAACAGAAAACACGATAAACACTGCCGATCAAAAAATGAGCAAACAAAACCCAGCCTATCCCGGATGGACTGGGAGCAAGGTAGTCAGAAGGAATCTGAGTAGCACTGATTACATCGACAGCCGGCCACAAGTGGAAGTAAAACAGAGCTATATAGGAACCTCCCAGAGGATAACGAACCAGCTGATAGCCAGAGACCAGCAGGATAACAAACAAAGCCACCAGGGGGAGCCCAAAGCAAAAGTCACACCATACCACCAGTGACCACAAGAGGGAGCCCGAAAACAGAGTTCACAACACACAAGACTCTTTGAAGAATATCACCATTCTGTTCCCTGTACTGTCCCTCACTCCTCCAGGAATATCACATTTCCACACCGGACCGCCGGCACCACAGCTTCCTGACTGGTCAGACTAACCTGCTTCAGGAGTTCCCCACCCGCTTCCCTCTCCGAAGGTGAAGTCATAGGATGGCTCTTACATTCCTTGCTAGGCCGTAGGTCTCGAACGTTAAGGGTTGTTCCCATGAAGTTAGCTGCTACCAATCTTATGCTGCCCTGATATTCCTCCACCACTGTGTGACTGTCAGCTCTTAGGCCCTGGACTGCTGGGCTCCTCTGCTTAAATGTTCCCCCAGACATGACTGTCCTGTCCTTGCTCCCTACTCACACACTAATTAACTCCAGGAAGCTCCCCCAACTACTCTTTCTTAGCCCCTCCAAGCCAGACAAATCCTATTGGTCTAACTAATCCCTATCCTATTGTACTCCCACTACTGGTCCTACACTATCCCTATATCTTTACAACAAATTAAACATAGGTACAATGCATTATGCAATATATCAACATTACACAACATATGGAATATACCGATTTTACCAGGAACATATGCAAGGAGTGCAGGGCATTAAACTGGCCCCCCACACCTCTTACAACGGCTCCACGAAATGATAAAACTGAGACCAGACTCATCAACTCAATGACGAAAGAGAACTACACTCTCCACAAATAACAGGACACTTTCTGTTTAAAGGAACTAAACAGCCATCTGTAACAACAGACACAGCACAGGGAGCAGTATTATAGTAGTTATATTCTTGTACATAGTAGCGGTATTATTGCAGTTATATTCTTGTACATAGAGGGCAGTATTATAGCAGTTATATTCTTGTACATAGGGGGCAGTATTATAGTAGCTATATTCTTGTATATAGGAGCCGTATTATAGTAGTTATATTCTTGTACATAGGGGCAGTATTATAGTAGTTCTATTCCTGTACATAGGGGGCAGTATTATAGTAGTTATTTTCTTGCACATAGGAGCAGTATTATAGTAGTTGCATTCTTGTACATAGGAGCAGTATTATCTACAATATAATTGTCTAAGGGTCACTTCCATCTGTCCTTCTGTCTGTCACGGATATTCATTGGTCGCGGGCTCTGTCTGTCATGGAAATCCAAGTTGCTGATTGGTCGTGGCAAAACGCCCACGACCAATCAGCGACGGGCACAGTCCAGCGGCAAAATGGCCGCTCCTTCCTCCCCGCAGTCAGTGCCCACTCCATACTCCCCTCCAGTCAGCCCTCACACGGGGTTAATGGCAGCGTTAACGGACCGCGTTATGCCGTGGTGTAACGCACTGTTAACGCAGCTATTAACCCTGCGTGACCAACTTTTTACTATTGATGCTGCGTATGCAGCATCAATAGTAAAAAGATCTAATGTTACAAATAATAATAATTTAAAAAAAAACGTTATTCTCAGCTACCGACGTCGCCCGCTGTCCTCGGCAGTGCAAGCGGCAGGTTCCAGTGCCAAGGATGCTATGCGAAAAGGACCTGTCATGACGTCACGGTCAAGAGACCGCGACGTCATCACAGGTCCTGCGCTCATACCAACCCTGGGACCGGAAGCTGCCGCATGCACCGCACACAGGTGCCAGGACTTCAAGGGGCCTTCGGAAAGTGAGTATATGTTTATTTTTTATTTTAAATCTTTTTTAACCACGCATATAGTGCCCACATTGCTATACACTACGTGACTGTGTTATATACTACGTGGGCTGTGCAATATACTACGTGCCTGTGCAATATACTACGTGACTCTGCTATATACTACGTGGCTGACCAATATACTACGTACCTGTGCAATATACTACGTAGCTGTGCAATACACTACGTGGCTATGTTATATACTATGTACGCTGTGTTACATACTACATAGCTCTGTTATATTCTACGTCGGTTGTGTTATATACTACGCCACGGTGCAATATAGTACGTAGCCTGTGCTATATACTACCTACATATTCTAGAATACCCGATACGTTAGAATCGGGCCACCATCTAGTAGTAGTTATATTCTTGTACATAGGGGGCAGTATTATAGTAGTTATATTCTTGTACATAGGGGGCAGTATTATAGTAGTTATATTCCTGTACATAGGGGCAGTATTATAGTAGTTATATTCCTGTACATAGGGGCAGTATTATAGTAGTTATATTCTCGTACATAGGGGCAGTATTATAGTAGCTATATTCTTTCACATAGGAGCAGTATTATAGTAGATGAAGCAGAAGTCCAGCGTGGGTGATGTCCATAAAAAACACATTTTAGTCCATTTTCATTAAAAGCACATAAGTCCAAAATCCATCTTTATATCCAAAGACACAAAAACGGGTGATTCATACCAGTGACAGTCACAGGCTTAAAGTGCATTAAAATCAAACGCGTTTCAATGGTCGTGCCGCCTTAGTCATTGTGATAGAAGTAAAATGAAAGAGGGCTGCTATATAGGACTAAGCCCATTGGGTTACACCGTCTGATCTTTCTTTTCTGATATTTCGTGCGATCTTGCTCCCCTCTCAAATATAATCTTCCATCATAATATACTGAACAAGACACACGGGTTACCTTTGACTAAAATGTCACATATGGCTTCTGATGTGGACACAGTACAAGGACTACACACCACACAACCATTAGAGGAAGAGCTTACAGCTAGAGGAGATAAGGCACAGGAAATATTCTCAAGAAACAAACCTGACTACACAAAGGAATCATGTGAACTTGATATCCTTATGAAACTATTGGAAAAATTACAAACAAGGGAACTTAAAACATGGTGGGAATTCACCACATTGAACGCATTGTAGGGATTCACTCGCTCAGGTGCAACGGCTGACACGCAGGAGACACGTTCCTTTAAAAGTTGACAGGTTTATTTGCTCCATAAACCAGCAAGGCAGCAAAAAAAAGGATAACAGTCCGTACATCAGGCCAACATAACATAAAAGTCCAATGCTCAAAGGTAAACAATTAGAAACAAACTTTATTGAATATCAGAAATATAAATACATACAGATAAAAACAGTGTATAGTGTACACATATATAAAAAGCAGAGCAATCAGAAAGATAGAGGTACGTGACAAACTCCAACTAGTTAGTGAGACCCAATAAACACACTGCTACACCAAATGAGCACGTTAGTAAAATAGCAGATGCCTACTGTGGAATAATAAATAATTATATCCATATAAATATAACTGACTCATAGGGTAACAAAACTTGAAGCCCTTTGGCAGTGCGGCTCCTAAATAGACGAATGCCTGCTGCTCAATACAGCTAAATGGTAACCATACCCAGAGGAGACAGAAAACTAAGTCTGGCGAAGCCAGACTGACAGTCAAATGATAAAGACAACGTAAGCCACAGTATCTAGCGAGGTCATGGCAGCTAATAGTAATTACCCATTTAGTAAGTAGCAGGCGTCCCGGATCTCACTCCCCAACGCACGTTTCGGTGCTATTCCACCTTCTTCAAGGGGGCGTGGTTTCAATAGTAACCGAACCCTCCCTTTTATATCCGGCAAGAATGGACACCTGATATGTGAGTCTCCAATGCAGAGCGCTACAGTGGCGCAAGCGCACAAGCCGCCCCCGGCCTGATATGCATCCATGGAACACAAGCCCCGTAGCCAAGTCACATGGGGTGGGCGGCGCCAACCACCACCGCATGACAGGGCAGATGAGGACGTAGTGCCAGGGCGCAATACCCAACAGTCAGGAGCGGCAAGCGCGCACGCGCCAAAGGGTATCCCAGCAACCCGGATATACATTGGAAAGATATATCTTATAATAAAAGAACTCATATATAGGCCCCATAGACAAAGACAGGCAAACAGTCGTTACATATATTACAGCGGTACCAAAAAAAATAATAATAATGAAAGCACAGCAAAGAACAATCATGTATAAATAGATACAATTCAGACATAAATATAAATAATTACTGAATGAGATCATGGACAGTGATACGTCTGTAGAGCTACCGTACTAGTTTAGTTATGTGAGGCGAACGGCGCCCAGCCACCACCACACAACAAAACCAAGTCGGGGCAATACCAGACGAGCATTGACCATGTAATCAGTTAAAATACACATACAGTAATGTTATATGCTAAACATATCAACATGTAACATAAATATTACAAAAGTAGATATATATCCGCAGATAGTAAACTGTTGTGAATTTGGATTCTGGGCTCCCCCGGTGGCCGCTTGTGGAATTGGACTTGTCATCCTCTTTCCTGTTTCACCTGATTCCATCAGTAGTGGGTGTCGCTATTTAAGCTCATTTCTCTGGTGGTTTCTTGCCGGTCAACAATGTTATCTGATGCCTCTCAGTGCTTGTTCCTGCTTCTAGACAACTACTAGATAAGTTGGACTTTTGTCCATGTTTTGTTTTGCCTATTTGTTCCAGTTCACAGCTGAAGTTTTGTTACTGTGTCTGGAAAGCTCTCGTTGATCAGGGATTGCTACTCTGGCGTTATGAGTTAATGCCAGAGTTTAAGGTAATCTCTGGATGGTGTTTTGTTAGTGTTTTTCTGCTGACCATGAAAGTATACTATCTGTCTTCTGCTATCTAGTAAGCGGACCTCAAATTTGCTAAGACTATTTTCCTGCTGCGTTTGTTGTTTCATCTGAACTCACCGTCATTATATGTGGGGGGCTACTGTCTTCTTTGGAATATTTCTCTAGAGGTGAGCCAGGTCTTATATTTCCCTCTGCTAGCTATTTAGGTCTTAGGCCAGAGCTGGGCATCTAGCGATAAATAGGAAATGCTACCTGGCTATTTCTAGTTGCGCGGCAGGCTTAGTTCATGGTCAGTATAGTTCCATCTTCCGAGAGCTTGTCCCTCTATAGGCTTGCTATGATCTCTGCCTGCAGAGATCATGACAGTTTGACCGGCCAATAAAGTGTTAAAGACCCAGGTTGAGAAAGGAGAGTTATAAGAAGTCTGCTGGAATTTTTTTTTTTTTTTTTTTTCCTCCAGTCTGCCTTGCTGCAGTCTTTTTTCTCTCTCTCCTCCTAATCTCTGTATGCTCTGTGTGCACCTGACAATAATGGATCTCCAGAGTGTAACTGCGGGTTTGAATAATCTCATCACGAAAGTACAAAATTTACAAGATTTTGTGGTACATGCTCCGGTATCTGAGCCGAGAATTCCTTTGCCGGAGTTCTTCACAGGGAATAGAGCTAGCTTCCAGAATTTCCGAAATAATTGTAAGCTTTATTTGTCCCTGAAGTCTCGTTCAGCTGGAGACCCTGCTCAGCAGGTTAGGATTGTGATTTCCTTGCTCAGGGGTGACCCTCAAGATTGGGCCTTCTCATTGCCAGCAGGGGATCCTGCGTTACGCGATGTGGATGCGTTTTTTCTGGCCTTGGGCTTGCTTTATGAGGAACCTCATTTGGAACTTCAGGCAGAAAAAACTTTGATGGCACTATCTCAGGGGCAAGACGAAGCTGAAGTTTTCTGCCAAAAATTCCGTAAATGGTCTGTGCTTACTCAGTGGAATGAGTGCGCCTTGGCGGCAACTTTCAGAGAAGGTCTCTCTGATGCCGTTAAGGATGTTATGGTGGGGTTCCCTTTGCCTGCAGGTCTGAATGAGTCCATGACAATGGCTATTCAGATTGATAGGCGTCTGCGGGAGCGCAAACCGGTGCACCATCTGGCGGTGTCTATGGAAAAGACGCCAGAAAGTATGCAGTGTGATAGAATTCTGTCCAGGAGCGAGCGACAGAATTTTAGACGGAAGAATGGATTGTGTTTCTATTGTGGGGATTCTACTCATGTTATATCGGCATGCTCTAGGCGTACAAAGAAGCTTGATAAGTCTGTTTCCATTGGCACCATTCAGTCTAAGTTTATTTTGTCTGTAACCCTGATTTGCTCTTTGTCATCCATTGCCACGGACGCCTATGTTGACTCTGGCGCCGCTCTGAGTCTTATGGATTGGTCCTTTGCCAATCGTTGTGGTTTTGATTTAGAGCCTTTGGAGACTCTTATTCCTCTGAAGGGGATTGACTCCACCCCATTGGCTAATAATAAACCACAATACTGGACACAAGTAACCATGCGTATCAATCCGGATCACCAGGAGATTATTCGTTTCCTGGTGCTGTATAATTTACATGACGATTTGGTACTGGGATTGCCATGGTTGCAGTCTCACAATCCAGTCTTGGACTGGAGAGCAATGTCTGTGTTGAGCTGGGGATGTAAGGGTATTCATGGGGACGTACCTTTGGTTTCTATTTCGTCGTCCATTCCCTCTGAAGTCCCTGAGTTCCTCTCTGATTATCAAGACGTCTTTGACGAACCCAAGCTTGGGTCGTTACCTCCGCACCGTGAGTGCGATTGTGCCATAGATTTGATACCGGGTTGTAAATATCCAAAGGGTCGTTTGTTTAATTTGTCTGTGCCGGAACATGCTGCTATGCGGGAATATATAAAGGAGTCTTTGGAAAAGGGACATATTCGTCCATCTTCTTCTCCCTTGGGAGCTGGGTTTTTCTTTGTCTCAAAAAAAGACGGCTCTTTGAGACCATGTATTGATTATCGGCTTCTGAATAAGATCACTGTTAAGTATCAATACCCATTGCCATTGCTTACTGATTTGTTTGCTCGTATAGAGGGTGCTAAGTGGTTCTCTAAAATTGATCTTCGTGGGGCGTATAATTTGGTGCGGATCAGGCAGGGGGATGAGTGGAAGACCGCATTTAATACGCCCGAGGGCCACTTTGAGTATTTGGTCATGCCTTTTGGTCTTTCTAATGCCCCTTCAGTTTTCCAGTCTTTTATGCATGATATTTTCCGCGATTTTCTGGATAAATTTATGATAATATATCTGGATGATATTCTGATTTTTTCTGATGACTGGGACTCTCATGTCCAGCAGGTCAGGAGAGTTTTTCAGGTTCTGCGGTCTAATTCTTTATGTGTGAAGGGGTCTAAGTGCGTTTTTGGGGTCCAGAAAATTTCCTTTTTGGGGTATATTTTTTCTCCCTCTTCCATTGAGATGGATCCCGTCAAGGTGCAAGCTATTTGTGACTGGACTCAGCCCTCCTCTCTTAAGGGTCTTCAGAGATTTTTGGGCTTTGCCAACTTTTACCGCCGATTTATTGCTGGTTTTTCGGATGTCGTTAAACCACTGACTGATTTGACCAGACAAGGCGCTGATGTTGCTAATTGGTCCCCTCATGCTGTAGAGGCCTTTCAGGAGCTTAAGCGCCGTTTTGCCTCTGCCCCTGTGTTGCGTCAGCCTGATGTGAATCTGCCTTTTCAGGTTGAGGTTGACGCTTCGGAGATCGGAGCTGGGGCAGTGTTGTCGCAGAAAGGTTCCGACTGCTCCGTCATTAGGCCTTGTGCCTTCTTTTCTCGCAAATTTTCGCCCGCAGAGCGGAATTATGATGTTGGGAATCGGGAGCTTTTGGCCATGAAGTGGGCGTTTGAGGAGTGGCGCCATTGGCTCGAGGGGGCTAGGCATCAGGTGGTGGTATTGACTGACCACAAAAATTTGATTTATCTTGAGACTGCCAGACGCCTGAATCCTAGACAGGCGCGCTGGTCTTTATTTTTTTCTCGCTTTAATTTTGTGGTGTCATACCTACCGGGTTCTAAGAATGTTAAGGCAGATGCCCTTTCTAGGAGTTTTGACCCGGACTCTCCTGGTAATTCTGAACCCACAGGTATCCTTAGGGAGGGAGTAATTTTGTCGGCCGTTTCTCCTGATCTGCGGCGGTCCTTGCAAGAGTTTCAGGCGGATAGACCGGATCGTTGTCCGCCTGATAGACTGTTTGTTCCGGATGATTGGACCAGCAGAGTCATCTCTGAGGTACATTCTTCTGCATTGGCAGGTCATCCCGGAATTTTTGGTACCAGGGATTTGGTGGCAAGATCCTTCTGGTGGCCTTCTCTGTCACGAGATGTGCGAGTCTTTGTGCAGTCATGTGACGTTTGTGCTCGGGCCAAGTCTTGTAGTTCTCGGGCTAGCGGACTGCTGTTGCCCTTGCCTATTCCTAAGAGGCCTTGGACACACATCTCGATGGATTTTATTTCAGATCTGCCTGTTTCCCAGAAGATGTCTGTCATCTGGGTGGTCTGTGACCGTTTCTCTAAAATGGTCCATTTGGTTCCTCTGCCCAAGTTGCCTTCTTCTTCTGAGTTGGTTCCTCTGTTTTTTCAGAATGTTGTCCGATTGCACGGTATTCCTGAGAATATTGTTTCTGACAGAGGTACCCAATTTGTGTCTAGATTTTGGCGGGCATTCTGTGCTAGGATGGGCATAGATTTGTCTTTTTCATCTGCTTTTCACCCTCAGACTAATGGCCAGACCGAGCGGACTAATCAGACCCTTGAGACATATCTGAGGTGTTTTGTCTCTGCTGACCAGGATGATTGGGTTGCTTTTTTGCCATTGGCAGAGTTCGCCCTCAATAATCGGGCCAGTTCTTCCACCTTGGTGTCCCCGTTTTTCTGTAATTCGGGGTTTCACCCTCGATTTTCCTCCGGTCAGGTGGAATCCTCGGATTGTCCTGGAGTGGATGCGGTGGTGGAGAGATTGCATCACATCTGGGGGCAGGTTATGGACAATTTGAAGTTGTCCCAGGAGAAGACTCAGCGTTTTGCCAACCGTCATCGTCGTGTTGGTTCTCGGCTTTGTGTTGGAGATTTAGTGTGGTTGTCTTCTCGTTTTGTCCCTATGAGGGTCTCTTCTCCTAAGTTTAAACCTCGGTTCATCGGCCCTTATAGAATATTGGAGATTCTTAATCCTGTTTCTTTCCGTTTGGACCTCCCTGCGTCCTTTTCCATTCATAACGTTTTTCATCGGTCGTTATTGCGCAGGTATGAGGTACCTGTTGTACCTTCAGTTGAGCCTCCTGCTCCGGTGTTGGTTGAGGGTGAGTTGGAGTACGTTGTGGAGAAAATTTTGGACTCTCGTGTTTCCAGACGGAAACTCCAGTATCTGGTCAACTGGAAGGGTTACGGCCAGGAGGATAATTCTTGGGTCAATGCATCTGATGTTCATGCTTCTGATCTTGTTCGTGCCTTCCATAGGGCTCATCCTGGTCGCCCTGGTGGATCTGGTGAGGGTTCGGTGCCCCCTCCTTGAGGGGGGGGTACTGTTGTGAATTTGGATTCTGGGCTCCCCCGGTGGCCGCTTGTGGAATTGGACTTGTCATCCTCTTTCCTGTTTCACCTGATTCCATCAGTAGTGGGTGTCGCTATTTAAGCTCATTTCTCTGGTGGTTTCTTGCCGGTCAACAATGTTATCTGATGCCTCTCAGTGCTTGTTCCTGCTTCTAGACAACTACTAGATAAGTTGGACTTTTGTCCATGTTTTGTTTTGCCTATTTGTTCCAGTTCACAGCTGAAGTTTTGTTACTGTGTCTGGAAAGCTCTCGTTGATCAGGGATTGCTACTCTGGCGTTATGAGTTAATGCCAGAGTTTAAGGTAATCTCTGGATGGTGTTTTGTTAGTGTTTTTCTGCTGACCATGAAAGTATACTATCTGTCTTCTGCTATCTAGTAAGCGGACCTCAAATTTGCTAAGACTATTTTCCTGCTGCGTTTGTTGTTTCATCTGAACTCACCGTCATTATATGTGGGGGGCTACTGTCTTCTTTGGAATATTTCTCTAGAGGTGAGCCAGGTCTTATATTTCCCTCTGCTAGCTATTTAGGTCTTAGGCCAGAGCTGGGCATCTAGCGATAAATAGGAAATGCTACCTGGCTATTTCTAGTTGCGCGGCAGGCTTAGTTCATGGTCAGTATAGTTCCATCTTCCGAGAGCTTGTCCCTCTATAGGCTTGCTATGATCTCTGCCTGCAGAGATCATGACAGTAAACATGAACAGTTTTACTCTTCAAAAACGATCCCGTTAATGGATTCTCATTTATTTACACCACTGCTGTATGTATACACAGAATGCATCCAGACCAGATCTTCATATAGGCCTGAAGCTAAAAAGTGTCCCCAGGATCAGGAAATGCATCTTTAGGTAAATATATCAAAAAGAATAAATCTTAGCCATAAATGATCGATGCTTTGTAGTTCATAGCTGTTTTTAGAGCTGGAAGTTGTTTACACCGCTTTTGTATATATATACAGAATATGTCCAGACCAGATCTTCATATAGGCCTAAAGTAACAGGAGTCCCCAGGATCGGGAGGTGCATCTTTGGGCAAGTATGTCATGAAAGGTAAATCTTAACTATAGATAATCACTATAATAAAAAACAAGATAAAAAACAAACATAAGTGCCATAGTTAAAAACAGAGACAAAGAAACCATTAAAAATCAAGATAGCAACAGTAGACAACGAATAGTGGGAATACATGAAGCAACTAGCATTTACTTTGATCAGAGAAAAGAAGCAAACCCATGGGATTCATTACATTCATTCCATTACATGGGCAGTGTAAAAACAAGAAAGATAATGACCAAATCAGATTCATATCTACATTCAATGGCCAGTGGATGCAGATGAGGGATTGCCTTAGGCGTCACTGGAGTGTTCTTCAGACGGACCCCATTTTATCAAAATATCTACCGAGCGATCCATTGATGACGGCCAGGAGGAGTCAGAATCTGGGTGACATGTTGGTCAACAGTCATTATGTTCCTTATATTCAAAGTCCATTTAATTCGCGTGGGCCTCTACAGGGTTGTTTTCCCTGTGGTAGATGTATATCTTGCAAAAATATTCTGAGAACGACTGTCTTCACCTCATCTGATGGGACACGGAATTTCAACATTAGGCAATATATCACCTGCACGACTTCACAGGTGATTTATTATGCCACATGTGGCTGTCAAAAAATATATATAGGCCTGACATCACGGCAATTAAAAACACGCACTCGCGAACATGTGCGTGATATACTTGCATCAGCTACAGTTACCGATCTAACTTTGCTCAAAACGATCCCTAGGCATTTTAAGTGTTTCCATCAGAGTGATCCGAGGTCTTTCATGGTCAGGGGCATTCAGCATGTCCAACTTGGGATCCGTGGTGGGGACATTAAACGATTACTTGCCCAGAAAGAGTGTAGATGGATCACCATTCTGGGCACGATGTCCCCCCACGGGCTTAATGAATCCCATGGGTTTGCTTCTTTTCTCTGATCAAAGTAAATGCTAGTTGCTTCATGTATTCCCACTATTCGTTGTCTACTGTTGCTATCTTGATTTTTAATGGTTTCTTTGTCTCTGTTCTTAACTATGGCACTTATGTTTGTTTTTTTATCTTGTTTTTTATTATAGTGATTATCTATAGTTAAGATTTACCTTTCATGACATACTTGCCCAAAGATGCACCTCCCGATCCTGGGGACTCCTGTTACTTTAGGCCTATATGAAGATCTGGTCTGGACATATTCTGTATATATATACAAAAGCGGTGTAAACAACTTCCAGCTCTAAAAACAGCTATGAACTACAAAGCATCGATCATTTATGGCTAAGATTTATTCTTTTTGATATATTTACCTAAAGATGCATTTCCTGATCCTGGGGACACTTTTTAGCTTCAGGCCTATATGAAGATCTGGTCTGGATGCATTCTGTGTATACATACAGCAGTGGTGTAAATAAATGAGAATCCATTAACGGGATCGTTTTTGAAGAGTAAAACTGTTCATGTTTACTATCTGCGGATATATATCTACTTTTGTAATATTTATGTTACATGTTGATATGTTTAGCATATAACATTACTGTATGTGTATTTTAACTGATTACATGGTCAATGCTCGTCTGGTATTGCCCCGACTTGGTTTTGTTGTGTGGTGGTGGCTGGGCGCCGTTCGCCTCACATAACTAAACTAGTACGGTAGCTCTACAGACGTATCACTGTCCATGATCTCATTCAGTAATTATTTATATTTATGTCTGAATTGTATCTATTTATACATGATTGTTCTTTGCTGTGCTTTCATTATTATTATTTTTTTTGGTACCGCTGTAATATGTAACGACTGTTTGCCTGTCTTTGTCTATGGGGCCTATATATGAGTTCTTTTATTATAAGATATATCTTTCCAATGTATATCCGGGTTGCTGGGATACCCTTTGGCGCGTGCGCGCTTGCCGCTCCTGACTGTTGGGTATTGCGCCCTGGCACTACGTCCTCATCTGCCCTGTCATGCGGTGGTGGTTGGCGCCGCCCACCCCATGTGACTTGGCTACGGGGCTTGTGTTCCATGGATGCATATCAGGCTGGGGGCGGCTTGTGCGCTTGCGCCACTGTAGCGCTCTGCATTGGAGACTCACATATCAGGTGTCCATTCTTGCCGGATATAAAAGGGAGGGTTCGGTTACTATTGAAACCACGCCCCCTTGAAGAAGGTGGAATAGCACCGAAACGTGCGTTGGGGAGTGAGATCCGGGACGCCTGCTACTTACTAAATGGGTAATTACTATTAGCTGCCATGACCTCGCTAGATACTGTGGCTTACGTTGTCTTTATCATTTGACTGTCAGTCTGGCTTCGCCAGACTTAGTTTTCTGTCTCCTCTGGGTATGGTTACCATTTAGCTGTATTGAGCAGCAGGCATTCGTCTATTTAGGAGCCGCACTGCCAAAGGGCTTCAAGTTTTGTTACCCTATGAGTCAGTTATATTTATATGGATATAATTATTTATTATTCCACAGTAGGCATCTGCTATTTTACTAACGTGCTCATTTGGTGTAGCAGTGTGTTTATTGGGTCTCACTAACTAGTTGGAGTTTGTCACGTACCTCTATCTTTCTGATTGCTCTGCTTTTTATATATGTGTACACTATACACTGTTTTTATCTGTATGTATTTATATTTCTGATATTCAATAAAGTTTGTTTCTAATTGTTTACCTTTGAGCATTAGACTCTTTTTCCTCCTTTTTTTCTATATATTGTTTGAGTCGTCCTCTGCTCATTAGCATCATGCAATTTAGCATGTGCCTGCGATTACACGCATGGTAAAGGTCACTAGATTAAAATATGTTTTTGGGGCTATTTTTCAAAATAACATAAAAGTCCATAGAAGATCTCTGCTCTTCTCAGGCCTGACGGTACTCAGGCTCTGTCTGAAGCCACAGACACAGAAAGGCTTCGCCGTCTCTTTACACAGACTCCTGTCTGTAGTGTCCAGCTTAGACAAACGGAAATCTGTCCACACTGACAGATTCCCATACACTCACTCACCTGTGCCAAACACATCTCCATTATGTAGCCTGAAACCACACCCAGAACCCATCACATGATTAGACATGTGGTTCTGACATCACCACAGGACCTGACACAAACATAGACAGGCATGGTTATGCCCCTTACCCAGGGGTGAGGTATATGGGTAGCCAGACCCTCCCATCTCTCATAGCTACCCGTAACCCGGACCCAAATATACTACACAATTCCTTATTACTTTATGAGCAATACAGAAAACACTCCGGGTCACTGATATGACCTGGTGGTAACGGAGCAGCACTGATATGACCTGGTGGTAACGGAGCAGCACTGATATGACCTGGTGGGTACGGAGCAGCACTGAAATGACCTGGTGGGTACGGAGCAGCACTGAAATGACCTGGTGGGTACGGAGCAGCACTGAAATGACCTGGTGGGTAAAATAGATCATGAACAAGCTCTGAGGAGGTGGTAGCTTTACTGACCGCAATCCCTAATCCTAACACAAACACTAGAAATAGCCGTGGGACGTTCCTGTCACTCCCTAGACGCCTCTTCACAGCCTAAGAACTAACTACCCTTAGGATGGAAATAGAAAACTATCTCGCCTCAGAGAAATTCCCCAAAGGAAAGATAGCCCCCCACATATATTGACTGTGAGTGGAGAGGGAAATGACAAACGCAGGGATGAAAACAGATTTTAGCAAAGGAGGCCAACTCTGACTAGATAGACAGAAATAGGAAAGGGAACTGTGCGGTCAGTATATAGAACCTAAAAATCCACGCAGAGATTACAAAAATAACCTCCACACCGACTCACGGTGTGGAGGGGCAACTCTGCTTCCCCAGAGCTTCCAGCTAGCCTGAATGTTTCATAATGACAAGCTGGACAAAAAGAGACATAACTTTAAACTGAACAGTAAGTACAAGAACTAGCAAGAACTTATCTTATGCTGACATGGACAGGCCATCAGAGAAATCCAAGGAGAAGACTGAGTCTAACCTAGAAGAACATTGACAGCTGGCATGAATTACAGGCCAGAGCCCTGTTAAATACCAAGGCCAAGGGAGTCGATTAGTAAAGTCAGCTGCCAGGCCAAACTCCAGGAGCAGCAGTTCCACTCAAACCCACCAGAGGGAGCCCAAGGGCAGAACTCCCAAAAGTATCATTCACAACCACAGGAGGGAGCCCAAGAACGGAATTCACAACAGTACCCCCCCCCCTTGAGGAGGGGTCACCGAACCCTCACCAGAGCCCCCAGGCCGATCAGGACGAGCCAGATGAAAAGCACGAACCAAATCGGCCGCATGGACATCGGAGGCAAAAACCCAAGAATTATCCTCCTGGCCATAACCCTTCCACTTGACCAGATACTGAAGTGTCCGCCTCGAAAGACGAGAATCCAAAATCTTCTCCACCACATATTCCAACTCCCCGTCAACCAACACAGGAGCAGGAGGGTCAACGGAGGGAATCATGGGTACCACATATCTCCGCAACAAAGATCTATGGAACACATTATGAATGGAAAAAGAAGCAGGAAGGGCCAAACGAAAAGACACTGGATAATAATTTCAGAAATCTTATAAGGACCAATAAAACGAGGCTTGAACTTAGGGGAAGAAACCTTCATAGGAACATGACGAGAAGACAACCAGACCAAATCCCCAACACGAAGCCGGGGACCAACGCACTGACGGCGGTTAGCAAAACGTTGAGCCCTTTCCTGAGACAACATTAAATTGTCCACCACTTGAGTCCAAATCCGCTGCAACCTGTCCACCACAGAATCCACACCAGGACAGTCCGAAGGCTCAACCTGCCCCGAAGAAAAACGAGGATGAAAACTGAAGTTACAAAAAAAAGGCGAAACCAAGGTGGCCGAACTGGCCCGATTATTAAGGGCAAACTCGGCCAACGGCAAGAAGGCCACCCAATCATCCTGATCCGCAGACACAAAGCATCTCAAATAGGTTTCCAAGGTCTGATTGGTTCGCTCAGTTAGGCCATTTGTCTGAGGATGAAATGCGGAAGAAAAAGACAAATTAATGCCCAGCCTAGCACAAAAGGCTCGCCAAAACCTAGAGACAAACTGGGAACCTCTGACCTCTGTCAGACACAATATTCTCCGGAATGCCATGCAAACGAACCACATGCTGAAAAAATAATGGAACCAAATCAGAGGAGGAAGGCAACTTAGGCAAAGGTACCAAATGGACCATCTTAGAAAACCGGTCACAAACCACCCAGATGACAGACATCTTCTGGGAAACAGGAAGATCAGAAATAAAATCCATGGAAATATGCGTCCAGGGCCTCTCAGGAACCGGAAAAGGCAAAAGCAACCCACTAGCACGGGAACAGCAGGGCTTGGCCCGGGCACAGGTCCCACAGGACTGCACAAAAGAACGCACATCCCGCGACAAGGAAGGCCACCAAAAGGACCTGGCAACCAAATCTCTGGTACCAAAAATCCCCGGATGACCAGCCAATACAGAACAATGAATCTCAGAAATTACCTTACTAGTCCATCTATCAGGAACAAACCGTTTCCCCACAGGACAGCGGTCAGGTCTATCAGCCTGAAACTCCTGAAGCACCCGCCGCAAATCAGGGGAGATGGCAGAAAGAATCACCCCCTCCTTGAGAATACCAGCCGGCTCAAGGACTCCCGGAGAATCAGGCAGAAAACTCCTAGAAAGGGCATCCGCCTTCACACTCTTAGATCCCGGAAGATACGAGACCACAAAATCAAAATGGGAGAAAAACAAAGACCATCGAGCCTGTCTAGGATTCAACCGCTTGGCAGACTCGAGGTAAATCAAATTCTTATGATCAGTCAAGACCACAACGCGATGCTTAGCTCCCTCAAGCCAATGACGCCACTCCTCAAATGCCCACTTCATAGCCAACAACTCTCGATTGCCGACATCATAGTTACGTTCAGCAGGCGAAAACTTTCTGGAGAAGAAAGCACACGGTTTCATCAAAGAGCCATCAGAACTTCTCTGAGACAAAACAGCTCCTGCCCCAATCTCAGAAGCGTCAACCTCAACCTGAAAAGGGAGAGAAACATCTGGCTGACGCAACACAGGGGCAGAAGTAAAACAACGCTTAAGCTCCTGAAAGGCCTCCACAGCCGCAGAGGACCAATTCACCACATCAGCACCTTTCTTTGTCAAATCGGTCAGAGGTTTAACCACAGTAGAAAAATTAGCAAAGCCCAAAAATTTCTGAAGGCTCTTCACAGATGTAGGTTGAGTCCAATCATGAATGGCCTGGACCTTAACAGGGTCCATTTCAATAGCCGAGGGTGAAAAAAATTAAACCCAAAAAAGAAACCTTCTGAACTCCAAAAAGGCACTTAGACCCCTTCACAAACAGTGCATTAGCACGAAGGATCTGAAATACCATCCTGACCTGCTTCACATGAGACTCCCAATCATCGGAGAAAACCAAGATATCATCCAAATATACAATCATAAATCTATCCAGATACTCCCGGAAAATATCATGCATAAAGGACTGAAACACAGAGGGAGCATTAGAGAGCCCGAAAGGCATCACCAGATATTCAAAATGGCCTTCGGGCGTATTAAATGCTGTTTTCCATTCATCACCCTGTTTAATACGAACAAGATTATACGCCCCTCGAAGGTCGATCTTGGTAAACCAGCTAGCCCCTTTAATCCGAGCAAACAAATCTGAAAGTAAAGGTAAAGGGTACTGGAATTTAACCGTGATCTTATTCAGAAGGCGATAATCTATACAGGGCCTCAAGGAGCCATCCTTCTTGGCAACAAAAAAGAACCCCGCTCCCAACGGTGACGAAGACGGGCAAATATGCCCCTTCTCTAAGGACTCCTTTACATAACTCCGCATAGCGGCATGCTCTGGCACAGACAGATTGAAAAGTCAACCCTTAGGGAACTTACAGCCAGGAATCAAATTAATAGCACAATCACAGTCCCTATGAGGAGGCAGGGAACTAGACTTAGGCTCATCAAATATATCCTGGAAATCCGACAAAAACTCAGGAACTTCAGAAGAAGGGGAAGAGGAAATTGACATCACAGGAATATCACTATGTATCCCTTGGCAACCCCAACTAGTCACAGACATAGATTTCCAATCCAGCACCGGATTATGTACCTGTAACCATGGAAAACCCAGCACAACAACATCATGCAAATTATGCAACACCAAAAAGCAAATATTTTCCTGATGTGCTGGAGCCATGTACATGGTCAAATGTGTCCAGTACTGAGGTTTATTCTTGGCCAATGGCGTAGCATCAATCCCCCTCAAGGGAATAGGGCTCTGCAAAGGCTCCAAGGAAAAACCACAGCGCCTGGCAAAGTCTAAGTCCATTAAGTTCAGGGCAGCGCCAGAATCCACAAATGCCATTACAGAAAAGGAAGACAATGAGCAAATCAGAGTAACAGACAAGAGAAATTTAGGCTGTATAGTACTAATGGCAACAGACCTAGTGTCCTTCTTAGTACGCTTAGGACAATCAGAAATAGCATGAGCAGAATCACCACAGTAAAAACACAGCCCATTCTGACGTCTGAATTCCTGCCGTTCTGCTCTAGTCAAAGTCCTATCACATTGCATAGGCTCAGGACTCTGCCCAGAGGACACCGCCATATGGTGCACCACCTTACGCTCACGCAGGCGCCGATCAATCTGAATGGCCAGAGACATTGATTCGTTCAAACCAGCAGGTGTGGGGAACCCCACCATAACATCCTTAAGGGCTTCAGAAAGACCCTTTCTGAAAATAGCTGCCAGGGCATCCTCATTCCATTTTGTAAGCACAGACCACCTTCTAAATTTCTGGCAGTAAATTTCTGCTGCTTCCTGACCCTGACACAGAGCCAGCAAGATTTTTACTGCCTGATCCACAGAATTAGGTTAATCATAAAGCAGTCCGATTGCTTGAAAAAATGCATCTACATTGAGCAATGCAGGATTCCCTGGCTCAAGGGAGAATGCCCAATCTTGCGGGTCTCCACGGAGCAGAGAAATAACAATCTTCACCTGCTGAACGGAGTCACCAGAGGAACGGGGTCTCAGAGCAAAAAACAATCTGCAATTATTTTTGAAGTTCAAAAATTTAGATCTATCCCCAGAAAACAAATCAGGAATAGGAATTCTAGGCTCAGAAACCGGAGTCTGGACAACATAATCTTGGATACTCTGTACCCTTGCAGCGAGATGATCAACACGCGAGGACAAACCCTGAACCTCCATATCAGTACCCAAATACTAAACCACCCAAAGATTAAGGGAAAAAAAAAGACAAAACAAGCTACAAAAAAAAAAAAAAAAAAAAAACTCAGAACTTTCTTTTCCCTCTTTAGAGATGTATTTAACACATTGTGGGCCAGCTGTACTGTTATGACCTGGTGGTAACGGAGCAGCACTGATATGACCTGGTGGGTACGGAGCAGCACTGAAATGACCTGGTGGGTATGGAGCAGCACTGAAATGACCTGGTGGGTACGGAGCAGCACTGAAATGACCTGGTGGGTAAAATAGATCATGAACAAGCTCTGAGGAGGTGGTAGCTTTACTGACCGCAATCCCTAATCCTAACACAAACACTAGAAATAGCCGTGGGACATTCCTGTCACTCCCTAGACGCCTCTTCACAGCCTAAGAACTAACTACCCTTAGGATGGAAATAGAAAACTATCTCGCCTCAGAGAAATTCCCCAAAGGAAAGATAGCCCCCCACATATATTGACTGTGAGTGGAGAGGGAAATGACAAACGCAGGGATGAAAACAGATTTTAGCAAAGGAGGCCAACTCTGACTAGATAGACAGAAATAGGAAAGGGAACTGTGCGGTCAGTATATAGAACCTAAAAATCCACGCAGAGATTACAAAAATAACCTCCACACCGACTCACGGTGTGGAGGGGCAACTCTGCTTCCCCAGAGCTTCCAGCTAGCTTGAATGTTTCATAATGACAAGCTGGACAAAAAGAGACATAACTTTAAACTGAACAGTAAGTACAAGAACTAGCAAGAACTTATCTTATGCTGACATGGACAGGCCATCAGAGAAATCCAAGGAGAAGACTGAGTCTAACCTAGAAGAACATTGACAGCTGGCATGAATTAGAGGCCAGAGCCCTGTTAAATACCAAGGCCAAGGGAGCCGATTAGTAAAGTCAGCTGCCAGGCCAAACTCCAGGAGCAGCAGTTCCACTCAAACCCACCAGAGGGAGCCCAAGGGCAGAACTCCCAAAAGTATCATTCACAACCACAGGAGGGAGCCCAAGAACGGAATTCACAACAGGTCACATCACAGCGACAAGCCTTCTCTGTGATACATACCTCCCGTCGATTAGACACCCTTTAGCCATGCTACATACCTCCCCCCTCTGCCTAAAGCCGTGGGGCTTGGCACTTGTCCTTAACCGACTAGAGACCCCTCTCAGTTGTCCCTGACAGTCAAACCGTCTGTCTAAGTCAGGGCCTGTTATTGAACCCTTGTCACCTCATCTGCTACAGGATCTCCTGCTTAGGTCACTTAACCCTGAGCTGACTGAGGCATCACTGCTTCTACCTGTTTCATCAGGCCACCTTCTCCCATGGTCTTTATTGCCTGAAGAGCAGTTCTTCCCTGTATCTCTATATCCTCTGTTAGCTTGGGGACTTCGAATCTTTAGAGAACCTCTTCGTCTCTCTATACCGCAAGTTGAAGGTGGTGGCAATCTGTTTGCCAATTCCCGCAGCTCTATATTGACCTGCTCCCTCTCACGTCTTAGCTGCTCAACTTCTATTAGGTAACTCATGCGATACCCCAGGAGCATCCGGATATTTTCAAGACTCTCCATGGATCCGACAACAAGGAACGGAATCATCTTATCTTCACCCACGACCTGGGCCTCGTCATCACCCAGAACCAGAGGCGTAGCTAAGGGTTCAGGCTAGGGGGGGGGGGCGAAACACATCTGAGTGGGCCCCTTAACCTGAGTAACGTTTGTTTACATAATTAGGCTATGTGCACATGTTCAGGATTTCTTGCAGAAGTTTCCTGAGCAAAACAGGACATTTTCTGCAAGAAATCTGCATGTGTTTTTTGCACGTTTTTACCGCGTTTTTTTTTTTTTTGCAGATTTTTCCGGAGGTTCCCAATGCAATAATATAGTGGGAAATCCGCAAAAAATCCACAAAATTAATGAACATGCTGCGTTTTTTACTGCGATGCGTTTTTTTTGCAGAAAAAAAACGCATCATGTGCACAAAAATTGCGGAATGCATTCTAAATGATGGGATGCATAATGTATGCATTTTTATAGCGCAAAAAAGGCGAAAAAAACGAGAAAAATCTGCAACGTGTGCACACAGCCTTATGGTGGTTTTAAACACTCTTGTGGGCATCTCAGTTACATGTGTGCCGCACGTATTACACACACGGACATGGATATGTCTGGTACCGTTTTTTCTGGTATTGGAAATAAACGGACGTGTGAAAGAGGCCTTATTGAGGCTGCACAGTTAGAACATGGCCAGGAGTAAGCAGATCGCATACTTGTTGATATGGGTAATGGCGAATCCTTAGTATGTGAGATGTTGAGATGTGAAGGGTCACAATTTTACAGCCACATAGCAAACTTGCAGCATGAGATCAGACAATCCCTTTAAATAAAGTGCAGCTAGAGCCATGGTTATTGTATGAGGGCTTGCTATACCAAGGCTGTGTTTCCATGGTCATGAAACCTTCCGGATTTGCTGTGGATTGGACGCTGCTTACAGCTGCAGCATCCAATCCGCCCAGATGTTACAGCATAGTGGAGGGGATTTTATGAAATCCCGTCTCCACTATGCGTACAAACACGCAGGTGGCAGACCTGCGTAACCGTACATGCGGCGCGTTTTTATAGACCGCAGCATGTCTGTTTATCTTGTGAAGATGCTTCATCTCCACAAGATGAATAACCCAGTCTATGAATACGATGCGGTGATTCCGCCTGTGTTCAATTAACACAAGCGGAATCACCGCGCGTACAACAGGGGGCAGCGCTTTTGGCGGAGCGGGGTATTTGCTGCATCCAAAGCACAGGGAATCCTGAACGTGGAGACATAGCCTAACAGCTGTAAATATAATAAGCCCCCTACATCCACCCAGACAACTATTAGATAATAATACTCCATGAAAAGAAATATAGCAGGCAGGCCCCTACAGTACCACCCACCCCCAACTCAACTCCCCCTCCCCCCTAACATTCACCCCACTCCCACAGTAGCATTACTAAAGGTACCTTCACACTAAGCGACTTTACAACGATAACGATAGTGATCCATGACGTTGCAGCATCCTGGATAGCGATATCGTTGTGTTTGACACGCAGCAGCGATCAGGATCCCCCTGTGAGATCGCTGGTCGTTGCTGAAAGTCCAGAACTTTATTTCGTCGCTGGATCTCCCGCTGACATCGCTGAATCGATGTGTGTGACACCGATCTAGCGATGTCTTCACTGGTAACCAGGGTAAACATCAGGTTACTAAGCGCAGGGCCGCGCTTAGTAACCCGATGTTTACCCTGGTTACCATTGTAAAAGTAAAAAAAAAAACCACATACTCACATTCCGGTGCCCGGCGTCCGCTTCCCTGCACTCCTCCTGCATCCTGTGTAAGTGCCGGCCGTAAAGCAGAGCGGTGATGTCATCGCTCTGCTCTGTGGGAGATGCCGGAGATGTTCGGCGCTGACACAGGATGCAGGAGGAGTGCAGGGAAGCGGACGCCGGGCACCGGAATGTGAGTATGTAGTGTTTTTTTTTTTTTTTTACTTTTACAATGGTAACCAGGGTAAACATCGGGTTACTATGCGCGGCCCTGCGCTTAGTAACCCGATGTTTACCCTGGTTACCAGGGGACTTCGGCATCGTTGGTCGCTGGAGAGCCGTCTGTGTGTCAGCTCTCCAGCGACCACACAACGACGCTGCAGCGATCGGCATCGTTGTCTGTATCGCTGCAGCGTCGCTTAGTGTGAAGGTACCTTTACATCATGTGCAGTGTCATTTGTGCTTTAATTTATTTAAAAGAAGTCGAACATTGCACTGTTTCACAGTCAGCAGCCCTTACATTTATGAAAATGTCTGTCCTCCTGACTCCTGCCTCTCTCTCCCGTCCGTCAGTTTGTCCAGGTAGCAGGCCAGGCACTATCTTCTTGGGCTCCTGGCACAATAAAGGTACCTTCACACGAAGCGACGCTGCAGCGATAGCGACAACGATGTCGATCGCTGCAGCGTCGCTGTTTGGTCGCTGGAGAGCTGTCACACAGACCGCTCTCCAGCGATCAACTATGCCGAGGTCCCCTGGTAACCAGGGTAAACATCGGGTAACTAAGCGCAGGGCCGCGCTTAGTAACCCGATGTTTACCCTGGTTACCAGCGTAAAATCTAAAAAAAACAAACAGCACATACTTACATTCACGTCCCCCTGCGTCCACTTCCTGACTGACTGAGCGCCGTACAGTGAGAGCAGAGCGGTGACGTCACCGCTGTGCTGCTTTCACTTTCACTTTGCGGCGCTGAGTCAGAGGAGGAAGCAGACTGCAGGGGACGCAATGTGAGTATGTGCTGTTTGTTTTTTTTACATTTTACGCTAGTAACCAGGGTAAACATCGGGTAACTAAGCGCGGCCCTGCGCTTAGTAACCCGATGTTTACCCTGGTTACCAGTGTAAAATATCGCTGGTATCGTTGCTTTTGCTTTCAAACACAACGATACACAGCGATCGGACGACCAAATAAAGTTCTGGACTTTATTCAGCGACCAGCGACATCACAGCAGGATCCTGATCGCTGCTGCGTGTCAAACGAAACGATATCGCTAGCGAGGACGCTGCAACGTCACGGATTGCTAGCGATATCGTTATAATGTCGTTTCGTGTGAAGGTACCTTAAGAGATGCTGCTGAGTGCTGACTAGGACCTGAGAACAGCGGACCAATAGGAGCAGCAGACCTGGGGTGGAGGCGGAGCTATCTGCAGCACTGCCAGCCTGTCAAGATATTATCAGGTTAGCAGCGCTCCAGCCCTCACCGTGCGCTCGCAGTGAGACTCTGCTATTGGCTGCTGTGCAGCGTGCAGAGTCTCCAGCTGAGCGGAGACCAGGCAGCAGCGGGTCACCATGTCTGGACTGCAGAGAGCCGCGGCCGCTTATTGCTTAACACTGAAGCGGCCACGGCTCTGGATGGATGGGTGGGCCCCAGCCCCTCCTGCATCATGTTACAAGGCCCGGGGCGATGCTGCAGCCTGCGCTCCTGCCTCCTCCTGTTCTCTGAAACATCAGAGAGCCGCGGCCGCTTATTGCTTAATGACTAAAGCGGCCGCGGCTCTGAGTGGGCCCCTCCATGTGACTGGGCCCGGGGCGATGACCCCCTTTGCCCCCCAGTAGCTACGCTACTGCCCAGAACTCTCAGTCTCTTCACACCGGACCTATTCACAATCTCCTGCATCACTAGGCCAAGCCTCCCGATGACTTTTCCCACCAAATTTCTGGGTACCAGAATGATGTCTTCCACCAAGCCAAGCCGATTTTGAGCTTCTCTCGCTAGCTCCAGACGTCGAGCGGCTTCCTCATTCTTCAACGTGATCATTTGTTTTGTGCGGAGGCATTGTAGATGCATCTCTCTCAGGACAGCCACCCGCTTCACTGTGACTTCCCTAGACGAAAGTATGACCAGTTGATGAGTCTCAGGCGCCCAGTGCACACTACACGCCTCTACTGCCTTTCTAAATGCCTCATGCACACCTTCACCGGTACAGGCTTCTTGCACCTCTTCAAGTACATCAATGAAGGTCTTGAAGAGCAGGGTCTCACTCTCTTCAAAGACAGACGGCTCCCTTTTTGCCTCTGACCTTTCCACCAAGACGTGTGTCACGACCGGGTGACTCTCTTGTTCCGCTTTTAGCACGAACACCTCCTCAGTCTTTTCTTCCGCTTGAGCGTTTGCCAAGATGGGCATTGGCAACTCCTCTGCCAGGCAGCGACGTTCCTCCTCTCTCTGGAGAAGCTCCTTCTGATGTTTTTCTTGAGCCATTCTGAGCACATCCATATCTTTCAATATGGCCCTATTCATGGCCTGACACGCTGATAGGTGACCTCTGAGCTTAGAAACTTCCTTCTCCAGCTCATCCACTCTGTGCTCAATCGCCAGTCTCAGGACCCTTTCTTGCTCGACTGTCTCTTTAAGCAGCTCTATCTCATGGTCCTGCTCTCTTTTGGCCAGCACATGTCGCACCACCAGTTCTTTAATTAAACTTTCAAACGGGGGCTCTTGCCCACCCACACTCTGCCTCTTTAGAGTTCCACCTGTTTCCGCAACCACCTCTATGGTCCCTCCTGGGCTCTCTGTTTACTCTTCGGTACCTCTGGGCTCTTGGTAACTTCAGAGTTCTCCATCTCTTCAGCATCAGGTACTTCATCATACTGAGCCACTTCACTCTTTCCGGGCATTGCAGATATGGGACTACCACAGGTCTGTTTTAATTCCAGCCCTACCTCTGTGTTGGGATTTGTCAGAGGTAAAGTGACCTCCTTATCAAAGACAGTAACCTGATCTATAACTGACCCTGTCTCTTCCTCATCAGGTCTCTTCTCAGAGGGCGTAACCTGTCCCGTCTTTTTGCGTCCTCCGCGACGAGATGAAGATTTGTGATTTTTACTGGGCTCCTCCTTACTGCACTCTTTTCCCTTTGCGCTCGAGTCACAGTCTGGATAGGAGTCACCCCCTCTCACCCTGTCATCCTGGAACAGCAAGTCCCCACTTAAACAGGTGTCAGACCCACACTTTCTTCCAGTCACCAGTAACTCTGGACTATTGACATTAGGTGGCGCTACTTTCTCTTTACACATCACACCACTCGGAATCACTACAGCCTCCTGTTGTGGTGAGGCTCCCTTAGGGTCACTCAGACTCTGTTCTGAGCAATCAGACACTCCCCTTTCCTCCCACAAGTCCCAAAACCTTTCAAAGTCCTGGCCTATAACAACAGGGAATGGCAAGTCTGAGACTACAGGTACATCATGGCTGGCAATAATAGTGGGCGTCTCAATGATTACCCTGGATACCGGATAATCCCTAGCGACCCCATGAACGCAGTGGACTTCCATCTTCCTTCCGGGAATCAGATAGACAGGGAGTGTGGCGCTCACCAGCGTCACCAGGCTCCCTGAGTCCAGAAGTCCAGTCACGCACACTCCATTGACTTCTACAGAACAACTCTGTGACATCTTGTCAGACGAAAAGTCAGTACAACATTCTGAACATGCGCTGTTCTTACATTGAACCCGGCAACCGTTCAACAGCGCATTCGCCGCCGCCCCTTTTTGGGCCACCACCCCTAATTGGGTTGCCGCCCCCTTTTGGACTCCACCCCTTTTGGGTTACCGCCGCCTTGTGGACTATTTTCTCCTTTAGGGCCATCACCCCTTTTAGGGACTCCACCCCCTTTTGGGCAACTACACCCTTTTGAGACGCAGCCCCTTTTTGGCCAACCATAATTATTTGGGGTCACCGCTCCGTTTTGGGACTCCACCCCACTTTTAGGGACACCACCCCACTCTGGGGTACACCCTGTGGACTTCCCACAGTACTCTCAGGCCCCAGTTCGCCCAGCACACTGTGACTCTGGCCCTTTAAGAGTCTGCACACTAAACCAGCAGTGTCTTTTTTTTTTTCTCTTTTTTCTCTCTTTGCTGCAACCGCGCTGCACAGCTCAACCGCAGACTTCGTGGACCCGCCGATCCACAGCAAGCCGCTTGTCACCTTCGTGACCCCACCGAGCCACAGCAAATTTCGTGACCTCACCGAGCCACAGCAAGCTGACCACAGAAGGAGAAAAAAAAAAAGAAATACCTGGACTCGCCGGTCCACAGCAAGCACCTGCACACGTGCTTTATAGAAAAAAAAAAAACAGTCTTTCACTGACCCCGGTCAGTACAGCACACAGACTTCGGTCTGTTTCACACCCGGCTTTACAGCCCAAACACAGTTTTTCGCTGACCCTGGTCAGTATCACACGGTTTCCAGACCATTACCTGTTGGTGGCGGCCACACAGGTTCCCGGATCCCTCTTCTCCTCAGAGGTATCCACAAACTGCAGTTCTCACTGACCCCGGTCAGTTTTTACTCACGGTTTTTCAAGACCGTCCCTCCTCTGGCTCAGACCAGCCAGCGCTGCAACATGTGCTCCTTGGATCTTTGCCCGCATTCCAAACACCAATTGTAGGTATTCACTCGCTCAGGTGCAACGGCTGACACGCAGGAGACACGTTCCTTTAAAAGTTGACAGGTTTATTTGCTCCATAAACCAGCAAGGCAGCAAAAAAAGGATAACAGTCCGTACATCAGGCCAACATAACATAAAAGTCCATAGAAGATCTCTGCTCTTCTCAGGCCTGACGGCACTCAGGCTCTGTCTGAAGCCACAGACACAGAAAGGCTTCTCCGTCTCTTTACACAGACTCCTGTCTGTAGTGTCCAGCTTACACACACGGAAATCTGTCCACACTGACAGATTCCCATACACTCACTCACCTGTGCCAAACACATCTCCATTAAGTAGCCTGAAACCACACCCAGAACCCATCACATGATTATACATGTGGTTCTGACATCACCACAGGACCTGACACAAACAGACAGGCATGGTTATGCCCCTTACCCAGGGGTGAGGTATATGGGTAGCCAGACCCTCCCATCTCTCATAGCTACCAGTGACCCGGACCCAAATATAATACACAATTCCTTATTACTTTATGAGCATTACAGAAAACACTCCGGGTCACATCACAGCGACAAGCCTTCTCTGTGATACATACCTCCCGTCGATTAGACACCCTTTAGCCATGCTACAGCATATATAAGTAAAAACATGATTCCAAAGGGACTCAGACTGAAGAAGAAAGCAACTACTATTTTCTCTGATAGCTTTGAGAAATCGTGGTATGAGGTCCTGGATAATTGCTCCATTCAACTTATGAAACTTATTGTTCAGGAAGAAGAGAAAGTTTTAGCTTCAGTTCACTAACAAATTGATGGGACTAAAAACTCTTTAAAAGTATACTCCTCTCTGGACCAATAAGATGAATGGATGAAATCTATTAAATTAAATCTCAGCAAGCTTGAGGAATATATTACCCAAACTATGAATGAAACTGTGATGGTGGGATATGCTATGTGGGTATCATTTTTGTGTATATTTCTATTTTATTGATTATCATGGTGTTCTCTTGTAGGATGAGTTGTTATTTGCCATCTGATATCAGCCCCCACAGTCCTGTACTGTTATCTCTCCACAGGGTCAGTGAATAATGTTGTTTGCTAATATGCTAATGATGTATTGAACTAGCTTGTTGAAACAATGAGCCCCTGAGACCCACCCACCCCTGACCTGTGAATAAGGAGAGAGACTTGTAAAAATCAGAGAGATGACACACAGATCAGTCTTGTGTGGAATGATGATGTGAACACAGCACATCAGAGAGAAGGGGAAGCATATGGACCATTTTTTATCCTCTGTCTGCTGGATTATTGGACTCTCATCTCCTTGGACATTTATCCGGTTACTAAACTGCATTCGGCTTCTGGACTATCTTATCCTTTGTGTGGTGGATCGTATATGGACCTTTCGTGTTTTTGCCTAAATAAAGGTCATGGAATTGTTTACTATTCTCTTGCTCTGTTGATTGTGTGGTATCGGAGAAGGACCCTGTGACAACTGGTGGCAAGCATAGGGATCAACAGAGCGTAACCTAATGGAGAACCACACACACAGTGAGTACAGTACAGAAATTGGACTGTATCCAGTTTACAGGAGAGAGCCAGAGACCTGGGCCTGAACTACCAGGGACTGACTAAAGAGGCCTTAATTGACCTACTGGTGGGTGCTAGCCAGACCACCTCCTCCCATATGTCTGAAGGACAAGCACTGGAGACGAGGACCCCTACCCCAAAAAGCCAGTGGATGGTGTGGTACGAAGAAGAGATGGTGGTTCTGGGCCCAGGCATCTCTCAGGAGTACAAGGAGGAGGCTGTCCGCTGGGCACAGTGGAGGCAAAAAGCAGTGGAGATTGAAATAGGGAGTAATGCAATGTGGAATGTAAACCCCACAATCCTGGAGCCTGTATGGATCACCCGGACAGAGTTTAAGCCATTTGATGAGGCTTCCGGAGATCTGGAGGGGTTCTTCAAGGACTTTGAGCAGCAGTGGGCTGTGATGGAGGTGCCCCACTCTGGCTGGATGCGTTTGTTAGTGGGACTCCTGAACGGTAGCATGGCGGAGGCTTACCGAACCATTGACTCCCAGTAGAACCGGGATTATAACATTGTAAAGAAGACTATCCTGGATTACCATGCTATCACCCCAGACTCATATAGGGCCAAGTTCCGAGACCTCCCATGCACTACGGGGGGATCGTTTAGGATGTATGCATATAAGATGTCCCAGGCATGTCGGAGATGGCTGGAAGCAGAAAACGCCTTTACTGTGGAAGATGTTATACAGGCGTTCCTTATAGAACAATTTCTTGCCAAGTGCCCCGCAGAGGTATGGGAATGGGTCCGGGAGCGCACGCTGTGCACCGTGGATAGAGCTTCAGCCCTGACCGATGAAACCCTTACTGTTGTGAATTAGACTTTTTTGGCTCCCTCTTGTGGTCACTAGTGATATGACTCTGGGATTTTCTTTCTTCAGTTTGGCACTCACCTGGGCCATTTGTCCAGGGGTGTCGCTATATAAACTTCCTGGATCCTTAGTCCAGTGCCTGGCATCGTTGTATTCAGATCCTTCTGTTGCTCCTGTCTACTGGTCCTGGCTCTTGCTAAATTAAGCTAAGTCCTGCTTCTTTGTTTTTTGAGTTATTTGATTTGCTCCTATTTTTGTCCAGCTTGTACTAAATGTGATTTCTGACCTTGCTGGAAGCTCTAGGGGGCTGGTGTTCTCCCCCCGGCCGTTAGTCGGTTCGGGGGTTCTTGAATATCCAGCGTGGATATTTTAATAGGGTTTTTGCTGACCATATAAGTCATCTTACTATATTCTGCTATTAGCTAGTGGGCCTCTCTTTGCTAAATACCTAGCTCATTCTTATGTTTGTCTTTTCCTCTTACCTCACCGTTATTATTTGTTGGGGGCTTGTATCCAACTTTTGGGGTCTTTTCTCTGGAGGCAAGAAAGGTCTTTCTTTTCCCTTCTAGGGTTAGTTAGTTCTCCGGCTGGCGCGAGACGTCTAGAACCAACGTAGGCACGTTCCCCGGCTGCTTCTATTTGCGGTGCTAGGATTAGATATATGGTCAGCCCAGTTACCACTGCCCTATGAGCTGGTTTTTTGTGTTTGCAGACTTGGTTTTTATTCCTGAGACCCTCTGCCATTGGGGTCATAACACCTTACTATCCGGCCACAATGGAGGGGGCTTCTGGAAAATGAACCCCGGCCCCCTCTGATTATATCTGCCTTTCCACCTAGTCGCAAGCCGATGACAATCACGCCTCACAATCCTGGGCCCCAACAGTTCCGACCATGACCTGGTGGTATCACAGAGAGGAGATGTTATGGGTGTGAGCAACCTGGACATTTGCAGTCTGGCTGTCCCTCAAGGATTCGGAGGCAGCCCCACCTCGTCCAGTGCATCCTGTACACTCCATCCCGCCTGAGGAAGAGCTACCACCACCCCCACCAGAGTGGACCACCAACCACGGCACCATAGATACCCCTCTTGGAATGTACGGACTTTGACCTTTGTCCTTTAGCTACCCAGAGCAACGGCAACACCACCTGCAGGATGTCTTAATCGATGGATACAAAGTGTCAGGATTTAGAGACACGGGGGCATCCCTGACTATCGCTGACCCCCGTGTGGTTCGACCCGAGGCAATTTACCAGGGTCTGGGAATTCCCATTGTCTTGGCGGGGGGAGCCCGCAAACATATACAGCGAGCTTCTGTGCATTTGGATCATGGTTGTGGAGAAAAACTCTGTTGGATTGGAGTTATGGGAGGACTTCCTGCAGATATCCTCCTTGGGAACGACATTGGGGGTTAGAATTCCAATTTGTGGGAGCAGTCACCTGACTACAGGCCCTTCAAGCACTACGTCATCCGGACCTCACCGGGGAGCAACCACGACGAACCGCATCAGAGTTGGTAAGCAATATGTTCACTGCTACTTCATTGGGAGAGTCTTGGGATAGAGAGGAGTTTAGGAGAGAAATAGAGGGTGACACTACCTTAGCAGCCCTTAGGCTAAGGGCAGAAACTGGGCATGTGGGAGATAATGGGGATGGCTTCACTCGAGAAAACGGACTGTATTATCGTGTAACAAAGGTCAGTGACAGGGGCAACCCTGACACAATGACCAGGCAACTCATTGTCCCTCAGAAGTACAGGGCACAGCTACTCCAACTGGCCCATGACATCCCCTTGGCTGGGCATCAAGGGAGGAAAAGTACTGAAAAGAGACTCACCCAAAGTTTTTGCTGGCCTGGCATCTCGCAGTCGGTAGCCCATTATTGCCGCACCTGCGATGTGTGCCAGCGAATGCGGCATCCAGGAGCTCGACATAAGGTACCCCTGCAATCCCTGCCCATAATTGAATAACTATTTCAACATGTAGCTGCAACATCATAGGTCCTCTGGCCCACCCCAGCCGGTCGGGAAAAAAATATATCCTGACAGTGGTGGACTATGCCACTCGGTATCCTGAAGCTGTGGCCCTGTCCAGTATTACAGCAGTAAAGGTAGCCGAGGCCCTTGTTACCATCTTTACCCTGGTAGGGATTCCTAGTGAAATATTATCGGATCAAGGCACTCGGTTCATGTCAGATCTGGTCCAGTCCCTATGGCATACCTCTGGTGTTCGAGCCATTCGCACTGCCCCTTACCACCCGCAGACCAATGGACTATGTGAACGCTTTAATGGAACCCTAAAAAATATGCTGAGGGCTTTTGTTGACGTTGAAAATAACTGGGAAAAATACCTGCCACATCTCCTATTCGCCTATCGGGAGGTTCCCCAAGAGTCCACAGGGTTCTGTCCCTTCGGACTACTGTTTAGCCGGAAGGTCCGTGGACCTCTCACTCTTCTGAAGGAACATTTGGAGGGAGATATCTCAGACACCGGAATGCCCATCATTCCCTATGTTCTAGAGTTCAGAGACTGTCTCGCACAGCTAGCTACCTTGGCTAAAGAACATCAGTGAATGGCCCAGTCTACACAAAAAACCTGGTATGACTGTAATGCCAGCACCCGGGAATTTATGGATGGACAACAAGTGCTCATAATTACTGCTTCCCCTGCCAACAAGCTTCAAGCAGTGTGGGAGAAGGCCCCTATCAGGTTGTCAAGAAAATTAATGACACTAACTACGTTATTGCCCTGGATGCTAGTGGTCGACGACAGAAAACCGTCCACATTAACATGCTGAAAGACTACCACGACCGATCTCTGCCTGTTCTAGCCGTCTGCCACCCCCTAGTGATACCGCCGACGACGAATATCTCCCCGATCTTCTCCAGGTCACCCAAGCGGGAGGATCACTGGAACAAGTGCCCCTGGGCTCCCATTTATCGGATATACAAAAGGACGATATTTTCGCCGTACTAAGGCCGAGGGCTGCTGCTTTCTCCTCAAAGCCGGGGAAGACTACTCTCATCAGCCACCATGTGGAAACCCCCGGACAACGCCCCATCCAGCATGCTGCCTACTGGGTTCCAGAGGCTGTTCAAGGTATGATAAAGAAGGAACTGGAGAAGATGAAACGCTGGGAGTTGTTCAGCCATCTTATAGTTCTTGGGCCTCTCCTGTCGTCCTGGTCCCCAAGAAGGATGGTACAACACGATTCCGTGTTGATTACAGACGATTAAATGATGCCACCAAGAGTGATGCTTACCCCATGCCCAGGATTGATGATCTATTGGATCATCTGGCCAGTGCCCAATTTGTGACCACGTTAGATTTGAGCAAGGGATACTGGCAGATATCCCTAACAGAGGACGCTCAGGAGCGCTCAGCCTTCATTACTCCATTTGGGCTTTTTGCGTTCCTGGGAATGCCCTTTGGGATGAAAAATGCCCCAGCTACTTTCCAGAGACTGGTAGATCAACTGTTACAACAATGTCAGGACTTTGCCTGTGCTTACTTAGATGACATTGCCATTTTTAGTACCACCTGGGAGGAACATCTTAAACACTTGGGCATAGTGCTAGACTGTATCCTTGCTGCAGGACTGACCATTCGCCCTGATAAATGCCAAATAGGGATGGCTGAGGTGCAGTACCTCGGGCATAGAGTAGGGGGTGGGACCCTAAGGCCTGAGCCTGCCAAGGTGGAAGCCATTAGCAACTGGTGTAGACCCCAGACTGAAAAGCAGGTACTTGCATTTTTAGGAATTGCTGGTTACTATTGAAAATTTGTTTCTAACTTCAGTACCTTGGCCAAACCCCTAACCGACCTGACCCGCAAGAACACGGCTAGGAATGTGATGTGGACAACAGCATGCGAGGATGCCTTTTCAGCGTTAAAGACCACCCTCATCACTGCTCCTGTCTTGGCTGCCCCTGATTATAAGCGCAGGTTCCTCGTGCAGACAGATGCATCCACCTTTGGGATTGGGGCAGTACTTAGCCAAGTGAACGCCGCCGGAGAGGAACATCCTGTTGCTTTTGCCAGTCGGAAACTACTGGATTGGGAAGTTGCCTATGCTACTATTGAAAAGGAGTGCCTTGCCATCGTATGGGCGCTAAAAAAATTGCAGCCATACTTGTATGGCAGAGACTTTACAATTGTTACAGACCACAACCCCCTCACATGGCTGAACCGCGTATCAGGGGACAATGGAAGATTGCTGCGGTGGAGCTTGTCCTTACAACCCAACAGCTTCTCCATCCAAGCGGGGAAGCCAACACCAGAACGCCAAAGGACTGTCTCGACAAGAAGAACCATAGGCTTCCCAGGCCGACCTACCCCTGCCATTGTACAAGGAACAATAAACTATTGAGCAATGTGGACTAAAGTGAGCAGGCCAGAGGTATGTGTAGACCTCATAGCATGCTCACTTATTATGAGGGGTGAGAGGTTGTGATGGTGTGATATGCTATGTGGGTATCATTTTTGTGTATATTTCTATTTTACTGATTATCATGGTGTTCTCTTGTAGGATGAGTTGTAATTTGCCATCTGATATCAGCCCCACAGTCCTTGTACTGTTATCTCTCCACAGGGTCAGTGAATAATGTTGTTTGCTAATATGCTAATGACATATTGAACTAGCTTGTTGAAACAATGAGCCCCTGCGCCCACCCCCCTAACCTGTAAATGAGGAGGGAGGCTTGTAAAAATCAGAGACACAGATCAGTCTTGTGTGGAATGATGATGTGAACACAGCACGTCAGAGAGAAGGGGAAGCATATGGACCATTTTTTATCCTCTGTCTGCTTGATTATTGGACTCTCATCTCCTTGGACATTTATCCGGTTACTGAACTGCATTCGGCTTCTAGACTATCTTATCCTTTGTATGGTGGATAGTATATGGAACTTTCGTGTTTTTGCCTAAATAAAGCTTTTGGAATTGTTCACTATTCTCTTGTTCTGTTGATTGTGTGGTATCGGAGAAGGACCCTGTGACAGAAACACAAGGAGGAAATATGATTAAGAGAAATTGAAAGGGCAATCAAACCGTATCCCCCAATATAATGACTGTACCCCACTAAAGAAAGCAGCTAAGCTGCTCATTGAGACCAAGTGGTTGACTTGGTTTTAAGACAAAATATTCAATATGTTTCTTTCTGGAGCAAAACATTTATTATAATTTTCCCCATCTTTTGAGTGGTTTAAGAACATCAACGCCCATAAATTTGATGGCCTTGATATTGATGAAGAATGAAATGTTCTGGTTGTTGTCTGCACCTAGGATTCCTGCTTCAGCTTAGGCTATAAAGTTCATTACCAAATAGAACCAACCTACCTTCCTTCCTTCCTCGTGTTATTACTGATGTTACCACCTCTGACTCGAGCATCTTTGGATATCACAGACCTCAATATGGGAGCGTCCATCCACCTGTATGTATAGGACTCATGGAGGAGGGTGGTGTGGGTTGGGGGGCTCCTTTCCTCCCCCTGCGTTCCCCTCACTCCACCTGCTCGGGACGCCCGCTTCAGGGTGAGATGTGAATTTTTTTTATCCCCAGATGTTCATTTGCCGCTTTGAGATTTGTTAGCGAGTTCAGATCTTTTCAATGATTGTGATTTATATTTGCATAATTCTAGTGTATCCTAATATGTAAAAATATTAGAGATCAATTCCTTTGTATGAGAGTTATAATTATGTGTCCATGCTCCTCCCAGGAACTTTTTGATATTTTTCCCCATAATCGCTAGTTTTGTAACCTTCTTATATATTTTCATGAGGTGAGTAAATTACTTTGAGTTAGGGAAGGGGATTGTTTGCAATTGTACTTGCGCATTGCGGCTGATTGGTCTCTGTGATTCCTGCCCTCGCAGGCCACAAATTATACAATAATCTCTGCACTTGGATTACTATGAACTCTACAGCGACACCCAGTGGACAAAAGCGGAGTTTCAGTCTCTTTTAGTTTTCAAGTTAGGGTACTGTCACACAGTGGCACTTTGATCGCTCCGACGGCACGATCCGTGACGTTGCAGCGTCGCTTGATTATTGCTCCAGTGTCGTAGACTGCGGTCACACTTTGCAATGCACGGCGCTGGAGCGATAATTTCATGACGTAGTTGCGATGTAGAAGTCATACGGGACATTGGGAATATCGTGCACACCTTTGTTACACGCTGCGATCATGCCGCCACAGCGGGACACTTGACGACGAAATAAAGTTTCAAACGATCTGCTACGACGTACGATTCTCAGCGGGGTCCCTGATCGCAGTAGCGTGTCAGACACAGCGATATCGTAACTATATAGCTGGAACGTCACGGATCATGCCGTTGTAGGGACCAAAGTGCCACTGTGTGACAGTACCCTTACTGTTGCCTCTGAAATCCAGTCAAAATATCCAGCAATTTCAGCATTTTTTGGCAGTCCCCCCACATTCTTAGTGGTAAAGTCACTTGATGAGGATTTGCCACCACTGCTGGTTCCTAGAGGTGGGACAGTATGATGGTGAGAGGTTCATGGTCTTCAGGACAGTGACTCCGGCTCCAGGATCCACATCACTGTCCCCCACGTCTTCCGTGGTATCTCTGATATTTCTGAAGCTGCGTGTTGGGGTAACGCACGCTCAGGTGTAATCTATTTACATCAATTAATTTCAGTCCCTGATGTAAACCAATTAGTATTCAGCATTTAATGGAGTCATTAGCTGTCAGATTAGCTTCTCGAAATGCTTGTCACCGCTACAGGACCGAGCGCGGAGAGCGGCCTAATAAAACCACAAAATTAATGGCCTGAGCAGCACAGATAATGAGTTAATGTGGAACGTACAGAATCTGATCCGCCGCTTAACTACTGCGAAGACGAGAGGAAATCTAATGACCAAAACCCGAGAAATGCAGAGAACCAGGGCCAGCAATGTTTGTACGGTGGGGGCGGGGGTCTCCTGGGAGTTGTAGTACTGCAGCTTCTACTATTCTGAAAATTAGAAAAAATATTTAAAAAACAAAAATAGAAAAATGAGAACAATGAGGGTGATGATATTGGGGCAGGGAGTAGATTGTAACCTCCTTAGTGCGAGACACATGTTCACAGTGGAGTGAAATTTACAACACTAATATGCATGTCCAGACACCTATCTATCAAAGCTGCGACCCTCTGTGTCTCCTGACACCGCTCTATCATAGTTGTGATGCTCTGTGGGTCCTGATCTGTTTCAATCATAGCTGCAATGCTCTGCCTTTCCTGACCTCTTACCATCATATTTGCAATGCTCTGCCTGTCCTGACACCTTCCTAACATAGCTGTAATGCTCTGCGTGTCCTGATCTCTTTCTATCTTAGCTGTGATGCTCTGCGTGTACTGATCTCTTTCTATCATAGCTGTGATGCTCTGCGTGTCCTGACCTCTTTCTATCATAGCTGCGATGCTCTGTGGGTCCTGATCTGTTTCTATCATAGCTGCGATGCTTTGTGTGTCCTGACACCTTTCTATCATAGCTGTGATGCTCTGCGTGTCCTGATCTCTTTCTATCACAGTTGCGATGCTCTGCGTAATCTGACCTCTTTCTATCATAGCTGCGATGCTCTGTGTGTCCTGACCACTTTCTATCATAGCTGCGATGCTCTGCGTAATCTCACCTCTTTCTAGCATAGCTGCAATGCTCTGCCTGTACTGACCCCTTTTTATCATAGCTGTGATGCTGTGCATGTTTTCATCTCTTTCTATCATAGCTGTGATTCTCTGCATATCCTGATCTCTTTCTATCATAGCTGCAATGCTCTTCCTGTTCTGACCTCTTTCTATCATAGCTGTGATGTTCTGTGTGTCCTGACCCCTTTCTATCATAGCTGCGATGCTCTGTGTATCCTGATCTCTTTCTATCATAGCTTTGATGCTCTGTGTGTCCTGACCCCTTTCTATCATAGCTGCGATGCTCTGTCTGTTCTGACCTCTTTCTATCATAGCCGCGATGCTCTGCCTGTCCTGACCTCTTTCTATCATTGCTGCGATGCTCTGCGTAATCTCACTTCTTTCTATCACAGCTGCAATGCTCTGCCCCCTTTTTATCATAGCTGCGATGCTGTGTATCTTCTCATCTCTTTCTATCATAGCTGCGATGCTCTGCATGTCCTGATCTTTTTGTGTCATAGCTGTGATGCTCTGTGTGTCCTTACCTCTTTCTATCATAGCTGCGATGCTCTGCATAACCTGATCTTTTTCTATCATAGTTGTGATGCTCTGCCTGTCCTGACCCCTTTCTATCATAGCTGCAATACTCTGTGTGTCCTGACCACTTTCTATCATAGCTGCGATGCAGTGCGTGTCCTGACCTCTTTCTATCATAGCTGTGATGCTCGGTGGGTCCTGATCTGTTTCAATCATAGCTGTGATGCTCTGCGTGTCCTGACCCCTTTCTATCATAGCAGTAATGCTCTGCGTGTCCTGACCCCTTTCTATCATAGCAGTGATGCTCTGCGTGTCCTGACCCCTTTCTATCATAGCAGTGATGCTCTGCGTGTCCTGACCTCTTTCTATCATAGCTGTGATGCTCTGTGGAGCCTGATCTGTTTCCATCATAGCTGTGATGCTCTGCGTGTCCTGCCTATTTTCTATCATAGCTGTGATGCTCTGCGTGTCCTGACTATTTTCTATCATAGCTGTGATGCTCTGCGTGTCCTGACCCCTTTCTATCATAGCTGTGATGCTCTGCGTGTCCTGACCTCTTTCTATCATAGCAGTGATGCTCTGCGTGTCCTGATCTCTTTCTATCATAGCAGTGATGCTCTGCATGTCCTGATCTCTTTCTATCATAGCTGTGATGCTCTGTGTATCCTGACCTCTTAATATCATAGCTGCGATGCTATGTGTACCCTGATCTCTTTCTAACATAACTGTGATTGCCTGCATGTCCTGATCTGTTTCAATCATAGCTGTGATGCTCTGCGTGTCCTGATCTCTTTCTGTCTTAGCTGTGATGATCTGCGTATCCTGATCTCTTTCTATCATAGCTGCGATGCTCTGTGTCATGACCACTTTCTATCATAGCTGCGATACTCTACGGGTCCTGACCCCTTTTGTTCATAGCTGCGATGCTGTGCATGTTCTCATCTCTTTCTATCATAGCTGCGCTGCTCTTTGTGTCCTTACCCCTTTCTATCATAGCTGTGATGCTCTTCTTGTCCTGATCTCTTTCTATCAAAGCTGTGATGCTTTGGGCATCCTGACCTCTTTCTATCATAGCTCTGTGGGTCCTGATCTGCTTCAATCATAGCTGTGATGCTCTGTGTATCATGACTAGTGATGAGCGAGTATACTCGTTGCTCGGGTTTTCCAGAGCACGCTCAGGTGACCTCCGAGTATTTATGACTGCTCGGAGATTTAGTTTTCATCACGACAGCTGAATGATTAAGCTACTAGCCAGCTTAATTACATGTGGGGATTCCCTAGCAATCAGGCAACCCCCACATGTACTCAGCCTGGCTAGTAGCTGTAAATTATTCAGCTGCCGTGATGAAAACTAAATCTCCGAGCAGTCATAAATAATCGGAGGTCACCCGAGCGTGCTCTGGAAAATCCGAGCAACGAGTATACTCGCTCATCACTAATCCTGACCTCTTTCTATCATAGCTGTGATGCTCTGTGTGTTCTGACCTCTTAATATCATTGTTGTGATGCTCTGTGTATCCTGACCTCTTCCTATCATAGCTGCGATGCTCTGCGTGTCCTGATCTCTTTCTATAACTGTGATGCGCTGTGTGTCTTGATCTGTTTCAATCATAGCTGTGATTCTCTGTGTGTCTTGAGCTCTTTCTGTCATAGCTGCGATGATCTGCATATCCTAACCACTTTCCATCATAGCTGCAATGCTCTGTGTAGCCTGACCACTTATTATCATAGCTGCGATGCTCTGCATATTCTGACCTTTTTCTATTATAGCTGCAATGCTTTGCCTGTCCTCACACCTTCCTATCATAGCTGCGATGCTCTGCGTGTCCTGACACCTTTCTATCATAGCTGCTATGCTCTGTGGGTCCTGATCTGTTTCAATCATAGCTGCAATGCTTTGTGTATCCTGACCTCTTTCCATCATAGCAGTGATGCACTGCCTGTCCTGGTCTCTTTCTATCATAGCTGCGATTCTCTGCGTGTCCTGATCTCTTTCTATTAAAGCTGCGATGCTCTGCGTGTCCTGATCTCTTTCTATTAAAGCTGCGATGCTCTGCGTGTCCTGATCTGTTTCTATCATAGCTGCAATGCTTTGTGTGTCCTGACACCTTTCTATCATAGCTGTGATGCCCTGCGTAATCTGACCTCTTTCTATCACAGCTGCGATGCTCTGCGTAATCTGACCTCTTTCTATCTATCAAGACCTTTCACTGGATTTTTTACATTTAATCTGAGCACCTTTTCCATTTGTCGGTGCTCCATTGATTCCAGAACACTTTTCCTTTTTCGTCTGTTGCAAAGTTTTACCCTAGGTAAAAGAAAGTATAAATTTTCCCTTCATCGTCCTTCTTTCCTTTTCATTATAAACATCTTAATTATTATTAATATTTATATTGTAAAATATATTTATGTTCTCTCTTATATATTTTTGTTATAATATCCAGGATTGGCCTCATCTTTATAATTGTTCAGGCAAACGGTCTTTTTTTTTTCAGTGTATTCCCTATTTCACCATTAGGGGGAGCTCTAATTTTGCTGATGTTGAAGAAAAAGTACTAAAGTATAAATAGTTTGTGTAATATTGTCATATCCTGTTATATAAACATGGAATACTTTATGTATATTTTATATTATTTCAGTTTTCTATTAATATGTTTTTTTTTTATTTTTGCATTTAATTTAAACAATTGTAAAGAGCAGAAAACATGGTAAATATCTGATTCCATGGTGCGGCCGCTGGAATATTAGTGACTAGACTACATTCTGCTACTGGTTGGCAAAAAGAAAAAGATTTGGCTCTTAAATTGTTAAAAGTAAAAGGGTAAAATCAGGAGAAATCTATATGAGATAAGACAAAATGGAAATGTTTACATTTCGGTAATTTTTGATAATTCCACCATCAGCCTGCAGATGGCACTGGTGTTACACTTCTTCACATGGAATTTGGTCTGTGACTAAAAATCACATAAAAAAGAGCAAAATGAATAGAAGTTGTTCAGCAGGAAAAGACTGACATCACTGAGAAGTTGTCAGCCTCGCCCCTCATTAATGACATCACTGAGTTGTCAGCCCCGCCCCCTGGTGATGACATCATTGATAGAATGGATACAATTGTAGCAAACCATCAGCTATGAGAAGTATTGAAATTCTTATCCCGGACATCGATTAGAGATATTGAAAATAGTGAGGGATTGAAAGAGAAAATTTGCCATAAACTTTTTACTATCCAACGATCACTCTGAAAGTGAAATTCATTCTCCGCTTTGCCACGACACATGATTTGCAGGTAGCGTTGGGGGCGGGGAACCAGTCACCGGCCCTTTATGGGAATTGAACTTAGAGGATGACAGAAGCTTTCAATTTCTGGTAATTGTGGTGGGATCGGCCCTCCTGACCCCGGGGTGACGGGCCGCTGCTTCTGTTCGGTCTCCCATGTGACACTCGGCTACAGTTCAGACACAACTCTCCACAAAGAGGCAGCTGCTTAATTACGTCCCCCTGAGCCTCGCACACAGGGCCCCGGATGATGGGGGCCACACAGTCATTGTATGAGCTGGGGGAGACGTTTCCAGAGCCCTCCTGGGGCGGCGAGGATGATGGGAGTAACTGTTATAGGGCCCTGGAGCCTCAGGAGCCCAAAGGTCCCTATGGTCCATATGAAATACCTACTATTATCGCAGGCCGGTGATAGTTGGGGGTCCTGTTGGATCCTTTGCATTGGGGTCCACAAGCTTCAAGATACGTCACTGTCTGCAGATTTGTTAATTGCACAAAAAAATGAGGAGTCAGACCACAAAGAAAAGATGGGACCGAAAAACGAAGAAATGGGGAAAGCGAAATGTAATATGTCTTCTGGGGGTCGTATTTGTACCCCGGGCCAGGGGGTCTCTGGAGCCAAAGGAAGCTCCGTCACCTACTAGGACCGCAGTGATGTGTGATAGTTACAGATAGGCAAGGATGATGGGAGTAATACACTGTGGAAGAGATAGGAAGCGTGGACCATGAGCTCGGGATGATGGCGGGATTAAACTATGGGGTCACAGGGTCAAGAATGGTGGGAGTAATACTCTGCATGTAAAATATGGACCATAGATTGTGAGCTCCTGGGGACAGGAATGATGGGAGTGTAAGTGTGATAGTGAGATTACATGATGGGAGTGATACATTGTGGGTGATAATTGCATTCCCGAGATCTGAAATGATAGGAGTGATACATTATGAGAGATAGGGAGATTAGATTGTGAGCTCCTGGGGTTAGGAATAATAGGATGGGACGATGAGAGTGCTGCATTGTGTGCCCAGCTCGGCTGGACGTGTGTCTGTGCTACAAAGTACTCTAGATACATGATAGATACATCATAAATACAAGTGATAGATAATAGACACGTATGATACATAATACATACATAATACATACGATACATGTTAGAGACATGATAGACACACGTGATAGATAACAGACACATGATAGATACATAATATATACACGTGATACATAATAGATAACATATACACGTGATAGATAATTGATACATGACATATACATATATGTTAGATACATGTGATACATTTTACAAGCCTACAGATGTTACAATGTATCCATTTCTGTGCAGCCAATCAATCCAGAATCCCAATAAATCGCATTTAGAGCGGACGTGCCGGCGATTTCTTCGGCTTCTTCTTCAGGGTTTCTGTGTCCTCCGGAGTTTTCACACTTTTAGTTCTTTTAGATGTTAGAAATGAAACAATCGGTGATGTTCATGTTCTGTTCAGGATAAAAGGCGAGAACACGAGATGCAGCGAATGTCAGGAGAGTTATGAAGGAAATCCTCAGTATTGTTTCCCCTATACCGGATCCCTCCCTCTGGCAGGTGAAGAGAATCTGTGGAATATTTAAAAAATGAGCTACAACAAAATATCCGACGATCACGTCATGTATTATCCACGTGACCGCTGCAGTCAATCACTGGGCTCAGTATTTACATGCAAACATCAATACAGAATGATTGATAGAAGACAGCCGACACTTCATTTATAAAAAACTAAATTTACAACAATTCTGGATGATCATTTAAATTCTGCAATGAAACTGAGTGGTGTTTTTGTTATATCCTTGACTTTGTTCTCTTTTAACATTAACACGTCTGTTGTTCTGTCATTATAATCTAATCACATCCAGAGCTGTGGTACATAATGCGGCCACATCCAGAGCAGCATTCATATTTCTGATATTACATTCTGCCCCACAATTCTCTCACATCAGGGGTCACAGTCAGAATTCTGCTGGTGTTCAGTTATTATTGCTTTTTGTAAAATTCCACTTTTTCTGTGCTTTTCATAGTTTGTGGCAAACTTATTTAACACTTGCGCCAAATTTCATGGTGTAGAGCATGGTTTAATGCTCCAGATGTTGGTGGCAAATGTATCAATTGCAATTTATTTAAAAGTTGGTAAAAATTTGAAAAAAAATCAATGACATAAAAACTCGAGTAAATATCATAGATAAAATTGTTTTCTTTAAAAATGAGACTAATTTACCAAACATCACCCAACATTTTGTAAATTTGATGCACAAGTTGATGACTTTAATTTATCTTTAACGCCAAAGAAATGACTTAAAAATGGCCCCGATAATACACAAGCCCCATAACTTATACTTCAGTCACTTCCAGAGCAGAATTCACAATTGTATCATTGGAAATATTGGTCTTGTAGTAAATCTGGCTTTCCTCCATCCAGGGTAATATTAGTAATATATCCCATCTGGTGCTTGGGAACGGGGACAACATGGGCCTGTGTGATTTCAAATGCCAGGGCTGAATTTCAGTCCCAGTCCGTACCTGCTTTTGTCACATGCTGAGCTCCATTCACAGTTTTCCTGTTACCTTGTGTCTTAGAATTAATCACATCTGGAGCTGCATTCACAATTCTGGTATTACATTATGTATTATACTTCAGTCACTTCCAGAGCAGCATTTATAATTCTGCTGCTGGCTATCACATAAAGTCCACCAGCACTTACACGTAAAGACACATCCCTGGCAGTTTAGCTGAGCTTCATATGGCATCTTTAATTTTACATGAGTAACTTGATAATTCCTATAAAGTAAGAGGAAATAGTAAATATATACAGGAGCTTCTCACTAAATTAGAATATCATCAAAAAGTGAATTTATTTCAGTTCTTCAATACAAAAAGTGAATCTCATATTCTTTAGAGTCATTACACACAGAGTGATCTATTTCAAGTGTTTATTTCTGTTAATGTTGATGATTATGGCTTACAGCCAATGAAAACCCAAAAGTCATTATCTCAGTAAATTCTTAGGCGAACTGAAGACCGCGCACACGAGGTAGATTTAGGGTAAGAATCCTTTTGGATTCTTGTGGAGACCTGCTGCTACGATTATGCCTTCTTGGGAGTTGTGACCTAGTTTCACAACTTCAATAGGTGAGCACATTCCCTACAAAGGATTGTATGTGTGTTTTTTAAACAGTGTGACACATTGGGAGCGCCTTGTCTTTTTTCTCTTATCTCAGTAAATTAGCATACTTTATATCACCAGCTTGAAAAAATGATTTTAACATCCGCAATGTTGTCCTACTGAAATGTATGTTCAGTAAATGCACTCAAAACTTGGTCGCGGCTCCTTTTGCATCAATTACTGCATCAATGCGGCGTGGCATGGAGGCGATCAGCCTGTGGCACTGCTGAGGGGTTATGGAAGCCCAGGTTGCTTTGATAGCAGCCTTCAGCTCTTCTGCATTGTTGGGTCTGGTGTCTCTCATCTTCCTCTTGACAATATAGATTCTCTATGGGGTTAAGGTCAGGTGAGTTTGCTGCCAATCACGCAGTGATACAGTTGTGTACACCAGGTATTGGTACTTTTGGCACTGTGGACAGGGGCCAAGTCCTGCTGGAGAATGAAATTTCCATCTCCATAAAGCTTGTCGGCAGAGGGAAGCATGAAGTGCTCTAAAATGTCCTGTTAGACGGCTGCGCTGACTTTGGCCCTGATAAAACACAGTGGACCTACACCAGCAGATGACATGGCTCCCCAAACCATCACTAATTGTGGACACTTCACTCTTCCTCCAGACTCTGGGACCTTGATTTCCAAATTAAATGCAAAATTTACTTTAATCTGAACACAACACCTTGGACCACTGACAACAGTCCAGTTCTTTTTCTCCTTGGCTTAGGTAAGACGTTTCTGGCGTTGTCTATTAGTCATGAGTGGCGTGACACATGGAATGTGACATTTGTAGCCCATGTCCTGGATATGTGTTGTGAACTCTGTTTTCAGGCTCCCTCTTGTGGTCACAGGTGGTATTGTGTGACTTTTGTTTTGGGCTCCCCCTGGTGGCTTTGTTTGTTATCCTGCGGGTCTGTGGCTGATCAGCTGCCTCGTTATTCACTTGGGAGTTTCCTATTTAGCTCTGTTTCACTTCCACTTGTTGCCGGCTGTCAATGTATTCAGTGCTATTCTGATTACTCCTGATTATCTTCGGTTTCAGTCTCTTCAGGAGAAGCTAAGTTCTGTTTAATTATTTTTTGCTCATCAGTCTGTAATATGATTTCTGTGTATGATGAGTTTAGTCCAGTTTGCTAATATGTGATTTCTTGCTCTGGTTTGCTCTGGGATACAGATTTGCTTCCCTCGCACCGTTAGTTGGTGCGGGGGCTCGAGCAATCTCTGCGTGGATATTTCGAATAGGGTTTTTAATTGACCGCACAGTTCCCTTTCTATTTTCTGCTATCTAGTGTTAGCGGGCCTCATTTGCTAAATCTAATTTCATCTCTGCGTTTGTGCTTTCCCCTTAACTCACCGTTAATATTTGTGGGGGGCTATTCTATATCTTTGGGGTCATTTCACTGAGGTAAGTTAGGACTTTCGTTCCCTCTAGGAATAGTCAGTTTCTCAGGCCGTGACGAGACGTCTAGGATTTTCAGGTAACGTTCCATGGCTGCCTATAGTTGTTTGCGGATAGGATCAGGTTGCGGTCAATTCAGTTACCACTTCCCAGAGTTTGTAGTCGGTTTAGTTACTTAGCTAGTCCTACTTGCGATCCTTGCCACTAGGATCATAACAGTACAGCCGGCCAGTAAAGTGTTAATTGCATGGCAGAAGCAGGAGAAAAGAAGCCTTGAGAAATTTTTTTTTTTTTTTTTTGCAGTGTGTCTAGCTGCTGTGTGTCTAGCTTCTCTCCTCCTCTTAATCTTGGCGTGGCTCTAAACTCAGCTGCTGATATGGATATTCAGAGTTTGGACTCCAGTGTAGATCATCTTGCTGCAAGGGTACAAAGTATTCAGGATTTTGTTGTTCACAGTCCTATGTCAGAGCCTAGAATACCTATTCCGGAGTTGTTTTCTGGAGATAGATCTAGGTTCCTGAATTTTAAGAACAATTCTAAATTGTTTCTTTCTTTGAAACCTCGTTCCTCTGGTGATTCCGTTCAGCAAGTTAAAATTATAATTTCTTTCTTGCGTGGTGACCCTCAAGATTGGGCCTTCGCATTGGCGCCAGGGGATCCTGCATTGCTCAGTGTGGATGCGTTTTTTCTGGCCCTTGGATTGCTCTATGAGGAACCTAATCTTGAGAACCAGGCTGAAAAAGCGTTGTTGGCCCTCTCTCAGGGGCAAGATGAAGCAGAGGTGTACTGCCAGAAATTTCAGAAATGGTCGGTGCTTACTCAGTGGAATGAGTGTGCCCTGGCTGCAAATTTCAGAAAAGGTCTTTCTGAGGCCATTAAGAATGTCATGGTGGGGTTCCCTACGCCTGCAGGTCTGAATGAGTCAATGACTCTGGCCATTCAGATTGATCGGCGTTTGCGGGAGCGCAAACCTGCGCACCATTTGGCGGTGTCTTCTGAACAGACACCTGAGTCTATGCAATGTGATATAATTCTGACCAGAAGTGAACGGCAAAATTATAGACGGCAAAATGGGTTGTGCTTTTACTGTGGTGACTCAGCTCATGTTATCTCAGCATGCTCTAAGCGCAAAAAAAAGGTTGATAAATCTGTCACCATCGGTACTTTACAGCCTAAGTTCATTTTGTCTGTTACCCTGATTTGTTCCCTGTCATCTTACCCGGTTATGGCTTTTGTAGATTCAGGTGCTGCCCTGAGTCTGATGGACTTGTCATTTGCCAGGCGCTGTGGTTTTGTTTTGGAGCCTTTAAAATTCCCTATTCCACTAAGGGGAATTGATGCTACACCATTGGCTACGAATAAACCTCAGTACTGGACACAAGTGACCATGTGCATGACTCCTGTTCATCAGGAGGTGATTCGCTTTCTTGTACTGCATAATTTGCATGATGTTGTCGTGTTGGGTCTGCCATGGTTGCAGACTCATAATCCAGTCCTGGATTGGAAAGCAATGTCTGTGTCAAGTTGGGGTTGTCAGGGAATTCATGGCGACGCTCCTGTGGTGTCAATTGCTTCATCCACTCCTTCTGAAGTCCCTGCGTTTTTGTCAGACTACCAGGATGTATTTGATGAGCCCAAACTCAGTTCTCTACCTCCTCATAGGGATTGTGATTGTGCTATAAATTTGATTCCTGGTAGTAAGTTTCCTAAGGGACGACTTTTCAATTTGTCAGTGCCGGAGCATGCTGCCATGCGGAGTTATATAAAGGAGTCTTTGGAGAAAGGACTTATTCGCCCCTCCTCCTCCCCTCTTGGTGCGGGGTTCTTTTTTGTGGCTAAGAAGGATGGTTCTCTGAGACCTTGTATTGATTATCGCCTTCTAAATAAAATCACGGTCAAATTTCAGTATCCTTTGCCATTGTTATCTGATCTGTTTGCTCGCATTAAGGGGTCTAGTTGGTTCACCAAGATAGATCTTCGTGGTGCGTATAACCTTGTGCGTATTAAGCAGGGTGATGAATGGAAAACTGCATTTAATACGCCCGAAGGCCATTTTGAGTACTTGGTGATGCCTTTTGGACTTTCTAACGCTCCTTCTGTCTTTCAGTCCTTTATGCACGACATCTTCCGCGAATATCTGGATAAATTTATGATTGTGTATCTGGATGATATTCTGTTTTTTTCTGATGATTGGGAGTCCCATGTTAAGCAGGTCAGGATGGTGTTTCAGGTCCTGCGTGCCAATGCTTTATTTGTGAAGGGCTCAAAATGTCTTTTTGGAGTCCAGAAGGTTTCTTTTTTGGGTTTCATTTTTTCTCCTTCTACCATTGAGATGGACCCAGTCAAGGTTCAGGCTATTCATGACTGAACGCAGCCTACATCTGTTAAGAGTCTTCAGAAGTTCTTGGGTTTTGCTAATTTTTACCGTCGCTTCATCGCTAATTTTTCTGGTGTTGTTAAGCCTTTGACGGATTTGACCAAGAAGGGTTCTGATGTTACTAACTGGTCTCCTGCGGCTGTGGAAGCCTTTCGGGAGCTGAAGCGCCGGTTTTCTTCGGCTCCGGTCTTATGTCAGCCAGATGTCTCTCTTCCTTTCCAGGTCGAGGTTGATGCTTCCGAGATTGGAGCGGGGGCTGTTTTGTCACAGAGAAGCTCCGATGGCTCTGTGATGAAGCCATGTGCTTTCTTTTCAAGAAAGTTTTCGCCTGCCGAGCGGAATTATAATGTCGGTAATCGGGAGTTGTTGGCTATGAAGTGGGCATTTGAGGAGTGGCGACATTGGCTCGAGGGAGCTAAGCATCATGTGGTGGTCTTGACTGATCACAAGAATCTGATTTATCTTGAGTCGGCCAAGCGGCTGAATCCTAGACAGGCTCGTTGGTCGTTGTTTTTCTCTCGTTTTGATTTCGTGGTCTCGTACCTGCCTGGTTCGAAGAATGTAAAGGCTGATGCTCTTTCTAGGAGTTTTGTGCCTGACTCTCCTGGAGATTCAGAGCCGGCTGGTATTCTCAGAGAAGGGGTGATTTTGTCTGCCATCTCCCCAGATTTGCGATGAGTGCTGCAGGAGTTTCAGGCGGATAGACCTGACCGTTGTCCACCGGAGAGACTGTTTGTCCCGGATAGATGGACCAGCAGAGTTATTTCCGAGGTTCATTCTTCGGTGTTGGCGGGCCATCCTGGAATATTTGGTACCAGAGATTTGGTGGCCAGGTCCTTTTGGTGGCCTTCCTTGTCGCAGGATGTGCGTTCCTTTGTGCAGTCTTGTGGAATTTGTGCTCGGGCTAAGCCTTGCTGTTCTCGTGCCAGTGGTTTGCTGTTACCTTTGCCTGTCCCGAAGAGGCCTTGGACGCACATTTCCATGGATTTTATTTCGGATCTCCCTGTCTCTCAGAGAATGTCTGTCATCTGGGTGGTGTGTGATCGTTTTTCTAAGATGGTCCATTTGGTGCCCTTGCCTAAGTTGCCTTCCTCCTCCGAGTTGGTTCCGCTGTTTTTTCAAAATGTGGTTCGTTTGCATGGGATCCCTGAAAATATTGTTTCCGACAGAGGATCCCAGTTTGTGTCTAGATTTTGGCGGACCTTTTGCGCTAAGATGGGCATTGATTTGTCTTTTTCGTCGGCCTTCCATCCTCAGACGAATGGCCAAACCGAGCGAACTAATCAGACCTTGGAAACCTGTTTGAGATGTTTTGTTTCTGCTGATCAGGACGACTGGGTTACTTTTTTGCCATTGGCCGAGTTTGCCCTTAATAATCGGGCTAGTTCTGCTACTTTGGTTTCTCCTTTTTTTTGTAATTCGGGGTTTCATCCTCGTTTTTCCTCGGGTCAGGTGGAGCCTTCTGACTGTCCTGGAGTGGATGTTGTGGTGGATAGGTTGCATCAGATTTGGAATCATGTTGTGGACAATTTGAAGCTGTCACAAGAGAAGGCTCAGCGCTTTGCCAACCGCCGTCGCTGTGTGGGTCCCCGACTTCGCGTTGGGGACTTGGTGTGGTTGTCTTCTCGCTTTGTTCCTATGAAGGTCTCCTCTCCTAAGTTCAAGCCTCGGTTTATCGGTCCTTATAAGATTTTGGAAGTCCTTAACCCTGTGTCATTTCGTTTGGACCTCCCAGCATCGTTTGCTATTCATAATGTGTTTCATCGGTCGTTGTTGCGGAGGTATGTGGTGCCTGTGGGTCCTCCAGTTGAGCCTCCTGCTCCTGTGCTGGTTGAGTGAGAATTGGAATACGTGGTGGAGAAGATCTTGGATTCTCGTATTTCTAGACGGAGGCTTCAGTATTTGGTTAAATGGAAGGGCTATGGTCAGGAGGATAATTCCTGGGTTGTCGCCTCTGATGTTCATGCGGCCGATTTGGTTCGTGCCTTCCATGTGGCTCACCCTGATCGCCCTGGGGGTTTTTATGAGGGTTCGGTGACCCCTCCTCAAGGGGGGGTACTGCTGTGAACTCTGTTTTCAGGCTCCCTCTTGTGGTCACAGGTGGTATTGTGTGACTTTGGTTTTGGCTTCCCCCTGGTGGCTTTGTTTGTTATCCTGCGGGTCTGTGGCTGATCAGCTGCCTCGTTATTCACTTGGGAGTTTCCTATTTAGCTCTGTTTCACTTCCACTTGTTGCCGGCTGTCAATGTATTCAGTGCTATTCTGATTACTCCTGATTATCTTCGTTTTCAGTCTCTTCAGGAGAAGCTAAGTTCTGTTTAATTATTATTTGCTCATCAGTCTGTAATATGATTTCTGTGTATGATGAGTTTAGTCCAGTTTGCTAATATGTGATTTCTTGCTCTGGTTTGCTCTGGGATACAGAGTTGCTTCCCTCGCACCGTTAGTTGGTGCGGGGGCTCGAGCAATCTCTGCGTGGATATTTCGAATAGGGTTTTTAATTGACCGCACAGTTCCCTTTCTATTTTCTGCTATCTAGTGTTAGCGGGCCTCATTTGCTAAATCTAATTTCATCTCTGCCTTTGTGCTTTCCCCTTAACTCACCGTTAATATTTGTGGGGGGCTATTCTATATCTTTGGGGTCATTTCACTGAGGCAAGTTAGGACTTTCTTTCCCTCTAGGAATAGTCAGTTTCTCAGGCCGTGACGAGACGTCTAGGATTTTCAGGTAACGTTCCACGGCTGCCTATAGTTGTTTGCGGATAGGATCAGGTTGCGGTCAATTCAGTTACCACTTCCCAGAGTTTGTAGTCGGTTTAGTTACTTAGCTAGTCCTACTTGCGATCCTTGCCACTAGGATCATAACAGATATGTCTGTGTGTGGTGGCTCTTGAAGCAATGACTCCAGCAGCAGTCCACTCCTTGTGAATCTCCCCCACATTACTGAATGGCCTTTTCTTAACAATCCTTTCCAGGCTGCGGTTATCCCGGTTGCTTGTGCACCTTTTTCTACCACACTTTTTCCTTCCACTCCACTCTCCATTAATCTGCTTGTATACAGCACTCTGTGAGCAGCCGACTTCTTTAGCAATGACCTTTTGTGGCTTCCCCTCCTTGTGCAGTGTGTCAGTGACGCCTTCTGGACATCTGTCAGGTCAGCAGTCTTCCCCATGATTGTGGAGCTACTGAAACTGACTAAGGGATCTTATTAAACCCTTAGGAAGCCTTTGCAGGTGTTTTTTGCTAATTATTCTAATTTACTGAGATAATGACTTTTGGGTTTTCATTGGCTGTAAGCCATGATCATCAATATTAGCAGAAATAAACACATGAAATAGATCACTCTGTGTGTACTGACTCTATAGAATATATGAGTTTCACTTTTTTGTATTGAAGAACTGAAATAAAGTAACTTTTTAAAGATATTTTAGTTTTGTGACAAGCACCTGTAAGAACTTAGAAAAAAAAGGAAATAAGTTGTGTGGCAGCATAGAGGGGCGCTCATGTCCTGTCCGGTGGAGGATCACCCTTTGTAAGACATTAGATATATTCACGAAAAAATACCAAATACAAAATATGCAGCAAAATAGCTTAAAATTAATGCCGATATTAAGCCAACATTTATCCATGTGAGCAATTAATGTTTTTGTAAGTCCTGGCCTCTAGGGGTGCCGATATAATAGCTTTCTTCAACACATTTTGCCAAAAATAATAATAATCAAATTAATAATTTAAAAAAGGTAACAATTTTAACAGTTGAAGCAAAATATTGGAAACATTTATAGACTCCCCTAACATCTTACACCTGATGCTCGTAGTCTCCAGTCATAATTGTGATACATTCTTACACATCTAAAAGTATTTCTTAATTTAAAAAAGTGTAAAAATATAAAAGAATTTTTTTAATTTCAATTTTTAATTGTAATTTGTTCAACATTTAATATTTTTTCTTTTTTTTTTTAACTTTAAATTCTTCATAATCTGTTTTTAGCCGTCAATACATATTGACCACTCAGATCTAAATCTACTTTACTGAACTTTTCTGATTTTTTTTCTATTTTTGACCGACTTTCTGTAGATAAGAATTTTCCTTAACATTTTTACTTTGTTTCTAAACTTCAGTCCTTTGAAACTTTTAGCATTCCGCCTCTGGTCACCTGACATTTTCCCATCTACGGGACAATGATTAACTCCTCAGCTTTGCTATTACGTCTTGTGCATTAATTAGTTTCCTGCGTTTAACGAACGATAACGAAGGCAGATAAGAAATATCAGATTCATGGAGAAAGTTATACGTTCAATGCAAAATGTTCATTTAAGTTAAAAGTTCAATTCCTTTACAGGGATCAGAAATGTGTCCAAGTATAGACCAATAAGTACAAAGTAAATAAACGATCCTATAAACATGGCAAGGAAACAATAAAACTAAGGGAGGGTAATAAATATAACAATAGCAATATAAAGTAATAAATTACAAAATCACACAATAAATTGTATAAAGGACTTGTAACAATATTATATTTACTCTTTTTAGTGTAACCATCCTTCGCATAACATCTAACATGACAAAAAAACATTTATTTATTTTTGTTTAATCTGCATGATACATAATTAATATAAAATTATGATTAATAAAAAATTTACTCCTGGAAAGTCAGCATCATTTCCTGGATTCTAACTAATAAATTAAGATTCCCGTGATAAGAACAGGGAGGAAGATTTTATGAAATTAGCTAAAATAAAACCAGCGCCAGCCTGAAAAAGTCAAAATCTCACAGTGGTGCATGCCGGGTGATACTCTGGTACATGTATGTAGACATATAAGCCATGTTTCCTTCTTTATCTCTTCACTCTCTTCCTTCAGATTAGTAGAAAATCAGCTTTTGAAGTGTTTTCTATGTATTGTGACATTGAAATGGTTATTTCATGGCTTTAAAAGTCATATTGGAAAAATATCAGTGACGGCAGCGAATGTATCAGTGCAAAGCAAGATCCTCAGTGCGACAATGGCGAAAAATCCCAAAATGCTGGAGGGACCAGAGCAACGTGTAAAATACACACATTACCCAGAATCCTCCAGAATCATAGGATTTACTGCTGAATCACAGGATCAATCAGAGAAAGGGACCATCAAATACCATAACCTGGCAATAAACAAAATACAAAGGAAAATGCCAAACTGACCCTCAGTGTCAATACACATGTGGCCAACACAGACCATAATAATCACAGAAAATAGCAAAAGTTGATATAATAAAAATATATATTTTTGTACATAGGGGCAGTATTATAGTAGTTATATTCTTGCACATAGGGGACAGTATTATAGTAGTTATATTATTGTACATAGGGACAGTATTATAGTAGTTACATTCTTGTAAATAGGAGGAGCAGTATTATAGTAGTTATATTCTTGTACATAGGGAGCAGTATTATAGTAGTTATATTCTTGTACATATGGGCAGTATTATAGTAGTTATATTCTTGTACATAGGGAGCAGTATTATAGTAGTTATATTCTTGTACATAGGGGCAGTATTATAGTAGTTATATTCTTGTACATAGGGGCAGTATTATAGTAGTTATATTCTTGTACATAAGAGCAGTATTATAGTAGTTATATTCTTGTACATAGGGGCAGTATTATAGTAGTTATATTCTTGTACACAGGGAGCAGTATTATAGTAGTTATATTCTTGTACATAGGGGCAGTATTATAGTAGTTATATTCTTGTACATATGGGCAGTAATATAGTAGTTATATTCTTGTACATAGGGAGCAGTATTATAGTAGTTATATTCTTGTACATAGGGGCAGTATTATAGTAGTTATATTCTTGTACATAGGGGCAGTATTATAGTAGTTATATTCTTGTACATAAGAGCAGTATTATAGTAGTTATATTCTTGTACACAGGGAGCAGTATTATAGTAGTTATATTCTTGTACATAGGGGCAGTATTATAGTAATTATATTCTTGTACAAAGGAGCAGTATTATAGTAGTTATATTCTTGTACATAGGAGAAGTATTATAGTAGTTATATTCTTGTACATAGGAGCAGTATTATTGTAGATATATTCTTGTACATAGGGGTCAGTATTATAGTGGTTATATTCTTGTACATAGGGAGCAGTATTATAGTAGTTATATTCTTGTACATAGGGGCAGTATTATTGTAATTGTATTCTTGTACAAAGGAGCAGTATTATAGTAGTTCTATTCTTGTACATATGGGCAGTATTATAGTAGTTATATTCTTGTACATAGGGAGCAGTATTATAGTAGTTATATTCTTGTACATAGGGGCAGTATTATAGTAGTTATATGTTGTGAATTCTCCTCTTGGGCTCCCTCCGGTGGTTATAAGTGGTAGCACTGCTGTCTCTGGATCGCAGCATTTATCAGATGTGTTCACTTTCTGCAATTCTGACTGGGCTATTTAGTCTTGCTTGACCCTTTAGTCAGTGCCAGTTGTCCATTGTTCCTGGAGGATTCACATCCCTGCCTGGTCTCTCCTGCTTTGCTGTTCTTTTCAACAAAGATAAGTTCTGGCCTTGATTTTTGCTGTCCATATGCTGTGGCCTTATTGTTCAGTTCTTTTCCATGTTTTTGTCTTGTCCAGCTTGGGCTGTATAAGGATTTGTTTAGCCAAGCTGGTATCTCTGGAGATGCAGATATACCCTCCATATCTTTAGTTAGATTTGGAGATTTTGTATTTTCTGTGGTGGATATTTTCTAGTGTTTTAATACTGACCGCATAGTACTCTGTCCTATCCTTTCTATTTAGCTAGAAGTGGCCTCCTTTGCTAAATTCTGATTTCAGTCTGTGTATGTTTTTTCCCTCTCCTCTCACAGTCAATATTTGTGGGGGGCTGTCTATCCTTTGGGGATTTTCTCTGAGGCAAGATAGTTTTCCCTTTTCTATCTCTAGGGGTAATTAGTCCTCCGGCTGTGTCGAGATGTCTAGGGAGTGATAGGTACATTCCATGGCTACTTCTAGTTGCGGTGTTAAGTTCAGGGTCTGCGGTCAGTACAGGTACCACCTCCGGAGTACGTCTCATGCTGCTCTTACGCCACCAGATCACAACAGTACAAGTGGCCAACAATGAGTTAACCGCATCTCAGAAGAAGGGAAGGAAAGTGCTGAGCCATTTTTTTTTTCTGTAGTCTGTTGTGTTTTGTTTTTTTTCCCTCTTTACCTCTGGGTGGCTCAGGAGTTCGGCGCTGGCATGGATGTTCAGGGATTGGCTTCTCGTGTGGATCAACTTGCTAGAGTACAGGGTATTTCCGATTATATCGTTCAGACTCCGGTTTTAGAGCCTAGAATTCCAACTCCTGATTTGTTTTTTGGGGACAGGTCCACATTTTTGAGCTTTAAAAATAACTGTAAACTGTTTTTTGCTCTGAAACCCCGTTCCTCTGGTGATCCCATCCAGCAGGTTAAAATTGTTATATCTCTGCTGCGTGGTGACCCCCAGGATTGGGCATTTGCCCTGGAACCTGGGAATCCGGCTTTGCTTAATGTAGACACCTTTTTCCAGGCGCTTGGGTTATTGTATGATGAACCTAATTCAGTGGATCATGCTGAGAAGACCTTGTTGGCCCTGTGTCAGGGTCAAGAAGCGGCAGAATCATATTGCCAGAAATTTAGAAAATGGTCTGTACTGACTAAATGGAATGAGGATGCCTTGGCGGCAATTTTCAGAAAGGGTCTTTCTGAATCCGTTAAAGATGTTATGGTGGGGTTCCCCACGCCTGCTGGTCTGAGTGATTCTATGTCTCTGGCCATTCAGATTGATCATCATTGATCATTCACATATTTCACATTTTCCTTAGTTTTTAGCACAGACTAATGTAGTCATTGATCTATTTTTGTATTTGAATTTTTTTGGCTACAAATTTATATATATATATATATATATATATATATATATATATACACACATACATATATATATATATATATATATATATATATATATATATATATATATATATATATATATATATATATATATATATATATATATATACACACATTGTTCGGTCAGTTGATCTATTTACTATATACTATTTTCTGACTCGAACGTCCCGCCCTTCTCCAGGTTTTAATTACATCTCAACACAGTTGGTTCTGAGCCTCCTATATAAGTAGACTTTACCCTGACATTAGCCACAAGTAAGTGTTCACATTAGGCATTCAGCTCAGAAACCATAGGTAAGTGTTCACACCAGACAGTCAGTGTAGTTACCCATTCGATCTGAGATTACCTTGACGTTTTGGTGAATGGGCTCACAACGTTTGCAAATCTTGTGCTAAAAATCTCATGTGTTTGTTCATAAAGTTCATAAGCCAGTATGCTATTTCCTATTTCACATATTTCACATTTTCCTTAGTTTTTAGCACAGACTAATGTGGCCATTGATCTATTTTTGTATTCAGATTGATCGGCGCTTGCGCGAGCGCAGAGTTGTGCACACTATGGCATTGTCTTCCGAGCGGAGTCCTGAGCCTATGCAGTGTGATAGGATTGTGTCTAGAGCTGAACGACAAGGATTCAGATGTCAGAATAGGTTGTGTTTTTACTGCGGCGATTCTGCTCATGTTATTTCTGATTGCCCTAAGCGTACCAAGAGAATCGCTGGTTCTGTTACCATCAGTACTGTACAGCCTAAATTTCTGTTATCTGTGACCCTGATCTGCTCATTATCGTCATTTCCTGTCATGGCATTTGTGGATTCAGGCGCCGCTCTAAACCTAATGGACTTAGAATTTGCCAGACGTTGTGGTTTCCCCTTGCAGCCTTTGCAGAGTCCTATTCCTTTGAGGGGAATTGATGCTACACCGTTGGCTAAAAATAAACCTCAGTTTTGGACACAGCTGACCATGTGCATGGCGCCAGCCCATCAGGAAGATTGTCGTTTTCTGGTGTTGCATAATTTGCATGATGCTATTGTGCTGGGTTTCCCATGGTTACAGGTGCATAATCCGGTATTAGATTGGAAATCTAGGTCTGTGACTAGTTGGGGTTGTCAGGGGGTTCATGGTGACGTTCCTTTGATGTCAATTGCCTCCTCCCCCTCCTCTGAAATTCCTGAGTTTTTGTCAGATTTCCAGGATGTATTCAGTGAGCCCAAGTCCAGTTCCCTTCCACCGCATAGGGACTGTGATTGTGCTATTGACTTGATTCCAGGCTGTAAGTTCCCTAAGGGCCGACTTTTCAACCTGTCTGTGCCAGAACATACCGCCATGCGGAGCTATGTTAAGGAGTCCTTGGAGAAGGGGCATATTCGGCCATCTTCTTCACCATTGGGAGCAGGTTTTTTTTTTGTTGCCAAAAAAGATGGCTCCTTGAGACCCTGTATTGATTATCGCCTCTTGAATAAGATCACGGTCAAATTCCAATACCCTTTGCCTTTGCTTTCTGATATGTTTGCTAGGATTAAGGGGGCTAGTTGGTTTACTAAGATTGACCTTCGAGGGGCATATAATCTTGTTCGTATTAAGCAGGGTGACGAATGGAAAACTGTGTTTAATACGCCCGAAGGCCATTTTGAATACCTTGTGATGCCATTCGGACTCTCTAATGCTCCATCTGTGTTTCAGTCCTTCATGCATGATATATTTCGGAATTATCTTGATAAATTCATGATTGTATATTTGGATGATATTTAGATTTTTTCAGATGATTGGGTGTCTCATGTGAAACAAGTCAGGATGGTATTTCAGATCCTTCGTGACAATGCCTTGTTTGTGAAGGGGTCTAAGTGCCTCTTTGGAGTACAGAAGATTTCTTTCTTGGGCTTCATTTTTTCTCCCTCATCTATAGAAATGGATCCGGTTAAGGTTCAGGCCATTCATGATTGGATCCAGCCCACATCCGTGAAGAGCCTTCAGAAATTTTGGGGCTTTGCTAATTTTTATCGCCGTTTCATTGCCAACTTCTCCAGTGTGGTTAAACCCTTGACCGATTTGACGAAGAAAGGCGCTGATGTGGCAAATTGGTCCTCTGCGGCTGTTTCTGCCTTTCAGGAGCTTAAGCGCCGATTTATTTCTGCCCCTGTGTTGCGTCAGCCGGATGTTTCCCTTCCTTTTCAGGTTGAGGTTGACGCTTCTGAAATTGGGGCAGGGGCCGTTTTGTCTCAGAGGAATTCTGATGGTTCCTTGATGAAACCGTGTGCCCTCTTTTCTCGAAAGTTTTCGTCTGCGGAACGCAATTATGATGTCGGCAATCGTGAGTTGTTGGCTATGAAGTGTGCATTTGAGGAGTGGCGACATTGGCTTGAGGGAGCCAAGCACCGTATTGTGGTCTTGACCGATCATAAGAATCTGATTTACCTCGAGTCTGCCAAACGGCTGGATCCTAGACAGGCCCGATGGTCCCTGTTTTTCTCCCATTTTGATTTTGTGGTCTCGTATCTTCCGGTTTCTAAGAATGTTAAGGCTGATGCCCTCTCTAGGAGCTTTTTGCCCGATTCTCCTGGGGTCCTTGAGCCGGTCTGCATTCTGAAGGAAGGGGTGATTCTTTCTGCCATCTCCCCTGATTTACGACTTGTTCTTCAGGAATTTCAGGCTGATAAACCTGACCGCTGTCCAGTGGGGAAACTGTTTGTTCCTGACAGATGGACTAGTAAAGTGATTTCGGAGGTTCATTGTTCATTTTTGGTACCAGAGATTTGGTTGGTAGGTCCTTTTGGTGGCCTTCTTTGTCACGGGATGTGCGTTCTTTTGTGCAGTCCTGTGGGACTTGTGCGTGGGCCAAGCCTTGCTGTTCCCGCGCTAGTGGGTTGCTTTTGCCTTTGTCGGTCCCTGAGAGGCCTTGGACGCATATTTCTATGGATTTTATTTCGGATCTTCTGGTTTCCCAGAGGATGTCGGTTATCTGGGTGGTTTGTGACCGGTTTTCTAACATGGTTCATTTGGTACCGTTGCCTAAATTGCCTTCCTCTTCTGATTTTGTTCCGTTGTTTTTTCAGCATGTGGTTCGTTTGCATGGCATTCCGGAGAATATTGTGTCCGATAGAGGTTCCCAGTTTGTTTCTAGGTTTTGGCGGGCCTTTTGTGCTAGGCTGGGCATTGATTTGTCTTTTTCTTCTGCATTTCATCCTCAGACAAATGGCCAAACCGAGCGAACTAATCAGACTTTGGAAACTTATTTGAGATGCTTTGTGTCTGCTGATCAGGATGATTGGGTGGCTTTCTTGCCATTGGCCGAGTTTGCCCTTAATAATCGGGCTAGTTCTGCTACCTTGGTTTCACCCTTCTTTTGTAACTCTGGTTTTCATCCTCGTTTTTCTTCAGGGCAGGTTGAGCCTTCTGATTGTCCTGGGGTGGACTCTGTGGTTGACAGGTTGCAGCAAATTTGGGCTCAGGTTGTTGACAATTTGGTGTTGTCTAAGGAGGGGGCTCAGCGTTTTGCTAACCGTCGTCGGTGTGTTGGTTCCCGGCTTCGGGTTGGGGATTTGGTCTGGTTGTCTTCCCGTCATGTTCCTATGAAGGTTTCTTCCTCTAAGTTAAAGCCTCGGTTTATTGGCCCTTATAGGATTTCTGAGATTATCAATCCAGTGTCTTTTCGTTTGGCCCTTCCAGCCTCTTTTTCCATCCATAATGTTTTTCATAGATCTTTGTTGCGGAAATATGTGGTGCCCGTTGTTCCCTCTGTTGATCCTCCTGCCCCGGTGTTCATTGATGGGGAGTAGGAGTATGTGGTTGAGAAGATTTTGGATTCTCGTTTTTCGAGGCGGAAGCTTCAGTATCTTGTCAAATGGAAGGGTTATGGCCAGGATGATAATTCTTGGGTTGTTGCCTCCGATGTTCATGCTGAGGATTTGGTTCGTGCCTTTCATTTGGCTCGTCCGGATCGGCCTGGGGGCTCTGGTGAGGGTTCGGTGACCCCTCCTCAAGGGGGGGGTACTGTTGTGAATTCTGCTCTTGGGCTCTTTCCGGTGGTTATAAGTGGTAGCACTGCTGTCTCTGGATCGCAGCATTTATCAGGTGTTTTCACTTTTTGCAATTCTGACTAGGCTATTTAGTCTTGCTTGACCCTTTAGTCAGTGCCAGTTGTCCATTGTTCCTGGAGGATTCACATCCCTGCCTGGTCTCTCCTGCTTTGCTGTTCTTTTCAACAAAGATAAGTTCTGGCCTTGATTTTTGCTGTCCATATGCTGTGGCCTTATTGTTCAGTTCTTTTCCATGTTTTTGTCTTGTCCAGCTTGGGCTGTATAAGGATTTGTTTAGCCAAGCTGGTATCTCTGGAGATGCAGATATACCCTCCATATCTTTAGTTAGATTTGGAGATTTTGTATTTTCTGTGGTGGATATTTTCTAGTGTTTTAATACTGACCGCATAGTACTCTGTCCTATCCTTTCTATTTAGCTAGAAGTGGCCTCTTTTGCTAAATTCTGATTTCAGTCTGTGTATGTTTTTTCCCTCTCCTCTCACAGTCAATATTTGTGGGGGGCTGTCTATCCTTTGGAGATTTTCTCTGAGGCAAGATAGTTTTCCCTTTTCTATCTCTAGGGGTAATTAGTCCTCCGGCTGTGTCGAGATGTCTAGGGAGTGATAGGTACATTCCACGGCTACTTCTAGTTGCGGTGTTAAGTTCAGGGTCTGCGGTCAGTACAGGTACCACCTTCTCTGGAGTACGTCTCATACTGCTCTTAGGCCACCAGATCACAACAGTTATATTCTTGTACACAGGGAGCAGTATTATAGTAGTTATACTGTTGTACATAGGAGCAGTATTATAGTAGTTATATTCTTGTACATAGGGGCAGTATTATAGTAATTATATTCTTGTACATAGGGAACAGTATTATAGCAGTTATATTCTTGTACATAGGAGCAGCATTATAGTAGTTGTATTCTTGTACATAGGAGGCAGTATTATAGTAGTTATATTCTTGTACATAGGGAGCAGTATTATAGTAGTTATATTCTTGTACATAAGAGCAGTATTATAGTAGTTATATTCTTGTACATAGGAGCAGTATTATTGTAGATATATTCTTGTACATAGGGGTCAGTATTATAGTGGTTATATTCTTGTACATAGGAGCAGCATTACAGTAGTTATATTCTTGTACATAGGGAGCAGTGTTATTGCAGTTATTTTCTTTTACATAAGAGCAGTATTATAGTAGTTATATTTTACATAGGAGCAGCATTACAGTAGACATATTCTTGTACATAGGAGCAGTGTTATAGTAGTTATATTCTTGTACATAGGAGCAGTATTATAGTAGACATTCTTGTACATAGGAGCAGTATTATAGTAGTTATATTCTTGTACATAAGAGCAGTATTATAGTAGTTATATTTTACATAGGAGCAGTATTATATTAGTTATATTCTTGTACATAGGAGCAGTATTATTGTAGATATATTCTTGTACATAGGGGTCAGTATTATAGTGGTTATATTCTTGTACATAGGGGCAATATTATAGTAGTTATATTCTTGTACATAAGAGCAGTATTACAGTGCCTACAAGTAGTATTCAACCTCCTGCAGATTTAGCAGGTTTACACATTTGGAATTAACTTGGCATTGTGACATTTGGACTGTAGATCAGCCTGGAAGTGTGAAATGCACTGCAGCAAAAAAGAATATTATTTGTTAATTATTTTTTTTTAAGTTGGGAAAAGTTTTTTCAGAGGGTCATTTATTATTCAACCCCTCAACCCACCAGAATTCTGTTTGGTTCCCCTAAAGTATTAAGAAGTAGTTCAGGCACAAAGAACAATGAGCTTCACATGTTTGGATTAAGTATCTCTTTTTCCAGCCTTTTCTGACTATTTAAGTCCCTCCCCAAACTTGTGAACAGCACTCAAACATGGTCAACATGGGAAAGACAAAGGAGCATTCCAAGGCCATCAGACACAAGATCGTGGAGGGTCACAAGGCTGGCAAGGGGTACAAAACCCTTTCCAAGGAGTTAGGCCTACCTGTCTCCACTGTTGGGAGCATCATCCGGAAGTGGAAGGCTTATGGAACTACTGTTAGCCTTCCACGGCCTGGACAGCCTTTGAAAGTTTCCTCCCGTGCCGAGGCCAGGCTTGTCCGAAGAGTCAAGGCTAACCCAAGGACAACAAGGAAGGAGCTCCGGGAAGATCTCATGGCAGTGGGGACATTGGTTTCAGTCAATACCATAAGTAACGTACTCCACCGCAATGGTCTCCGTTCCAGACGAGCCCGTAAGGTACCTTTACTTTCAAAGCGTCATGTCAAGGCTCGTCTACAGTTTGCTCATGATCACTTGGAGGACTCTGAGACTGACTGGTTCAAGGTTCTCTGGTCTGATGAGACCAAGATCGAGATCTTTGGTGCCAACCACACACGTGACGTTTGGAGACTGGATGGCACTGCATACGACCCCAAGAATACCATCCCTACAGTCAAGCATGGTGGTGGCAGCATCATGCTGTGGGGCTGTTTCTCAGCCAAGGGGCCTGGCCATCTGGTCCGCATCCATGGGAAGATGGATAGCACGGCCTACCTGGAGATTTTGGCCAAGAACCTCCGCTCCTCCATCAAGGATCTTAAGATGGGTCGTCATTTCATCTTCCAACAAGACAACGACCCAAAGCACACAGCCAAGAAAACCAAGGCCTGGTTCAAGAGGCAAAAAATCAAGGTGTTGCAGTGGCCTAGTCAGTCTCCTGACCTTAACCCAATTGAAAACTTGTGGAAGGAGCTCAAGATTAAAGTCCACATGAGACACCCAAAGAACCTAGATAACTTGGAGAAGATCTGCATGGAGGAGTGGGCCAAGATAACTCCAGAGACCTGTGCCGGCCTGATCAGGTCTTATAAAAGACGATTATTAGCTGTAATTGCAAACAAAGGTTATTCCACAAAATATTAAACCTAGGGGTTGAATAATAATTGACCCACACTTTTATGTTTAAAATTTATAAAAATTTAACTGAGCAACAAAACTTTTTGGTTTGTAAGATTTATGCATCTGTTAATAAATCCTGCTCTTGTTTGAAGTTTGAAGGCTCTAACTTATTTGCATCTTATTAAACCTGCTAAATCTGCAGGGGGTTGAATACTACTTGTAGGCACTGTATGTTAGTTATATTCTTGTACATAGGAGCAGCATTATAGTAGTTGTATTCTTGTACATAGGAGGCAGTATTATAGTAGTTATATTCTTGTACATAGGGTCAGTATTATCTACTATATAATTGTCTAAGGGTCACTTCCGTCTTTCTGTCTGTCCTTCTGTCTGTCTTTCTGTCTGTCACTGATATTCATTGGTCGCGGCCCCTGTCTGTCATGGAAATCCAAGTCGCTGATTGGTCGTGGCAAAACGCCCACGACCATTGCCACGACCAATCAGCGACGGCCATAGTCTGGCAGCGAAATGGCCGCTGCTTTACTGCCCTGCCGTCAGCGCTGAGCGCTCACACAGGGTTAATGCCAGCGTTACCGGAGCGCGGTGTTAACGCACTCCGTTAATGCAGCTATTAACCCTGTGTGACCAACTTTTTACTATTGATGCTGCGTATGCAGCATCAATAGTAAAGAGATCTAATGTTACAAATAATGATAATAAAAAAAAGGTTATTCTCACCCTCCGACGTTGCACGCTGTCCTCGGCAGTGCAAGCGGCAGGTTCCGGTGCCAAGGATGCTATGCGAGAAGGACCTGCCATGACGTTATGGTCATGTGACCGTGACGTCATCACAGGTCCTGCGCTCATACCAACCCTGAGCCTGGAAGCTGCCGCGTGCACCCCACACAGGCGCCAGGACTTTAAGGGGCCTTCGGAAGGTGAGTATATGTTTATTTTCTATTTTAAGTCTTTTTTAACCACGCATATAGTGCCCACATTGCTATATACTGCGTGGGCTCTGTTATATACTACATCTCTGAGCTATATACTATGTAACTGGGCAATATACAACGTGACTGTGCAATATACAATGTGACTGTCCAATATACTACGTGGGCTGTGCAATATACTGCGTAGGCTGTGCAATATACTACGTGGCTTGTGCTATATACTGTGTGGGCTGTGCAATATACTACGTGGGCTGTGCAATATACTACGTGGGCTGTGCTATATACTACGTGGGCTGTGCTATATACTACGTGGGCTGTGCAATATACTACGTGGGCTGTGCTATATACTACGTGGGCTGTGCTATATACTACGTGGGCTGTGCAATGTACTACGTGGGCTGTGCAATATACTACGTGGGCTGTGCAATATACTGCGTAGGCTGTGCAATATACTACGTGGCTTGTGCTATATACTGTGTGGGCTGTGCAATATACTACGTGGGCTGTGCAATATACTACGTGGGCTGTGCTATATACTACGTGGGCTGTGCTATATACTACGTGGGCTGTGCAATATACTACGTGGGCTGTGCAATATACTACGTGGGCTGTGCTATATACTACGTGGGCTGTGCTATATACTACGTGGGCTGTGCAATGTACTACGTGGGCTGTGCAATATACTACGTGGCTTGTGCAATATACTACGTGGGCTGTGCAATATACTACGTGGGCTGTGCAATATACTACGTGGGCTGTGCAATATACTACATGGCTGTGCTATATACTACATGGGCTGTGTTATACACTACGTGGCCTGTTATACACTACGTGGCCTGTGTTATACACTACGTGGCCTGTGTTATACACTATGTGGCCTGTGTTACACACTACGTGGCCTGTTATATACTGAGTGCGTGGGCTGTTATATACTACGTAGCTGTGTTATATGCTATGTGGGCTGTTATACACTCTGTGGGCTGTGCTATATACTACGTGGCTGTTCTATATACTCCGTGGGCTGTGTTATATACTACGTGGCTGTGCTATATACTACGTGGCTGTGCTATTTACTATGTGGGCTGTTATATACTACGTGGCTGTGCTATATACTACGTGGCCGTGCTATATACTATGTGGCCGGCTGAGAACAATCCTGTGTATTTAATGTATTATTCTAAAATCTCCATAAATAAACTACATACATATTCTAGAATACCCGATGCGTTAGAATCAGGTTACCATCTAGTAGTAGTTATATTCTTGTACACAGGAGCAGTATTATAGCAGTTATATTCTTGTACATAAGAGCAGTATTATAGTAGTTATATTTTACATAGGAGCAGTATTATAGTAGTTATATTCTTGTACACAGGAGCAGTATTATTGTAGATATATTCTTGTACATAGGGGCAGTATTATAGTAGTTATATTCTTGTACATAAGAGAAGTATTATATTAGTTATATTCTTGTACATAGGGGCAGTATTATAGTAAAAGCTCACAGACGCACAAAGAGGACTTAAAAATCCTCCAGAAAATTGACCAAAAAAAAATCACAGAGAAAAAAGCAGAGATGGTTACCTGCTGAAGCCTCCAAACAGATGCACCAGCAGGGCGCATCGGACCCGATAAATGATGGCAACAACACAGGTGCAAAAAATACCGATGAAACAACCACTTTCAATCCAGTATTGGTTGTTTGGCATTAGTGCACAAAAGGATAAACGATAATAGTCTGTATGTATGTCTATATAGTAGTTATATTCTTGTACACAGGAGCAGTATTATAGCAGTTGTATTCTTGTACATGAAAGCAGTATTATAGTAGTTATATTTTACATAGGAGCAGTATTAGGGTATGTGTCCACATTCAGGAAACGCTGCGTTTTTGACACAGCGCTGAGCCGCAGCATCAAAAACGCAGCGTCCAGATGTTACAGCATAGTGGAGGGGATTTAATGAAATCCCGTCTCCACTGTGCATTAAAAAACGCATGTGTTTTTCCCGCAAAAACGCACATGCGTTGCGTTTTTTCAGAACGCAGAATGTTGCTACAATGAGCAAAACACGCAGGAACACCGCAGGTGACCTGCCAGTGACCTCAGGTGCATTTTTGGTCAGGATTTTACCTGCATAAAATCCTGACCAAAGCCTGAAGCAAACCTGAACGTGGACACATACCCTTATAGTGTTATATTCTTGTACATAGGAGCAGTATTATTGTAGATGTATTCTTGTACATAGTGGCAGTATTATATTAGTTATATTCTTGTACATAGGGGGCAGTATTATAGTAGTTATATTCTTGTACAAAGGGGCAGTATTATAGTAGTTATATTCTTGTACATAGGGGTCAGTCTTATAGTGGTTATATTCTTGTACATAGGGGCAATTTTTATTGTAAAAACAAAACAAATACAGTTGAATTTAACAAAATTATTCAGTAATACAATACTCAAATCACTTGGATTGTACAAACATTCATTACATTTCCAGATTACACATGTAAAATTAACTTCGAGTCCATACTTCTGGTTTGAGGGAAAAAAAAAAAACATTGCAAAATTAACACATCATATTTGAACCCAGCAACACATCCTTCCAAAACTTTCCATTTCCTAATGCTTTTATCTATCTGAGTTCAGACATTATCTGGATGACAACGTCACAGATCTGAGTCGGAGTTATTCCGCCCACCACCAGTCTCCATTTCAGACTCTTCCCGAGTGCCCTCAGGTAAGGGCTTCCGCTTAGGCGGAGGACAGTCCTCTATGTCCCTAAGACACTCTGCGTCAATTCTTTTAAGGTCATCTTCAAAATCACCATCAGACTCAGACAGAACATCAAACCTATTGGATACGACCATTACCCCTGCAGAACTCTGGACTTTCCTCCTGGCTCCTGGGCCAGTATCATACTTCTCAGGTTTACGGGAGGTCTTGTCCTTTTTCTTCCTTTTAGTCTTATTATTGCTATTTCCTTCAGACACAGATGGTAGTACTGAAGTAATATCTTCCTGTGACTGCTGCTCCTGAGGCACAACCTCCATGCTCCCCTGTGCACACTCTGAACCCTGCTGCTCTGGTGTGAGCTGAGCAGACCCCTGGTGGACCTCTGCTCCGGTCAGTATTTCCCGACAGTAAAGCTGCCTCCTCCAGTATCTCTGCCCCTGCCGCCAAATCCTCATCAGGAAAGTCCTTACAGATATTATGCCAGGCGTCTGGACAGTCCCTGTGAGGTTGGCCGATCTTCCCACAGAGGTTGCACCTGATGTTTTGGCAGTCTGCAGCTACATGGCCGACTTCCCCGCACAGGCTGCACTTTACCACAGTACAGGTATTTGCCAGGTGACCTTTCCCACCACATTTAAAGCACTTACGGGGCTGCCCGGGGTAGAAACACACACCCCTCTCCCTCCCAATAAAGAAGGAGTTGGGTAAGTGGGCAGTGATATTATTACACTGGCGCAGTTTAAAGGGCCACTGTCACCCCCCCCCCCCAGCCGTTATAAACTAAAAGAGCCACCTTGTGCAGCAGTAATGCTGCAGTCTAACAAGGTGGCTCTTTTAGTTTTTGATTCATTTATTACCTCAAAAAAGCGTTTTAAAAATTGGCCACACATACCAGATATTGCACCAGGAGGCGGTCCGAAGCGTCCTGTATGAATCCCCCAACTGCCGTCACTCTTCTCTTCAGGGGCGATGGTACCCGCCCCCTGAGCGCTATTATCTTCTGAAATCCGGCGCCTGCGCTGTGCGTGCCTGCCTGGGGCCTGCGCAGTGTTCATTGTCAGTGCGGCCACCCTGTTGCTGAATCCCCCGCCCCGCACTGTTATTCATTATGCACAGTGCGGGGCTGGGGTTCCTGGGCATGCGCACTGCGCTGTTTAGACGCTCCCCAGCTCCCCCACCTTCCCAGGAACCCCAGCCCCGCACTGTGCATAATGAATAACACAGTGCGGGCCCCAGGCAGGCACGCACAGCGCAGGCGCCGGATTTCAGAAGATAACAGCGCTCAGGGGGCGGGTACCATCGCCCCTGAAGAGAAGAGTGACGGCAGTTGGGGGATTCATACAGGACGCTTCGGACCGCCTCCTGGTGCAATATCTGGTATGTGTGGCCAATTTTTAAAACGCTTTTTTGAGGTAATAAATGAATCAAAAACTAAAAGAGCCACCTTGTTAGACTGCAGCATTACTGCTGCACAAGGTGGCTCTTTTAGTTTATAACGGCTGGGTGGGGTGACAATGGCCCTTTAACCAAGACCCTCCACCCTCCCGTCCAGATACCATCGCTGTCTCTACTTTTGGTGAGGTCAGAGACCAGGTCACAATGACTCCGGAGCCACACCACAATGTCCTGCGGGGGAACAGACTCATTCCAGAAGATCACATTTACGGTAACCGTGTCTGGCTTAAGATTGGAATAAAGCTGAACTTACTCCAGCCCTCAGTGTCTCTAAACTTGGGGAAGTTAGACCAGAATCTGTCCAGGTCAGTCATGAGCTTAAAGGGCCACTGTCACCCCCTCCAGCCGTTATAAACTAAAAGAGCCACCTTGTGCAGCAGTAATGCTGCAGTCTAACAAGGTGGCTCTTTTAGTTTTTGATTCAGTTAATCCCTGAATAAAGCGTTTTAAAGTTTGCCACAAATACCTGACTTTGTACCTGGAGGCGGTCCGAAGCCTCCTCTATGAATCTCCCAACGGCCGTCACTCTTCTCTTCTGGGGATGTGGTCGCCACCCCCTGAGCGCTGTTTCTTCTTAAATCCGGCGCCTGCGCTGTGCGTGCCTGCCTGGGGCAGGCGCAGTCTTCATTGTCAGTCACAGCTCAGATGCAGGTTGCCGCAATATACACTAATCCTCACCAGCGTTTGTAATGAGGCAGCCGCAAATAACAATGCTGGAAGGCGGGGGAGCAGGGGGAGCGTCCGAGATGGGGGAGCGCCTGAACAGCGCAGTGCGCATGCCCAGGAATGCCAGCCCCGCACTGTGCATAATGAATAACACAGTGCGGGGCGGGGATTCAGCAACAGGGTGGCCGCACTGCCCGCACAGGCGCAGTCAGGCACCCTGCATCTGAGCTGTGACTGACAATGAAGACTGCGCCTGCCCCAGGCAGGCACGCACAGCGCAGGATTTAAGAAGAAACAGCACTCAGGGGGCGGCGACCATCGCCCCTGAAGAGAAGAGTGACGGCCGTTGGGAGATTCATAGAGGAGGCTTCGGACCGCCTCCAGGTACAAAGTCAGGTATTTGTGGCAAACTTTAAAACGCTTTATTCAGGGATTAACTGAATCAAAAACTAAAAGAGCCACCTTGTTAGACTGCAGCATTACTGCTGCACAAGGTGGCTCTTTTAGTTTATAACGGCTGGAGGGGGTGACAGTGGCCCTTTAAAGCTGACATCATAGCCCTGCCTGTCTGGAAGATTAATCACTGCCAAGATGCTGACTGGCGCGAACCTCATTTGGCGGCACAGGAGCTCCCTGACCACAAACCTGTCTGGCAGGTCCTCCTTGGCACCTCTGTGCCGGAAACGCACCACGTTTCTCCGTTTAAACGCCTGGCCGGTATAGTTGGCACCAGAGGTGAAGGACGGAGCACCACGGCTCCAGGCATTACTGGGGGGAACCTGCGGGGTCACACTAGGGTGAGGTTCTGCAGCAGGGGGGGCTGCCACACCCTGTGTGCTCGAAATTAATGGGGGGAAATCACAGACATTATCATGCACACTGTTATCATCAACATTAATGTCATTATCAGATTGTACGGCGTCCAAAGATACTGTGCTCCCCCAAGCCCCCGACCCCTCAGATACAGCGCGGTTATCCCCAGCATCAGAGCCCTGCTGGGCACCATCAATAACTATCGGCACATGTCCACTGCCCAACTGTTGTGCTTGGCATTCTGAGACTTGCAGTCCCTCTGCTGAAATGTGCACTGAATCTGCAGCAGGCTGCTGCGCTGGGCATCCTGAGAATTGTGGTACCTCTGCTGGAATCTGCTCTACAGGCGGCTGCTTGGTATCTGCCACAGGCTGCTGGTGCAATATTTGACCCTTCAGGAAACAGAAGCTTGCGGGCTGCAGCACTGGCCGTACCTGCTTCTGGGGTCCACCTGGGACAATGTCTGACCTGGAATCTGACCTGGATGTCCTCATATGACCTGGAGCGTGGGAAAAAGTTCCCAGGCTGCAGTTCATGAGAACATCCAGCAGGGGCGCATCACCGCGACTGAAGGAAATGTAGGTCAATGACCTACATTTACTTCATTCGCGGGGAATTACAAGCACGAGCACAGCTGCATTTGCAGGGCTCCTGCTTGTAAATTATTTTAACCCCTTCAGATGGATTACCTCGTGGGACGTGACGGGTCAGCAGAAGGTATGTATATTGTGGGTTTATTGTTTTGCCAAGCGAGGGTCTGCAAATGGATTGAGAGAGCAATGAAAGATTAAAACAACCGCTGTGTTTATTTCATTAAAATACTTTTAAATCATGTGTGTGTGTGTTTTTTAACCCTTTCAAACAATTGGATTAATAATGGATAGGTGTCATAATTGACGCCTCTCCATTATTAATCTGGCTTAATGTCACCCTACAATAGCAAGGTGGCATTAACCCTTCATTACCCCATATCCCACCGCTACACGGGAATGGGAAGAGAGTGGCCAAGTGCCAGAACAGGCGCATCTTCCAGATGTGCCTTTTCTGGGGTGGCTGGGGGCAGATGTTTTTAGCCACGGGGGGGGGGGGGGGGGGGGCAATAACCATGGACCCTCTCCTGGCTATTAATATCTGCCGTCAGTCACTGGCTTTACCACTCTGGCGGAGAAAATTGCGCGGGAGCCCACGCCAATTTTTTCCGCCATTTAACCCTTTATTTTAGCAGCTACAGCGCCCAAATTTTGCATACACACACTACTAACATTAGTAGTGTGGAATATGCAAAAAAAATGGGGATATGAGATGGTTTACTGTATATAAACCATGTCTCATATCCTGTCGGGTTTGGGAAGGAGAAATGAAAAGCCGGCAATTGAATTACCGGCTGTTCACAGATATCGCGCTGTAGTAAATATAAATACAGACTATATATATATATATATATATATATATATATATATATATATATATACTGTATATATGTTTTCCCGAACATTTGAGCACATAAATCCATTAGATGTCGGTTTTGCAAGCCTGCGAGAAAATATCGCAGTACGGATGCCATACGGATTACATACGGAGGATGCCATGCGCAAAATACGCTGACACACCCTGCCTACGGATCACTATTTTGGGAACATTTCTCCGTATTACGGCCGTATTACGGCCGTAAAATACGGACCGTATTGTCTTACGCCGAGTGTGACGCCGGCCTAAGTCTCCGCCAGGGGCCCAATCCTCTCTAGGGCACAGTCTATGTCCCCCACCACTTTTGCCAGCCATACACCCAGTGAGTTCAGACTCTGGTCACACATGGTGTGATCCCCGGTGTTAGCAGCCTTTACCTCATAGAGAGCGTCTATCTGCTTCTGTAGCAGGCTTTTCTGCTGGTGTAACTCACCGAGCTTTTGGACCAGTCCTGGGATCTCCTCTGCAAGCTGCAGCTCAGGTGCACATAGTGTCTTCTTTTGGGATCCTGCTATCAGCAATGTCTCCGGCTTCATGGGACCAGATGTCTCCTTGATTTTTACCACCGCTGATTTCGTAGCTCCAGGCTCCACAGCACTTTTACTGCTGCCACCTGATTGCAACCTTGTGTGTCCAGAGCTCGCCATGCTGGTCACCACATGTTTCTCCTGGAGTATCTGTCTCTCCAGTGAAGTTCTCCACTGCTTGTTAGGAGTGAGCTGCACACCTGAGGCCGGTGAGGGCATCTCCTGAGCTTCAGGCTGCTTTCCTCCATTCAGCTTCTCACCAGTAGCTTTCTTTTGAATTTCTCCTAATCGCACTTCACTCTGCTTGCCTTGGCTGGACGACTGCTTAACTGGAACTTTTTTGCCTACAACCATGGCTTTTCCTTGTTCCATTACTTTACTCACTTCCTTGCTGCTATTATTACTTTCATTCTGACCTTTCTTTCCCTCAGAAATCACTTTCGAATCTGTATCCTCATTAGAAACAGCTTTGGAGTTTCTTCCAAGAGTAGGCCTGGAAGCCTGGACCTTGCTTGGGGAGTTTCCCCGCCCAGGGTGGCCCCTCCCTGCGCTTGCTCCAGACATAAGGAGAGCTACAAACACACAACCTCACAGCTAGGAGGCAGTATTATAGTAGTTATATTCTTGTACATAAGAGCAGTATTATATTATTTATATTCTTGCACATAGGGGGCAGTATTATAGTAGTTATATTCTTGTACATAGGGGGCAGTATTATAGTACTTATATTCTTGTACATAGGGGCAGTATTATAGTAGTTATATTGTTGTACATAGGAGCAGCATTATAGTAGTTGTATTCTTGTACATAGGGGGCAGTATTATAGTAGTTATATTTTTGTACATAGGAGCAGTATTATAGTAGTTATAATCTTGTACGCAGGAGCAACATTATAGTAGTTATATTCTTGTAGAAAGGGGGGCAGTATTATAGTAGTTATATTCTTGTACATAGGGACAGTATTATAGTTGTTATATTCTTGTACATAGGGGCACAATTATAGAATTTATATTCTTGTATATAGGGGCAGTATTATAGTAGTTATATTCCTGTACATAGGGGACAGTATTATAGTAGTTATATTCTTGTACATAGGGGCAGTATTATAGTAGTTATATTCTTGTTCATAGCGGCAGTATTATAGTAACTATATTCTTGTACATAGAAGCAGTATTATAGTAGTTATATTATTGTACATAGGAGCAGTACTATAGTAGTTATATTCTTGTACATAGGGGCAGTATTATAGTAACTATATTCTTGTACATAGAAGCAGTATTATAGTAATTGTTTCTACCCCTCGTTTAGCGACAGAAAAACCCACAATGGTCACAGAAATAACTTAAATCTGACAAAAGTAATAATAAATAAAAGATCTATGAAAATGAACAAATGAAAGTCAGACATTGCTTTTCAACCATGCTTCCACAGAATTTTTGAAAAAATAAAAGTCATGAAATAGGCCTGGACAGAAATGATGGCACCCCTGAAAATAATGTGACAAAAGCGACATGTTAAATCGCGGTGTGTCCACTAACTAGCATCACAAGTGTCTACAATCCTGGAATCAGTGAGTGGCCTGTATATAGGGCTACAGATACTCACTGTGCTGTTTGGTGACATGGTGTGTATCACACTCAGGGCTGCCCCCCTTAAGACTCCGCCTAGGCTCCACCCCAGCTCCGCCCCATCCCTCGATTCATCCCACTGCTCTCTCTTGGAAAAACTCCACTTCTGCACCACATCCTCACCAATCACACATTTACAGTTCCCATCACAACATACATAACCAGCAGGTTTTGCTTTAGTCAAAAGATTTTTTAATCTGCCACCATGACAGGTCGACTCTTTTGGCGGAACTCTAGTCTACTGTAACTTACTAAACATTTGTTAAAATATCCAATACAATTTAGGTATATTTTAATTTATTTTTCAATTTTACAAATGAGCCATGTACAAGGAACAAATACCACCACACCATGACCAGACCACATATTACCACCACATAGTGACCTATAATACCACATATAAGGGACAAATACCTCCTCTATGACCAGACACCATATTACCACCACAGTGACCGAATAATAGCAAACACAAGGTACAAATACCGCTACACCAGGACCAGATCACATATTACCACAACATTGACCAAATACTACAATACTGATCATTAATAAAAAAAAAAAAACCACACAATACTAATATCACCATAAGTGCCATTATACACAGGAGATCTGTACTTCGTATACAGTGTCCATGTACAGGTAATACAGCGATCACCAGTAACATTATACACAGGAGCTCTGTATATAGTGTGTAGTGTACAGGTAATACAGTGATCACCAATGACATTATACACAGGAGCTCTGTTCATAGTATACAGTGTATAGTTTCATTGTACAGGTAACACACTGACTCACCGGTGACATCTCTAGTTGAATTCATTTGTCTTCGCTTTTCATCTTCATCCAGTGCACACCGCCATCACTTCTTCCAGCCAGGACTCATCACTGTAGAAAATAACACAATTATCTAGAGCACATTCCCCAATTTTTCATCAACCTCCACACTACACCAGATATAGAAAATAAGCGACCGTGTTGCCCTGCACAGTAACAGGACATCTCCTCCCCAACACTGAAAACAGTATCCTCAAAAATAATATCCTTTAATTAGCCCCTACAGTAATAATATCCCCCATTCTGGACCCCAACTGTCCTCCATATTCTTTATATTATTCTTTATATAGCGCTAACATATTCCGCAGCGCTTTACAGTTTGAACGCATTATCATTGCTGTCCCCGATGGGGCTCACAAACTAAATTCCCTATCAGTATGTCTTTGGAATGTGGCAGGAAACCAGAGTACCCAGAGGAAACCCAGGTAAACACGGGGAGAACATACAAACTTCTTGTAGATGTCCTAGGTGGGATTTGAACCCAGGACTCCAGCGCTGCAAGGCTGCAGTGCTAACCACTGAGCCACCGTACTGCCCATACTTCCCTCATGTTTCTCCACATTGCCCCAGTCATCCATAATAGTATAATGTACCCCATAGTCATATATAATATAATGCACCCCCATAGCAGTATAATGCACCCTATAGTACTATAATGCACCCCCAAAAGAGTATAATGCACCCCTATAGCAGTATAATGCACCCATAGTAAAATACAGCAGCCCCATAGTATAATGCAGTAGCCCCTTAGTATAATTCAGCAGTCCCATAGTATAATGCAGCAGCCCCATAGGGATATAATGCACCCCATAGTATAATGCAGCAGCCTCATAGGGATATAATGCCCCACAATGCCCAATAGTATAATGCAGCAGCCTCATAGGGATATAATGCACCTCAATAGTATAATGCAGCAGCCTCATAGGGATATAATGCACCCCAATGTCCCATAGCATAATGCAGTAGCCTCACAGGGATATAATGCACCCCATAGTATAATGCAGCAGCCTCATAGGGATATAATGCCCCACAATGCCCAATAGTATAATGCTGCAGCCTCATAGGGATATAATGCACCCCATTGTATAATGCAGCAGCCTCATAAGGGTATAATGCATCCCAGTGTCCCATAGTATAATCCAGCAGCCTCATAGGGATATAATACACTCCACAGTATAATGCAGCATCCTCATAGGGATATAATGCACCCCAATGCCCCATAGTATAATGCAGCAGCCCCATAGTATAATGCAGCAGCCTCATAGGGATATAATGAACCACAATGCCCCATAGTATAATGCAGCATCCCCATAGGGATATAATGCACCCCATAGTATAATGCAGCAGCCTCATAGGGATATAATGCACTCCACAGTATAATGCAACAGCCTCATAGGGATATAATGCACTCCAATGTCTCATAGTATAATGCAGTAGCCTTATAGGGATATAATACACCCCATAGTATAATGCAGCAGCCTCATAGGGATATAATGCACCACAGTGCCCCATAGTATAATGCAGCAGCCCCATAGTATAATGCACCCCATAGTATAATGCAGCAGCCTCATAGGGATATAATGCACCACAATGCCCCATAGTATATTGCAGCATCCCCTAGCGATATTATGCACCCCATAGTATAATGCAGCAGCCTCATAGAGATATAATGCACCCCACAGTATAGTGCAGTAGCCTCATAGGGTTATAATACACCACAATGCCCCATAGTATAATGCAGCAGCCTCATAGAGATATAATGCACTGCAATGTCCCATAGTATAATGCAGTAGCCTCATAGGGATATAATGCACCCCAATGTCCCATAGTATAATGCAACAGTCTCATAGGGATATAATGCACCACAATGCCGCGTAGTATAATGCAGCAGCCTTATAGGGATATAATACACCACAATGCCCCATAGTATAATGTAGCAGCCTCATAGGGATATAATGCACCACAATGCCTCATAGTATAATGCAGCAGCCCCATAGAGATATAATGCACCGCACAGTATAAGGCAGCAGCCTCATAGGGATATAATTCACCCCATAGTATAATGCAGCAGCCTCATAGGGATATAATGCACCACAGTGCCCCATAGTATAATGCAGCAGCCCCATAGTATAATGCACCCCGTAGTATAATGCAGCAGCCTCATAGGGATATAATGCACCACAATGCCCCATAGTATATTGCAGCATCCCCTAGAGATGTAATGCACCCCATAGTATAATGCAGCAGCCTCATAGAGATATAATGCACCCCACAGTATAGTGCAGTAGCCTCATAGGGTTATAATACACCACAATGCCCCATAGTATATTGCAGCAGCCTCATAGAGATATAATGCACTGCAATGTCCCATAGTATAATGCAGTAGCCTTATAGGGATATAACGCACCCCAATGTCTCATAGTATAATGCAACACTCTCATAGGGATATAATGCACCACAATGCCCCATAGTATAATGCAGCAGCCTTATAGGGATATAATACACCACAATGCCCCATAGTATAATGTAGCAGCCTCATAGGGATATAATGCACCACAATGCCTCATAGTATAATGCAGCAGCCCCATAGAGATATAATGCACCGCACAGTATAAGGCAGCAGCCTCATAGGGATATAATTCACCCCATAGTATAATGCAGCAGCCTCATAGGGATATAATGCACCACAGTGCCCCATAGTATAATGCAGCAGCCCCATAGTATAATGCACCCCATAGTATAATGCAGCAGCCTCATAGGGATATAATGCACCACAATGCCCCATAGTATATTGCAGCATCCCCTAGAGATGTAATGCACCCCATAGTATAATGCAGCAGCCTCATAGAGATATAATGCACCCCACAGTATAGTGCAGTAGCCTCATAGGGTTATAATACACCACAATGCCCCATAGTATATTGCAGCAGCCTCATAGAGATATAATGCACTGCAATGTCCCATAGTATAATGCAGTAGCCTTATAGGGATATAACGCACCCCAATGTCTCATAGTATAATGCAACACTCTCATAGGGATATAATGCACCACAATGCCCCGTAGTATAATGCAGCAGCCTTATAGGGATATAATGTACCACAATGCCCCCATAGTATAATGCAGCAGCCTCATAGGGATATAATGCATCACAATGCCCCATAGTATAATGTA